>NC_058101.1:61982500-62607500 GCF_020171115.1 Neogale vison | reverse complement strand
CCCCAAATTCCTTTGTAGCTCAAACCTCTTGTCTCTAGTCCCCTGGCCACCACTGGTCTGCTCTCCATGTCTATAGCTTTATCTTTTCCAGAAGGCCACATAAATGAAATCACAGAGAATAGATACCCAGCTTGAGCTCCCATAGAAAAACTAGCATGGACTGGGGGGCTTAAGTCCCATAAATGTAGTTTCCCACATTTCTGGAAGCTAGAGCCCAGGATCCAGATGCCAGCTAATCCCCTAATTCCCACCTGCAATGTACATGGGTTCCATCACCCTGCATCCTCTCCAGCACTGGCACTGGTTGTGAGTGTGTGTGTGTGTGTGTGTGTGTGTTTTAGCCATTTGAATGGGTTTTTAGTGGTATCTCATTATGCTTTTAATTTGCATTTCTTTAATGCTGAATTATGTTGAGGATATTTCATGCATTGGGTGTTCACCTATTTTCCTTGGCGAAGTGTCCACTCAAAATTTTGCCCATTTGAAAAGTTAGGTGGCTTGTTCTTTTGTCATTGGTAACATTGGGAAATTCCTTAGTATCCGAGTAGAAGTTCTTTGTTAGATGTGTGATTTGCAAATATTTTCTCCCGGTCTGTACCCTTCCTTTCATTTACTTAGATGTGTCTTTCAAAGAGCAAAAGTTCAAATTGTGATAAAGGTAAATTTATCAGGTTTTTTTCTTTTATTGTTAGTTGTTACCTAAGAATTCACTGTGGAACTGAAGCCACAAAGATTTTCTCCTATGCTTTCTTCTAACCATTTCATAGTTTTTTACATTTTACATTTAGGCTTATGATCCATTTTGGGTTAAATTTTTTGTATAAGGTGTGAAGATTAGGTGGAGGTCTTTGTTTTGTTTTGTTTTTGTACAAGGATGTCCAATTATTCCAATAATTTGCTGAAAAGATTATTTCTTCTTATTGAATTGCCTTTGTCCTTTTGTCAAAATCAGTTAAATATCTGATAAGGGACTTGTATTTAGAACATATAAAGAACTCTTACAACTCAATTATAAAAGACAAATAACCCAATTAAAAACGAGAAAAAGATCTGAATAGATATTTCTCCAAAAAAGATATACAAATGGCCAACAAGCACATGAAAAGATGCCCAACATCATTAGTCATCAGGGAAATGCAAATTAAAACCACAGCGAGATACCACTCTACACCCACTAGGATGGTTATAATTAAAAAGACAGTTAATGACTAGTGTTGGCCCAAATGTAAGAAAGTTGGACTCTCAGGCTCTGCTGGTAGAAACGGAAAATGATGCACCTGCTGTGGGAAGCAGTCTGGCAGTTCCCTACAATGTTAAACTGACTTAACTACATAACCCGGCAGTTATACTCCTTCGTGTATACCCAAGAGGATAGCAGCATGTGACCCCACAGAAATGTGTACGTGAATGCTCCCAGCAGCACTGCTCCTAACAGCCAAAAAGTATAAACAACTCCAGTGTCACCAACCGATGAATCGATGAATAATATATGATATATCCACACAACGGCATATTATTCACTGATAAAAAGAAACAAAGCACTGATACACACTACAACATGGAGGAAGCTTGAAAACATGGCACCACGTGAAGGAAGCCATTCCTGGAAGACCACCGATTGTATGATTCAATTTCTATGAAATGTCCAGAATAGGCAAATCCATAGAGATTTGTAGATTAGTGGTTGGCCTAAGGCGTGGGTTAGGTAGGGAGGCAGAATGATGGCCCGAGAGATCAGAGTTTCTTCTGGGGGTGATGAAAACATTCCAAAACTGATTATGGTGATGGTTGCACAACTCTGAGGTTATACTAAAAACATTGAATTGTACTATGCTTTCAATGGGTAAATTGGGGCTGCCTGGAAGTCACAGTCAGTTGGGCATCTGTCTCCTGGTTTTGGCTTGGGTTGTGATCTCAAGATCGTGAGATCGAGCCCCTTGTTGGGATCCGTGCTCAGCTTGGAGATTGCTTGAGATTCTCTCTCCTTCCCCCTCTGTCCCTCCTGTTCTCTATCTAAAATAAATAAATAAATATTTAAAAAATTAAATTGGTAAATTGTATGGTATGGGAATTCTATCTCAATGAGGTATTTCCCAGAAACAAAAATCAAGGTACCATATATTTATGGACTTACTTCTGAACCCTATTCTGTTCCACTGAACTATGTGTCTATCCTTTCACCAATACCACAATATTTTGATTACAGTATTTTGATTGTTTTCAGTCTTTAAATCAGGTAGTGTCAGCCTCCAGCTTTGTTCTTCTATTTCAAAGTTGTTTGAGCTGTCTTTTGTTCTTTCTCATGGAAAACATGAGAATTTTTTCCATATAAATTTTATTTTATTTTTTAAAATATTTTATTTATTTATTTGACAGACAGAGATCACAAGTAGGCACAAGTAGGCAGAGATCACAAGTAGGCAGAGAGACAGGCAGAGGGAGAGGGAGAAGCAGGCTCCCCGCTGAGTGGAGAGCCCGATGCAGGGCTCGATACCAGGACCCTGGGATCATGACCTGAGCCGAAGGCAGAGGCTTTAACCCACTGAGCCACCCAGGCGCCCCTCCATATAAATTTTAAATCAGCTTGTAAATAACTACAAAAAAACCCTGTGTATATTGATTGGGATGCATTATGTATCAATTTGGTGGGAATCGGCAACTTTACAGTATTGACTATTCCAATCCATGAATATAGTATATCTTTCCACTTATTTATATATTCTTTGATTTCTTTCACTAGTGTTTTTGCAGTTTTAACATACGGGTCATGCACATATTTTGTTGTTGATGCCTGATTATTTATTTGGGGGGAGAGTAATTATAAATAGCACCATTTTTAAAATTTTAGTTTCAAAGAGTTTGCTTTTAGTATATAGAAATATGATTGAATTTTGAATACTAACCCTGTATCCTGTGGCCTTGTTAAGTTAACTTTTTATTTCTAGAGGCTTTTCTATGTCCTCTGTAAATAGGGATAGTTTTATTTCTTCCTTCCCAATCTATATGCCATTTCTTTCTCTCACCTTATCGTACTGTCTAGGACTTCCATTATGATGTTGAATAGAAGTGGTAAGTGTATATAACTTTGCCTTTTTCCAATTCTGAACATAAAGAGCACTCATTTTTCTACCATTAATTGTGAATTAGTTGTAGAATTTTTGGAGATATCTTTTTTCCCAATTAAGGAAGTTCTATTCTATCCTAGTTTGGTAACAGTTTTTGGTTTGGGGCTTTTTTTTTTTTTTTAAAGTCATGAATGGATATTGATTTTTGTCAAATGCTTTTTCTTCATCTGTTGATGTGATCTTGTAGCTTTTCTTCTTTAGTCTTTAACATGGTGAGTTATAAGGGATCAGTTATCAAATGCTGAGCCTTCCTTGAATTCCACTTGGAATTCCTTAAATTCCTTCCTTAAATTCCACTTGGTCATGATATAGTATTATTCATTTTATATATTGCTGGAATTGATTTGCTAATGTCTTGTTAATGTTTACATCTACATCCATGAGAGATCTTGGTCTGTAGCTTTTTGTTTTCTGTTTTTAACTTGTAATGTTGTCTGGTTTTCCTATTAGGTCATGCTGATCCTATAAAATGAGTTGGAAAGTGTTTTCCTTCTTCAGTTTTCTTGAAGAATGGTAGTTTCATCCTAATGTGTTAAGTAAAATAAGCTGATGAAGCTATGTGGGCCTGGAATTTTCTTTGTACCACATTTTAAACATTGAAAGTCTGTAATAAATATGACAGGGGCCAAAGCAGGAGGGACCTAGAATAACAGGTTCTTAGTGCATGAGTTGGTAATTTGTAGATCTCAAAAAGTTGGTACAATTCATCTATTAATGTCTGTCATCCTGTCTTTCATTCTGCATATTGATAATTCATCTTCCCTCTCTTTTCTGGGTCAGTCTGGTCTAGAAGCTCCTCTCTCTCTCTCTCCCCAAACAATAATGCTCCAGGGGCCAGACCCTCTTTCTCCTCCTAAAACACAGTAATGCTCCCTGAGCTCAGTGCTTGCTGGCACCTCAGTTAGGGATCCCTGAGTTGGAAGGGCTCCTTAAGTGACCCCTGGTTGTGCTCCTTCTTAGGGGATGACTCCAGCTGTGTGAGTATGGTTCCCACCAGGGACCGAGCTCACTTGTCATGCCATTTTTTCCTACCGTGGTCAACTGTGCTAGTCATGGGCAATAACAGCTACTGTGTACCAACAGTGATCACGTGTCACATGGCAGGGGTTGAGGGGGACCCCATCTGTCGCTCCAGCAGCCACTTCCCTGGACACTTCCCTCTGCCGAGCTCTGGCTTCTGCTTAGGTCTGTGCTCTGGAGCTTCAGGCTCACCCTCATGCCCTCTTCTCTGTAACATCGTACTGGATGACACCTGTCACTGGAGCTAGACTGCTCTGGGTTGCTCACCTTGTGGAAATTACTAAAATTCTCTGAGCCTCTGCGTCCTCATCTACCAAGTGGACCTAATCACGGTTTCTCCCTCTTAGGGGCATCGTGGGGACTACATTGGCACCGTCATGTGGCTGGGACAGAGTGAGACCTCAGTCAATGCTAGCTCCAAGCTTTCATACTGACCATCGGAGAGCACTTCTGCTCCTGACCTGTGTCTGTTCTGGGCATTCTTGGCTCTTCCAGCTGCTCTCACCTGTCCTGTCCCTTTCTTTCCAATCTCCTACCTTCAAAGTCATGTGCTTGTTCATGGTGTGTCCCTCCCATGGTAGTCTGGAACTGACACGGGGGGATTCGGATGCTGTGGATGAGGGGTGCAGATAGACTGCTCTGGGGGCACCAGGGAGGGGCAGCCAGGGAGGCATCACAGAGGTCCCCAGAAGGAGGAACCCTGTGGAAGGGAAGGGAGAGCATTCCAGAAGGAGGTCACTGGCCTCTCTGAGCAGGTGGAGCATGTGGGAAGGTGAGGAGCAGAAGCTGCAGAAGGAGACAGAGGCCAAAGCAGGAGGGACCTAGAATAGCAGCTGTGGTGAGCTGAATAACAGCTCCCTGGTGTTCTGGTCCGGGTCCCTGGAACCCATGCCTGTCACTGTATATGGCAAAGGACATGCAGATATGATTACACCGAGACTCTTGTGAGGGGAAGGTTACCCTGGTTTATACAAGCAGACTCTAAGTGTCACTGCAGGTGTCCTTTGGGGAGGGAGGCTGAGGGAGATTTGACACAGAAGGCAGAAGCTTCTGCTTCTGCAAATGGAGGAAGGGGCCACCAGCCAAGGAATGTGAGGCATGTGGGGCTGGCCACTGACTCCCCTGGAGACTCCAGATGGAGCACAATCCCACTGACACCACGAGTTTGGCCCTGTGACACTGTGTTTGGATTTCTGACCTCCAGAATTGCAATAGAACTCATTTCTGTGATTTTAAGCCACCCAGTTTGGGGTAATTCATTCCAGCAGCCCCAGGAAACTCTATACCAGGCTAAAGAGGTCTTAGCTTTCTCCCAGGGTCTGCTCCCATGAGGGGTCTGAGCAGGTGTCCTAGGAAAATCGTGCTGGTGACAGGATAGAGGAGTGATTCCCCTTGAGGGCTGAGCAGGTGCAGAGGGCTCTGTATTCTGCAGGCGCACACATCACCCCTGCACCCCTCTACCCAGGTGAGCTGCTCCTGTCCTCTACCAGCACCTGCCAGAGCCACGGTTTCCCTTCCTGCCCTGTCTCATGGAGGTGTCCCCCAGTGTCCCCATTTTTGTATAATCTCCTTGCCATCCCTCAGAGCCCAGCAGGAATGTCACTGCACCCCAAGACAGTGAGGTCCTGACACCCCAGCTGACTAGTAATCCCTTCTTGCCCTGAGGGTGTGTCTCCATGTTTGCTGAACCCTCCTTGCTGGCCAGATGCCTTTTCAAGTGCTTTGCACAGATCAGTAAGTTGACTCCAAGGAAGCCGCCAACGTCCAATTTTTTCTGACTTGTAAAAATGGCAAGTTAATATAATTCAGCCTAAATACTTGGATCAATCCTTAGGATAACTGTTTAAGTTCGGTGTTATTTACAGGGGAGGGAGGCTGAAACCTGTAAGACTCAGGGGTCCTTGCAGGTCACAAAGCTCAGGATTGGCTTCCTGCGGCGATGGGAACAAACACCACAGGGTGGGGGGCCTTACAAGGACAGGGATCGACTCTCTCAGAGTCTGAGGGCTCAGGGCCCAGATTCGGGGTGTCAGTGGAGTCGTGCTCCCTCCAAAAGCTCCAGGGGCGGGGGAGTCTTTCCTGCTCTTCCCTCTGTGAAAGCGGCCCCATCTCTCAAGTTCCGCCTCCTTCTCTGTGTGCTCTTCCTCCCAAGAGGACACTTGTTCCTGGATCTTGGATCCCGCTGGATAATCCAGGATTATCTTGCCTGGAGATCCTTATCTTAATCCCACCTGCAAAGACCCTTTTGCCAAATAAGGTCAATGCAAAGGACTGAGAAGTTCAGCCCACTGGCTCCTAAGTGGTGTCGTGGCGTGTGGGGTGCTGTGCCCCTGGGCACAGCCCTGACAGTGGTGTGATCTGCTCTCCTCCACCCACCCCTGCCCCCACGTGTCCATGCGGCAGCTGCCCAGCCCCAGACCCGACCCAGAGCCCCATAATCCGCAGCCTCCCCCGCGCCCACACCTGACACTCCACACGGAAATCTTCTCTCCCTCTTTTTGTTCTCCACCCAAAACACGTTGAAAGACATCCACTGCTTCTTTTCACAGGATTCTAACAGCCACGTGTGGGAGGAGCCCATGCGGACGGGTGTGTGAATCCCCCGCAGCAAGTATTTGATCAGCGAGTGTTTGCTGGCACAGCGGGGAGCTGTGGCGACACGGACAAGGCTGGCTGGGTTCTGACTCGGGGACCTCACTGGCGGGTGGGTGTGCAGCCCCCACAGCATTAGCTACGGTCCGAGGCAGAAAGGGCCCACACGGGCGAAGAGGACGGGAGGTCTGAGGAGGCTGGCTGTATCTGAGGATGAACCAACACTCCGAGTCCTCCCTGAGCTCACTGAATTCCCTCGGAGCTCCTTTTTAGAAAGCATCATGATCCCCGCTTTGAGGAAGAAGTTGTCCAGAGACGGCAAGTAACTTGATCAAAGTCACACAGCAGCAAGCAGGGAGAGTGGGTTTTGAACCCATGTCCCTTTGGATCTTCTTTTTATGCTAAGGGGAGTGGACAGGATCTTGGAAAACTGTGTCATGGAGAAGGGGACAGGAGTACAGAGCTGGAAGTTTCGGGGTGCTCAGGGTGTGTGGGCGGGGGGGCAGCCCCTGTCAGAAGTTTTCCCCCACAAAGTTCAGCATCCATGTTCCCACATGTGCGCCTACCAGGCCGAGGATGCAAGTCTGCGGTCCCCAGTCAGACCCACCTCTGCCCTGGGGGGCATCTCCTGGGTTATTTTCTCCCAGACAATGAACCAGGCAGTAAGGCATGGACTCCAGCCGTGTGCAAAGGGCTCAGCCCACCTCTGTGAGCTGTGAGGCCCAATGCTCCAGTTGCCAGGTTCCTCCCTCCCAGGGGTAGAGGCAGGGCCAGAGGAGGAGCCCCAACCGGGGATGACCAAGTCCTGGGCAAGAAGGCATGGGGGTAACCCCGTGGGCAACATCCCCTCCTGCTGTAGGAGGTGTTCAGCTGCTCGTGGGTGGCATGCTTTCCGATGCTGTGCTGTCCACCCAACCCCTAATTTAAGACAAGCTCACGGGCTTCTCCAACAACCAACAAGGACGAACCAACAGCTCTGTTTTACAGAGAAGAACGCGAGCACATGGGCGTTGCCCACCTGCAATCAGCTGGGGAATAAGGCATCACACAGGGCCACAGGCAGCCTGGCTCCAGAGTCCCCCCGCTTTTAACCTTGGCTAAACCTCTTCATTTGAGGACTTTTTTCATGACATTACCAAAATGCCCCAACTCTTCATGGAAGGGGGGGTGGGCAACGCTCGGCTCTGCTCTTGGCCCCCGTTCCAGGGAGCTTCCAAACACCCTAGCAGCATCTCAGCGTGTCTGTCAACTTTAGGATGGCTTCGAGGGACAGAGACAGGTTGCATTCTGGCTTAAAATGAGTACTGCCCTAGGTGTGGATTAAGGGGCTTGCAAATGCTTAGCCACTGATTTCACAGCGGCCCAAACACAGGGCAGGAGAGACAAAAAGGTACAATGGTCCACCTCACCGCCTCCCAGCAGGACTGACCATATTTGGCAAAGCCTCCAGGCCCCCACCCCACCCCCGTGGGACAGCCTCCCTGGCTGAGATACTGGTTCCCAGGAGTCTGGCCCCCTCGTGTCCCTTAAATAAGCCCCAGCCCATGGCTTTTCGAGGGGCGCCTCCGTTGGCGTCTCTAACAGGACACGGAGGTCTCCCCGAGCCTTGTTTGCAGATGCGGCAGGGGGTGCCATCTGACCTGCCGTTGCGGAAGCACCCCCCATTCCAGGCCACATCGTGTCTGGACCCCAGGAGGGCCCGAGACTGTGGCCCCAGCACCTGGAGCCAGCTGCCTGGGCTCCAATCTCAGTGCTGCTGTTCATTAGCAATGTGACCTTGGGTGAGGGAATTAACCTCCCCGCGCTTCAGTTTCCTCGTCTCTCAAATAGGGATGATAATAAAATCCTGCACTTCCTGAGGCCGTGGGAGGAATGAACGGGAACGCACCCGGGAGAGCTCCGGGTTCCGCCTGCGGGTCATGCAAACTCCAGACGCGGTCACCATCTCCGCTCTGCCGCTGTTGAAGACTGGGAGCCCCATGGCCATGTTCGTGGGACTCAGGTCCTGAGAGTAGAAAGCCTTTTTATGAGGAGCTGGGAGGCCACAGCAAGGTCACCAACCGGCCGTGTCTGTCTGGGTCTGTCAGACCCTGAATCCTTCCCATTCTTTCTTCTTGGCATATGCCGATTGGTGGCCTGTCCCACACAGGTGGAATTCTCTTCGTGACTGAGGTGCCACTCCTCTGCGTGCACCTGTATGTAGGTGTGTTTCTTTTCTTTTCTTTTCTTTTTTCTTTTTTTTTTTTTTTTTAAGATTTCATTTATTTACTTGACACACAGAGAGAGAGATCACGAGCAGGCAGAGAGGCAGGCAGAGAGAAAGGAGGAAGCAGGCTCCCCGCTGAGCAGAGAGCCTGATGCGGGACTCCATCCCAGGACGCCGAGATCATGACCTGAGCCGAAGGCAGAGGCTTAACCCACTGAGCCACCCAGGCTCCCCTGTAGGTATGTTTCTAAAGGGACACCTGGCCTTGCCCTCTTGGGGCTGACAGATAGCTGTGAGCTCCTCTGTGAGCTCTGAGGGGGACATTCCCAGGATGGGGAGGAGTCCCCTCACCAGCCCATCCAAGAGGGACCACCCAGACAGAAGGCTACACCCATGATCTCTGATGCTTACAGGATCTCAGCAGGTGCTGGGTGAACCTTGGAGAATGCGGGTCACCTTCCTGAGGCCACAAAACAGCCTCAGGCCACAAGCCTCCCGAGCATGCTCCCAGCCCCCCGGACCCCGCTCGGCACCCCAGCCCCACACCGGGGAGGGGACCCTTGACCAGAGCACATATCAATGGCCATAGATGTGTTGATTCCCTCATCCATTCACTGAACTGCACCACGAATCAGCGGGATGGATAGTTTTGGGTCAGAAGGACCAGAGACACCATATTCTCAGGGAGCTTTCGGCAGAGTCAAGAGATGAATAAAACACCCAGGGTTCCAGCCTTTCCTCCTTCCTATTCCTCTCACACCCTCAGGGATTCACTAAAAGGCACTTAAGTGAGTCTGGACAACCAGGACATCTTCCTGTAGGAGATGGCACGTAACTGAATATTGCTGGGCAAAGCCACTGGGTCAGGCAGAGGAACTGGCACAAACCAAGACTGAAGTCTCCTTGTCAGGGGCTCCCAACAGAGCCAGGGTTTGGTGGGGGCAGGGCAGGAGAAGGTGCTGGGGGGCTGGAGAGGCTTTGGATGCTGCTGAGGGAGCTCAGCTCCCCCGCGGAGGATGGGGAGCCCCAGGAGACACCAGGATCCAACATTTGCAGGCCTCCTCTCCTCGCTGAGCGCTGCTCTCCCCGCCCCCTCAATTCTCACCTAAAACTCTCTGGAGTACAAGGAAAAATGGGGCAGCCACCAAGGGCCATCCTCTGACTGTTCCTCTAGAAGCTAAACATAGATTGCCCCTATGACCCAGCAGTCTTACCTCTGGAGATCTACCAATTCTACTTCTGGGTATCTACTCCAAAGACTTGACCAGGAAGAGAAAAGAATCCAACAGATCTGCATGTGGAGTTCCCAGCAGCCATCCTCCCGCCAGCCAAGAGGGGGAAACAGCCCGAGTGTCCGTGGATCGGTGGACGGAGAACAAGAACTTCAGGCTCAGCCTTATGGGGGAAGCTCTGACAGCTGCTTCCATGTTGAAGGACCTCCAAGACAGGAGGCTAAATGAAAGAAGTCGATCCCTAAAGGACAAACACTGCTGGCTCCACATCTTCGAGGTCCTATAGCTGACGAACCCTGCTGTGGAGAGGAGATGGTGGGTGCAGGGGCCCGGAGTGTGAACAATTTCGTGGGGACAAAGTTTCACTTTGGGAAGAGGAGGAAGTTCTGGAAATGGACAGTGGTGATGGCTGCACTATAGTGCGAATGTACTTCATGCCGCTGAATTGCATACTTAATGATGGTCGAAGTGGAAAATTCGAGGTTATATATATTTTAGCTCAATTTAAAGAAAAGCCAGTGAAGCAGAGGTGACCATTATCCCCGTTGTACAGGGGCGCACGGGGAGGTTCAGAAGGAGGTGGGAGGCCCGAGCACAGGGGCCCTGCGGAGCAGACCATTGGGGCTGGAGAAATCACTGCAGCTTCGGGAATGAGTGGGATGTGGGAGCCTGAGGCAGGGGTCAGCATGGACGGACAGAGGAAAGCGAGTGTGCGGGGAGATGTGGTTCCACCTTTCAGCAACTCACAGTGGGGCTCCCCGGGACTTAGAATCTGGACCCCAGGAGCTCAGGGTGGAGGGGCTGGGAGAGGGAGTCCCAGTGAACTCGGTGCTCTTGGAAAGAGCCGCAGGAACTCTCACACTCTCAAGGATGGGCGGGGAGATCTGTATGCGTTCACCCTTCATCATCTCCTTGGACCGTCTTTTCGGGATCACAATGGCTCAGATCACAATGGCTCTGGTGAGGCCCAGCAAGGGGGAGAGGGCAGGAAGAACGGAGAAAGACTTTGAACTAGCTCATGTGCTAACATACTAACGGAGGCCAGTGGGAGCAGGTGTGGAGCACCACCGCGGGCTGGGTGGCCCTTTTCCTTCATTGTAAAGAGAGTCCGGTGTCATAGTCCCGGGGCGGCCCCAAGGACACCATGAGGCAGCCACAGCCCAAGGGCTTCCATTAGGAGGAGAGAAAGGGAAGCCGGCCTGCAGACACTGGGTCCTGGGGAGCCTGTGGTGGATGCGGGTGGGGAGGGCAGAGGGCTCTCTGAGACCCTGGGGGTACTCAGTCCAAGTCGCAGAGCCCAGCTGCCAGCACCCCGTGGGGGCCCTCTGTGACCGAAGCGCCAGCCGCCTCCTGCAGCAGCTTCCACTGGAGGCTGGCCGGACTCCGCCAGGAATCGCCACCCAGGGCCTTCACGACGTTGTGCCAGGGACATTCCGGTCCCTTGACTCTTCCTCCTCAGCCCCCCAACTGGGCTCAAGAGTCACCTTTTCTGGCAATCCCACCCCTATTGCAGGCCCACAGCTGCCCCCTCCTGCAAGCCCCCCTCGTCAGAGTGGGGACCCTTTCTGGGGAGGGGCCCACACGGCTCCTGTCTGGAACTGGTCAGGCCTGGTCCATGGCAGGTGTTTAATCAACACCGAGGGAACTGGACTGGGTTCAAACGAAATCTACTCCATAGAAACAAGACGAATTCCATCAGAAATTCGGGAGCTATAGGTATATGTCACGAGTTGAAAGTTGACTGCCCAAAAGAGCCATCTACACCCTAACCTCTGTGGACCTGGAAATATGACCTTATTCGGAAAAAGGGGCTTTGCTGCTGCAACTACCTGGGTGGGCTCTAAGTTCAGGGGCAGCGTCCTTTTAAGACACTCACAGGAAGGACAGATGAGGCTGTGTGAAGTGGAAGTGGAGATGGGAGTGATGCGGCCACGAGGCAAGGAACACCGGGAGGCACAAGGAGCTGGAGACCAAGAAGGACTGTCACCTAGGGTCTCTGGAGAAAGCTCGGCCCTGCAGGACACCTGGTTTTCAGGCCTGTGGCTCCAGGACTGTGAGACACATTTCTGTTGGGTTGAGGCCCCCAGTTTGTGATGCTTTGTTCCGGCAGCCCCAGGAAGCAGATCTGGGTGTCGGACAAAGAACATGAGCTACTTGGATTCAGACAACACCAGCTCTGCCTCTTGCTGTCTTTGACGGATTCTTAAACAGGTTACAGAAGCAGAGGAGGGAAACTCCAAGTCCCTTGGGGATAGTCAGAGAAAGGTTCACAGAGGAGACAGGAACCAATCTGGGTTTTGAAGGATGCATAGGAGTTTTCTAGGAGTAAATAAACAAGCAGTGGATTTGGGACAGAGGGAAGAGCATCAGCAAAGGTGCAGAGCAATGGAAGAGCATGGCCTGTGACTGGCAGGGAAGGACGAGGCTGGGAAGACAGGGAAGCTCACTACAAAGCAAAGCACCTGGCCTTCCCACCCAGGTTTGGATTTACCCTGTGAGTTGCTACAGAAGGGTTTGGGGGCATGGCAGAGCAATGACTAGATTGCGTTTTGGAAGGATGACTCTGCCTACAGTGTGGAGGATGGAGGAAGGGAGGGAAACAGAACCTGAGGGGAGTAGGCATGGGGATCGGGGTGGCTGTGATCCCCAGTGCTCCAGAACCACCCATCCTTGGGTGCCCCTGGTCCTTGGGGACAATGGCTAGGCTGCCACTGCCCACCCTGCTAGGGCCTACCTCTGTCCCAGAGACGGTCCCCCTGTTCTATAGAGAGATGGGGATGCCTGACATGGCTCAATATCATCAGCTCCCAAGTCGTCGATTTGCATTCAGTCTTACACACCACCACAGTCCTGCCGATGTGCACTCGGGTCCATGTTTCACCAAACACGGCGTTCTTCTCCATTAGTCCAGGCTCTCTGGGAAACACCTTCCATCAGGGTGATAGGCCATTGTTTACTTGGTCAGTCCCTTCTGATTAGACACTGAAACTCCTTCCAATTTGTTTTTCACCATGAGCTTTTAAACGGCTATAATAACATCTTCGTATGGAAAATGTGACCACATCTCTGATATGTCCCAAGGAGAGATTTTTAAAAGTGGAGTCACTGAAGGGAACGGTAGGACTCCTTTGGCAGGGTTTTTTTTTTTTTTTAACTTTTTTTTTTTTAAGATTTTATTTATTTATTTGACAGAGATCACAAGTAGGCAGAGAAGCAGGCAGAGAGAGAGGAAGGGAAGCAGGATCCCTGCTGAGCAGAGAGCCCGATGCAGCTTGATTCCAGGATCCTGGGATCATGACCCGATCCGAAGGCAGAGGCTTTAACCCACTGAGCCACCCAGGCGTCCCATCCTTTGGCAGTTCTTGGGAAACATTATCAAATTACTTTCTAAAAGAGACCACGAGCATTGCGTGAACATACTGTTTCAGCACATCCCTGCTGGCACTGGCGATTACGGTAAAAAATAAAATAAAATAAAATAAAAATCCACTAATTAGAAAGACAAGAAATGGTATCTAGGTTCAAACTGTATTTGTTGGGCCAACATGGTGATGGACACACGTCAGCCTTGGTAACTCACAACATCTCCCTGAGCCACCCTTTGCTCCCTTCTCACGAGCACAGCAACAGCCCGGGAGCTCCCAGCCACAGATGGCGGGGAAAGGCCCGGAGGGGACATTTGAGAAAGGATGGTGACGCAACCAAGAGGAAAAGTCCCTGTTTTTTCAGGACAGAACTGCACAGCGGGCCCCTCACATGGCTCTGTGGGGTCCACGGGTGGCTCCCCCAACCCCTCCTGGCTTCTTGTGTGGTGCTAGGGCCTGGGGTCCAGACCAGACAGACAGCTTATCCGGGGCTGAAGAGGATCCCCATGGGATTTCCATCCATCTGGGTCCTCAGGATGCAGCCCCATTTGGAAATGGGGTCTTTGCAGACATCATTCGTTCAGATAAGATCACGTAGGATCAGATAGTGCTGGTATCCTCGTAGGGAGAGGAGACAGAGAGACACAGGGCAGAAGACCACAAGACAATGGAGGCAGGGATCAGAGTGGGCCAGCCACACACCAAGGAACACCCAGAGCCACCAGAAGTTGACGCCTCCCCTTGGAGGCGTCAGAGAGGACGCAGGTTTGCATACCTTGATCTCAGACCGCCAGTCGCCAGGATTGGGAAGGAGGACATTTCTATTGTTCCAAGCCAGCAAGCTGGTGGTGTTTGCTGCAGCGGCCACAGGCAGGCAGCACAGGGCTGGCTCGTGGCTGGGCAGGGGTGAGGGAGCAGGTGGAGAAGCAGGTCACCATGGGGCCCCAGCCTGGGCTCTGCTCAGGGGCTGTGGACGTGTGGAGGCCAGAGACCCCATGATGACGCGGACCCAGCGCTGCCTTCTTAGGGCCCACTGATGACTTGGGGCCAGTTTGAGAGCTCCCATGCCTCAGTTTCCTCTAACAAGTGCGCCATGGTGCTGCTCTGAGGACAGCAGGACAGGACACTCTTCTGGCACACGGCCGTCGCCCAGAAAATCTCAGTCCTTTCCTGCTCTGCTGTTCTGAGTGCAGTCTACCCCTTGGTGAGTCCCTAACTTCCCCATGCCTCAGTTTCCCCATTTGTAAAAGGCGCCTATTACTCATCAACAAGACACTGTGCCCAAAGCCCTTAGGATGTTCCACTCCCAGGAAGGGCTCAGCAGAAAGTAGTTGTTGCGGGACAAAGGGAGTGTCAGAGACGGTGAGAAAGGAGGTCCTTGGGCATGCCCCCCTCACCCCGCCCTGGGAAGCCGGCTGGGAGTGCAGACTCAGCAACCCCCACCCCCACCCCGCAAACTGCTGCATTCCACTCTGCATCTAACCCGCCCCAGGTAGTTGTGTGCACACATGGAAACGCGGTGTCTCCTAAACTCAGAATTCCTGGGAACAGGCTGGGACCACATGCTCCCAGGCACCCCCGCCTGGACCAGAGGGTTCCACGGCAAGTGGGGTGGGGCCTGCCAACTCCCAGGTGCTCCTTCTCCTCTGGGGCGGCTGGGAAACACCTCTGGAGGAGCATTCTTTCCTCCAGGTGAGAAACAGCTGGGGCTGCCCTGCAGGGGGTAGTCCTGCCATTCGGTGGGCATCAGGGCCTGGGGGAGGGTTACGGAGTTCAAAGGAGGCGATGACGGCAAACCAAGGTAAGGAGAGCTGCAGAGGTGTTTGTTGACTGACTGACTGAGGGAATAAATGAATGAAGGGCAACAGTGCCGTGTGGAAGGCGGGAAAACCCCCGGATTCTGGCAAGAGTGTTCTGGGCCCTTGTGGGAAGAGTATCTGGGCAGCCAAAGCCTGCATGTGATCCCACCTGTGTGTCATGCCTGAATGTAGCTAATGTGTACGTGAATACCTTACACACGAGTGTACACACACACACACACACACGCTCGCGTGCAGGACTCGGGACCTGGCATGCTGCCCTCCTACCTCATTCCCGCACCGGCTCTCTGAGCGGACCATGTGCCCCCCACCCCAGCCTTGGTCATTCTCTGAAAATACCTTGCTCGTTCTTTGCTACTTGGCTCCTCCCACTGAACGGAGCCTGTCTAGGATCAGAGTCTCTCTGCTCCCCACATCACACAGCCTTTGTCCCCTGCCTCTCTTGTAAAGACCCCTGTGATAACACAGAGGGCCCAGACACATAATCCCAGAGAACATCTCCACCCCAAGATCCTTCCCGTGGTGACACCCGCAGAGTCCCTCCTGCTCTCTCCGGTGGCGGTGGGTCGGGGAGAGGATCTGGACCATGCGGCTGGCCGTGGGGCTCGCAGGCGGTGTCTGGGTGGGCTGGCCTGCTGTGGGCCCAAACAGGTATTGCCCGCGGCCGTGGGCTCTGGTTTGGGGTGGGGGGCGGGGAGTGGTGGGGATGAGGCCAGGGCCTGGAGGGATGGCAGGTGGGACATGGGGGTTGGCCACAGCTGGGGCATTTCTCGGCTGAGAGTGAACGTGAGCTCTGGCAGACTGTCCTGCTGTCGGGCTGGGGGAGCCTGGCCCACCCAGGGCAGGGGAGACCCCGCCAGACGAGAGGGGGTTAGTGGAGACTCAGGGCACACCCTCCACCCCCAAGAGCCAGGCCGGAGAGTGCTGATCCCGAGATAAGAGAGAAGTTACAGACCCACCCGGAGTGCACCGGGCAGATGGAAGGAAGCAGACACTTGGTTCTACTGTCTCTCACTGTGGGGCTGTGCTGTGTGCCCATGGGGCTTCCCTCCCCTCCTGGGGGGCTGGGGAGGCCTCCCTTTATGAGCACTTGGTACCAGCTCCCTGGTCCTCCTCGGGGAGAGGAAGCCGGCCGAGGCATCTTCCTTGATGGGGGATCCTCCCTGGGCTCCTACCGCGAGGAAGCCAGACCCTGAAGATCGGGTTTAATGAACAACAGCAGCGAGGCCACTTTATCCTGATGAATCTTTTATACAAGAGCATTTGCCTGTCCCACTGGCCGTCCCACTGGCCGTAAACTTGTTTCCCAACGTGCAGGAGCTCACTTCCTCCCAGCCCCACCCCGCCGCCCCACCCCTGCCGTCCTTCTCACTCTGCTTCAACACTCACTCGCGTGTTCAACACGGATGCACGTGTCGATGAAGCCAAGACTGGCTCCCTTGGGAACCTCTGGGCACCATGGCCTGACTGATTCCTGAGCCTTTTGTTCCAGCACATTCATATCAGGACCAAAGGGTGCCACACAGAAACTGGGGAGTGTGGGGGCCCTGGCTGGGGAGGCAGGTGGTGCAGGGAGGGGTGAGGGATGATAGCACCCGGCAGGTGTCCTAGACCAGGCCCTAGGGTGACTGTCCCAGATGCCTCGCCCATCACCTTGGCCAGATGAGAGGCCCAGGTGCTGTTCTGAGGCCGTCCCAGGCTCCAGGAAGGGTGGGCATCTGTCGCCATGCCCCAGGCTTCCTCCTGCTCCTCTCCCCGAATCCAGGAGGAGCCAGGCTGGCGAGTAGAGCCCGTCTCCCATCAGAGCAGCTGGATGGGAGCCCAGCCTCCCTGGATCTGGTCTGTACGGGTGGGAAATCTGTTTGAAAAGCTTGGATGCCATCCTCACGGCCTGTGGGGGATTTCCAGGAAATGCCAGATGGCTTGCTGGGGTGCTAGCCTGCAGCTGTGGGGAGGCTGGCACTGGCAGGGAGGTGGGGAACAAAGCAGCAGGGGTCTCAGAAGAGGGGACACTGGGCCCGACATCCAATCTTCCCCACCTTTCAACAGCTTTGGGACGAGTTAGGTCCTGCTTGGAGTAACTAGAGAGCCCTCCGTCTTCCCTATGGATCTGTCCAGGGCCCTCGTCCAGCATGTGCACCTAGCAAACGCTGCTTCTCTTGCCCTCCCATCCCTCATAAACGTTTTGCTGGGAGGTGTGAGAGGACCAGCCGCTCCCTGGGGCCCCGCACAACACTTGGGTTGCCACCTCCTCGACCTCTCCAAAGCTTGGTGGTTGCTCCCTGCCATGGACTCACTTATGCACCAGTCCCCTGAGTGTTATTCTGGGTCTACTCTGTGCCAGGAAGAAACCCATAGGACAGCACATCTGGAGTCCGGCCTATTCAAGTCAACGATACTGAATTCTACCTGAGCCCCGCGCTCCTGGAAAACAGCAAGGATTCAGAAATCCTCCCGCCCTTTGGTGTTCTGGAAAAAAAACAGCTTACTGCAAAGCACCAGACTTCCCATGTGACTTTGATCTGACTCACAGATGTCCCCTTGTTTACCTGTGACAAGGCCAGAGATAAACCATCCAATTCCCATTCTCTGCGCATGAAAGCTGACCTGTTTGTCCCTACTGTCCAGTCTGTCCCTTAAGGTCCAAACGTGTCCCACCCCCTCACCCCATGAAGCCTCCCTCCTCCCAGCAGGCTGGCTCCCAGACTGGCCCAGCGTGCAGTGCCCCGTGGCCTCCTGAGAACACCTGGTCAATGACAGGCACCAGGAATGATGCCCTCTGAGATACTGTCCCCACCCCCATCAATATGACCATCTCACCCCCCACCCCCGCTGGTTCTTTCCAGCCAGGACAAGAAAGCCCTTCTCTGCCAGGCCTCAGGGTGTTTGCCAGGCTGGGGGTTCGAGCCCTTTCCCCAAACCAATCACCCCGTTCCACAAAGTCCTTGTCTTAAGTCCAGAACTGTCGTTTTTCATATGTGCTTATCTCTTCTTTTAGAGTGGGAGGGGCAGAGGGAGAGGGAGATAGAGATAGAGATAGAGAGAGAGAGAGAGAGAATCCCTGCACACTCCATGCTGAATACAGAACCTGACCCGGGGCACGATCCTACGACCTGAGACCATGATCCGAGCTGATATCAAGAGTCAGGTGCTCAACTGCCTGAGCCTCAAGGTTCATCTGTGTGACAGCACGTGATGAGATTTCCTTCCTTTCTGCGGCCCAACAGCATTGCAAGGAAGGTGCACACCAAGGTTCCTTCCGTCGGTGGACAGACACCTGGCTTGTCTCCACCTCGGGGCCCACAGGACCAACGCTCCTCTGAACACGGGTGTGCAAACCTCTCTTTGAGCCCCAGCCTTCTGTTCTTTTGGATATATGCCCAGGAGTGGGTTTGCCGGACCCCTCTGGTCCATCCGCCCACATCGTGTGCACCCACTGGGGCTGGTGGTGTCCTAAGCTCCCAGAAATATACATGGCTCTTTCCTCATGAGCACAAACCATCTGAATCTGGGGGCGCCAGCGCCTGAGCGAGCCGCAGGGTGTGAGGGAGGGCGGCGGGGGCTGTGAGGCGCCCCCACGAGAGACGGTCAGACCCCCAAACACAAAGACCGCCTCAAAGGCCCACCAGACTGTGAGAACAAAAACACAGATGATAAGAAAAGCTGTGGTCAGGGGCCCATCCCAGAAATGAGGATGTTCTGGAACATGCACTCCTGATGGAGCTTTACGGATCATGTCCTCTGGGGGCATCAAAGACCTTCCCTTTGGGACAACCGGTCTGGCTACAGTGTTTGGAGCATGGTGTTGAGAAGGATCCCAAAATCCACGTGAACTCAGGGGTTGATCGACCGGTAGGTCTTCCCGAAACGTGGGGCTGGGTGAGCCCAACACGTGCTGGAAACTCCTGATGGTCTACCCCCATCACTTCACAAAGGAAGAAACAAGGCCCAGAGAGAGTGCATGCTTGCCCCAGTGCAGCACAGCTGGAAGGAGCAGAATTCAAATTGTCCGAGGACACGTCCCTCAGCCACCTGGGAAGACGACCGAAAGCACATATGTGATTCCGATGCTCTCCCCATCGCGGACCTCGGGCCACAACCTCAGACACTGGGACATTCACCTCACACACGTCTGGGGAACAGGACCCCTCTCTCTGCACCGGAGCCTGGCTGTGCCTGACCCCGTGGCTTTGCCCAAGCCCACAGCTCACATGGATCCCTTATCAGTGACTTCTCTGGACTGAAAACCAACATTAGCCACTAGAGAGGATTACAAAATCTAAAGTGCAGAGCTAGAGGGAAATTTAGGCAGCTTCTAGTCTACTGTTTTCCAAAGGGATGATATTTGGGGGGAAAAAATTCAGTGGCTAGAAAATTAAAAATAAGAAAAATTAAGAAAAATAAAAACGCCAGGTAACACTTATTTTTCAGCACTACCTGGGTGCTAGACGCTGCTCAGAGCACTCTGGACCTAGCAGTTCTCTTAAGATGGCCAGCTTAGCACACAAGTGATACTCCAATTCCAGTAAGAGAGTTCTTCTTTGCTTTGGCCACCAGGAAGCTCCTGGCTAAAGGTGAAGCTCATGGTTGATTGGCAGGACCACGTGTACATTCCTCAGTCTGCCAGAACAAAGTCCCACAAACTGAGAGGCTTAAACAATGGAAATTTATGGTCTCACAGTTTGGGAGGCCAGACACCAGAAGACCTAGATCAAGATGGCTGCAGGGCTGTACCCTCTCTGAAGGTGTAGAGAAGGGTGTGTTGCAGGCTTTTCTTCCAGCTTCTGGTATTTTCTTGGTTTGGGGTGGCAGAACTCCCATTTCCACATGGAATTCTCTCCGTGTGTGTCTGTGTCCAAATTTCTCCATTTCTAAGGATACCGGGCATCCCAGGTTGGGCCCACTCTACTCCAGTATGGCCTCATCAAAATGACTTGACTTGGCTCATTATATCTGAACAGCCCTATTTCCAAAGAAGATCGAGTCTGAGGCTCTGAGCGTTAGGACTTCAGTGTAACTTGGTGTGGGACAAGCCTCCTTCCTGCTCGCCATGTCCTCACGCAGATGTTCACGGTGTGTGTGGGGGCAGGGAGGGGGCTCTCTGGGGTTTCAGGGCCCCCCCCCATGAACTTTTTAATCTTACTCATGTCATTAGAGGCCCCGTCTCCAATACAGCCACCTGGCGGCAGGGCTTGACCAGGTGACTTAGCGTGGGGGGTTGGACAGAAACACAGAATGCATCACCACCCATCACCACCATACGTTAAACACTCCCATGTAACAACCACGCTCCTGGATTCCCCTTATCCCCTGCCTCCATTTCTCCTTCTATACTTTAGAAATATAAACATTTATTTGTATTTCTAGGTTTTTTTGCGGGGGGTGGGGTGGTGCAAAGCAGGTCTTGACCACAAACGATGAAATAATGGAACTATTGTGTGTTGATGTACGGGAGCCCAAATGGCAGGAAATGCAGTGTCATGCAGGTCTGGTAGTTCCCAGCCGTCCCTTTGGTCCCTGAGGCCTGCGGTCTTCCCCCTGTTCTCTTTGGAGTCCCCAAGCCCCCTCAGGGTCTGTGACAGTGGGGACAGTGATGAGGGGTCCGGCACACAGGGCTCGGGGACCCCCTGCTCCCTAAGTCAGAGCATCTCGATTCTTCTCTGTGCACTGGGCTCCCATGTAGCCTGTTACGCCTGAGTCCATGGCCTAGACTGTTGGAAAAACCCTGAGGTCAGAGCAGCACCGGCAGATCAGCCAGCAGGAGGAAATGTCTCTCCTCAGAGCTGGCGGTCCATTCTCTCTGCCCGTCTGCCTACAGCCGAAGGGTCGGGCAGTCCAAAGCAAATGCACTAAGAACATCTGGTCGTCTGAGATTCTGAGAGACCAAAAGTAAAAGGACCAGGTCTTTTAGCAATTGGACTTGCGTGTCGGTGGCCTGGCTGCTGATTCCCTCTTGGGTCTGGGAGACACAGGCGAACTGATGAACTGGGTCACCCGGCGTGATATCCGGGCCAGGCCCTTCGGGGTGTTCCAGCGGCCGCCTCTCCGTGTCATTGACTCGAGCCCACCCTGTCTCTTGCACTGTGTCACCGGCTGACTTGTATCCCCGCTGAATTCAGATCCGAGTCCAAATCCCCAGTGCCTCTGAATGTGACTGTAGGTGAAGACAAGGCCTTTAAAGAGATGATTCAGGAAAAATGAGGTCATCTGGGTGGGCTCTGATCCAATATAATCTGTGTCCTTATTAAAGAGGAGGTCAGGACATGGACACCGGGAGAAGACATCTGTCTCCAAGGCGAGGCCAGAATGATCCAGCCCTGTCCACACCTTGATCTCCAAATCCTGGCCTCCAGAATGCTGGAAGAGTCAATGTCTGTTGTGTAAATCCCTATCCTGTGGTATTTTGGGATGGCAGCCCTAGCAAGCGAGTACTTTCCGTGCTTGGAAACCTACCAAATTCAGGCATCGACAGTAAACAAGAGAAAATTTTTGTCTACATCTGGACCCTTTCGGAAGTCTGTTAAAAATAATTTTCAGAGAAAGGTGAAATCCTGCTTCTCATACAGATATGACTATGCATATGTGTTGAAGGTTTTATTTAGCTCATTAATCAGGGAGAGAACCGGGCAGATGTTCTAACTGATTCAAAAGAGAATCCAAAGAACAGACACATCTTCAGATGGGGAACACTGATATGAATATGAAGTGGAGAGAGGGCTGGCTCCTGGCTGCGGAGAGTGGCCCGTTGAGGCGCAGCTGGACAGGACGGAGTCTACCTGTCTGCAGACAAGATTTATTTTGTACTCCTACGGCCCCAGGCTGAGTCAGGTTTATGCTTTAACCGGAAGGGTGCTCTTTCGAAAATTATTAATTTCATTCTCTTTCACTTCCGAGAACACGACCGTCCTCCTTGATAGCCAGAAGCATCCATCTGCCTTGGGTGGGGATGGGAGCGAGGTTAGGAATATTATGGAAGAAGCAAAGACAAAGACCAAGGGATTGAAGATCTGTTCTAAGAGGCAGAGAGACAGGATTTTCAGAACTCCTGTCTCCTGTCCGTCGGCTCGTCACAGGCTAGGCCCAGCTGGAATGTTCTCAGGAGGTAGTGAGGCCAGCGGGATGTTTTTGTCCCGAAGGTAGAGGAAGGAGAGAAGGCAGTTTGACGTAGGGGGATCAGACAGGTGCCCCGTTCTCCCTCTCCGGGGAGCAGAGGGGAGCCCCACTTCCTGATTAGCTCTGGCATCTCTTCTTCTTCTCCAAAGTTCTGTGGGATAGGACCCCAGCCTTATGGCCTCATTTTGGAGGGATGGGGAGTAGACACAATTCAGTCCACAACAAGCACTTTCTTTCATTCCAGAATGTCTTTACCCCAAGTAGAAACCCCAAGCTCGTGAGCAATCACTTCCAATTACCCCTCCCCCAGCCCCTGGCATCTGCTTTCTTTCTCCATGGCTTTGCCTGTTCTAGACATTCCACGTGAATGGAATCACATCACGCAGGCCCTCCGGCTCTGGCCTCCTTCACTTTGCATCATGTTTGTGAGGGTTACCCATGTATTAGAGCTATCATGTAAGCTCATTTGTACAGAGACACGGAGAAGCCAGGGAACTGGGCTGAGTTCACAACGCTGTTGAGTTGGGGCTCCTCTTAGAGCTTCTGGGCAGGGGGACGGCCCAGGCTGTGGGGCTCCCGGGCATCTTCTGGGTGAACACTGGAGACTAGGACACGGAAGGACTCTCAACAAGGACAAGTGATCCATGACCAGGCAACTTCCCTTCTTAGGACGCATCCCTCCAGAATGGGGGAAGAGAACACTGCTTTGCCAGCAGGTGGCTTGGGAGGCTTGAGGGGGTTCAGGAGGGTGAATGCACTTTGCCACTTGCAGGGTGCTGCGGGGGTTGGGGGGGATGCCCAGCACGGAGTCTCCCTGCGGGAAGGCTGAGGACTGCACCCCCCCACCCCCACCCCCGCCCGCCTCTGGCGCATTGTGAGGAGCTATGGCGCCATCTGGTGGCTGGAAGAAAAGCCGCCACGAGGCGCCCAGGGCGGCCAGCAGATGAACTTGGAAATTCAAGGGCAGGGAGCTTGTTTGTGGAGCACCAGCTACCTGCCCAAGAGCCCGGGACCCGGCAGGGCCCTTCGCAAACATCCTCAAGCTGAGGGCAAGCGCGATGGGAATATCAGACGCGAGTTCAAGGTGTGCATGGCAATGCACGTTTGTGGGACAAGGGAAGAGGTTTCTCACAATGTGTGGCAGAAAAAGGCAGAGGATTAGGCATGGTACAAGCCGATTAAAAACAGGTCTAAGTGGCAAGATTGATTTGTACCTGAGCACCCAGGAAAACGGCTGCAGGGAAACAAGCCAGGGTGTACACGCGGAACGTGGAAGGGGTACCAAGCCCGTGAAGGGCCGAGGCCAGGCTTGGGCAGAGTCTCAGCAGGTGTTGGCCTCTGTTGTCAGGACAGGATCAGTCTTCATCAGCCTCATCATCACCCCTGGCTGATGAAATCATTTTTCCCTTTTACTTGTACATATTTTCTGATTTTTCTCTGCTGTCTAAGGACTCAGAAAAAAGAAGAAAATAAAACAGAGGACGGGTGCCATTCACCCCACGGAGAGATGGGCTGTGAGTCTCATGAATATCGTGGCAGCAGGTGGTTCTGTCCACAGCCCATCCACACTAGGCAGGCAAGCCCTGCAGGCTGGGCTGGGACTGGTGCTGGCTCTAGGCTCTGCCACCCAGATGCCCTGGGACACAGGGATCCCAGACCTCAGGGGGTCACTTTCCTCATCTGTAAATGGAGGGATCCCAGGACCAACCTCACAGGTTACGGTGTTCACACGTGCGGACTCCAGTAAAGCAAGTTCCCTTGTGCCTGGTGCATGGTAAAAACGACGTGTCTTTGCTGCTGTAACCGGGCAAACCGCTTCCCATCTCAGAGCATCAGTCCAGCGAGGGATCTAGACAAGACCAAGGTTTCTGCGGGACCGGTCCTTGCACCTCACACCTACCACCTGCCTCAGAGCCATCTGGGAAATTCGCTGAAAGGCGGACTCCTAGGCCTTGCCTAAAATGTCCAAATCTGTACTGTTCGCAGAGTCCACAGGGGAAACCTTACAGCTGAGCTCACAGGAAGTTGAGACCCATGGAAACAGGGTATCATTTCTAAGGTCCCTTCCAGCTCAGACATTTTAAGATGTTGGGTTCTTCTGGAGACCTGCCCAGTCTCTTGACCTCTGCACCCCAATTTTGTAATAAGAAAGGCAGTTCTTGGCCCTGGCAGGCTGTTTTCGGAGACTCAGAAAGCACTAAGGCTGGAGGGGTTCATGCCGTAGCAGTCAGGACACTGACGTCCAGAGAGGGGAGGGCACGCTTGGCCCAGGCTTTGTGCATGCCACAAAATCCAGGCCTGTCCCTGTCAGATAATTTGAGCTGTCCCAGCTCACATTCACACACTTCTGAGTCTTTTCACCACTTGCAAGTTTTTCCTTATTACAGTTCAGGCTATGGGGCAGAGTGATAAGGGGAGAAAGGGAAGAGACTGGAAATATGAATGAAGAGATTTGAAATTAATGGCTCCCTGGAATTTTATTCTACAGGAACAAACTCCTATCTTTGTCTAGCAGATTTATTCAAGGGGAGGCCCTCAGCCTGGGCAGGTCTTTCTCTTCGAGCCTCAGGCAAACCCAGCACCTGCAGAGGCCCCAGTGCCTTACAGCAGGCGCTCCGTGTGTTTATGGATGAGGGGCAACTCTGAGGGCTTTTAGCCTGAGCAGCAAGAAGAATGAAGCTGCTGTTTCATGAGGTCAGAAAGAGTAGGGGGCAGAATCAGGGCCTAGGTTTTGGAAAGTTTTCAGACTGGGGGGCCTACTGGACATTCAGATGAGGATGATGGGGAGATAGCTGGGTGTCAGATTCTAGAGGCCAGGGGAGGCCCTGGAGGACACAAGTTTGAGAGTCGTGAGCAAACAGCCCTTAAGCACTCATTAGATGTGAGGAGATGGCCCAGCGAGGCAGCAAGGACAGGAAGGGGTCCGGACCTGGGCTCAGAAGCACCCCAGCTGTCAAGTGTAGACTGATGAGAATGGAGAAAGAGACGGAGACTGAGCAGCCGGTGAGCCGATGGGAATCTAGAGAAACAGACCACCCAGCATGTCCTGATGCTTGTCTCATGGAGGAGAAGCCTTGACTCACTGTTGGACTGCCAGTACTGCCTAGGAGTCAGCTACAGTGGGGACCCCTGGGCGAGCAGTGGGGACCTGGACACAGCTTGGTTCAGTGGAGTCGTGGGGACAAAAGTTGTCTGACTGAACAGGATTCTAGAGAGAAAAGAAAAAATTAGAGGATCTATCCAGGAGGCCCAATATTTTGACTAAAATGTATTTCAAGAACATTCTTTTGACAATTATTTGCTGAGCATCACCAAATGCCTGTCCTGGGCTCAGGGGAGATAGCCGGAAACGGGAGACAAAAGGCCAGGGAGCTCACATCCAGATGAGGAAACCAGTACAATCGAGAGTAGGTCAGGCAGCGGTTGTCCTGAAGATGGAAACAGAGCTGGTGGGGAGGACAGGGGTGTGTGTGGAGAGCTGTAGTTTTACTCAGAGGAGCAACCTACAGACACAAAAAGGCTGGTAGGGGTAGGGGAGGTTCCTATTTGTTTTTACCCTCTCAGAGGAAAAGGAATCAAGATCATGAGCAAGACAATGGGCAAGAGGGTGTGGAGGCTGGGAAGGACTATGAAGACCACGAAGCAGAGTCACCAAGGGCAGTGCCGAGAGGTCTGGACCAGCGAGGAAGGCTGTGAAGCGGCCGAGGTCACTGGAAGTGAGCTGGAAAGCAGAGAACGGCTACTTTGCACCGGCTGGGTTCAGATACCCAACTTTGGGAGGAGGGCAAGGTTGGAGGCTGGTCAGACAGCTCTGGGAAGGGGGTTGGGGGGTCGATTCTGGTGTGAGGGGCCACGGGTTTATACTGGGAAGGAGGGGGAAGGGACATGAAGGGTGGGAGGGGCAGTGGACGGATTGAGTGGATCGCTGGACAGGAGGTCCTAAGGGATGAGGGGTGCTGGACCCAGAATACCAGAGGGACATGTGGAGGACAAGCGGAGGAAGGAGGAAAACCCCGCTTATAGGTGGCTACAGCAGTTCAAGCTGACTCTCAGGCATATCTGCGAGCAGGTTCTCAGCCTGACCGGCCGCGTGTCCCTGTGCAGGCTGCTGTGCCCACGTGAACCTCAGGTTCATCTGTAAGGGGGGTAACTATATACTTGCTGCTCCAGACCTACAGGGCTACAGGGCCAGTGGTGAACCTGGAAGCGAACCCAAGTCTGACCTCAAAGCAGTCTGGAACCATGCCACTTTCCCCTGAAACCGCTTACTTACCTGCTTCTCTCCTTGGTGGTACTCTGTTTTGGGGACCCAGTGGACATAGACGCTACCCATGATCTTTTGTGCAAGCATTTCACGGCCAAGTGACTCGTGTTGTGCCCCATGGGGACGAGCATTTACATCACAGTGCTTGAGTCACTTTGACAGTGTGGGGACAGCCCCCCACACACCCCTCGTTGTGTTGCACGGAAACCAGCCGGTCAGCGGGGCAGGAGGTACACATTCAGGAAGTCCTGCCAAGCCACTGGACCCTGCTCAGAAATCTCCAAGTGGGGGAGGGGTCACTTGCACCTGATACGGGTGCTACAAGATTTCTACTGCAGAGTGTAGAAAAGAAAACCCAGAGAAGATTCTGAGACGTTGAGAAGCTTACCCGGGACCTGATCAGTAAGCAGCAGTCAGGACGCAGGCCTTGTTCAGTGGTCTCTGAAGCCCACCGTCCTGGGTCGCAGACCTGAAGTTGGCACTCAATCTGGCAGGGTGAGCCCTTGTTGATAGTTATTTTTATACCATGATGTTCTTTAAATTAATGAAAATGATGAAGGACACAAATTATATAGAAAGTCAAGTTTCACTTATTCAAATTAAATTATAGCATGGGTTTCATATACAAATAAACTTTCTGTGTAAATAAAAATACAAAACAGTACAAATTTCAATCATGTAAAAATGCAAACATTTGTGTTTCCATATATAGATATTCCCCTTTAATGTGACTGAGACGTACAGTAGTTGACCCCTTCGCACCAGTGAAGGTCAGCGGGATGGTTTCCCAGGCTGTCCGCTCCTCCACTCCTGCATCCGTGTGCATGGGGAGCTGCCAGGTCTTCTTCCCCAGTTGTGGGCTCCAGAAGCTTCCAATTGTCAGTCACCATCAGCACGAAATGGTCCAGCTATTCTCGGACTGGTGAGAAAGGGTCACTACAGGGACAACGCTCTCTACCAAAGCACGGACGCCGGGCCACTGGGCTCAGAAAAAGCTCCGAGGCTGGGAATGCTGCCTCCAGACGTCACTGGTCTAGCTCGTTTTCGTTCTGCAGCGTCTTCATGGCCAGCCCCCAGAGTGTCATGCTGGAGAAGAACTGCCCCTCGGAGTTCCTGTACGGTGTGGTGGCCCCGCGGCTGCCCAGCGCATCACCGCAGTGGTTGTCCAGTGTGGCCAGGGACGAGCGGCCCAGAGACAGGCCATCGGGCTGCAGTGAAGCCTCGCTGGCCGCAGCGGCCACATCCTGGTAGGCATAGGCCGGAGACTGTGCGGGCTGCCGCAGAGGCTTGGTGAGCTGGCCAGGGTCTAGCCCCAGCTTCTCCGGCTCTTCCACTCCGGGTGGCTGCCCCGTGGGCCGGAACTTGCAGAAGGAGCTGGCAGTGTGGCCGTCAAACTCTGTCACTGAATCCTCCGCTGGGTGCCCGGAGAGCTTGACTGCCACGGGCATCAGAGTCACAGACACGTCCTGGGAAAAGGAGTCTGAGCTCTGCGATCTGTCCAGGTCGGAGGCCTCGACGGCGTGAGCGAGCCCGTCGAGCGTGTCCTGGGCCCCGTCGGCCCGGCAGTGCATCTTTTTGTGCCGCCGGAGCACTGCGGAGCGCGTGAAGCACTTGCCACAGATGTCACACGCATATGGCTTCTCCCCGGTGTGTGTACGCACATGCCGGCGCAGGTCACCAGAGCCCCCGAAACACTTGCCTGCAAAACGAGCAAGGGACCCTTTTAGAGAACGTTCTGGAAGGGCATTCCCCCGCCCCCTGCCAAAACACAGAATGACCCTGCTTCAGCGTACACGAGCTCCAGCCCTCCTGTCACCTGCTCACCCTGGAAGGCTCCTCCGTTCTCCAGCGGCATTTCTCTGACTTATAGCCTTTGGGTTGTGGGTACCTCAGGGCATGCCTTCAAGAGCCCTCGTCTCCCCACATGGGAGCACCTGGCTAGTAAGCCCAGGTGCCTGCCCCCACTGGCCCGTGCTGGCAGACCTTGTCGGTTTTGTTTCAGTTTCCTTAAGTCTACCACAGTCAATCTATAACTTAAAAACATCTTTTTGCCTCTGATGTCATTTTACACACACCTCTCCCAGTTCTATCTCCTTTCTGTGCATGGGACAGAGGGAGGGGATCTACTTTTGTGAATAGAGTAGGTAAGAAGGTCAGAAGAGAGCCACCACCAAATAACCTTACAGAAGATATCGCCTGTTTATAGAGGACTGAGAAAGCACCGTGCGGTTATGCAGACACACATTTAGAACTTCTCCCTTAACCATGTGAACACTCAGCCGGCCTGACCTCGTCAGGCAGCGTGGGGGGCATTCAACACACCTCCGAACAATCAAACTAGGTGTCCATGCGCGGGCCTCACATCTTGGCACTTCTTCCCCACACAGGCTACCGAGGCACACCGTGGTGACCGTGTCTTCACGTCTACGTCTCATCTGCAGCGCCAGGCTCTGTTGCCTTCGCGGACGCCCCAGCAACAGCCTTCTCACCATTTGCTGTGCTGTCCATACAACACATGCTATCTCACACAGGCGCGATTTCATGGACTCGAAGCGGCGGAACCCTTCTTTCACCTGTCGCATGTTCGTGTCGTTTCCACCTGTTGCTACTATACTCCATCTTCAATTAACATCTTTCTTTTTCCTGTTTCCTTAAGCTAAGTTCTCAATAATGGGAATTACTGGGCAAATGGGAATGATCTTTTCTAGGGTCCTTAAGGCATGTGAATTTTAGCCACAGCAGAATTCCCACCAGGAGAGGACCAGGGCCAGCGTCTCTCTTTGATCCCATCAGTCAAGACAGAGGAGCCAGACTGTGGAGCCATCCCCATGGAAGGTGTGGCACTTGCCTCCTGCCTCGGAAATCTGGTGAGAGACAGCTGACCAGCTGTGCAGACAGGAGGGTCCCTGTGTGCAGCTATGGCCTGAAGCCCCAGCAGCACAGGATGCAGGGTTTCTAGGGACCGGACAAGGGTTGTGCTTGCAAGAGAGCTGCCTGGAGCCGTGCTCAATCCAGCCTAGGAGGACTGCCCAGAGGGGCAAGGAGACCCCAACAGAGAAAGTCTCCAGGAATAACTGCTAGGACCCAGGGCTGGAAGAAAATGCACATCTCTGCCATGGAAAGTGCAGAGAAATGCTGGGAAAGGAAGAGAGGGGAGGGAAGGAGAGTCTTTGGAAGCAGCATGAAATGGGGGGGCAGGAGGAGGGATGGAGGGATGGAGGGATAGAGGGAGAGAGGGAGGAATATGTAAGAGGTGAAGCTCTATTCCCCAAAAAGCCCAGGATGTGAAGCCACCTTAAAACTGAACCCATCTTCTGAACTCAAGAAAATGAAAACACAACCACACAAACTATACATGAATGTCCGCAGATTTGTTAAGTGAAAGAAGTCAGTTACAAAAGACCACATGTAGGATTCCGTTTATACAAAATGCCCAGAACATGCAAATCCAGAGAGAGAAGGCAGACTAATGGTTGCCTGGATTGTGGTGTGGGAACTGGGAGTGACTGCTAGTGGGCATGGAGTTTCTTTCTAGGGCGGTGAAAATATTCTAAAATAAACCGTGGTGCGTGAGGGTTGCACAACTCTATGAATAACATACCAAAACCACTGAATTGGTCACTTTAAATGGGTAAATTTTATGGTATGGGAGATTCACTTCAAGAAAGCAGTTATAAAATTTTGATGCTGTGCTATAAGAATGAACATTCTTGCTCTCTTTTTCTCTTCCCCTGGCCCCAGGCTGTCCTTGACGGTCAGAAACCATGGTTAGTGAGGTGAAGGAAGACCCAGAAGCACAAGGTGAGGATGGCAGGGGCCCCTCTGCTCCTTCCTCTCCTGAGGTCGTAACCAGCAACAAGTCCTAGCCGAGGAGGAAAGAGAATGTTTAACCTCAAATCAAGTTGTCAGCTGTAACAGTAATTTGGAACCGACATTTACGTTAGTCAAGACATTGCATTTGTGATTTAAAGTAACACTACTTTATTTTAGAGAGCGCGCGCAAGCAGGGAGCAGCAGCAGTGGGAGAGGGGAAGCAGATTCTGTGCTGAGCGCGGAGCCTAGCACCGGGCTTGATCTCACCACGCCAAGATCATGACCTGAGCAGAAATCCAGAGTCGTACGCTCAACCAACTGCATTACACGTGCCCCATCACAATTTTCTCTTTATCAAGAGTAAGAATAGTCACGGAGTTGCCTAAATCAGTATCCAAGAGATTTGTACATGATTTCAGCAGGAGAGAAAAATGAAGCTACCTTGTGGTTACACCCTGGAAGGCCCGCCTGAGATGACAGCTCCCAGCAAAATGAGCTGCTGCTGGTGCTCAGCTCCGGCACTCCCATAGCTGGGCCTGAACAGTCTCCCCATGTGCTCGAACTGGGAGACCGTACAGGTGGCCACTCATCCCTCCATGACTTGGTTCGCACTGTCAAGCACTGGTCACGGGCACATGGCACCCGCATGCACACACAGCCCCACTGCTTCCGAGGCTCCAACACCGCGATCACATGTGACAGAGGACGTTAACTCCGAGTCTCCATTCCTCACGTGTGCAGTGATGCACCCTGATGGTGAGGGCCCCCGCTTTCCCTCTGCTCCTCCCGAGACTCCACTGCTGCACTGGATGCCCACAGATGGGACCTTTGCTTCACAGCACCAGCTCCTGAGAAGCCCTCCCTCTTGGCCCCACTGTGTGTTCTCAGGCTCCTGTGGGACAGCCCAATGCAGCCCCCACGCCCGGCTCTGCGGGCGGCACACCACAGTCTCCCTCACTTTCCCCACTCTCTACACCCTGCTGACCTGGGCTGGGAGCACATGGCACCAGGGACTCTGTCTCAGTCAGCTCTGTCTGCGGAGCATCTCAGGACACCTCTGGATGCCTCCCAGAGACTCACTGAATGTATGATACGTGAACCCAGGACTGACCAAGAGAACACCAAGGGAAGCAGTTAGGAAGTCACACTGCCTCCATTTTACCTACGAGAATAGGGATGATTTACCCACGACACCGAAACGACCAATGAGACTGGCACCCCGCCCCCACTGGGGACGGCAGGGTGTCCGTGCGGCCTGGGCCCAGCGGAAACCCACCGCAGGCGGGACAGCTGTAGGGCCGCTCCCCTGTGTGCCGAATCCGGTGCTTTACCAGCTTCCTCTGCATGTTGAAGGACTTGCCGCACTCATCACAGGTGAAGACTTTATCGGCCGTGTGCGTCTTCTTGTGCTCCTTCAAGTTACTGAAGTTACTGAACCCTGGGGAGACCAGAACAGGTGCTCAGCGGAAGGCCTAAGAACACTGCAATTGGCAGTCTTCAGGACAAAAAAGAGGAAAACACACAGCAGTACCTCGCCCACAGATGTCACACAAGTGTGGCTTCTCTCCCGAGTGGATAATGATGTGACGCTGGACATCACCAGATGCTGCAAACCTGTAATGTAATTTGTAAATTCAATTACAATTAAATTCAAGTCTTTGTGACTGCAAGTCACTGAGGGAGGAGATGAACTGCTCCCTACATTCCTTCAGAATGGAATAAGAAGTGGCCTGATTCGTTTGTGCATTTTTAAGTATCTTTGCTTTTACTTTTTTCTTTTTATTATTTTTTTTAAGATTTACTTGTGATACAGAGACAGAGACAGCTACAGAGATAGCGAGAGAGAGCATGAGCAGGGAGGAGAGGGAGACGCAGGCGTCCCACTGAGCAGTGAGCCTGATGAGGGGCTTGATCCCAGGACCCTGAGATCACCTGAGCTGAAGGTAGATGCTTCACCGACTGAGCCACCCAGGCGCCCCATCTCTTTTTTAAAAGAAGAAGATGATGCAAGTGTTCTGTTTTTTATTTTATTTCTCTACCTAGTTTCATCTTTCTCTTCAGAGAAGACCAGCAGGTTGGCCCGGGGAACAACTCCAAGCCAGGCTCTCCAATACAGACAGCTGTGCTTCCCTGTACCACACCTGATTGTAGAACTGGTTCCATGTGGGAGAAGATGTTGCCTACAGACGTGATTTTAAGTATATGCCTTACTTTTCAATGGAGTTCAGAAGGTTCCCATTTAAGACATGGTGTACAATGAAGCCAATGGTGAAGCGACAGGACCCCTGAAACAGCCGGGGGTCCATGTTACGAGGCATTGAAGTAAGTGGTCGGCACTACCCCAGCACACAACGGGGCTGTCAGTGGCCATGGCAGAAAGGGACACATGTCTGGCTAGGCAGCTCTTCTCTGCTTCCTCTCATCTGCAGACACAGTGGTTTTCCTGGACCTGACCAAGAGCTGCCTCTTGCTCTGGCGTCCCCACAGCATGTGCTGTGCCACAGCACAGGACTCGGACTCTATTTATCTGTCTCTGCCCACCATTCCTGAGGATGACCTTATGAGAGGCAGAACTTGTACTGTTTATTTCTGTGTTTCCCTCACAGCACTCAGCACACAGTAGGTGCCAAATAAATGCCGAATGGTGAAATATATGAACAACTGAATCGCTGTGACTGAGGGCTGCTGCCTGAGCATGCCTGCTCGATGAGAGCATGTGGACTCTGGACAAATGACCCAATGAGGGAAGGAGGGTCCCCCCCAGACTCCATCACAAGTCACAGCCCTGCCCAGCCCCAACTCAGGGCCGGTCCTCCACTGCTGAGCTCTCAAGGCCTTTCCCTGATTCAGCTCAGGGCACTTCCTCCAGCCCTCTCTCCTGACACCAAGGCTTCCTGGCTGCCAAGTCTCATTTTCCCCACAAGACAGTCACTTCCATGGGGACATCTGTCTACGTTAATAGACCTTCTTGGAATGAATGGAAATTTTAGTAACAAAATAACTTTGTTTCATATAAAATTCCATTTCATAAGACTCATGTCCTAGATTTTCTATTAATTAACATTTCTCTTTTTTATTCTTATCATGTAACCCATGGAAAGCCGGAAGGTTTACCTATGTTCCTCAGCAACAGAGGGAACCCACAGGTGGCTCAGAAAACTCTGAATTCAAAGATAGACTATGAGCTGTTCCTTACAAACGGACTAAGCCCAGCACTGACCTCTTTCCACAGATCTCGCAGATGTATGGTTTTTCACCAGAATGCCGACGTAAGTGAGTCTGCAGGTTACCTGCCTGCAAGAAAGCGGGAGGAGAAAAAGCATACCAGTCATGAAAAATTTTCTTATAGACTCTGTAATTTAAAAGGAAAATGGACAGCTTGAGCCAGGTCCCGATCCCACATTCTCAGTGAAGATTAGCTTGACTCAAAAGCAGTCATGTGCAAGGAGACCAGGGACTAGCCCAAGTCTAACTCTGGGGAGGGGATCTGCCCAGCAGCCTGCCGAACACGGACGTGTCTCCATTCTGCCTGCCCCACATGGGCCCCAGGCTTGTCCCATCTCAGGTGTGCGCTGTGCTGCTTCCCTCAGAAAATTGGCCCAGCACACTGTGGAGGCTGCTATGGGGGCTGTGGAGTTTGTATTTTAAATAGACCTTGATGTGCTTTATTTGGGTTTTTTAACTTGGACCATCTATATTCAAGTGTCCCTTGAAAAGGAAATGAGCCCCTGTACTTTGTTATTTCAGGATTTCTGATTTTTCAAAAGCCTGCTTTTGCTTCTAGAGAAGGTGAGACACGTGCAGACAGGCCTTCCCATGGCAGCATGGCTGTTCTCCTGGCCAGGCTGTCGTTTTTTTACCGTGTGCAAAAATGCACATCTGGGGCTTCAGGGCAGCAAGCCCACTGCAGGGCCTTTTATGTTCCTAATTTCTGAAGCTAGCAGGGCTTCACAAAGAATAACTTATTTAAGTAGAGATCACAAAATTGATTTCCAAGTAAAATCAATAGGAAGTCCATAGGAAATTGCCTAAAGTACACTGAAATTAAAATTGTAATTGCCTCGTATTAAAAAAGCTCCTGGCTAATGTTTCAAATTAGGATTTGAAAACAAAATCCTCCATTGCTGGAACTTAACTTAATAGACTCAATCTGTCATGTCCTCTGCCTAATTTTTTACAGTGTTCTGTTACAAAAACACTGAAATGAATGAATATACCCAAGGGTAATATGTGCAGGCATTATGCACAAAATAAGCCAAAAAAGGAGAATGAGCAGTAACACCCCACTAACAAATCAGGCTTTGGAAATCTACAAACTTGATTTTAAACAAAATGCACAGATAGTTCACAGCTATGGGTTTGAAAATGGTCTGAAGTCCATGTGTGCGTGGAAACTTACAAGCAGAGAAAAGTGTGGTCTGGGGGTTTTACATCACAGAATGTGGAGATTCTCTGTGTCAGGGTCTGGGGAATCACTGAGTCAGATGTTATCTTTCAGAATATGATAAATATGGCTGAAGAAAAAACCCAGGTTTATTTCAGGTAACTAAAGGGAAAGAATTGGGCAAAACACTGGGAAATCCGCAGCTTTTAATAGAACAGCTACTAATCACAATAAAACAACAGCTGTCAACCGCAGTCTACATTTGGGCTGAGAGCCCTTATACGCATCACAGAACCATGCGGAGCCACTGCTGTATCATCTCTTTTCCAGACGAAAGACTCCGATTCAGATAACTAAAACAGCTGCTCCTGTTACGTGGTTGGGCCAAAAATGAGCACTGGTTTTTGTAGGTCTACACCCTCACAAGTCTCTGAGAATAAACTAGCTTGTGCTGACGATTCAGCACAATAGTCACTTGGCCGTGAGGGAAACAGCTTGCTGGAGGTAAGCGAAGGCACCACTGACTGTTTCAAGTCAGTCAATTCCAAATTCCAGAAAAGCTCATCAACTGTGTAACAATTTGAATTGCACCATCTGCTCATCTGTTAAATTCAGTCCTTCTTGTTTTAAGCTATTTCGTAAATGATGCATTATGACTGAAGCATTCTGAGTCAATTCTGAATAGTGCCGCATCCTTTCTTGGTAAATAAAGCCTAACAATTACTTGTTTTCAAAGCAAGAAACGGTGGCCTTCCACTTAAAATAGTGTAATAAGCAACAGTAAAACAAACCCTTGAAAGTTTTTTGTAGTTATTTAATATCAGAAAAGTATAAGGAAAGTCTTCCATCAACTAAAAGGAGCACATATTGATCTGACCACTGGCATAAAAGTAGATTAAATACTTAAAGATTCAGTCAAAAAAGTCCAATAATGCTGTCAATGATTTATGCCAACTTACACAGCAAACGGGGAGCCAGATTATTTGGTCTCTGGTCAAGTATCTGTATTTTTGGTAAACTCTGACTTCCTCTAGTTCTAACTACATGCTAAGTATCTAGTCCACATCTTGGAGATTATCTATAGCTGGATATGTGGCCGCTCTCGCCTAGAGTCATGACAGGAACTGCTATCAATTAGTAAGAGATCACCAGGAATGAAGCAGGCTGCTCAGCAGCTGCAGATGCCCGTCTCCAAGCTGCCACAATTCCCTTACAAAGTCGTAGTGTCACAGTCTATGGGAAAGTGAACAGATGCTATGGGAAGGAAGTAATCAGCCTTGGCTCCTATGGGGGGATCAAATATCCTGACCCAGGCCCGACTGTGGTCTTGAAGGCTGTCGGCGCTGCCGGGCTGTCTAGCTGTGTTCCAGAATATTAGCACAGAAGAGGGCTCCGCTCCTTCTAAGCAAATATTTTATATTAGGAGGGAACTGTCAGGGTTTTTCAGAGAAAAACTTTGCTGTAGAAAAGAACTAACATCTGATTTGTTGAATAATTAAAAAAATAACTCCTTCTAATAGGTACGTGAGCATCTGTATTTAAACGTGGACAAACCAAGCATATATTTTCTATCAGAGCATTCTTCTAAAGGCAACAGATTATTTACAGGAAAAACAGGAATCACATCATTTTAGACACAAAAGGGATCTCAGATCCTAAAAAAGTCATCTAGAGTTTGGGGGCTTCAGGATTTCACAAAATAAAATTAACAGGGCAGAAAAAAACCTGGAGATGAACACAGAGCTGTCCCCTAAATGGCAGTGATCATTCTCCTGACAGCAGGGCCTTCAACACTGGGAATGCATGGATACCAGCTCAGGGCCGGAAGTCTCACGACTCACGAGAAGCTCCCCGAAACCCTCTTACTTCTGCATGTTGCCTGTGGCACTAGGCCATGCCAGTGCCCTGGGGAGCACATCAGTCTCCGGGCAGGGCTCCTCCATATAGCTATGTCCTTCCCATCACGCCCTGGACCTGGGGCACCCCTCTCCAGACAGCACTGCCAGAAGGCACTGCACCAGCTGCTCAGAGTGTCCATTTTTACCTCTTTGGAGAGATCAAACCGCTCTCCTCTCCCAAAGCGAGCTCAGTGCACCCAGGTTTCCTCCTCCTGTTGCTCGCATCACAGATACGCAGACCTGCCCCTCCCTACCTTCTCCTCTTGGGGTACCCACCAGTCCAGGTTCTACTCCACACAGGGGCCCTGGCAGTGTGGAGAGAGCCTCACCCACACTCTAAAGTATGCAGGGCTCCTGAGGGCTGAGATCCGAGCAAAGACCATGTCCAGAATGACGTTAACAGACGAAGAGTCTGTTGTCACAATCTTGGATTATGGTAGCTTTTCAAAGCTCACGTACAATACTGCTTACAGCTCACCATCAAGGTTGTGGTAAACTTTATTTTTCTTCCAAGACTGATCCTACTAAATAGAAATTGAGTAAACAGCATACAAGATTGATTCTCATTGGTAAATCTGTTTTCTCATTTTCAAGTCTTCCAAAAGGGAAAATATTTACAAGCTCCCTTCTACCGAAAAGAATATGCCAGCAACAGCATGGGAGCATTCCAACCCAGCGTAACCACAAACACTGACGCCAGTTCATTCTAAGAAGGGAACACTTGGCTTAAGGTGAAGAATGGTTGTTAGTGGGCACTATTCGCAAAGTATCCCTGTATAGAGCAGCCAACAAGCTCTCTTGGCCTAGAATGCCAGAGACCCCGAGCCTTGTAACATGCCTGCTCGTCCTTGGGGCTGTGTCCTCTTAATACATTTCACAGTGAGGGTGTGAAACACCACAAACACCACTTCTTCCAGGCAGAAATGACCACTCTTTCCTCTGCCTGTCTTGCTCCCTACGTAGATTTCTCCAGCTCATGGCAGAGCTCCTTGGACACGGGAAGCTCACAACAAACTCTTGATGCATGAAGTTTTTTCAAAGAAGTCCTTCTCCATAAAAAATTTTACAACTTGGCTATCAAATGAAACAGCTATATCCAGAAACTGCAACTATACATAATCCTGCATTCATAAAAATGGGACAGAAATACAGACGCCAGTGTAGAGGAGAGTTTGGTGGCATCTGTCAGCCGAACTGTCCCTGACAAGACCCAAGAGGGCAAGTGCAGGACAAGACCTGAGCAGTGGTCTCCCACCTCAGCGGCACACTTTGGAATCGCTGTAATACAACTCACCAACATGCGAGTCCCACCCCAGAGCAACGGAATCGGTCTTGGAAGGGGGGTCCTGGCCTGGCCTCGGGGCCGGGAGAGGAGGCTGAAGGCTGACTCCAAACACCTGAATGGCTGGCTTCCTCTGATTAGCAATGAAGAGTCACAGAAGGCTCCCAAGCAAGGAGGACAGAACCTACACTGTCACCACATTTTAGAGGATGAAGGGCTTTCGTGTCTACTGTCCCAGTCACCGCTCCTAAGACCCCCATGAGGCAGTATATCCCTGTTGTAAGAATTAGAAAAATAAGGCCCAGAGAAGTTATGGTTGCTAATTATGAACAGTCATTAGTCCAGGTCTTCGTCTCTCCCCCACCCCAGAGCTGTAAGGTTAGGATGGTGGCAGAAGAACGGTCTGCAAGAACAGAGGGGCTGGCACCGGGACGGGAAAGTGATGTCCCCTGAGCACTATTTACGTGCCAGGCAGCAGTTCGTACTCCCCCCAACTCAGGTACTCTCCCTCTCCACATGCACACCTGATGGGCTCAGTCATCTCATCTCCCCGATTTTACACACAAGGAAGCTGAGGTGCCGAAAGGGGAGGCTGCTTGCCTCAGCTGACTTGAGCAGTAAGCCAGGGGCAGGATCCAAATGCAGACTGTCCGGCCCCACAGCCCCAGCTCGGAAGCACTGGGCACAGCTGCAATGAAGACACAAGGCCTCTAGTGCCCAGTGGCTGGAGGCGTGAGGACTCCCTTCGGCTCTGCAAAAACTCACTGCACGTTTAACGGGTGTTTGGTGTTCTCCTGGATGGCAAGTGCAGACTAAAGACGCAAAGGCAGAGCTTCGGACTTGGTCAGTCACTGCACGTGGGGGGCCGCAGGCGTGAGAGTCAGGGAGAGCACGGGTCTGGGTGTGTGGGAGGGTGAAGGGGACCCTAGGAGAGGTGGCTCTGTGGGGAATGTGTCAGAACACAGCACTGCCACTGGGTTTCTGGGCTCTTGGGAGGGCCTGCTGCCCAGCCCTCACCAGCCTCGAGGGCTCTGCTCTTGGATCAAGGCCCGGCTCAGAGTTCACGGCTGGGGAACAGCATCTGCAGCAACTACTACTGCACGATCCACCGTGCCCGCCACCAGCCAGGTGTACCAGCAGCTGTCAGGCGGCTTCTTGTGCACCTCTGGAATGCCCTGGAATGCCAGGGCCCGGCGCAGGGCAGAGCAGGTCGCCTCCTCCTACTTCAGAAGTAGGTTCCCTCAACACTTTCTCCAAAACATGAAATCTCTAGGTTCCTTTCTGTCCAGTGCCAGATCAGCACATGGCCCAAGGGAGGGTGCAGCACACAGGGCCAGAGGAGAGAACTGACACATGTCCAGATGTGCTGTCGGTAGTCAGCTAAAAGGCAGTCCAAGAAGGAACGAGAACCGCTCACTCTGTTCCCCACCTCCTACAACCTCGGGCCTCCAAAGAGTGAGACACCACAAGTCCCGGATCTAGCCCAGCTGCATGCAGCCCCCTGCTGTGTGCTCACTGTGGTTCACTGGAAACGTCACTCATGAAAGAAAAGAGGATACTAGGACTGGACCCATCCTTAAGGAGGGCTTGGGGGGGGGAGTTCACACACTTACCAAAAAAATGCTACTTTTCCTCCAATGAACTAAAAATTTGCTTTCTTTACAATTATTTTCTCCCGATTTAGTGTGAAATCAAAGTTACAGATACCATCAGAGGCTTCTCTCGTAAGTCCAAACGTAGGTCTTATTTGTAATAATAATAGTAAGAAAACACTGGGTTTCAGGTTTCCAATTATTAACAGTAAATAAGAGTATTCCCACCTGAGAGAAATGTTTCCCACAAATGTTACATTCAAAAGGTTTCTCACCTAAAACGAAACAAAATGACAACTTGTAAAATCATTAGTCATATTTGCACAGTAGTTTACAATGTTTAAAACTATTGCCCATGTCCTTTCAAAAAGGAGCGTCCTGTTCTTTATCAAAGTATGAAAATCGGTCAGTACATCCTTAGAATTCTCTCTGGCCCTGAGATGGTGAGCAGAGACGATCTGCCCGACGGCAGCATCGTGTCCCCTGCCCTGCAGCCTGACTCCTCCACCAGCAATTGCTGATGCCATGAGGGTGACTCGTTCCTACCACGTGAGGCATACACACAGAGGAGCCCAAGACAGAGACTGCCGGGGAGAAGCCCCTCTCCACCGCTCTTCAGCCTCGGTTGATGCATGCTGATGGGGACGAGATTTCAGCATGGGAGATGAGCCTCCCTGCCCACTTCTCACCTCTGATTCTAGGAGCTCTGCATAACTGCATTCTGGAATAGAACAGACACAGAGTGGACTCCACTACAAAGAGGCCACAGTAGTTCTGAATAGTCTCTAGAATGTGATCTATTTAAAAGTGTACTTCAAGGTATCACCTTTTACCTGTAAAAACACTCTCAGGTCTTGAAGATCAAGAACCTTCCTTTTACCCCACTCCCCTCAAATCAAGTGGTTTCATTAAGATTCTTTTAAAAAATTAGCGTTTCCCTTCTTACTGTGTTGCTCCCATTTGCTACCCCGCTAGCTTTCTGAGCTCCTGCCAGGACATTTTCGTGTTGATCTTTTCCTAAAACTGTTTAATGGCTTCCTTGAGGCCTAGGTGGAGGTTTTGACCCTGAGTAATTATAATCACATGAATAAAGTATTTGGTGATGATATTTAGGTCTGAAATTATGGGGAGGTTAAAGTGAAAGCCCCCAGTATGAGTTGCAACAGTTTGAAAAAAAAAAAAAAAAAAAAGAGGCCACCAGTCACTGAGACTCACAAGTGACCAAAGGTCAGTAACTCTACTGTTGTGATTCTCAACCTTTTTACTCTTAGGATCCTTCACACCCGTAAGGAGCTATTGTTTACATAGGCTGTATCTGTTGGTATAGCCTATATCAGAAACGAAAGCGGTGATTTTTAAAACACAAGACCAAACATTACATTGGCCACCAGAGTAGCTGCGGCCTTTAGGTGACTCCCCTGCACACTCATGGAAACTATGATGGAAATGGTCTGGGCCTCACAGACCCCTGAGGGGGCTCTCCAGACCATAAGCTGAGAAGTGCTGCCCTCCTCAGTTTTTGCCCCAGGAAACATCTGTGCCAGGACTGTATGACTACAGGCATCCAAAGATGTTCCTTCAGAACAAACCACGTCATTTCTGTTTCCTTTAAAGCTAACCAGTATGCTTTTCAAATACAAACTCAAATGATCACTCGGCTCTAGGAAATTTATGCAAACAGAATGACCTAAATCAAGTTCTTCCAGGGCAAGACGGAGTCAATAAAAATACTGCCTTCTTATAAACTAATTCTGAACTCCTCCTCTTCCTCCTCATGTTCAAGCACCTTATGTTCAAATACATTAAAACTTGTGAAGGGCTTCCAGCTGTTATTAATTCTCTCAATAATACGAGGGAGCAAACACCTGCGCAAACGGGGAATCCAAAGTGTAAGAGAATGTCAGATCAGCAATCACAATTACATAAGCACCTTAAAGCGGTTACACTAGTGGCATCCCTTAGTATATCACTTTCATGCTTTTAATTGTCATTAATTTATAATAGTCTATTAGAGTCATCAAGTTTAACTAAAGGAAGGAAAGTAAAACGTAATTGCATCATGTGATGTATATGTACTATATCACACCTCAAATGAGCACCTGGAAAAAATAAACTTTTTGGAAAGGGGACAAGGTATGAATTAAGGTAGTAAGACTGAAAATTCAATGTTCCAAGTTGAAGAATCGTCATTTGAAATTATCAAATGGTTAAAGCTGACCCTTATTAAAAAGTTTACCTCTTCCTTCCAAACCACAATTTAAAAAAATCTGCTATGAAAATTACTTCCCAGAGAACTCTTATTATTACTCTAAGTTAGTTCAGTCTGAATGAACCAACATTATGCTTTAAAAAAGATAAACCTACTCTAATTCTAAAGGGCAAATACAGCTTATCTATTTTAGAATATATATGAAATTTTCCGTGCATCAAAACAATTCACTACACTTCTTTAGAGATGTAAACTTTATCATATAAAACTATAATTAAAAACAAAAAGGGCACCATCTTTTCAAACCAGTTCTATGAAAACATCTGCAGATCTTGGAGATTATTCTGTAAAAGTAATCACCAAAAACACAAAGAGCAGCTAAGGCTCCTTGACGGGGGTGAGGCGGGCACAATCAATGACGTCATCAAGCAACAGCAAAACTTCTTACAAAAGCAGGAGCAGGCAGTGGTGTCTGATCGTCTGCATCCTCTCCTTTCCTTTTGCCTGTGGGTACTGAATCAGTGTACCTGTATGTGACCGTTTGTGAAGCTCCAAATTGCTTGGGTGTTTAAAAGGTTTCCCACACAATTCACACGTGTACTGTCTCTGTGACGGAAGCATCTGGGCCTGGTCCTCCAGCGCGGCAGCCTCTTCGGGCCTCTCTGTTTCGTTAATGCAGTTAAAATGCTCAGCATGGACGAGGTCTTCGCCTTCGTTTTCTTCAGCACTGTGGCTGCTGGCTTTCTCTGTAGTATTTGCACCAGCACATTCTACCCTCTTCGTTAAGCTGTCGTCTGGCTTGGCATCGGAGGGCCGCTCTGCCGATTTTTGGGATTTAAGGAAATTTAGCTTCTTAAGGTGAATGGCCTTTTTGAGCCTCAGCTGTCTGGTGGGCGGCTGGCACAGGCTGTCCAACTCGGGGTCTGGGGCTGAGTCGCTCAAAGGTGGGGCCAAGAAGTGGGGAGGCAAGTGCTCTGAAGACTCCAGGACACATTCAGCGTGACTGCTGGGGCAAGGCTGGCTGTCGCCGGCCCCGAGGTCTGTGGCTGTGCGGAAAGCGCGGGGCTGCTCAGCCGTCCTGTCATGGCCGGGACCCGCAGCCTGTTTGTAGTAGTGCTTGCTGTAGAAGTTTCTGAGCTTGTAGTAGTAACTCGGCTGTCTGAAAGGCAACTCAGGGCAGGGGCTGTCTAGCACGTCGGGCGCTTGTTTGGATGCCTCGCCTGCACAGTGAGGGAGAGTCACGGACGGCGGAGGGGGAGCGTGGGAATCAGCCAGAACCTGACTCTGCTGGACATCGGCAGGACACTCCTGCAGCAAATGAGGAGGGTAGCTTTCACTCCCGGCACAGTGCGCTTCTGCAGGCAGAGCACCCTGCAGGGAGAACGTGCTGTCACAAGCCACGCCCGGGAGCTGCTCCACAGTGGCTGATTTTAAAAATGTGTGACACAGATTCAGAACATTCTGAACTTGCAAACACTGGGCTGTGTCCAACATTACTTGTATATTGTCCTGGTTAAGATCTAGGTGAGAGGTGTACATGAAGTCCAGGATCTGCCCAATGCCACTCACATTTTTAATATCCAAGTGAAAAACATCACTTTTTTGGCCTGAAGAGTTCTGAAAGAGGCTCCTGATAAAAGAAAGGATATCTGTTTACAGTATGATAATTTTTCTCCTATAAATAATGCTCAGAATACTCTTAAAAAATACTATCCTTCCATACATGCCAAGATTTTAAAATTAAGTATATTTTAATCCTTTAAAAAGTTTTGATAAGCCATTCAACAAAGCAACTCAAATGATTTAAATTATTGTGCTGGATATTCAACCTTCCAAACAGATCTCAAAGTAAAATTTTGAAATAACACTCATTGTTCCTTTCAGAATGTAGTTATCCATATATATTATTAATTGCATTTAGATAGAGTATAGTAAACTAAAGGACACATATTTTTCATTATTTCATGTCTAGCCTGACAAATTATATTTCAGGCCAGAAAACACATAACAAAATATTTCCATATCTAAGTGCCTTAAAAATGTCTAAAGAAAGAAATAGCGGGGTGCCTGGGTGGCTCAGTTGGTTAAGTGTCTGCCTTCAGCTCAGGTCATAATCCCAGGGTCCTGGGATCAAGCCCTGCATCTGGCTCCCTGCTCAGTGGGAAGCCTGCTTCTCCCTCTCCCACTCCCCCTGCTTGTGCTGCCTCTCCCGCTGTGTCCCTATCAAATAAATAAAATCTTAAAAAAAATGTGATAAACCAACATTTGATATTCATTTTCTATTTTAATTTTTTGATTATGACAAAACATATTTACCACTTGATCCATTTTTTTTTTAAGTGGAGCCCAAGGGCTCCTGGGTGGCTCAGTGGGTTAAAGCCTCTGCCTTTGGCTCGGGTCATGATCCCAGAGTCCTGGAATCAAGCCCCGCATCGGGCTCTCTGCTCAGTGGGGAGCATGCTTCCTCCTCTCTCTCTCTGCCTGCCTCTCTGCCTACTTGTGATCTGTCTGTCAAATAAATAAATAAAAATATTCAAAAAAATAAATAAATAAAGTGGAGCCCAAGGTGGGGCTTAGACTCACAACCCTCAGATCAAGACCTGAGCTGAGATCGAGAGTTGAGATGCTTAACCAACTGAGCCACTCAGGCACCCCCCATTTGACCCACTCTGAAGTGTTGAAAAACTTTATACTTAAATATAGTTCAAACTATAAATTCAGTGGCATCAAGTATATTCACATTGTTGTGTGACAAAACCACCAGCCATTTCCAGAATCTTTGATCTTCCCCAAAATAAACTCTATACCCATTTAACAATCAATCCCATTCCCCACCCTCAGCCCCTCGCAACCACCATTCTTTCTGTCTCTAAGAATCTGACAGCTCTAGGGACTTACATATACTCATTTTGTAATCAGATCTGTTAGAGTTTTCTCAGCAACCCAATGGTCCACAAACCAGCAGTGAGAAAAAGAAAAGGCCTACGAGTTAATGAGGGAAAAGTGGGAACATAAAGCCCAGGCATTTTATTCTGGCTACACGTCGAGTTCCAGGTGAACGAATTTATACTGTATATAAACCAGCAAGCTGACTTAGGTAACTGGTCTTGCAAGTTTGCTGAAGACATTTTATCTAATTGGATCACCTGCTTCCCCCAAACAGCCTTCAACTTTGTTCTTACCTAAAGGGAAGAACAAATTAAAAAGGGGTAGGGAAAGCCAAGTCTAGGACTAGGCTGCATGGGGACAAATAGCGCTGCCCACCTCAGTGAGCTGACCTGTTCTACTATCTGTACTTAGCGCATATATGAGAGCTGAGGTTTAACTGGATGATTCAAGATTATCAAGGAGAGATGGAATCACATTCCATATATTGTTTACTAGAGCAGTAAAATGGTATGCAGTTTAAGGAAAAGTTATTTAAAAAAGAAGCTTTAGTGCTTAGACAAATCTCAGTTGATCAGAAAAAGTATATAAAATACTTAACTCTAATCATTGAAAAATGATTATATTAATAAGTAAACTAAATTCAAACTTATTTTCTTCAAATATTCAAATGCAAAATGAACACAAAAATATTTTAATAAAAAAATAGAACATAAGATGTTTCCCTTCTCTAATTTCTTATTACAAGGAAGTTCCTACCAGGAATTCTACCAGGACAATCTTTTTGTCCTGAAAGGATAAGAAATATATAGAGAAGACTGACATTAATTAGAACTACTAAATCAAAGACAGAGTGCCAAAATACGTGCAATCAGCTCAAATATATTTTAGTTAAAAGGCTCTTTGCCTCACGTGTTCTTCTAAATACAAAAAGCAAAAATTCCACAATGTGCTACAAAGGTAGGGGCAGTGAAACCTAAGGAGAAGATAAAATCTAGTCAAAATATATCCATCGTAGAAGAGCTTTTCCTCTGTGCAGTTAGAAGAAGGGTGTAAATACATACCTAAAATACTGACTGAATGCTGCTAGAACATTCTTATGTGCTTTAAAGCACACTCCTTTCACGACCAACATACAGTCACAAAGCAGGCCTTGAATGCGCTGCTCATGCAGCTGCTGGAGGAGATGGCAGCTGTGAGTAGCCACTGAGTCCATGCTCAACCACCCGGGAGACCTGCAACAAAGAACGTGAATGGGACTAAGATTCAGCGATACGACTGGGAACTGACCGCCCCGGAACCCAATGACTAATGGGCAGCTCATGGTCATGATTCCCAGTTGGTCACACTTCCAATGAACCAATAAAGAACCACAAAAGCCTTGTGTCTTAGGCATTAGGCCAGTGCAGCTCAACAGAAACCTCTGCACTGATGAAAACGCTCTGCATCTGCAATGCTCACTACAGTAGCCACTGGCCACGTGTGGCCACCGAGCACTTGAAATGTGGCTAGAGTGACTGAGGAACAGAACCTTTAATTTATCTAAACAGCCACCACACTTGATAGGGTCCATGTAGAATATGACCCCAATAATGTTATGTGCACTTCTGTCCTTTCTACTTAGGAACAATTCAATGAGAACATACAGACACTTGTAAGTTAGGCAAAAGTCAACCGGATGAGATCAGTCAATATTTACTAAGCACCCATACAAGGGGCACTGAGTCGAAAGGTGGGAAAATCAGAAGCTTATCTGGGGAGATACAGAAGAAGTTAAAATAAACCAGCACCACTAGACAATAATAAAAGATGTATCACAAAGTGGCATGTTTGTCCATTTGTTCCTTTTTCCCTACGATTTCATTTATTTGAGAGAAAAAGAGAATGTGTGGGTGCGTGCACATGAGCAGGAGGGGGAGAGGGAGAAAGAATCTCAAGCAGACTTCCCCTTGAGTGTGGAGGCTGACACGGGGCTCAATGTGGAGCTCAATCTCAGGATCCTAAGATCATGACCTGAGTCGAAATTAAGAGTCAGACGCTTAACCAACTGAGCCCCCTGGGCGCCCGAGTCTCATCTGTTCCTTCCTGCATTTCTGCTAGGGCACCACTATAGCAGACACCTGTCTTACAGGTACCCTGGGGAGGGAATACTAGAATGCATAAGGTGCCTGCTAATCAGCTTGAGAGTGCTGAAGCCAAGTCAGTAGCAGGACACGCTGTATGTCTGTCTGTGTGTGTGTGTGAGAGAGAAGATGAGAGGGTTAATACAGAAGGTATCATATCTCTTCAACGTCTATTTACTGACTACCAGGCGCCATGTACTAAAGGTACAACAAACAAGACAAAACATGCCAGGTCACCCCCCACACACAAGTACACGATACACAACTGAACAAACACAGTAGTGAGAGCTAGACACTGGAACACACAGATGAGGAAGGCAAGGGATCATGCCCAGGAGCACCATCCAGTGAGACATAATCAAGGGAAGAAATGTAGTGGGGAGAAAGGAAGTCAGACTGGGACAAGCCTATGGAGGCTAACATGGCAGTTTGCTATAATAAAAATCTGAAAAGCTGTTATTTGCTTTATTCCCTTTCATCCTCAGTGCATAAGCATTACTGAAAGTCCCTAAACCATGAAGCCAAAACCCAAGCTTTTTAACACAACTACTTCTTCCATCACCATCACCATCATCATCACCACCATGACCGTGACCATCATCACCATCACCCTATCCCCATTGTACCCACTATGTGTCAGCCAAAATAAACTACCTGCGCCTCCCTAAATGAGCTGTGTTAGGGACAGTTTGAAACCCTAGCCCACTGCTCATTACCTGCAAATGACTTTGGCAAATGACTTCTCCATGTCCACTTTGCTCATCTTATCCCATGAGTTACTGAGACAACCGTGAGAGCCCATGTGAACATCTAGTATAGCAACTGACATATTAAGTATTCAACGAATGTCATCTATAAGGAACACTTGGAAAGCCTGTTAAAAATGCAGATTCCTAGATACCATCGAGAGTTCTGCTCAGTCTAGGGTGGGATGTAGACACATGTGCTGGAAGCATCCAGGTGATTCTGAAGCAGGCAGATTACAGATTTCTCGCTGCCTTGCTCTCTCCCCAAGAGCCTTTGGTTCTGATACTTCTTGTTCTGGGAATACTCTACTTACACTGGACTCTTCCATCTTTCAGATAAGGCCCACTCCCCTCTGAGGTCTCAGCTGAGCAGTCACCAACTCCTAGAAGCCTTTCCTGCCATTTTAAAACTTGTTCCTTCCTCCCCACTGCTCCTTCCTGAAGTGTGACTCTGGGGTCCCTCCTCTGCGAGCTCATCCATAAGATAACTTCTCATTATGCCCCAACATTTCTATCTCCAACTCTGCTGTGAGCCCTGAGGGTACCATCTTATCCATCCTTGCCTGGCACAGAGCAGATACTCAACTATTAAAATCCATGCTAGTTAGCTTTTATTGCTAATTCGCAAGTTAGTAATGTTTATTTATTTATGTCTTTTTGACTCCCTCTACGCTCTCAAATCAGCTCTTCTGAGTCCTTTCCACTCTCTTCAATCCCACCATGTCTGTGTCCCTCATCCATAAAGGTGACTGGGATCCTGATTTCACTTAGATGGTTGAGCCCACAGGTAAGCTGATGTAACATGAGTGCCTTTAAATTCTTTCCTCAATTCCAAATTACCCCCTCACCGTTCATGCGATCCCTTCAGCTTTACAGGATGAAGCAGCAGTGCCTTCTCTTATGGAAAGTCAGCTTCCTGTCTTCCCTTGACCCCACCCAGCCTGCCTCCCCCAGGATCTGGCTTCATGTTCAGCTCTTCTGTTGCTTCTTTCTGTCCCCAGCTGACTGGCTCACCAGCTCCTGCAAACACCAAGATTGTCCCACGGGGAGAAAAAGCAAAACAAAACAGGACAACAAAACAGGACAACAAAACCCTCCTGCCAGGTACATCTACTCATCATAGGCCTCTCTTTTACACCTCTCAAAATAGCAACTTTTTTATACTTTAAATTCAGTTGGCCAGCATACAGTACATCATTAGTTTCAGATGTAGAACCCAGTAATTCATCAGTTGTGTATAACACCCAGGGCTCACCACATAAGGTGCCCTCCTTAAAGCCCATCACCCAGTGATCCTGTCCCCCAACCTCCCCTTTTTATTTTCTTATGAGTCCTCTTCCCCCTTGCAGCCTTGCTGCCATTCTCACTGCGCTGAAACAGACTTGCCCAGTGGCCTTTCCTCAGTCCATTCTCCCCAGCTGGTCTGCCCATGTCCTTCTCAACATCCTCCCTCCCCAGGACCCTTTGGGCCCTCTTACTGTGCCCCTGACCTATTCCATCTCTATGCTGTTCTTCTTCCTCTATGAGCCCCCAAACGTTAATGTCCTTTCAGATTCAGCCCCTAAGCCTTTTCTTCCCCTTGACGATCACATATACTCTTAGCCTTCATCTGTTCTAAGCAGACAACTCCTAATGTGAAACTTCAGCTTTGACCATCACTTCCAAATGCCTAACTTTCTGCTAAATGTCTCCAAATGCATGACCCCTCAACTTTGAATCTCTAAAACTCACCCCTACCATCTCACCCCCAGCTCTATACCTTGTTCTGAGTCCCCTATTTCTTTGTGGAAAGCTTAGTTTCTGATATGTGAGTTTAACACATTGGCCTGATTTCCTGGTTTGAGATCAAGGCAGGATGCGATGAAAACTGGTGACGTCACCTATAAAGAGCAACACCACTGGCACTGGGAGAGCATGGTATCGCCTAACACAAGACTATGGACCAGGAGGCATGAAGTCAGCTGGTGGGGTGCTGTCCTGTGCTGAATCCTCAGGGGACCTGAACAGACAAATGATGGAGCAATCAGTCACCTACCCTCACCCCCATTGGTGGCTTGAAAAGAAAAGGATTATTGGTTTATTCTTATAACCTCTCATTTACGGATTATTTACCATGGGCCAGGAACCGTACTATGCACATTCTATCCACTAACTCAAATAATGCCACCATAACCCTATTATCATCATTTTACAAGGGAGGAAATTAAGAAATGAGGAGTTAAGTAACTAGCCCAAGATCATAAAACTGTTGTGTTCCAAAGCCAGGGTTAGTTCCTGACCCTGGAGCCCACAAGGCTATGCTATGGCTCATGAGAAAAAGGACATTAAAAATACAACACAAAACCTTCCAATATAGACTTAAATGCTACACTGCAGCAAATATTCTGAATCTGCTTTAGACATTTTCCAGTTATAGAAATAACATGCACAGTTATAAACTCTCCCTCAATTTACACTGACTGTAAAAATCGTAACTCCACCATACTAGTCGGTATGGTTCTCTAATGGCTTCATGAAGCCAATCCTGTACTTCCCCAGAAAGATTATAGAGATCTGTGGAAAAACAATTTACTTAAATTCCTAGAGTGTCCTAGGAATAACGACTATAAATAACAACTTATCATAGACTTAAGGTCAGTAATAATAAATGGCACATACTTGTAAAATGCTTCTAACATGCCAGCCGCTATGCTAAGCCCTTTACCCACACCCTTTTAATTATCACGTTCATTTCATACTTAATTCATACTCATTTAATTCTCATGATAAACGTAGGATAAGTGCTATTGTTATCCTCATTTTATACACGAGAGCAATGAAATACCGGGAGGATTAAAGACAGCTACAACTTTGACCTTCCTCCCAAGGGGAGGTGGGATCTAGATCTCTCCTGCCTTGAATCTAACCCTAACCTATTAATCAATGGAACAGACAAAAGGAAGGGTATAAAGCTGTGCTCCTTTCTGGGCTGAAGCCCTAAGAGCTGACCGCTACCACTGTCTTTCTTCTGGAAAAGTGACTCTGGAGGCCCGAGTTGGCTGTAAGGCGCCCAACTAGAGAGAATATGTGGAGTCCAAGAACTCAGCTGAGCTCAGCCTTCCAGGCCCCTCTACCCAGGTATCAGATATGGGAACACAGCCCCCTCAAACTCCCCAGAGCAGGCCCCGCCTCCAGCTGAATATCACGTGAAACTGAAGAACTTCCCAGTGGAGCCCTGCTTGAATTCCTGGCCCACGAAACTGTGAGATAAAACTTTTTGAGTCACTAAGTTTTGGGGTAGTTTGTTGCAATGCAAGTGATAACCTGACCAGGTACAGAAAAGACAGACACAGCTAATAAGTAACAGACAGTAAGAGACAGAGTTAGGACTTAAAGCCAGGGAACCGCTCCAAAGCCCACACGCTTAACCACTACTCTGAGTTACACATGACAGACACAGGCGTTCCTTGGACCAAATCAGCTGCCCCTTCAGTCTACCACCCACGCCTCACCGCCCAGGTACAGCGTATGTGAGGATGAAAGCATGCTTGGTGTGACGCAAAGAGCACAGACCTATCTCCACCTCCGCAGCTACTCACGCTGTGTGACAAGGAACAAAAATCTGTGGTAAAGACACTGACTACGTCTGTCTTATTGATCAGTGTATCCCTGGATCTTGTATCCCTACGAGAGCGCCCTGGACACAGAAGGTGCTCAATACATCGCTTCTGGATGGATGGAGACTCTGGGCCTCAGTTTTGTGATATGTAAAAATGGAGAAGTCCCCCACTGGGTTAGATCATTTTCTAAAGTATCTTCCTGTTTCATTTTTTAATAGCATTTTTTCCTTTATTTTTAGAGAGGAAGAGACAGCAAACATGGGAGTGGGGCATGGAGGAACAGAGTGAGAGGGAGGGAATCTTAAGCAGACTCTACACTCAGTGCGGAGCCTTACATGGGGCTTGATCTCCCCACCCTGGGATCATGACCTGAGTGGAATCAATCCTGAGACACTCAGCCAATGGAGCTAGCCAGGAGCTCCAGTATCTTCCTATTTTAAATGCTATAAATCTATACCAAAAATGTGATGGTGGAAAGAGGGACTGAATGGCATCAAAATGAATGAAAATATGGGAAAAGAGAAAAACACAAAAAAAGCTTAAATGTGAATGGAGAGGTGCTTCAGAATGGAAAAAGAGACAGAATGTAATTTTATCCTGTAGAGAGGCTCCTAGAGCAAAGAGCTTTCTGTTCTGTTTACCAACTGGTCAAAACAAGAATCTGCAGAAGTTTGTTCCCTGGGGCCATTAATGGATCACTTCTCAAGGGTCCACAGTTCACACACCCCAGCACCCAGCCTGCCGTAAAGTGGGCCTATCTTTGTCTTTGGCCATCCATGATGGTTTTCAAACGGCTTATTCCTAATCCACCTCCCACCCCGACTCCAAACCCCATGACAAAAGCAATGGCTTCAAGCAAGCAAGTCTGGTTCTTGTCCTAGCTCTACGCTGACCCTACGATGCTATGTAGGCCAATGAGGCTGAACTGCTAATGTGTGCCTGACACATGCGAGACATTGTTGTGAGGCGGAAATGCTGATAAACTGAGACCTGTTCCCTGTCCTCCACAGACTGTCTGGGTTTTCACATCATTCACCTAACTTTATAGAGCGTCACTCCATGCCAGACACTGAGGGTACGAGAGTGAAAAACTCACACGTGGTCACCTATACCTTCAGGAAGCGTCTGTCCACCAGAGTGAAAGAGCAATTCAAGTCCCTCCATCCTAACCTCAGTCTGCACTTTCTGATTATGTTCTTCTTCCTTAATTCAGGCAAAAGACCCCGTGGGCAATACATTCCGACTGACCGAAACTACCCCGTCAAGCCATAAGCACTGCCCTGAACCAGGAAGACCCCATGTGACTGACCCCAAGACAATGGGCTTCCTTCACAGCCCACCTGCACTTATCTACCAACGTTTGTCCCAGATTTTCCTTAACATAAACCTGAAAGCACTTCCACGACTTTGGAGATGGTCTTTGCCTTCCCCATGTTGGCCTCCTTGAAATAAATCCTTTTCCAGTTTCACCACCACCCATTTCTTCTCTGCCTTTGGATTTTGTCGGCAGTCTCTTTGGGACTCCCCGAGCAGGTGCTCTTGTACCCAGATGCCCTGGACACAGGAAAAACAATAGCACAGTCCTGGAGATACTGAATAAGGGAAGCAGAAATTAATATGAAGGAGGAGGGTCAGGGAAAAAAATCTCAAGGAAGAGATATGTGTGCTGAAAGCTGAAAAAATGGGTTACAGAGAAAGACTGAAGAGAGCCCCTCACCCCAGGGGGAACAAATGAAGAAAAAAAAAAAATACAGGAGAGAGCAGGAATGAGGCATACAAAATACTCAAGCACCTGCTTTTTAAACAGGGAGGCCATGCTGTCACATCTGTTGGAAAATGTTTTCTTTCCTGTCCATTTTGGTGAATGCCTTCTCTGATGGGCTGAATCCTTTCCCTCCAAGATCCCTATGTTGAAACCCTAACCCTCCGTACCTCAGAGTATTTCAGAGAGCTGGAGGGAGATTCGGTATTCAGAGAGGTAATTAAGTTAAAATGAGGCCGTTAGGGTGGACCCTAATCCCATCTGACTGATGTTCCCGTAAGAGATCTGGACACAGAGACAGCAGGGATGCACCTGCACAGAAGGAAGGCCATGTGAAAACGCGACACAAACGTGGGTGTCTGGGAGCCAAGCAGAGCAGCCTCAGGAGAAACCAGTCCGCTGCTTACCTTCATCTTGGACTTCCAGCCTCCAGAGCGGCGAAAGGATGCACTCCCTGCTCCAGGAATCCGCTCCCCTCTGGGGTGAAACCTCCGCACCGCCCTCCCCCCCGCCACCCCCGGTTCCCGCAGCTCCCAAGCCTCCGTCAGGCGGCTCAGGGAGCACCCACGAGTGCCAGCCTCGTCTCGGGGCCTCAGGAGCAGCTAAACCACCACGCGGCAGGCGCTGTGCCCAGGGCCCCACGTCCACCGCCTTCGGAACCGGACCCGGACGGCGTCCCTGCGCCCGCTGCACGCGCGCTCGGCTCGCACGGAAAAGAAGCAGCGCGGGGCCAGGGACTCCTGTGCTCAGCACCGCCCCAACTACAGGGTGACGGGAGGGGACCGGGAGCGCGCCCGGGGGCCGCAGCCAAGTCCCGCGCGACCCTCGCGCGACCCGGGGGCCGCAGCCAAGTCCCGCGCGACCCTCGCGCGACCCGGGGGCCGCAGCCAAGTCCCGCGCGACCCGGGGGCGGCGGCGGCTCCGGGGCCGGCCCAGTCCCACTGCACCGCGCCGTACCCCGCGCCCTCGGGAGGCAGGCCTTCGGCCCCGCGGCCACCTACCCTCGGAGGCCGCTCCCTGCCCCACCGCCGGCTCCTTACCTGCCGCCGCCGACGCCCTTACCGCCGCTCGCCGGGCTCCGGCGGCCGCGGAAGCAGCCCGACTACGCCCCCTCGGCAGGCCGGATCCGCCTCTGGCTTCCGGGGCCGTCATTTCCTCCGGGAGGCGGCCGCGGCGCGCAGGCGCGGGAGGCGGCCCCGAAGCGGGTTCTGCGCCCGGGCTTTCTGGAGGGAGGTGGCTGCGGCGCTGCACGGGCGGCGGCGTTTCCACGTGCTCTTTACGGCCGGTTGAAACCGTTGGCGGGCGCTGGCTGAGAGGTGAGCGGCGGAGGCCCTGAGGTCTGACCCGGGGACTGGGGACGCTGGGGCTCCGGGGCGGGCGGTGTGGCTGCTGCCTGCCTTTCCCCCATTAGAGCCCCTCCTCGGACTTCCCCACGGAAGGAGGAGGCAGCGCATTTAGATCCCGCTCGTGTTCTCGGGCAGTGGAGGGACCCCTGGACTTAGGATGACCGATTCGTCCGGGTTTTCAGACGGAAAAGGCCCTCGTGTCGGGAGCCCCTTCTGTCCAGGGTGACCGCGGGTCGGGGGCAAGGCTGTCATCTTCTATGAGGCCTGGGGAGATCTGTCCCTAAGAAGGAGGCTTTAGGGCACAGTGCTGAAGACCACCGACTTAGGACCGCTGTATATAACTGCCTGGAAGTCCAGGTTTGCCACTAACTGGCTGTGTGACTTTCTGCAAGTTACTTACTCGTTTTTGTGACTCTGCCTTGGTCTCTCAAAAGGAAATCCTACAGAACCTAACTCAGAGTAGTGCTGCAAGGAGTACATGAGCAGAAATGTATTAATCACCTAGGACAGGGCTTGGCACCTGAACCGGTGAAGGACTGGATTTTCTGCAGCACCTACCTCTGGGGAGACAGGCGGGGTGTACTTGCAAGGCTGACTTCCCTGCAGAGAGCTCGCTTGGGACTCACACAGCAACCCCCAGGCCCTCAGTGCCCAGCATTGTGTCTGACACGTGGCGGACTTCCACAGCTGCTAACACCAGTGAAGGAATGCTGGTGATGCAGTGCATGGGGAGGTGGAGAGACAAGGCTCAACTTTGGCCCGCCTCCCTGTGCTTATGTGTTAAGTGGAGTTAGAGGTACCAGCCTCACCGGGTGAGCACACATGGAGAACATCCTCACCCCCACACAGGGGCTTAGGCAAAATGGTGTACAGTGTGTACTCTTCTGTCCTTCCCTTGTCCCATACTCTTGGTTTCTTGGAATTCTACCCCTGGAAGGGACTCCTGACCCCTTGTTTCACAGATGGGAGAACCTGAATTTCAGAGGGGACAGTGGCTCATTGGAGGTCACAGGGCTCACTGGGGATTGTGCTGACATTGCCAGCCTGGCCCCCGAGGTGGGCTTTTTTGGCAGTGGTCGTGGGGTCTGGGTCTGTGCAAACATGTCTGTGAGAGAATGTTTTAAGAGTAGTGACTGTAGTTTTGTGTAAAAATAAACAATATAAAAATGTAGAGGCAGGAAGGTTTAAAGAGAACTCGAAATCCCAATTCTAGAACTAAACATGAAGTCTTTGTATCGGGGAACAGTGTGGCAGAGTAGGTCCCCATGGGACAGGGACCCAGAGGAGATGAGTGATTTTATGAAGCTAGTCATGTTTAAAGAGACATGGGTTTAGCAGGGAATCAGGTGCAATGGCATTGATAGGGAAATTAATAGGTCATAAGAAATTCTACCATTGGGTAAGGATGAATCTTTCCTATCTCTTATTTTCCACACAGTGCTCTAAGATAGGTATTAGACCCATTTTATAGGTGAACAGAATCTGGAAAGTTAAGGTAGCCTGAGGTCAGTTTTCATTGGCAGGTGCAGGCTCCCTCTCAGATCTCTGGCCCTGAGTCGCCAGAACATTCAACAGAACTGGGCCACCATCCTGATAAGAGGAGCTTGAGGTGCCCCACGTCCCTCACAAGTTCCCAGCCCCTGTTGTTGCCATCTGTTTCCCTCAACTCAGCCTCATTTTCCATCACCTGAGATCTTCAGCTGTGACATGGGTGGTATCCTTGCTCAGTGTGTGTGGACCTTCAGAATCCTCACAGTGTAAAATGGAAGGTCACTGTAGAGCCTTGTTGTTGTTCTTATTCTTGTTTTTCTTTTGGGATGAGGGTCTCAGGGTCCCACATGCTGAATAATGGCCTAGGAAATGGCCACAAACATGACAAGTCAAGATAACAAGGCAGGGCAGAAGCTTGGGCTTGTCACAGGCCACCTGTGCCATTCCCTGTGTCTCCAGACTAAAGACTTAACCTCTCCGAGCCTCCGTTTTCTCTTACAGATGCCGGGGTGGTGGCATGATCATACCTGTTCTGGAGGTGTTGGGTGCAGTTCTGATTGTTAGTGTGAAATGGCTTTATGGAGAGCTGATGATTGTATTCTGTAATTCATCTTCTTTTTCTTGGGTTATGGCCTCTGCTGAGAGCTCAGTAAGTTGACCAAACAGATGACTAGAGACCTAGAAGCTCACACAGTGACCGGTCTCCTTTGGGGAAGGCTCCCAGGTGTATTTGGATCCCAGTGCACCCTGGGCATTGACCAAAGGTCTGCCAAAATGAATTACAGTGACTTATGGGGGGTGAGAACCCGAGTATGCTCTTGACTGGTCCACAAACACTTGCTTTCTCTTTTCATGTGTCCACATCTCTAGAAGGAAGAGCACATAGAATCTCTGTGGCTGTATTGGGACCTGGCCTTGTGCACAGAGTTGGGGAGCCAGGGAAGGAAAATGGGGATCCTTATTTAGGCTCAACCCCATAAAAAATGCCATTGTGTCTTTACACTTGGGACTACAGGTTGAAATACATAATATCTAAGTCCTGTGGAGAGAGTCTTAATGCAGCTTGTTTCCAGTTTTCCAAATGTCTGAAGTGTAAATGTCACAAATTAACCAAAAATATCCATTTGAAAGTTTATTAGAAGTTCTTTCACATTTACTTACTTCTGTGAAATCTGAGTAAGCATCTTTTTTTGTTCTAGGCAGTGCTTGCTATCTTCCATTAGAGGGACTGACTTTTCAGAAGGCGCCTTTTTGTAAGCTTGTAGCATTTATGCTTCTGCCTTTGTTAAGCCTGCTCTAAGACTTGGGCCACTCGGCCCACTGCATGGTGGCCCCCCCTACCCGCACAGGTGTTTACTGCATACAGGAAAGGTGTTCAGATCTGAGGCTTGATCAAGGTGACTCTCGGCTAGTGCTGGGGTGTCCTCAGAGCTCTAAAAGGGAAGGGTAAGCTCCTTACAAACCTTATCTCATTAACAAGTGATTGGCTACACTGTCCCTGTTTGAGAGCAAGTGTAAAAATGCACGGGTGGCTCTGGAGATTTGAGGCACTGAGAGACTGAGCTGTGACTTTCCCTGCAACGTACCCGTTCTGCTTGACAACCCCCCCACCCCCAATTTCTAGATGTGAACATTTGCCAAAAAAGACCAAATGAAAAGGGTCGAAAGGGTAGTTTTCCAATGGGACATATGACCAAATTCTAATCCTCTTCTGAACTGATGTTTACTCGGTGTGTGGCTAATCCCCAGAGAGATAATGTGTTTTGCACAGATATTCTGAGCATCTTTTTTGTCAACATCACTGGCTTCTTTCAGTTGATACGTTTTGTTTCCAGCTGACCTCCCTGGGCCTTTAATTCCTGACCTTCAGTGACAGGCTGAGTCTCCCAGTTGGATCTCAAAGCTTGCTGAAACCTTTTCCCCTCCTCTCGTCCCCTTAATTGAGAAACAGAATGGACCTCTGCAATGAAAGTCAGAAAGCTCTAGGCCATAGCTTAAGTTTGAGGGGGTACTTTTCATTGTTGGATTTCATAATGAAAGTATTTTTTAAATTTTCAGCAGATAATTTGGCTGGACGCAGCTGCTTGTACCGTGTGGTTACAAAAGCCATCCATTTCTTGGTGACTAACGATTTGCACTGATCCTTACACAAAAGTGCCTCCATGGACCATTGAATAACGTGTTGGTTCTTGTTCTGGCCTTTGTTTTCCTCTTGTGAGGCCAAGCGGCCGATGATCTCATTGCCTGCCATTGAGCATCCATCTGCTACCTACAGAATGCCAGGGCTGCGGGGAGCAGAGTCCCAGTCCACTTGATGGCAGCTCCCTAGGACTTGTGACTGGTTGGCACGTCTTTACGATAATCAGATGAGAAGATGGTCATGGTTGCCTCACATCTGAGATCAGGTTTGCTTCCGTCTGGGTTGGGTGTGAGGCTGTGGCTGACCACAGGCCCTGCCTTGCCAGGCCACACTGATGGCAAGATGCGCAGGGGAACCCAGAGCCGGGGACCTGCCTTTGTGTGTAGTGTATTAGGCAAGCTGATGTCCAACAGGCAAGAGGCTTCCACTGGCATCTGCTGGGCCTTTGTAAACCCTGGGGTTGCAGCCAGGATGTACATTTCCATTCAAGGCTGAATGGAAAGGAACAGCCCTGAAACTTCCTTATATGTGAACTGACAGTGACCGAGAACATGGGAGTGGAAGAGTGGGTGATTTCATGCATGGAAATTCTCTTGTGAACCCTGTTGCTCATCTGTGAAGGATTTCTGTGTGAATCAGAGTGCACCAGTTTACTTGACCCTTACCCTTGCCTTATATAAAGTGGAAGAATATGCTGGGTCAAACAGTTGTCAGTATTTTTGCTGTGAAATTTATAATGCAAAATAACAATATTCTTGGAGGATGAAGTGATTAAAAAACTATGTAGCCATGGAAAGTTACTGTGACTCCTGTAACACTTTTGGATGAATTTGTTTTGTTGAGCACGGTAGTGTCTGTGTGAAATCTGTAAATGGTAGTTATGTATTTGCAACAGACATACTAAATCTTGGGGCAGTGCTTGGGACCCCTGGGTCTGTGAATGCCCTCCAGTAATTCAGTGCCCAGCAGCTGGGAAACCTTGATACATGGTTCCACTTCTTTATTGATCCAATAAGAAGCCACATGAAGGAGGCCCCTCCCTCACCTACTCCCTGTGCACTAAAACTGAAGGCACATCCTCAGAGCTAACACCTGTGGGTATGTAGTCACACCTATATGAATGTTTTCTGTGTTTCAAGAAATGTTTACAGCTCTTCATTTCCTAATCCCTCCTGAATTCCCCCCTCACTATGTTCTGAAATAATTTGGCAATTCATATCTAAAGGCATGGGGGGGGGCAAACAAGCTTTCCATTAGAAAATGTAAGACATTTTGCTTAATGTCCTAAAACTTCTTCCTTGGAGCCAGCCTACCAAAATTAAATCCTGGGTCTGCTACTTTGTGACCTTGGAGAAGTAACTTAATCTCTCTGTTTCCATTCGCCATGTAAATTGTACACAGTAACAGTCCTTCCCTCCAGGGTTGCTGTGAGGATTAAATAGGTTAAAATGTATAAAACTCTTAGAACAGACCCTCACATGGTGAGCATGCTTAACAGATGTCAACCACCCTTACTGTTAGTTATAACTTTACTTACATGCTGGTAGAGTTTTATGTAGTTCGCTAATCAACTTCAATTCTGTTCTTTGTAGCTATTTTCATGTGAAATTATGGTTGAAAAGTGAGCTGTATGATTCTTTATTGGGAACAGAAGTTTCAGATTACAGTGATATTTATTTTTTCCTTTCTTTTAATTTTCTTTTAGGACTAGACTTCAAACCTAGCTTGTATAGAGAATAATAACCATTTAGCTAAAAATGGTATTTTTTACGTGCAATGCATGTGGTGAATCAGTGAAGAAAGTACAAGTAGAAAAGCATGTGGCTATTTGCAGAAACTGTGAATGCCTGTCTTGCATTGACTGCGGTAAAGATTTCTGGTAAGTTCTACACAATTCTTGAAGATCATATTAAAGGTCCAGACCAGTTTTAGAAGCCCTGGCCCCATGAAGCCTTAAGAAAAAAAAAAATAGAGGTAAGTTTGAGGAAAGAAATTAAGGGAAAAAAAGTGCTTTATGTCTTGTTTTCTAAGGACAGTCCAAAGAGAAGACAAGGGGGAAGGGGGGGAGATGAGGATGTTTGGAGCATTTGGTCCATTGGTAGCACTCAGCGACACCTCCTTGACACCGTTAGGAGACCCTGAGAGGTGAAAAGTAAGGCTTCAGAAGCACAGTGCACTGGTCATGCTGAGGAGTGGGACTTATAAACCAGAAAAAGAGTTGACTCATTCACAGTGGGGGCCTGGGAAGACTGGGCTCCCCCAGAAGTTCACGGGTGATGGTAGAGGTGAGCTCCTGGCCCCCTAGTGTGTCAGGTACTTCCACTGTGAGGGGTCTTGGGAAAGGTGAGGACTGGGGGTGGGCCCAGGACAGGTCTCTGACTTGCTTTCCTACTTTTTCCTGAGATGGGTCATTATTTGCAGATGGCTCACCTCAGTCTTCTGCTGAGTCCCCTTCAGCTTCACACAGTTTAAGTGCAAAGGCGGCTTTTGGTGTGTCGGCCTCAGTTTCCTCTGTGGCGTTTGGAAGCCATCTGCTAAAAACCCATTTTACTTTCATTTTAGAGCAGTGATTTTTTAAAAGTAGTTTTTGGAAACTGCTAAAGGTTTTGTTCATAACTAATGCTGGGAGGAAGCCTGATCTATAAAGCAGGTGAAAATTGGGTTGTTTCTCATTGGGGGACCTTGCCCCCAACCTGGTCCCAGACATTTACCCAAGGATCCTGCAGAGCTTCAAAACGATTGTAGGAGACAGAATCAAGTCTCCTTGTTTGCCAGGACTCACAGATCTAGAACTTTTTAGTGATAAGATTCCACTATTTTACTCCAACTTTTAACTTATTCTATAATGAATTAGTGCTGACCTACTATATGCATACTTATGACCAAAAAAAAAAAAAATTACTCCCTTTCAGTGGGAGACATCTGTATAAAAATGGGTAGGAAGTTTGGGGGTGGTCTTTATACTGAACAATCTGGAGGAAGGAGGTGATAAGCATAGGAAAACTGTGGAGTGCAGGAGGTCTGAGCAGCTGCGAACAAGAGCCTCCAGTTGGAGAATCAATCTGAAGGCAGAACTTTCTATCACTTTGAAGGGGCGATGACTACAAAAACCATGTGAAGTGCATCAGTGAAGAACAGAAGTATGGTGGAAAAGGTTATGAAGGTAAAACCCACAAAGGCGATATTAAACAGCAGGCATGGATTCAGGTAAGGTCTTTCTAATTCATCAGGTAGCTTCTTCTGACATCTTCCGTTTTCTCTGGAAGCCTAATAACAAGTGCATCATATATGCAGGCAAGACGCAGAAACATTGTCTTGGGACAAATTGAGGTTGAACAACTAAATCATGACAAGAAGTTCTTATTTCTCTGTTAATACAGTTGCAATGTAATTTGTCTTTAATCCCATGTTTTGCAGACTTCTTGCAAAAAAGGGTTCTAGAATTCTATTTTTCCCTTGGCTATTAGACTGAATGGATGCTTTCTAATCTTTATCTGCTTCTGGTGATAATTCAGCTCTTGTCACTCAAACCATGTTGTAATCTGCCGTATCTATCAGTCACCAGAATCGAGCAAAATAAAGATATTCATAAATATAAGGAATTTCCCATTTAAATAAAATGGAAACATGCATAGTAAAAATGGCAAACGCAGCAAAATCCCTAATTCACCAAGAGGTACAGCTTCCAGAGTGGTACCCCCCGTTTACAGAATGGATAGCAGGAAGGATAGAAGGTAGGATAAAGAAAAGGTAAATGCCATCTTTATGGAAATTCTCTGTTCTCCTAGAAACCAAACAAATAATAGTTTGCTCTCTTTGGTGTTAGAGTTTAAATGTGAGTTTTCAGACTTCTGGGAGGGAAAATCCTCCATTCACAAAGGACTAACTCAGTGCCCAGTGCAGACTAAAAAGCCAGTGAAACTCCTTTTTTTAACAAAGATATTTAGGCCGGAGACCATCAGGCTCACTTTTGGGCTCATACTGAATCTTGATTCCCCCTCAAGAAACAAAAAAGACATTCTAGGCCCCGAGCTTGCGGTACCTGGGTGGAGGAGTTCCTTTGTGTCTAGAAGGAAATCTTCTGAAGGCAGGGTCTGCAGACTGCAGCCCACTGGTTTACAAGTTCTCTGTTGTTACCTAGAGCTACCAGGGCAGCGCTGAGTAGTTGGGACAGAAACTGGGTGGTCCGCAAAGCCTAAAATCTTGACTACCGGGCCCTTCACAGAAAAGGTTTGCTGGGCCTGCTGTAAACTGTCAGACTTCAGTAGGACTGTCACTGGATTCTAGATCAAGAGCTGTCCGCCAGCTTCCGTCCTGGTCCACCTGCCCACCAGTCATCGGATTCCTCCCTGAGCCCCTAGCTGGCTGTGTGAACAGATAAATGAGTGTATTGGGAGAATGAATGAGCTGGCTGTGACCTCTCTGACAGCTGGACTCGGGGCGGGGCAGGGGGGTGTTGCACTTTTAAAAAAATCCTTAAACCCTTCAGTTTTAAAGACAGAATTTTGGAATCCCGTCAGTATTAATGTTCTTGGAGCATCCTTCTAGAGGTCTCTGTGCTCACACACAGAGTGGATAGATGGCTCAGGGAGAGAGTGCCTGCTTGCTGGGATCACAGTGTTTTCTTCCGAGCTTTTTCCCCAGTGCCCTGTTCTCTTGTGACACTACATGGCCAGTGCCCAGCCAGCTTGACTTCTTCCTATTCCACCTTGTGTCATTGTCTTGATTGGTTTTTCTGCCTGAGGGCCTAGAAAATCTATGTCTCATCCTCCTCTTAGTCTCCTGTACCCATTTTTCTCCTGTACCCAGCTTTCTTTCCTAATGCAAGGACATTATCCTGCATTATGCTGTGTTGATTTGTCCTGTTGACTCATGAGTGACCATCTTTCTTGTGTGCTAACATTGCTCTCATTTGAATAGCTATCTTTTTCCTCTGCCTTCACTGAGATTGCCATAAGCATTTTCCTAGGGCAGTAATTTAATTTTCATCCCTGTTCTTTTCTTGCCATTTCAGATTTATTAGATCTAGACAATCGCTTGTTGTCTTGGTCCTCAGGTAATTTCCTAGTCTGTAATAGCCATTTTTGTCTCAGTCTTTGGATCACTTTTGGCTTTTTTTTCCCCAAGTTTCTAGAAAATTATAAGTTACATAAGACTTAACGTTGACCACCTTAACCATTTTTAAGTACACAGTTAAGTACATTTCACACTGCTGTGCAACCAGCACCACTGTCCATCTCTAGAATGTTTTCATCTTCCCAAACTGAAACTCTGGTCCTGTCAAACACTAACTCTTCATGTTCCCTCCTCCCCCAGCCCCTGACAACTACCATTCTGCTTTCTCTCTCTCTCAATCTGACTACTCTAGGGACTTCGTACACTGTTTGCCCTTTGGCTCTTGCTGACATGGCCACCCTTATGCCAGTGCCATGCATTTGTGATTACTCTAGCTTTATGATGGGCTTGGAAATCAGAAAGCATGAGACCTCCAGTTTTTTCTTTTTCAAGACTATTGTAGCTATTTGTGTCCCTTCAGATTCCATGTGAATTTTAGGGTGGAGTTTTCTATTTCTGCAAAAAAACCCACAAATGTCAATTGGATTTTCATAGGCTTGTATCTGAACCTATACCTCACTTTGGTTGGTAATGCCATCTTAATACTAAGTCTTTCAACCCGCAACACAATGTCTTTCCATTTATTTGTGACTTTTTTCTTTTTCTTTTTTAAATCATTTTTTTAAGTTTTATTTTTAAAGAAATCTGCACATCCAGCATGGGGCTTGAACTCACAACCCTGAGATCAAGAGTCACATGTTCCTCCTACTGAGCCAGCCAGGAATCCCTGTTTGTGTCTTGTTTAGATTTTTTCAGTGATGTTCATAGTTTTCAGCATATATCTTTCCCCTCCTTAATGATTAAATTTATTTCACTCTTTTTGTTGCTGTTGTAAATGGGCTTAATTTCTTGATTTCATTCTCTCAGTGTTAGTATATAGTATATAATTAAGTTAGAACTTAATTTTCAAGTGTGGATTTTGCATCCTGTGACTGCTGAATTTATTGATTCTAATGGGATTTTTTTTTTTTTAATAGAATGTTTAGGGCATTCTGCACATTAAGACAGATCATTTATGAAGAACTGATTTTACTTCTTTCTAATTTGGATGCTTTTATTTCTTTTTCTTGCCTAATTGCTTCTGTTAGGACTTTTAGTACTGTGGTGAATTTATAAGCATAGACATGAATATAAACTCTAGCCTTGGGATAAGAAGCCTCTAGCCATGGGAAAGGATACTTAATTTGGCTTTCATGAAACTCCTGTGCCAGTTGTTAACTTTTGCTTTTATCTTCCTTTTTTTTTGTAGAAAATTAATGAATTAATAAAAAGACCCAATGTCAGCCCCAAAGTGAGAGAACTTTTAGAGCAAATTAGTGGTTTTGACAACGTTCCCAGGAAAAAGGCAAAATTTCAGGTATGAATTTGCTGAGTGGAGGGGATGTGTGGCCCACTGGTAACTGAGCATGCATGTACCTGTCAAAATGGAACAAGTGGGTTTTTTTTCTTCTTCTTTTTGTTCCTTATAGAATTGGATGAAGAACAGTTTAAAAGTTCATAATGAATCTATTCTGGAACAGGTGTGGAATATCTTTTCTGAAGCTTCCAGCAATGTAAGTCAGATCTAATTTTAGATTTGCAGTGTGGCAAAAGTGATTAGTAATAATTAAATGGGAATGTCTTATTTTTGGAGGTCAAGACAGCCTTCTTTTTCAGAGAGCCTCTTTGTGCCTTCATTTATGGGAAAGAATAAACTGAATGCACTGCAGAGAAGATTTCCTTATTGTGCAGAGAAAGGTATTTAATCCCAATGTTCGATAATGGTAGCAGTTAACATTTCCTTAGAAATTAGGCAGTGGGATGTACTGGAAAGAGCAGGAGCTTTGGGTGTCTGACAGACCTGGTTTGAATCCCTGCTGTGCTGTTGGCCAAATGTTTGATCTTGGGCACTTTATTTAACCTCTCTGAGCCTCATTTTCCTTATCTTAAAGAAAAGTGGATAGTCCTGTTCATGTCTTTATTCAGTACTTGGTGAGTGCCTAATCTGTGGCAGGCCCTGAACAAAAATGTGTAATATGTCAGGTGGCGGCAGTGCCATGAAGAGAATAAACAGTGAGGACATGGGCGTGACCAGGGGTTCTTATGGGGAGGGGTTCCCAGAAGGCCCCGTACCTGGATTAAAGCAGCTGAGGCTATGGAAGCTCCCCTTTTTGCAGGTGCTGGTGTGGAGTGGGCATCTGCTGAGCCTCTGTCTCCTTCCCCTGCAGAGTGGGCACCTGCTTGCAGTAACTCAGTTAGCCTCCTAGCAGGTTCCATGTGAGAGACCCCCAGATGTGGACTCCGTGCAGAGAGTCTTGGTTTGATATCATGTGGCCATCTTACTGGTGACACTGTTCATTTAAACTTTTTTCCCCATTAATTCACCTGCACTTTGTTCCGACTTGGAGCTTATATCCCATTTGGAGACTTACATCATTAGTAGTTTGAAAAACAGCAGTGAGCTTTTCTGACTGTGTTTTATTCTGTTCACGTTGGCAGGAGTTGACGGACTTATGTAGAGTAGTTTGGGCAATACCTTGGGATAATGAAACTGTCCAGGCATTTGACTCTTTCAGAACATACAAATTGGGCCTTTGGAATCTTAGAACCAGTCCCATGTGTGCCATCCTTGCACGGGGCTGTGCTAATCTCTGCATTATCCCAGTTGTGGTACGTGTGCTGCCAAAGTGGGTGCTGTCACCAGTCATTTAATTAGCATTTCTGAGGCACCTTTTTTGTAAAGGTTATTTCTATGATTTTTAAGTAAGAATCAAAGATGTGGAATCACTTAGGTCACTGCAAAGTTTAGGAAAAATGTCTTTTCTGATTGCCCTTTTGAAACTGAACATATTAAGTAAATGAATAATCAGTACGCAGCTCATGGAAACTGAGCTCTGTAAGACATGGCTTGTTGCTGCTTTGCCTCTGGTGTTGATCCAGCCAGCCAGAGGCCCTAAGTTCTCATCTACTGGGATGCTTCCTCTGCCCCAGCAGAGCAGGCCTGGTCCCTGTGCAGGTAGCTGTAATCAGGACAATGTCCTGCCCTCAGAGAGCTGTGTTCCAGTGTGGGACAGATAACTATATACAGGGGGTAAGCCAGAACACCACGACGGGGCGTGGGAAATACAAGGAGGAAATGGAAGGCGGGAGGAGGGGTGCAGAGTGGGAGGGGCTCTGTTTGGAAAAAGGGTCAACGAAGGTGTCACTGAAGAGACCGCATTTAGAGAGAGTCTGGAATGAAGTAGAAAGAAGATGGGGAATGACTTTGTTCACTCATTACCAAGTGGCTGCAAGATGGGGTGACTGTCTCCCCCTCTGGGTGCAGAGGGGAGACAGCAGCTGGACACATGGTCTGCACTGGGCAGAAGGCAGGCTTAGGTTTGTGGCTTTCAGTGGTCATAAAGTGCCTGACTAAGATAGAAAATGAAACTGTAGGCCAGGAGTGAAGTGGCTTTGTCCCTTCTTCCTCCTGAGTCTGCTTCTGAGCTCATTTCCTGCCCTTCTGCCATGTGCCTGGTCTGGCTGATTTCCCTGAGCTGCTGGGGAAATGGCAGCTGGTCAATTTACTATTCCTCTCCCAGGGGCTGTGCTCTCAGCCAGGGCTGAGCACTGAATGAGGCATGAGGCAAAGCCAGACCTTTTTTCAGCTCATTTTGGGGGTTAGGAGCTCCCTCCTGAGACCCCGGCTCCCAAAGGAGGAAGACTGGAGGTGACTTGGCCTGTCACCTGACTGGTACCTAATGAAGATGGCGCCCCTGTTGGGTGAGGAGTCCAGGGTTCCCAGAGCAGTTCAGGACATTTCTGGGGCCATCTCCTGCGAAAGGGCTATCGTGGAGACCAGCAGATTTTCAGGGGTGGGGCAGCAGGCAGTGGGACTCATTCTGCTAGAGTCTGTTCTCAGTCGGATCTGCGTGCTGGCTTGAATGAGGCAGTGCAGCAGCCGGACGTTTATCTTCCTCCAGGGCATGTAGCTCCTTAGCTACCTCTGCTTCCCTGCTCCCCGGGCTTCACCCTCCAGCCATGTGTCCCGGAGGCCTGTTCTCCAATCTGAATAACAAGTACATGAGACCTCTCTAGTACTGCAGAGCTTACAGAGCCTGTCCTGTACGCTCAGTGGCTCCTTTGAGCGTCCTTAGTCTGCTCCTCCTTACCGAGTGCCATGAGCTGTAAGCCCAGGACATCACTTCCCATTTTATTCATACATCAACTGTACAAGGTACATCTTACACCCTTTCATTCTGTCAGTGAGGAAATCAGTTCGGAGCAGATAAATAACTTGCCCTGAGTCACCCGGCTAGTAATTAACTAAGCTGGTGCTTGAATCCAGGTCTGCAGATACGTAAATCCTGTGGTTTCTGCCATACCCAAGTGCTCACCTTCTATCAGAAAGAAAGGTGAAGAGTGCACTAAAATTAAAGGTCTAGCTTATGTGACATAAGGATTCATCAGTTTTCCAGTGGAACGAAAATGTTTGTTAAATTCAGGGTGGAGTGTGGGCTGGGGGAAGTTCCCCCCCCCCCACTGGATAATATTTACTGCTACATTTTAGCTCTTGGTTGGAGGGGGTCAGAGTTATAAAATGGTAAGTAGTAGACATTTTTCTTGGAACAGTTTGCTTAGTAGCCATGTGCAGTGATGTGAACGGTCTGGGATGAGTATTTATGCGTCTCTTGGTTTTGCCTTGTCATAAGGAAGCAGTCAGTAAGGGTCAAGACCGGCAGCCCCTCACCCAGGCGGTCAGTCCACCCCGCGCAGAGCTCTCTGCTAAGGTGCCAGCCTCTGGAACAAGTGACAGCACAGAAAAGCAAGCAGAGGTGAAGAAGAATAAGAGAGAAAGGAAGGAAGAAAGGCAGAAGAATAGGAAAAAAGAGAAGAAAGAACTAAAATTAGAAAACCACCAAGAGAACTCGAAGAATCAAAAGCCTAAGAAGCACAAAACAGCCCAGGCGGCTGGAGGGGAAGCCCTGAGGTCTGCAGGGAAGAAAAGCCAGAGAAAGGTGGGCGAGGCGGAGGGGGCTGCTGACAGGGCAAAGGATGGAGCTGGGGCCTGTGCAGGAGACGCCGAGGAGGAGCCCACAAAAGCTCGGCCTGGGAAGAGAAAGCAGAAGCATTTGGAAGGTGCGTGGCAAGTGAATGCTCTGGGCTTTGTGAAGCGGATTGTAAAGCTGTGAATTGGGGCTGGGTCAACTCTGTTAGACCTCACATTTGAACCAAGTAAGGCCAAGGGCTTAAGCTTTGGGCTCTGGCCAGGCAAGTGAGCATCTCTCCATTTGCCATGTGCTCCTATGATGCAGAGAAGGAGAAGCCCACGGGTGCTGGGTTGCTTGGGCAGTGGGCAAGATGACAGATGTAAGCAGCCTGGCCTTTCGTTAAATGGTAGCTGCTATTATAAATGCAAACCTTTTATTTATTTATTTATTTTTCAATCCTGCTACTTAGATGACACAGATTATAAGAAGAAAAAGAGAAAGTTGTCAGGACCTCCTGAGGGTGGAGAACCAGAAAACCATGAGGCTCCTACAAAAGGTATGACTGCCATCACTGGCACCCCTGCCCTCCAGGGTGGGGAAGGACCTGGGACCTTCAGGCAGGTCATCCCCTCCAGAGGCCATGGAAGACTGAAAGCAGATTCAGGTAGGGTGTGAGAGCTCTGTGGGTCACTGTCCAGTGTCTTTCTAGTTTTAAGGGTGAAATTGTCTGGACTTGAAATACATGATCTTTTGAACTGAAGGTGAAGTCAGCATGGCCTTCTGAAGTGGTGTTTCCTTTCCCTTCTCCCTGCTTTCCTTGACCCTGTCCCTCTTACTCTCCTGGAAGTGCCCACCAGCCTCCCATCTCTGGTTTCTCCCCACGTCTCCTTGCTTGGAAATCCCTCAGCCAGAATGTATACTTGTCAGAACCCAGTCCCTGGCCTTCACTGTTCCTCTAAAACACTGCCTCCTCCAATGAGATCCAAGGCTTTATTAGTGGAGGTTCAGTAACTGCCGAAGCTGGGTTAGATCTCTTAGTTTGGAACCTACCTGCACCTGACTTGGAACATGTAAGCCTTTTTAAAATTCCTTTTTTGTTTTAAGACAATAGTAGATTGACATGCAGTTGTAAGAAGTAAAAGAGACCTAGGTATCCTTTTCCCAGTTTCCTCCAAGGGTCACACCCTGCACAACTCAGTGTGTCCATCGATGCTGACATCCGTACAGTCAAGAGAGGAAGGTTTCCATCGCCTCAGGGAGCTCCATGTGGGCCCGTGTCGCATGTCTGTTTCTCCCCTGCCCCACTTGCCCCCAGCAATCACTGATCTGTTCACTATTTTTGTAATTTCATACTTTCAGAACATTACCCAAATGACATCATTTAGTATGTGAATTTTTGAGATTAACTCTTTTTGCTCGGCCTTATTATCTGGAAATACATCCAGGTTGCACGAATTGGTAATCCTGTCCTTTGATTAAGTCCCAGTCCAGGGCATAGGTGGACGAGTTTGCTTGACCATTCATCTGAAGGACACGTGGGTTGTTTCCAGGCTTTGGTTGCTCTGAGTGACTTCTCAGAGGTTAACAAAGCTGTGTCAGTGTTTATGCACTGGTTTGTATGGAGCACGCATCACTTTTTCCGGAAGAAATGTCCAGGAGTGCAATTGCTGTGTGGTGTGGGGCTTGTGTACTGTTTTTAAAGAAACTGCCTGCATTTTTAGGGTGGCCGCACTGCTCTGTATTACCCAACAATGTGAGACTCTACCGGGTCTCCCAGGTCCCAGCCAGAGTTTGATGGCGATACTAGTTCTTTTTCCATTCTGATTCGTGTGTAGTAATAGCTCGGGGTGATTTCAACTTGTTCATCCCTCATGATGTTGAACGTCTTTTTGTGTACTTGTTTGCCATCTGTTATCTCATTATAACATCTGTTCCTGTCTTCTGCCCCTTGTCAAGTTGGTTTTCTTTCTTACTATTAAGAGTTGAGAGTTCTTTACATATTCAGTCCCAAATACTAATTCTTGTTGGCTATGTGGTTTGTAAGGTTATTTTTTTCCTTTGGTTTATAGTTTATCTTTGTTTTCTTAAGAGAATCTTTCCTAAATTTTTTTTCCTAAAAAGAGAGAAGGAGCAAGAACACGAGTGGCAGAGGGGGAGGAGCAAAGGGCAAGGAAGAGAGAAAATCCCAAGCAGGCTCCACAGTCCACGCAGAGCCCAGCAATGGGTTCAATCTCACAACCCAGAGCCAAAATCAAGAGTCATTCAACTGACGGAGCCATCCAAGCACCCCATTAACAGAATCTTTTATAGAGCAAAATTTTTAGTTTTGATGAAGCCTCATTTGTAATTTCCCCTTTAACAGGTCATGTTTTGGTCCCATGTCTGAGAACTCTTTGCTTATTAACCCACGATCCCAAAGGTTTTTTCCCCACATTTTTCCTAAATGTTACAGTTTTATATTTTATTCTTCAGCCCGTTATCCAGCTGGAGTTGATTTTCAAGTAAAAGATGAGACTGAGTGCAAGGTTCATTTTTTTTGCGGGTCCCTGTGTAATCGCTCCAGCGATTTATTAAGAAGGCTCTTGTCACCTCACTGAATTGCCTTTGTACCTTCTCAAAAGTCAGTTTGGCCTCTTTGTGTAGTTCTCTTCTGGTTCTTAATTCTGTTTCATTGATGTGTGTGTCTGCCCTCTCCAAATACCACACAGTCTTGGTCCCTGTAAGCGTATCAGAGGTCTCAAAACTGGGGACCACTCGTCCTGCTTCATCCTTGCAGTGGCGATGGCACTCAGGGTGCCCGCATGACATGCAGTTCACTCACTCTGTGAGGGCGAGTTGGGCTTGTTGGCCCCTGTGCTCGGGCAGGTCAGGCTCCTGCTACTTTGTACTGTCAGGTGCGTTAGTTTCCTGGGTGGCAAACAGATGTCACACAGATAGTTTCTTTATCCCTCTGGTAGTACACCAAAACAAAATGTTTTATGTATTATTCTTTATATTGTAGGTAAATTCAACTGGAAGGGAACCATTAAAGCAGTTCTGAAACAGGCCCCAGACAATGAAGTAGCCATCAAAAAGCTAAGGAAAAAGGTATGGCTCCTGAACCCAGGTATACAAGCTGGGGAGAGCCCCTTCTTAAAGCTGTACAGGTTTTGTGTTTTTTCCCTCATCTAAAATACTACACATTTGTTTGTATCTTGGTGATTTTCAAGCTGCTCACTAGCTCCTCAGGGCTGATAGGAGGGAATTGGACCAAATCCCATCATACTTTGTTACCCAGAACAGTGCCCACATTAAACTTGAAAACGACAGTTTTTGGTGTTTTGCTCTCTTCTGCTTATTCCAGAGCAGTCGTTTCTTCTGTTTTTGCATCTAATTCTGCATTTCTATGTGATACCCATCCAGCAGAGTGCTCCTATGTGTACAGGTGTCTGAATTTCCACAGAACACACCTGTGCTACCAATGCCTGTTGCTTTTGTTTTTTACTGTTGTCCTAATTCTGGGTTAAAGAAAGAACATTCCAGGCAAATTTTCAGGAAAAAGATCACCAATTTGATGATTGTTTTTCCTTGTGAAGGTTTTAGCTCAGTATTACACAGTGACGAATGAGCATCACAAGTCTGAAGAGGAGCTCCTGACCATCTTTAACAAGAAAATCAGCAAGAACCCCACCTTTAAGTTACTAAAGGACAAAGTCAAGCTTTTGAAATGAACATTTTTATATTTAAAAATGGAATCTGTTCTGTTGATGTCTTTCACTGCTGTTTATAAAACATAATGAATTATAACAACTCCTAATTTTTCTTTCCAAAGCTGTATTTTTAAGTTAAGGATAAAGTCTATTTTTGGTAGAACTTTTATGAGAAAATATATTCTTATCCAAGATTCTAAATCTGGTGGTGAAAATTGTTGTACTTGACAGAATACTTTTATGGTGAAAAACTTTTAAAATTTTACAAGTAAAAAAAAAAAATACCTCCTTTGGAGCAGACAAAATAAGTGTTTTAACTGCATCACTTTTATACAGTTTTAATTAGAGGTTTTGGTGGGTTTGTTGTGTTGTCAGAACATGTGAAATGGTCACAAGAGTCCTCAGTCTGTGGCAGTCTGTGACTCTGTGGAAGGCCCCCTCTTCAGATGAGGTTTGTTTTTAACAGTCTGGCCCGTCCGCACTGTGGCCCTGTCCTGCTTCAGCCTGAGAGAGACTGTGACCACCTAGGGGAAGTTGCTTGCCTGAAACCAAGCCCATCACTTAGCTGTGTTGATGTCCCAGGGTTCTGAGTGGATAGAAATGCTCTCAGACGAGGTATTCTGAGTCCTGGTGTGTGGTGCCGGAGGAGAGCGGTGTCCGGCCACTTGCTGAGATTGGAGTAGGCTCTGCCCACAGGTCCCTTACTCGCCCCCAAATTCAGCAGCAATGTGTTCCATTCTGATCTGGGGACAGGCCGCTGTGATGATGGGAGGGGCACTGTGTTGGGATGAAGGCTTTGGAATCGGGCCCAGAGTCTGGTCCTGGCTTAGTCCTTTAATAGTTAACCTCTGTGAACCTCCCTTCTTCCATCTGAACAGTGGGGATGCCGAAGGCTTCCCCTGGGCTGTGAGTGAATGGACTTGCATGTGAAGCACACAGCACTGTGCCTGAAGCCTGGCAGATGCTCACCCACTGCTGTTAGCATTCTCAGTATCGAGCTTCCAGCCACGAGACGGCTCAGACATTCTGGAAAGCAAAGGGGAAAGTGAGGCTTGACCCAGACCACATACTTTAGGGACTGAGGAGAGCCCGGCTATGACTCCTGAGTGCAGTCCAGGAGGCCTTCCTGCTCCCCTGTCCTCCCTGTGCACAGTGGGAGCTGAGAACCTACTTGCCACCCCCCATTTTCACGTTCAAGAGAAGCTCCACAGCATTTCAAGATCTATGCTGGTTTTTATTTTTTGTCAGTTTTACCAGGATGCATTTTTTAGAAATTTATTCTTTAGAGAGAGAGTGAGTGTGGGGTGGGGGTAGAGTGGTGGGAGGGGCAGAGGAGGATGGGGAGAGAATCTCTAGCAGACTCCCCGCTAAGCAGAGTCTGAGATGCCAGGCTCCATCTCACAACCCTGAGATCATGACCTGAGCAAAAACCAAGAGCTGGACGCTCAACCGACTGAGCCACCCTGGTACCCCTTTACTAGGATGCATTTAAGGCAGAGTTGGGCAAATGGGGCAGAATAAAGTACAACCTAGACTTAGACCCTGGCAGAATCCTCAGTTCTGTCATCCTGTCTGTTAACTCAAGGTTTTTGAGCTAAAACTTGCTGGCAGCACCCAGCAACCATGAGGCCGACAGCTGCTCGGCAACGCTAGCATAGTGCCTGGGTGCTGGGGCTGGAGGCAGCAGCCTCCCTGTTTCCTTGAGCCCCATGAGGATGAAGAAGCAAGGCCAGCTCTGCAGGTTCTGATAGTCAGTGTCACGGATAGGGGTCTTCAGTGCTGCGGCTGATGGTGGGAAGGGCTCCCTAGGTGTGTAGTCATGCCTCTGGGTCTGGCGACGAGCGTGATCCACATACCATTCCTGAGGGCCCTGCACACAGGCCACCCTTTGGTTTTGGCAGCTGCCTGCCTAACTTAGACTCGAACACAATACTGGAGCCCCAGGGGCTGTAGAAACTGATCTAATGGTATTTGTGACTGACTTTATAGCTTTGTGTCTGAGTTGAGTGTAACATTGAATTCTGCCATATTCTGCCAAATCCCACACTGGTCTGCTGGGTCTGGCCCTCAGGTTATCTCTGAACCTGCCAGGATGCATTTGGACACCGTGTTTTTGTGTGGGACACCTTACTTTCTGGTGCTGCCTGGATTTGTCAGCTGTGCACACTGCCATTTTCCATGATGCCACTGACAAGCTGGATTTGGGCGAAGATGGGCTATGAAGAAGCCAAAGAATGAGGCAGTGTGGGTACAGGGACATTTATGTGGAGAAAGTTTGAAAACAGCAAAATTAATGTGGAGAACCCTGCGTGATCTTGCAAAATTTTGCTTCAGGCAAGGACAAGTGGCTTGCTCCTGGGGTGCAGGAAGATGACCCCTCTGAGAAAAGAGGCTTTCAAGGACCCCGGTTCCCAGGGGTCCTTGTGAGAATAAGCTCATAAAAGTCAGGTCAATAGCATTTTTATAGGCTTGCAGACTTTCATGAGTATCTTTGAAAAGTTCTCATCTTTCTAAACATACCATTTCTCTTTCAGAGTTAAAACTTGAGCTGCCCAGGTCCTGTTATAACATTTACTTTGAGGGGCACCTGGGTGGCTTAGTTGGTTAAGCGTCTGCCTTCAGCTCAGGTTGTGATTCCAGGGTCCTGGGATCTGGCAGGCATCAGGCTCCCTGTTCAGTGGGAAGTCTGCGTCTCTCCCTCCATCTGCCTCTCTACTGCCCCGATCATGTTCTCTCTATCTCTCAAATAAGTAAATAAAATCTTTTTAAAAAATTTTACTTTGAAAATCTCACTAGCCTGTAATTACCTCTTTTTTTTCCAAAATAGATTTCTCGGAATTGGGGAGGGGGAAAAAGCAACAGTTTTTGATATAGATTGTTTTTTAGATAATGCTTTTACAGTTGAAGGAGGCAAGTTCTCAGAGATCAGAGGTTTTATCCAACTCCTTTCCATTAGTGAAAGCTATGGACAATTTGTCTTACTTCATTATTCCACCACTGAAAACGGATCCTCTTGGCTGATGTTATTCTTTTTTGTCTCAGTGATGAAAGTGGACTCCAGTGCAAAGTACATAACCGAACACTGTTGACTTATACCTAGATACAGAACCATCATTGCACTCTTTTTTTTTTTTTAAAGATTTTATTTATTTATTTGAGAGAGAGAGACAGTGAGAGAGAGCATGAGCGAGGAGAAGGTCAGAGAGCGAAGCAGACTCCCCATGGAGCTGGGAGCCTGATGTGGGACTTGATCCCGGGACTCCAGGATCACGCCCTGAGCCGAAGGCAGTCGTCCAACCAACTGAGCCACCCAGGCGTCCCCCATCATTGCACTCTTAAACGATTCTAATTCCCTGTGTTATGGAAGGAAACTGGAGATCAATTATTCATCCAAAGAAAAGGCATATTCTATATATCTCCCCATACTTTGTGGTTACTAGAGCTTAATATATTTTCAGCTTTCAAGAAATGGCTAACATAGGCCTTCTAAGTTCCTTTTCTATTCAATGAGTGGACACTGTCTTTATGGATGCCCAACATTGATCCCTTTTTTTGCTAAGGACATGCTCGGTTGGCCCTAGTGTTGCAGGATTTCTAAGGACATCAGTGTCCTCTGCGAGGCTCCTGGTGCAGGTACGGGGCTTCTTCCTTTTTACTGGGTGTCTACTGAGGACTAGAATCACGGAGTCATCGCCTGCATATCAGCTGTGAGAGATGAGGCCCAAAGGTTTTCAGAGCCTTCTTACCAGTTTATAGAGCACCCCTCAGTGCATGAGGGCAGGTGAGTTTTTTTTGCCCAGAAGTGCAATGAAATTTAGTGCTTCTCAAATTTCCATCTCTGGGTCTCTCTTCTCATACTAGCTCTGCTAGTCAATGCTATCAAGTCACTAGGAGTTACCAGCAGCTTCATAGCTGCAGAAAACTACCTCTACATTTTCACAGATTTGAGTGATGTTGAATCAGCACAGCAACATCCTCCCCCGCAAAGAATGACATACTAGTAGATAAATCTACCACTGTCTTTTCAGCACTTAAACTCAGGATCCTGCTCAGCTCACTTACTAGATTTCCAGACTCCTGCAATTTGGGTTCAGACCTCCCTTCTAATTCCCCGTCTTGGGTACAAAACAGTCGTATGCACTGGGGGAAAGAGAAGCCCTTTGTTTTGAGCATGAAGCCTTGTCCAGATTTTCTTAGGGTGGGATCCAGGGACACTCTAATTTAGTCCCTTTGATTTAAATGATTAAACTGTCCCTTTGGTAGTTTAAGCTATAATTGCGGAGTAAACACAGATGTCAGAGTTGAAAGGTCAGACATGGCTTGGAAGGTCAGGCCTTTGTTTAGCCACAGAGCAGTTATTGTGAGCTGCTGAAACATGACCTTTGCTGCTCTGCCTTCCCTGGTGACCTCAGGCCGACTTGTGCTGGAGGCCCGCGGTGGTCCGTATATTAGATTTCCCCCCTGTAGATCAAAGAGGGGTACAGCCTCGGTTCTACTGGGTAGTTGCCAACAGCTCTGCTCTTGGGACCTGGCATCAGGTTTGCATTGGGATGTTAATGGTAATGTTATAGGGTTGCCCTGCTCTGACCAAGCTGATCCTGAACAGAGAGCTATTTTATAGCTAAAATTGAAATGGCAGTCCCTCTTCTAGGTTTCAGGGGGAAAAAAAAAGTCCAGGCAACAGAACTTTCTCCTTGATAAGGAGTCCCTGCCTAAAAAATTCACCACATCTGTCACCATGCATGTGATTCTAGCTCAGATTGGCTGTGAACTTTTATAGCACTGGGTCAGTTTTCACTTAATTTATGCATATTTCATGATATTCCACAAAAGTGCCTGGCACTCTACTGCCTGGGAGTGATTCTACTCAGTGGCTGAAGAGTTGAGTAGTATTTGAATGAGTTTGAGAACCAAGGGTTAAAGGGAGCTGGTGGTTCCAAATCCTTGTCCTGATGGAAGCCAGGGTGAAGCCAGCTCTCACCCTGATTGCAGGCAGTGACCTCGAGGGCTCTCTGTGCCTGACCGTGTTGGTCCCTGAAACCAGGTCTCCATCCAGCCTTGTCAAGAGCCTGGTGCTGTGATGTGGCATTGCAAACAGGGACTCTGCTCTCCACCACCAATCTCAGAAGGCTGGGATTTTCTTCCCCTTGTTTTGTCTTTTTAATGGGAGGTTTCCTCGGGAGTTGTGGCCATGTCCTTTGGGTGGTGCCAAGGAGGGTGTAAGTCCAAGGGACCCTCCTAAAGCAAGGATTCACCCTCCAGTACAACCTGGTAATACCTTCATTTTCCTGAGCTTGGCAGGACGATTTCCCTGTGTGACTTTTGTGACTTTCGGGGCATTGGTCCTATGTTGGGTGTCTTAAGGAAATGACAGGCAGACTCTTACTGGCATAAAAGCAACCCCCGGTTTGCACTTCTGTACTATTGTCTGGCATGCCTTAAGACTTCATGTGAGGTATAGCAACTAGATTTTATCTGATCCGTTAATGCTAGTCAATTGGTGGTGATTTTCTGGTGTCCTTCAGAATTTGGAGGCCCTACCCCGGTGTTTAGGAAGGGTAAGAAATGCCAGGATTGATTAGCCATGCCTGCCACAGGTCTGGGTGGGAAAAGGGCAATCAGGTCACATATACTGTCTTCCTGGTGTCTAGCCGAATGAATGAAGTGGCCCAGCATCTCGGAGCCAGCACTTGGCAAGAATGAGCTCTGGGCTCTCTGACTTTTCTATAGCTTATGTCCTGAAATGCTCTGATTCATCAGAGCCCGTTTAGCCTAGCAGCTCAGAGCTTAGGCTCTGAAGCCAAACCTGCCTGAGTTCTACGCTCCAGTTCACAAGCTGTGAGGCGACAGGCCAAGACCCGGGCAATGAGGGGCCTTTCGGCTCTGATAAATAAGGTATGTAATCAGCAATTACAATGAATCTCCCAAAAAGATCACTGAATCCTTCTATCAAGGGACTAACGTAACGCTTCATCAGATCCCAGTCATGCTGGTGACTACCTCACGTGGTTGCTGTGAAGATTAGTCCTTCCAAGTAAGGTGCTGGTCAAAGATGGCTACTGTTAACATCAGCATCTGTTCTCCTGCTGCTCCACAGCCTGACCTCTTCCTATGGGAAGGCCACCAGGCTCACCCCTTCGAGGCTGCACTGCTGGGACCTGCCATTGCTTCAATGGTATTGACCATGTGCCACTCCTGGGCTGCTCTCCCCACTACCTAGACTTCACTTCCCTGATGACACTGGGTTCCTCATGTGGAGTGCTAAGCCCTTTATGTCTGCATCTGTCCATCTCACAAATCTTTCACCTAGTCCAGGAGGGGGCTGTAAGACGCCCATTCTGTGGATGAGGAGATGTGAGAGCTTAAGTGACTTGCCTCAGGTCACATCAGGAGTAGCAGGATCAGGATATGAACTCTGCTGTCTCCTTGATATCGTAGTTTTTTTTTCCTCCTGATCAAATATTCCTTGGGTCAGGACCCCCTTCTTGTTTCCACCTGCCTTTTCTTAGAAATGAGCTTGTTTTATTTGATGACATGCACGCCACCAACAGGTCAAATTCTGGGCAATGAATGATTTAGATCTTGTCAAGGACAAGACTGGTGTTAAAAGTCTGGAGGACTCTGGGCATCTGGGAGGCCAGTCAGCTGGGACACACCTCTAGTCTCTAGGTTTGCAAGCCTGATAGTGGCTCTCAACTTAAGTGTGAGCAGTTAAAACCAGAGAGATTGCCCTTCCACGGAACATGATGGACCCAAACGTAGCTCCCAAATTGGCCCCAGAGCCAGAAATTTCAGGAGTGCTTGGGGATCCCTTCATAGGTCCTGCCCACCTGGCCTCTCATTCTGGGCCAGTCCCCGCCCTTACCCCCTCCTTCTCCATCTAGCTTTAGGAACGGTCCTTTTCCTGTCCTGTTCTTGTGGCTGAGCTGAGCACCTCCCTGACGCCTGACCCACTAGCCCCAGCAGGAAGCTTCTCCATTCTTCTCCCTAACACCCTATCCCAGAACACAGAACACTGCATGTCTTCAGAGGTTCACCGGGGGCTGCTCTGGTGCTGGGCAGCAGGGCTCCAGATTCACACTGATGTCCCTTGTCTGACAATTCCATCTCTCACTGCTGCAGGACAGTGTGACCAGAGAAAACCCCAAAGTGACATAGATGCTGAGGGTCAGAAGCTGGCATGTGAGGGGTGGCAATGGGCAGAGGGTGCAAGCCAGCTCTCACCCTCTGCCACAGACACACAGTGTCCTCAAAGCTGAGTCACGTGGCCGCTCCCAGAGCTAGCCTCACTCAGACTTGATTGAAATCCTAGTTCTTCAATCCTGTAAAATTCTTCAGTGGAATTCCAATAGGCTTCTTAAAAAAAAAAATAGCATGTATATTTTATAATGCTTATTGCTGTGGTTATCATTACTGTTTTTCTTGGGCTGGTTAGGGTTGGTTTTAGTTGTGGTTAACTAAAAAAAAGTCTCTCTGGGGATAACCAGGTGCCTCACAACAGGCAGGCCACGACTAGGTCCATCTGAAGAGGGTTCAGGTGGAGTCATCATGTGATTCATCCCCTAAGTGACTGAGCATTTCCCAACTGCTAGGATTTTCCAACTGTACCCCACCTGGTCCCAACTCTGCCTTCACCACAAGCTACTAGTGAAGAAACCCAAAACTAAACATAGCTATGAAAGTGATCAAACGTAAAAGATAAACAGTAAAGTGATAAAAGCCTAATGAACACAGATCTGATATTCAAAGGCATCTCTGACCTGTAAAAACAACCAAAGAATGAAAATCCCCAAAGGAAAATGACATGGAAATAGACAAGTGAAAAAAAAACCCGTTAATAATAAAGAAAATTAAAACGGCAGAAACAGGGTGTTTGGGTGGCTCAGTCGATTAAGCACCCGACTCTTGACTTGGCTCAGGCTGAACTCACAACCTGAGTTCAGCACGGAGTCTGAATGAGATTTTTTCTCCCTCTCCTGCCCCTCCTCCCCATTTGCGCTCGCTCTCTCTCTCTCTCTCAAATAAATAAATCTTTAAAGAATAAAAAAATAAATAAAATGGTAGAAACACCCATCTAGCATTATCACTTAAGAAAAATTTACCAGAATGATCAAGTCAGCTGTGGGTGCAAAGTTGAAGAAGGTTTCTCCTGCCTGCTGCTGGTGGAAGTGTGAAGTGACTGCCCATTTGGGAGCTGTTTTCAAAGTACTGACCAAAAGCCTCCAAAATGTTGTCTTTTTAGGATGCCACAGTTTTCATCAGGGAAATGGAGTTGTGCAGAAAGAGAAACCTGTACTTCATTGCATTGTTTATATAATTAAAAGACTTTTTTTTTTTTTTTAAACTGGCTTTCCTTTTGGAATGAGGGGCGGTATCCCAAGTGACACAAACGAACATTTACTGAGCACTTCCCACAGGCCAAGCCCTTTCTTCAGAGCTCTGCATGTCTGACCTCATTCCTGGAGATGCTCACCATCCAGCTGGGCCCAATGCAACAGCTACATGGCCCAGTGGGAGGACAGAGCCACACTGGTCTGGACTCTGGGTGGCACATAATACAAAACCTTTTAAGTGGCATTAGTTTTCTTAAAAAGTGATTTTTTTTTTTTTTTTGGCCTCAAAAATCAGTGACGTCTCAGCAATGGATTAATGACAACAGGTAAGACTTACTGAGAGCTTTCTCTGGGTCAGACGCTGTTCTAAGTGCTTTGCATGTATTAATACTTTTGATCTTTACTCAATCCTGTGAGGTAGATGCGATCCTTAATCCATTTTGCAAATAAGGAAACTAAGGCAGAAGAGCAGTTACATGGCTTGCCCAACACTGGAACAGCAAGTTGTGGCAGAATCAGTGATGCCAGTCAGCCAGGCAGCTGGCTCCAGAGCTCATGTTCTTACCTAGGTTAACCAGGGCTTGGCGGGCGTCAAGATTGAAATGATGCTACCAACAATGCTTGGCTTGCATCTCAGAGCTTCCTTCCTAGGTTGGCTTTCTCCATGTGTTGGCTTTCTCCATGGGTCTCCGTGGTGGCAACCCCAAGACCATACTGGCCTCACAGCTTATCATACCTTCAAAGGAGGTCTTCCCAGCAGCCCCAGCTCAAATCCCAGGGACTGTCAGGTCTGGTCTGGGTTCGGTGTCCTCCCCTAGGACAGGCTGGGTCTCATGGGAACTCTGCAGGACTACTACAGAGAGGAAGGAAAGTAGCTTCTCAGAGGATGGGATATGTGTTCACACTGAAGACCAGTTAACTGTGACCAACGGTCGAGGTGAAAACTGGGTAATGAAATTCCTGCTACGTGTCAGGTGTTTGCAAGGTACTGGGGAGCTACTAAGATATGGTTGTTGCCCACAGTCAGGTGGGAGAGCACAAGTGGAAGGAAAATCACAAGAAGCCTTTCTGGAGCCCAAGGAGAAGGGAATAACTGATTAGGAGGTGAGCAGGATCTGGAAGGCTAAGTAAGTAGTACAGAATAGTAACTACCTTCTTGAACACATATCATTTTCCAGGAAATAGGCTAAGTTATTGGTACACATTTATCATCACTCTGGTACCTATTGTGTCAAGATGAGGAAACTGATACTTAGAACAATGAAATACCTTGTCCAAAGACCCATCATGATGGAGAAAGGAGTCAAAATTTTATAAACACATTGGATGTAACCAAGTTGCTAAGGACAGCCAGCAAAGGTCATAGTCAATTTCATTTTTCCCCATAAGTAATTGACATTGAAAATGAAATCCCTTGGTTGGTAGCAATCTGATATCAGGTTATCTATTAAGGTACACAGAACACACAGTTAAGAACTTATTTAACTGGCCCCAGCAAAGAAGATGTAGTCATTAAATATTGGACTTTTTCCAACCTGCTTTTAAGTATCATCAATATGGTGTGCGAGTAATTCCATTAAAAATATCAGGGGAAAAAGGCTAAAAGGGCTTCAGATCCAAATACAAAGACCCTGAAACCATCAAAGAGGAAACTGGATCTGACCTGAACATACTACATATGGAAACCCTGGAGTCACTGTGATGCTCTGGGGAATATTCAGTTACAAGGGAGACCCAGCACTGACCTTCTTGCAAGGAGACAATCAACAGAAGACTGTATTTGATAGGAGGAATTCACTTCCTATTGACAAGGCTTCTAACCCTGTACAAGAGAGAAAAGAGGGGAGGGCAAAGACCTCAGTTGGCTTTGAACTGATGAATCCTGGTTCTTGAGGAGTCTGAAAAGAAGAAAAAACAAGACCAAACAAAAAAGGAGGCATTGTGTAGAAAGGCCATATGATCTACCCAGCTGTTACATCCTTTGCTCCTACGAGTTTGCTAGAAAGGTTGAAGGAATGACAGAAGCCAACCAGCAGAAACTTGGCATTCTTCTCTTGAATACTTATTAAATCTCTTCTGCAAATACTCATGACATATAGAAGATACCAAAGTGCTTATTAATGCAAACTTTACTTCCTGGGCTGCTTCCTAGGCTATCCACTCACGTATTCAATCCACCTCATGCCACTCCCCCTGTTGCCCACACGTCCAGCAGAGCACACAGCCCTTTATTTGGTGCCCCCAGAACCCCACATATGGTATTTCTATTACACCCCTGTATTGAAATCGACTCCTCCACTAGATTCTAACTCACCTCTGTCCCCAGCACTTTAGTGGATATGGCTGCTCAGAAAAGGCTGACTGAATTAACAAAAATTCGTACATTTCTTCTTCTGTACATTTATAAACACTGCACTACACTGTAGTAGTTCTCTGTGGTCATCTTCGGTCCAGGAGTGCCTCAAGGGCAACGTGATCTCTTACTCATCTTTATCTATTGCCAAGCATAGTGTCTAACAGTTCCCAGCAAATAGCAGGTGCTCAGTAATCATATTGCAATAGTTAAGCACAGAATTTCTCAACACATGATGCATAGGGCCGGGTAGGAGAGTAATAAACGGGTCCACTACTGGAAAAAGCTTGTGAATTCGTGACACAGTCTTTCTTGGTTGATGTACGTAATGGGAAGCGGCAGTTCTCCGGGCAAGTACAAATTCGGCTCCCACGTTCCTGGCGGAGGCAATTTCTCAAGAGTCGGGAGGGGCCTAACATGAACCACACACGGGCGCTCCCTACTTAAACCCCACAACAGATCCAAGGTATAGGCAGGTTATCTCCCGTGGTGCCGAAGAGGATACAGACCCAGAGAGGTTTATCTCTTGCCCAAGCCCATCAGAGGCAGGGGGGAGGATCGAGGCTGGGCAGCGGGCACTGGGACCGGGAGGCTGGCCTTTCCTCCTCCCAGGGCTGCCTTCGGCCCTTTCAAGTCTAGCTGGACGACTCCTGAAGAGGAAAAGCAGGGAAGAAGCCGGGATGCTAAGATGCTCTGGGCACAGGAGAGTCAGAGGAGGCTCGGTCAGTAAAGAGCCGAGGGAAACAGGCGGCGCCACTTAGCCGCGCATCCTCGCCTGGCACGCATTTGGCGGCACTGATAAGCCTGGCCCTTCTGGCCTTCCGTAGGTCGGAATCCAACTGGGATCTCTTCTGCGGGGGCAGGGTCAGTATTTTTTGAAATTCAGATTCTGTCTGTATACTCGAACCCGGAGGTTGCAAACCCAACCCAACCCTTGAGTCCCAACAACCAAAGCCGCGAAAACTACATAATCCCCACTCCTCACAGCCTCACACACTTCCGTCGGAGATCCAATAGCGGAAGTTCCTGTTGTTGCGTCACTTCCGTCGCGCTTCTGGGCTGTGCCAAGATGGACGCTCCGCGGGCTCGGGAGCAGCTCCGACGGCGATACCTGTTCCCGCCGGACACCGAGGCCCAGCTGGACAGGGAGGGCTACGCCGGGCCGGGTGAGGGGCTCCCCCGGGCGTGCCCCACGCCGCACCGAGGTGGCCGGGGCCGAGGCGCCCGGAAACGGCCGGCTCCGCGGGTCTCCTGCAGCCCTGCCCTGTCAGGAGGAACCGGGTTTCTCTTTTCAAGGCTTGCCGAGTAGTTGTGCAAGTCGGGTATCTAGCTGAATAAAAGATTACTGGTGATCGCGTAGCCCCGCGCATCTTCATCCCAGCTGCGCTTCAGGATTCCCGGGAGACCTGGTTAATACCTGTTTGGTAATAGCCATTAAAATAAAAAATACCGTCCGATTGTATTTCTAAGAATCTACCAAAGAATCATACTCGTACCACAACCCGAGGACGTATGTACGAAGGGTTTAACCTCACATTGCTTGTAATAGTGAACGGCTGGCAACATCTAATTGCCCCTCAGCAGAGCTCTGGTTAAATATTTGGATGTATTCATACTTGACACAGCAGGCAGACTTTTCTCTTTTTTAACCAGGGTGGATGATTCTCCAATGCAAGCGCAGAACAAAGTATGTTATGCCACCATTTGGGTATGAACCTGGTGACGTGTGATGTGTGTTCACCTGTAAATACATAGAATATGGAAGAATTCATAGTTGATACTGGCAATTGCTTTTGGGTTGTAAAACTAGGGTTAAGGGCAGGAGAAAGAGATTTCATTTTAGATATATCTGCATTAGATATAACCTGCATGTTGTAAGTCAGGTGCACTTATTACCCTTTTAAAAGTAAACAGGAAACATCATGCCCAGGCATGCTTATTTATAAATTTTGAGGGTATTTCCCAGAATTTGTATTATGACCATGCCTCTTGGGGATTCTGACGTTTTGCTAAAGGTTGGGGACCTCAGATGTATGCCAGTGGTTCTCACAAGAACTGAGAGGGCATGTCACTTATCTGGGGAACTTTTTAGAAATAATTCATCAGACCCAACCCCAGCCACCTTTTCTTTCAGGTTGGGTCTCAAATGGAAGAAATTTGACTTGTCCCATCACCTGTCTGGACACTACTGTGCCAAGACTAGACATCCAGTGTGCCCTTGCCACTTTTGAGCTGCCTCAAAAGGTTGTGTTTGTTTGCAGTAACTAAAATATGTAGTTAAAAGTAGTATTTTGGGGAAATTACAAGTCTGTTTTGTGCTATAATGTCTGCTGTCTGCATTTTTCTTAATTAACAAGACTACTTTCCTATGCAATATACAAAACATAATACTAAAATTCTACACTACCGGAAGGTGTCATTCTTTCCAAAAGATGATAATAACTGTAAATTTGATTTTAAAATTTGTTTAAAGGGAAAAATCTGCCTATATTGAACATGTTTTATAACAGATTCCTATTAATTACTTCTGCATATATAAACCTTTTTGCATGGTTGTACAGAAAAAACTGGTACTCTGATTGGAGAGAATCTGGGTTTTGGAAAGCTCCAGGAAATTATTTTATCTGGCTTAAAATAGCTATTCTTTGTCTTTATAAACTTATGTTAACCTGATAAGTTAAAATCTTCCTTATTTGCAGAAACCTCTACAGCTGTTGAAAAAAAGGAGAAACCTCTTCCAAGACTTAATATCCATTCCGGATTCTGGATTTTGGCATCCATTGTTGTGACCTACTATGTTGATTTCTTTAAAACTGTTAAAGAAAACTTTCACACTAGTAGGTGAGAAAACTTCATTGCTTCCTAATTTAAACACCGTCATCTTATTTTTCAAGTTCTGTTTTGTCAGTTGAATTTTTGCAAATGTTTGGAAAGCTCTTACTTTCTGCTGGGTGCCCTGTTAGAGGTACTGGTGATAACAAAAGTGAATAAGAGCATGTGTGGTTTGGATATGTACAGCAGAACGTATGAGCCTGAAACGTATTTCATTTCGCCTTTCAGCACAAGTGTGTTGTGGGATGTAAAGGTAGTGAATTTAAGAAGGAGCTAATCCATTTGTAAAAGGTGGAAGAAGAAAGATTCTGCCTGATGGTCTTGCTGAAGATAAAGTGCAGGAGCACTGGGAGGAGGGGGTAAGGACCATGGTGGGTAAGAATTGGGTTTCAGAGCTTGTTTTCAGAGAGTAGTTATGAAAGATCCCCCCGGGGCTCCAAGCACCCCGGAATGGACCCCTTCTCAGGAGGAGACCCCCGGACCCAAAAACCGAGCCGAGTCCACTGGTCAGATGCAAACAGCACGAGGTTTATTGAGTAGACACAGGTACCTGCGGGCGGTCAAGTCTTAGGAGGACTCACGCGCCAGCCCTTAGTTCGGGGCCTTTTTATGGGGTTTGGGGAAGCGAAAGCATATGTACAGAAGCAGAAGCACGGTTACAAAGTTTTCATTGGCTGGTTTGAATGTAAAGGCATACTTGGTGCGCGGGAATACCCCTGATTGGTTCGCTCAGCATCCTTCATTTACATAGTGGGAAGTTACTTTCATTGGTCGTTAACAAAAGGGAAACAGACAGTATTGGCTAGATTTCAATCCTTCATTAGCATGTAGACTGACCATTGGCATTGGCCAGACCACAATCCCTTATTAGCATGTAGACTGACCTTTCAACATTCCTTGTAGTATCTTATCACTTTTTACAACATGGGAGGAATGTTTAAGGGAGTGGGAGAAGGGGGTGTTGGCTAAGCAAAGAGAAGGGGGAAGGAGGGGAAAAGGGAGGGAGAAAACCCTTTTCATTCCCCCATTTTCTTTTTGGCCCGAGTAAAATCTTTTACTTTACTAGGGGCTAATCTCCCGCTGCCCTATTGCATGATATTGTTGGGTTAATACCATGGTTTGGACAAGCGACAATCTATCCTTTACGAATTGGGTTATTCTGTTAATGATGCATGGCCCGAAGGAGGTTATTAGGGAAGTAAACCAGGGTGAACGATTTCAAACTCCTTTATACCAAGACTGTTGGGATTCAAAGTCTCTTTTACGCTTATTTAGCCTTTTCTTTAATTTGTCTAGAGTTTCTGTTACTACTTCAGTCTGGTCGGCAAAAAAAACAGCATTCTTCTCTGAGAGCAGCACAAAGGCCACCCTCTTTTAGGAACAGTAGGTCTAAGCCTCTTCTGTTTTGTAAGGTAACTTCTTTGTTGCAAATCTCAAGGACATTTGCAAACAAAGGGAGACTTCTGCCTTATAAGACTGTGATCTCTGCAATATAAACATTTGTTCTTTCAGGGCAGTCAGGGGTGCCTGTGAAATGTCATACATATTACCAAGGGGAGTGGGTGGAGAGGGGGTGCAAGGCGCCAGCCCCTGCTCCCTCCTCAGCCAGCCTTCTGAACAATTTTGACCCTTAAATCTTTAAGGTGGTTGAAGGTGGAAGGTCTTATCTTCTGTAACTTCTTCCTGCTGAATAGGGGCGTAGAGCTGTCCCTACCTACTCAGGTCAACATTGATCAGTGGAGGAATGTATAGGGGAGTTACGAAAGGCGGAGGCAGCTGAATCCAGTGCTGACAGTGAAAAAGTATCTTTGCGCGTGGTAAGGATCATCTGTTGTGGTGAAGTCATTGCAGCGATGGAGTCTCGGCACCAAGTAGAGAAACAGTGAACAAAGCAACATATTAAGGCTAATAAGGCAATAAGAATGAGAAGCCCAAAAAGGAGATTTGGCCGCAGTCCTCCTCCAAACGAGTAAGCTAATCAATTGCTGAGAGAGAGAGAAGGATCTTGTAGAGCCTTAATCTGGGCATTCATATCCTTTATTAATCCTGTGACATTTTTGTGATAGTCTGGGATGTACACATAATATTCTGTCTTGATAATTGCACATATGCCACATGACATCCTCTAGTCCCAAAGATGGAACAAAAATGGATGCTAAGTGATCATACCATTTAAAAATAGATTGCATCCATCTTTGTTTCAAGTTGGGGAGATTAGCTGGAGTTGCAATGGTTTTAGTAATGCGCCCATGAATCCAGGCAAATCCTAAGGTACAGCGACCTATCCACCCTGGAGGAAGCCAGGGCCACAGGTTTGTTCCACATATCCAGTGGGTTCTGTTTGGAGCTGGCCATCTAATGCCAGGTCACCTTGTCCAGTCAATAGCCTGGAGTACTATTACTTGGTAACACATTTCTAATGATAGCCGTCCCAGATATCGTGTGTTATTTGCCCAAATATCACTCGTATGATTTCTTTGTTCCCAGCATAAAACTGCCTTCTGACTGAGCCGTCCAATCGTGGGTGTAAGCCACAGATATGCATCACAGATCTGATATATGCCATCTTCAGTATAGCGATAAGGAGGGTTTGTAACTTAGGCCCATATTTGATTGGGGAGTTATGGCTTGATAGCAATCCCCTTTCCTTCCAAATAGCTCCATGGGCATGTAGTACCAGGAAGGCATATTTGGAGTCAATGTTAATGTTTATTCTTAGGCTTTGGCAATTGCAAAGTGCTAGTGAACACTACAGTATACCTAGCTTTTCTTATTTTTTTTTATGAAAACTATTGTCATCAGTAAACTGTCATTCATCCGGCATATCTGTAAGTATAGCCCAGTATTTAATTAGTCGGCCTTCATCATTCTTTGGTGGCCTTTGAATTCTAAGAAAAATCTGGACCTGATGTGAACTCATTAGTTAGGGGCTGTTCCATAGTGAGCTCTGAGGCTCTTTTTATAGGAGGGCTGTTTTAGGTTTCGCTAAAGCATCTGTTTGCAATTGCACCTCAACAGAGGTGGCCTCTAGGATAAATATGACTAAGGGATGAAACCAATAAGAAGACCTTTGAGTGGTCCAGCCTTAACAATATCCTGATTACGGAGGATCACTGGCAAGTGAGAAAACTTGTCAAGAGATAAGGGGAGGCCGCCATGCATCATCCGATCTAATCATAAAGAAAGTGGGGTCATCCATTATCTCTATAAGTCCATAGTTAATCCTATGGAGTGCAATAGGCTGGCCTTTACGCAATTTTATTATCCCAGCCACAAACAAGGTGTTAGTTGTTTTTCCAGTTGTTTAATCATGTGCCGTGGGGTCTTGTTAATATACCCACAAGATAATAAGATCGATTAAAGAAGCTATTGTGTAACTTCTCTGAAGTTTACCTCAAATTGTTTAGCTTAGGTAAACAAACATTTAAAGACAATCGAATCTAGAATTTAACATCCATAAAGGTGTGTCATTAAAATATAATTTTTCTCTCTAAAATAACCCTCATTTACAGAGATAGCCAAATCAGGACTAAGTCACTTGTGAAACAAGTCCAGTTTTAACAGACTTGGCCTAATTATTTACATAAGCTCAGCAAGAACAGTGAGTGTGATCAATAGATCTTTTAGAATCTGCTTTGCTGGAACTTCTTATAAGGAATCTCTAGGTTGAACTTTTAGTAGCCTCTCCGGGCCAGAAGCCAAGCCCTGTACTTGCCATCAGGTGTGCCTGCAATACCTGTCGATTTGGGCGAATTCCTCTTCTGAGACTGCACCTACCAAGGAGTGACATTCTTTACTCACCTGGTGAGGCTGCTGGGAACTCTGTAAGCAAGGTATCAGGCCAACGGTCCCAAGCGGCTTTATGGCTCCAGGTTTCATAAAGTCAACCTTAGTTCCTTTAAACTGTCTGGTCATATCTGAGTCTTTTCAAATATGACATCCCAGTCAAAGCCTTGGTAAAATAACCAGTTTCCAATGGTGTCCTGTTACAAGGAGAACAGATTCTTACTGAACTTATGCAAATGAATTATTGCCATGGAAGAAAGAATACTTAACTGAGACCTTTTGGTTTCAGAGGGTTCAGATAGAGAGAAAAGGTTGAATGCTTTGAGCACTTTTACAAATGAGCACTTTTACATCTCTATAAGTTACAGATAACTAGGAGGAAGTATCCCTAGTCTGGAAGAGCAAACATTAGAACCAGCAATGTTTAAAGTAAGACAAAACATTAAGAGACACAACACTATAATCTTTTAGTTCATTTAGTTCCATGTTACTAATTCTGGTGAATGCACCTTTAGTTAGTTTTGGAAATTCTTACCCATTTCAGTTTTAGAATTTTCAAATATATCAAATATCTGTATTTATCCTGAAAGTCCTTTATATGAATCTCCTTGAAGATAAAACTCATTTTGCGAGAGAATTAAAACAATTATAAATGACAAAAACTCAGAATGGATATGGTTAGAGCTGAAGAGACGGGAGTTTACAATTTAGCTGCAAGGAAATCAGGTTATTTCTGTGAGACATAACATTTCCCTAATTACAATATCAAGCGGTGATCTCTCCAAACTTTAAAACTTTAGGAAGTGCGTAGAATCTCTAGAATAGTTATAGCATTTTCCCAAATGTAACCCAAGGTTTATCATTGTAGTACTTCATGAGCAACTTCGCATATCAAGGAAAAGCCTGAGTTAAAGAGATTTACAATTTAAATCTCGTCAACATTTGCTAAAATCTTATAAAGTTTTAAAGCACATGCCTAAGTATAATTAGGGATGTTAAACACCTGATAAAACAAAACAGAGGAACTGAGTTTTCTGCGCAGGCAAGGAGAAAACCATTTACATTTTCTTAACAGCAGATCATTTGATCTAAGAAAACATTGTCCTTTTGGACAGAGACAATTTCAGTCTTGTACCAATGTAACTTTAAAACCCATCCATTTCAATCTTAGTCCATTCTTGACCATAGCTAAAATTCCTTTTCTGAAGATTTCCCTTCACAAACCTTCTACAACTTTCCTTTGCATTCAGGTTTTGTCCCAAGCCATTTCCTTCCAAACAACCATCTCATTTAGGACAAAATTACCTTCCCTTACCTTCAACAAAATGTATTCCCATTCCTTAAATCTTTCTTACATATCTCCTACTTTCCTACATACAGAGTTTCCCTTATTTCTATCAGTCTTAGTTACACTAAGCAGAACTTTGTATTGTTAGAAACACCTTTAGTTATTAGCCATTTGTGAACTGTTACAACAGAATTCTTCAGGTGGCAAATTTATGAATCAGTTAAGTGGAAAACAAGTTTACCAGCAGATTTAAATACTCTTAGTTTCTTTGCAGTTAAGAAGTCAAAAGCACAAACCTACATCCAGTAATTAACGACTTAGCCTTTTATCCTGTTTGGTTAAGATATAGATGTCCACAATTCAATTCCGTTTGTCATCCAAGCAAAACTTTTTAAAAACTTTCAGGTTACCAAAGACTTTGAAAGCTACTTCAGCAATTACCCATTAGAACTTTGGGACAGATAATTAACCATCAGTTTAGTCATTTCTTTGCTAACAAATTTTAATAAATAACACAAGCGTATTTGACCTTCAGTAAACTTTCAAGTTTTACATTTACTACTGTTAACTTAAAAGACAGGTCTTATCTTAATTAAACCAACAAACTTAACTTAGTTCCAATAGTGATTTACGTTTCACCTGGGCCCACTCCACTTTGAATGTTTACCTGAGACATGCATGGGAAGATCTGGAGTGGGGGTTTTAGGTCCAGGGGGTGCTCTTTTTGCTCCTTGACAGTGGAGAGAGGAGCCATGGTGCATGATCTAGAGGCTAGTCATGCAGGCTGCACGCACGTTGGTGCAGAAACACGATAAGGGGGAAACAGAGGAAAACAAAGTGCTGCCAGGAGGCAGAGAAAGGATTCCCGGTTTTGGAGCTCATAAGCCCCAACAGAGGAGCAGATGCCATGCATTCCCACCAGCAAGGGGGGAGGGGTTAAGCAGTCCAAGTCGGGCCAGAGAACACAGGGAAACTTCCCCGAAACAAAGAGAGTTTCGGCAGCTGCTTGGGAATATTCCTTATGGTCTCTGTCTCGAGTTAGACCAACCCCAGTTGGTTCCAGTTATAGCCATTAACATGGGAAGTGAGTGAGGGAGAAACCCCCACATCTATTAGGAGAAACTCAGAATCTCTCCAGTGACCTAAAGTGAGACTTAAGGGGGTGGTAAGTGTTTGCCCCATTTTAGAGTCAAAGAAAACACCAAGGACAATAAGTAAGACACACAAAACAGTTAACAAGAAGGACGCTGCGCGATTTCGGTACAAAACCGAAAGCAAAAACTCAAGCGGAGATCCCGGGGGTCCGGATTCCCCCTCTCCAACCAAGGCCATGTATCTCTCTGATACAGGCTGAGCTCCAAATGCCCCGCTGCACCGGGGCCCAAATGTCCCGAAGGACCCAAATGTCCCGCCCGGCGGGACTACAAACGCCTCTGGAACGTCTTCCAGGGCTGCGAGGGAGAAGTCCGAGCCCGTCAGCTCCTTCTGGCCCCCGCCAAATACAAATGGATCCGATCGAACCCCAAACCAAACACATGCGCAAATTCACAAGTAACAGGTTCAGACGCAGCCACAGACGCAACGAACAGACACAACGAATAAAGTGCTGGCCAGCTTACCTCCTGACAGTGGGTCGGTGGTCCTTGGGTGGGGGGTCTCGTATCCCGGACGAGCCCTCCGGGCTCCAAGCACCCCGGAATGGACCCCTTCTCAGGAGGAGACCCCCGGACCCAAAAACCGAGCCGAGTCCACTGGTCAGATGCAAACAGCACGAGGTTTATTGAGTAGACACAGGTACCTGCGGGCGGTCAAGTCTTAGGAGGACTCGCGCGCCAGCCCTTAGTTCAGGGCCTTTTTATGGGGTTTGGGGAAGCGAAAGCATACGTACAGAAGCAGAAGCACGGTTACAAAGTTTTCATTGGCTGGTTTGAATGTAAAGGCATACTTGGTGCGCGGGAATACCCCTGATTGGTTCGCTCAGCATCCTTCATTTACATAGTGGGAAGTTACTTTCATTGGTCGTTAACAAAAGGGAAACAGACAGTATTGGCTAGATTTCAATCCTTCATTAGCATGTAGACTGACCATTGGCATTGGCCAGACCACAATCCCTTATTAGCATGTAGACTGACCTTTCAACATTCCTTGTAGTATCTTATCACTTTTTACAACATGGGAGGAATGTTTAAGGGAGTGGGAGAAGGGGGTGTTGGCTAAGCAAAGAGAAGGGGGAAGGAGGGGAAAAGGGAGGGAGAAAACCCTTTTCAGTTACAGCTAATAAGGTAGCTATAGGGAGGGATGAATTAGAATTGACATCACTCGAGGGAGGAGTTGGGAATGTCAGTCATTCAGGAGGATTGGGATTTCTTTCATATAATCTCAGGAGCTAACATGGGGGACAGGGTGGTGAATCAGACCTTAGTCCTCACTGAGCGTTAGAGAGTGTTCTGGAGGCTCCCCTCCCCCATCGCAGAACAAAGAGGGGGAGATGCTGATGAGCATTGGAGCTGGCATTGGCGGGGGGTGTTTTACATAGGATGCAAGCACAATTACTGACAAGGAGCAGCAGTGTTAGAAAGGTGTGGATATGACTGTTTGATCCCATGTTATGTTCTCTTCAAAGGAAAGTTGGTGACCACTGGAGGGAGAACCAGGAGTTGCATGCAGTCAGGAAAAAAAGAAACATGTGGGACCTTAAACTGTGGAGGGAAAAACCTTGTTCTGTCCTCATTCCCATGAGCTGGAGCTTTCCTTAAACACTCCCATCTTCTTGCCCATTGCCAGCCTTGTTCCCTCCTTGACTGAGTTTGGGGTGAAGAACCAGACATGTGTCATTCAGCACCTTCTTTCTCTTGGGAGCCAGCTGCCCATGGGAAGCACAGATTCTGGTCTGCTGCTCTCTGCCATCATTTATGGGGGCAGCCCCAACATGCAAGGGTCTCTAGGTTTTCACATCAACTTAGAGCCTGGCAGGTATATCTGGTCACCAAAGCCATCTTCCCGTAGCTCCATCAGGTAAAAAAAAAAAAACAAAAAACAAACCTGAAAAAAAACCTGACAGTTGACCTCATCAGCCTAACTCCTTCGTGTCTCTCAGTTGGTTTAGAACGCGGGCTGGGAAAAGAGAAAATGGTTACTTTGCACACTGCTCATGGCAGCTGTGTCTTTGTTATTCAAAGGTGTCATTAGGACCTGAGGTGTGTTCGGCTGGGGTAACGGTGATGAATAAGGCATATTTCTAGACCCCACCAGTCCCTTCTGGGCCAGGACAGATAACTCCATCACACAGTGGGTGCTGTTTAAGTTTATGCACAGGATTTACCTCTTTGTCTTGTTATAGGAAGTATTCTCCCCAGTTTAAGGAATTGGTGTGGTTAGGGGTAATTAGTTACACAAAAGGTGCTGGGGGCAAGCAGGAGTAAGTGGAATGCCTGGGTGCCCATAACAGTATCTGGAGCCAGGCTTTGGAACAGGAGAAGGAAATAGAAGTCCCAGCCCTGGCCTCAGAAAAGTGTCCCCTCAGAGAAAAGAGACAGGAATGGATACTCAAAGGCTGAGGACTTTGAGTAGCACTGGATTTTTGCTGAGGGCCTCCATAAGCGGTGGGGAGGGAAGTGGGGAGTGGGCAGGGGGTTGGAGTAGCCATGGGATGAGAGTGGTACCTGAGAGGGAGTATGGGCTGCAATCCGCTTTCCTGCATAGGGTTCATCCTTCCCATACTTGAGGTCATTGCTTATTTCTTGCACTGTTGTTAGCCCAAGTTCAGAAGCTTGAGGGCTTAGGGTTCTTTAAATCTGTGCAAGGTGAGGGGCACCTGGATGCCTCAGTGGGTTGAATGTCTAACTCTTTCAGCTCAAGTCATGGTTTCAGGGTCGTTAATATCGATTCCTGCATTGGGGTCTGTGCTGAACATGGCGCCTGCTTAAGATTCACTCTACTCCCCCTTCCCCACACACCACTGCCCCAGCTCGCATATGCTCTCTCTCTTAAAAAAGAAAACTATATAAGGTTGTAAGACTGTTCAGAGACAGGAGAGACAAGTCAGCGTTACAGTGAACACCATGACGCTTTGAAAATTTCAATTTTTAGGAAACTGCTTGTTGTATGCATGTGCACTGAGACACTGATTAACACTACAATGGAAATTACCATCCCGGATGCCCAGGCTCCTCTTCGACCCACCCAGCCAGAATTTGGGAGGCTGGGGCAAGTTAGCTTCCTTTGGGAATGTTGCAGTGACTCTAATAGACATCCGGGGTGGAGGGCCACCAACTTGTAGTGTCACCTTGGTTCAGGAAGGTTCTTCAACTGTTTCTCTCCTCCACCGTATTGGGACTCTGTGGCCAGGCTAGGATCTCTATGAAGTTAAGAACAGACGAGCAGAAGGATCCTGACCAAGCAAGGAGGTCACCGTAATAGTGTTCCTCAGCCTTTCTCAGTACCCTTAAGGAGCCTTGGCAAGACATTCCTAATTGCCCCTTACGTCCTACATGAGTATCTGTGCTTTGTACATATAGGAAGAGTAAGATTATTTCTTCACTTTGGGAGTCCCCCTGTTGAGAATGCACACTTGAGTGGAAGAGAGGTCTGTGAAGACCACTTTGAAGAGGAACATGGAACTATCTTTTCCCAGGGATCACCTCAGTGGAATAGGGATGATTGCTGCTGGGCGTTAACTGTGTGGGAAGCACTTTTCTGAGCAACTGTGTGATTCTCACAGCTATTCTATGAGTCCTGGCAACATTTCCAAAGCCAGTGAGGCTAAGTAGTTTGCCCAGAACCACAAAGCTAGTCCTGCTGGAGCTGAGATCCAGACCCAGACCCACAAATAGGACAGGCTGTGCTCTCCCGCCTCTCATCATTAATCCCAGAACCCAGTGTCATAAAATGCCTGTCTGGAACCTTGCCACCGTGGTAAGTACATTCACTCCCAGCCTGTGTGACTTGACTATTCCTGGCCCCCCCATGAACCCTCTCTGGTCCATGCGGAACACCGGTCTTCTCCCCTCGGAGAAGCAGAGAATAATGGGGACATGGGGAGACAGGAGCAGGGCTTTGGTCCCCAGATCTGGCCTCCTTTCCTGACCAGCAGGGGCGAGGAGGCTGCCTTCATATGCAGAGCTAGCTCTTGGGTAGAATGAGAAGTGAGAAAAGGCCTGCCCCTGAGAGGGTTGGCGCTCTTCTCAAAATGGGTGTGTCTCCCCGAGACACCTGTTGTGAGAGGCTGTTTGAAGAAACCATCGTCCAGATTGATCATCAGTATTCCCAGAAACTCCTTTAGTTGGAGACATTCAAGGACCCTGTTTCTGACTCTCACACTCCAATCTTCAGAAAGACACAGAAAGCTGCCGTCTGCCCTGGATCATGAAAGGGACGTGTGGCTGGGAGCTCCCTCCTGTTTTGCACAGTGGTTTCCGGGCGTGCGCTGCGTGTATGTGTTTATAACCTCCCTGTCTTCCTGCGGCGCGTGCTGCTAAGTGCTGTCAACCCTCCTGTTGCTCTGGTCTCTGCAGCTGGTTTGTCATTGGCGGTGCCCTGCTGCTCCTCAGCCTGTCGATCGCATGTTACTGTATTCTCTACCTGGAGTGGTGTCGGGGAATTGAAGATTACGACGTCCGGTATCCCACCTTGATCCCCGTCACCACTGCTGCTTTTCTTGCGGCTGGAATTTGGTAAGTTAACTTTGAAATGACAACCGGGAATAAAACGGTTTTTGATCAGTGCTGAGGTACATGGTGCAAAACTTGGAGGAAAGGAGTAACGGGAAAATGGCCTCCTGTCATTGCTGGTCTCCAAGTCCTTTTCCAGTAGGATCTTTCTTTATGTATTTAGCTATTTAATACACAAATGGTGACATGCTATTTATATTCTGCATTTTGCTTTTTCAGTCATTTTCATTGTGAAATACAATGTACACTTAAAGTGGAAAAACAGAAATTGCCTAGTTGAACCAATTAAGAGATGCATTGGCGAAAGCCACCCAGGTCAAGGAGGAGAACCATGCCAGCCCCAGAATCCTTTTCTGTCTCCCCACCCCCTCCCTGGGCACCATCCTTCCTGCCCAGGGACAGACACTGCCCCGACCTGTGTGGGACTTGTTTTCTTTTGCATCTCTTCAATACCCGGTTTTATCTCTCTTTGAACCTGATAGAACTGCATTCATATATTGTGTATTATTTCACATTTGGCTGTTTACATGCAGTATTATCTATGCTGTTTATTACTCTCACGCTCAAAACTTCAGAGACAAGTGGAAAACTGCTGTCTTTCCTGTATCGTGAGAGAAAATGCATCTCCATGAGCGGAGTTGTGGTCTGGGCGGTGTGTGCAAAGCCTGACTTTTGTTCTGCCTCGTGTCTCAGTCTCATGCTGTCCCACCCCAGCTCTTGTTAGATCTGCCTTGTATATCACGGGCGCTCGTTGCTGGGTGGCATTCCGGCCTATAGCTGAAGCCCAGTTTATTGGCTCTAGTGTCACTAGCATGTGGATTATTTCCAGTTTGGTGGTGTTACTAAGGATGCATTGTGGACTAGGACTCTCGTGTGCACACATGTCTGTTGGATGTGTATATGCTCACATATGTGTATGTACTTAGCTCTAGAAGTGAAATTGCTGGCTTACCGGTTGTCCATACCTCCAGTTTCAGTAAATAGTGGCGCTTTTTTCCAAAGTGACCATTTTTTTTAATGGAGCCTTATCGTTAATAATTTTTCCATATTTGTACCTATAGATGTGCCTTATTGTTTTGAATTATTCTGTAGTTATCAGTACATAGTTGTAACCAGGATTTACTTAATCTATTCTCTTGTTGGATTTAGAGCTGTTCTTACTGTTTTACTGCTATTGAAACACAACAGTGTTTTTTTCTTAATAGTTATTCAGTGAAAAAACTGATTTTTTTCATGTGTATAAAAGTACACTTCTCACCAAAGAGAAATGTATTATAGAAAAACACAAAGGAAATAAATCACCATGATCCTGCAAGGCAGAAAGAAAAACTACTCTTATGTGTTGTGTATATGCCTGTAGCTTTTTTCCTTTTTCTGTGTTAGTTGAAATTTGATTTTGGAAAAACCTATATACTTTTGTACATGTTCCGTTTTAATGCCTGTTTTTTATGATGAATTTTCTATAGTTGAAGCTTAAGGGTATTGACATGTGTTATCCTGTGATGTGGCCATTACTAGCCCTTCAGTGATGTGGGTAGATAGATGTGCTCTTGTATATTAGAAGAGTAAGATTACCCCAGAAAGTCAGTTTTTAGAGCAGTGGGATTGTAGCTGTTTAAAGTTCTGTTTATCAGACTGTTACATGTTCAAGTCTTGATTTAATTGACTATAGCTTTTGGTACTTGACTTCTGCTCTTCCAAATTTAGTCCAAAAAAATAATTTGCACTTAGAAGCTGTCTTATTCTCACCTTGGTAATAAGAAGTGTTTTTCTTAATAGGACTTTTTTTTTTTAAGATTTTATTTATTTATTTGACAGAGAGAGATGACAAGCAGACAGAGAGGCAGGCAGAGAGAGAGGAGGAAGCAGGCTCCCCGCTGAGCAGAGAGCCCGATGCAGGGCTCGATCCCAGGACCCTGACATCATGACCTGAGCCAAAGGCAGTGGCTTAACCCACTGAGCCACCCAGGCGCCCCTCTTAATAGGACATTTAATAGCAGCTTTTAGGTGGTTACTTTTTTCATTTTGTTTCTGATAAAAAAAAAATATTTGGAACTGTTTTGACTGTAGCTGTTGGATGGTGTGTGTATCGTAAAAGGCTGTAGCCATTGTCATTCCTGTTGCATCCCAGATGTTGACTCTTAGACCCTCAGGTTCCCCTTGGGCAACTCTGCGGGAGAACCTTTAGCAGTTCCATTTCCAAGTGCTTTGGGAGAGTCTGTGCTATTTCTAGTATGGGCTAAATCACATCTCAGAGGACAGGAAACGCATATAAAGTTGCTGGCTAAGTGAACTTTCCCAAACTGAGGAAACAGCAAGTTTTCTAAATCTGAATTCCATTGTGGGACGTGTGTGTGGATTGTGGCCAGAGTTGCTAATTGTGTGTCCTTTGTCCTTTTCAGCTTCAACATTGCTCTGTGGCACGTGTGGTCCTTCCTCACTCCACTGGTGTTGTTCACTCAGTTTATGGGGGTTGTGATGCTCATCTCACTGCTTGGCTGATTTCTAAAGGTAGGCATTCGGGAACAGTATTTCTGCTATTGAACTCGTTAGAACCGTGTCTTCAATGACAGTTTTCAGGTGGCGGCTCAGAAATAGCAGACTGCTTATCACCCATTCAGTCACTGAACTCTGAGGTCAAAGGGACTGAGACCCCTTTCCTTTGGCATAATTTAATACTTCTTTAATAAGGCACCCTCCCTTCAGAGATGTCACCAAGATTGTCCCGCACCCTCCAGTATAGAGAAGTTGACACTGTTGATCATGTTCTCCTGAAGTCAGCTTCTGCCAGTTGTTACACATGTGATGACTGGCCAGATTGCTCTGACGGAGTGGGGACGTAGGAAGAACGGGTATTCTAACTCGCTCTGACTGTTCTGGCTGCTTCCTAACAGATGACACGTCAACCTCTTCCTTCCACGTTCCATATAGAATTTCTTCCCCCCTCCAAACAATGGCCCCCCTGGACCTTGCTGTCTTACACAGTGGGTTCTGTCTGTTGAATTTCAGATGAGCCATTTATCATACAAATACATACCAAGAGCACTCCCTCTACCTTCTGAGGGACATGGTGAAAGCAACCCTTCTTTCATGTCACTTACTTAAGGGCTTGGAGGAAATCTACTTGGTGCATCTGTTTATAGGCATGAAAACAGGCCCAGAGAAGTAAAAGTTAATATATACTAAGCAAATGATTGGGGTGCTACAGAAAACATGTGCTCCCTTTGGAGTTTATTTTTTCTTTTTCAAGATTTTATTGATTTATTTGAGAACGAGAGACACAGAGAGAGGGAGTACACACAAACAGGGGGAAGGGCAGAGGGAGAGGGAGAAGCAGGCTCCCTGCTGAGCACAGAGCCTGACTTGGGGCCTAGTCCCAAGACCCCAGGATCATGACCTGATCCAAAGGCAGGTGTTTTACGGGCTGAGCCACCCAGGTGCTCCCGACTTTGGCATTTTATTTTTATTTTTTAAAGATTTTATTTATTTATTTGACAGAGATCACGGGTAGGCAGAGAGGCAGCAGAGAGAGAGGAAGGGAAGCAGGCTCCCTACTGAGCAGAGAGCCCGATGCGGGGCTTGATCCCAGGATGCTGGGATCATGACCTGAGCAGAAGGCAGAGGCTTTAACCCACTGAGCCACCCAGGTGCCCTGATTTTGGCATTTTAAAGGAGAGTCACTGTACCCATATAAAGGAGAAACAGACATAATGCCATCACTGTCAGGCTGCAGGCTGTCACTGGCATGGCCCTGACTGTGCTGGGGCAGAGACTCCCTTCCACTCACTGTGCTGTGTCTGGGGCCTCCTGGCCTCTCTCGGTGGCCCTTTGTCCTGGTTGACATGTGTCGCTAAAGATGTCACCTTACCTGACCGCATGTCCCGCCTCTCCCCTTCCCCCTGATGTTGTTACTTGTTTGGCTGTTCAGTTTCTTTTTTTTATTTTTTTATTTTTTTATTTTTTTTATTTTTTAAATTTCTTTTCAGGGTACCAAAATTCATTGTTTATGCACCACACCCAGTGCTCCATGCAATATGTGCCCTCCTTAATACCCACCACCAGGCTCACCCAACCTCCCACCCCCACCCCTTCAGAATCCTCAGACGGTTTTTCAGTGTCCATAGTCTCTCATGGTTCACCTCCCCCTCCAATTTCCCTCAACTCCCTTCTCCTCTCCATCTCCCCATGTCCTCCATGCTATTTGTTATGCCCTACAAATAAGTGAAACCGTATGATAATTGACTCTCTCTGCTTGACTTATTTCACTCAGCATAATCTTTTCCAGTCCCGTCCATGTTGCTACAAAAGTTGGGTATTCATCCTTTCTGATGGAGGCATAATATTCCATTGTATATATGAACCACATCTTCCTTATCCATTCCCCTTTTGAAGGGCATCTTGGCTCTTTCCACAGTTTGGCGACTGTGGCCATTGCTACTATGAACATTGGGGTACACATGGCCCTTCTTTTCACTACATCTGTATCTTTGGGGTAAATACCCAGTAGTGCAATGGCAGGGTCATAGGGAAGCTCTATTTTTAATTTCTTGAGGAATCTCCACACTGTTTTCCAAAGAGGCTGCACCAGCTTGCATTCCCACCAACAGTGTAAGAGGGTTCCCCTTTCTCCACATCCTCTCCAACACTCGCTATTCACTATCTTGTTAATTTTGGCCATTCTAACTGGTGTAAGTTGGTATCTCAATGTGGTTTTGATTTGAATCTCCCTGATGGCTAGTGATGATGAACATTTTTTCATGTGTCTGATTGGCTGTTCAGTTTTGACTTTTTACATGCATTCAGGAACTTTTGACTTCCTGCTAATGTGAATTTATATTTAGTGAGGGAAAACCAGAGATTTGTATGGCATGTGGACTGCACTGTGCTAACAACAGATCCCGCAGCTGCAGATAGAATGCCTCACGGAGGATATTCATGCTCATTGCCTTGCAGGTTTTAGAGCGTGTCAGTGTGAATGCTTCCATGGCCAGCTGGAAGAAGGCACCACAGACGGAATGCAAAGTCTACAATGTGTTTTTGCTTCTAGGAAGTGAGTGGTTTCCTGGGAAAAATTATAGCTTTGCAGTCTGGTTGAAATCAGAATAAATTCAAGCTCATTTGCCTATTCTTAAACTCAACAGTTATTGAATTTTTCAAATTCAAAACAGAAATCTTCTGTTCAAAATAGAAGTAATTAATTTGCAGTGTTAATCTGAATCATTGGAGCAAGTATTGGTGTAAATATTTAAGTAGCGTTTCATTATACATACATGGTGTCCTCCCAAAATGGCAGATAAATTGTTGACTCCTTGGTTGTATACGATCACTGGGTATATATAAAGGAATGATCGTGTCCTGTGCCTTTAACCCAGCTTTAGCAATTACTGTATTTCTCATTTTTATAATAGTCTTGTTAGGTGAGAGGACCAACTGGAAGCATTTTATGTGTTCCTATCACTTTAGATATTATCATGTGTACATTACCGGGTTTCTAGCATTTATTTAACATAGATTTAAGTATGTGTAATTTTTTCCTTAACATTTAAATAAATATTTTTATAACTTTTTTATGGGTTTTCTTACTACAAATTTTGGAAGTGTTTTCAGCTATTAGCACTTGGAGTTAACTAAAGGAATAGGGCTTCTTAAGACGTGCTCTTCAGAGACATCAGGAAGACACAGTTCACATTGTCAGATGCAAACATGTTTACGTTAAACTCAAATGTCATACAAGTTGTGGTGTTGATCCTCACCCCACCGCCTTATAGGACTTCTGCCAATGATGGGATTCAGCCACCCACCAGCTGTGTCTGGCTTGGACACCGACCCCCACCCCCGGCCACACACACACCTACCATTACTGGGTCTGGGGTAGTAATCTTTCTCCAGCTGGGGAGTGGGAACAATATCTGTTTTGTAGGGCTGTGGATAATAGGAATAATGTTAACAAAACGCCTGGTACACAGTAGGCACTCACTCCATTAATGGTAATGGAAAGAGAATGAAAGACCAAGTAGATCAGGATCAGGAGTGGGAAAAGGTGGGCATGATCAATGAGCAGACTCGAGCCCAGTCTGGGTACACACACGTGAGAATTTCATTACAAGTCAGGAGCAAGGTCAGACAGAGGTCAGAGTCAGGTAGCCACGTCAGGGACGTGGTCAGGGATATGGGGGTTTCAGCACAGGGTGGAGGGTACAAACCCTGGGTGTTAGGATGAGAGTGAGTAAGGGACAGGCGGGGCAAGGTAGGGAGAGAGAGGTATGGGGCTTCTTGATGAGGCTCAGCAGAAATCCCCCAAATGCTGAGGTGTAAGGAAACGAGAGATAAGGGAACATCATTTGTCTTAAACCTCAGAGGTGAGATACTCAAAGGAACAGTAATCTGTTCCTTTGGTGCTCTCAGTGGTGACGTCAAGAAGACTGACGTTCCCTGATCAATTTTCTATAAAAGACTGACCATAAAAGCCCTCAGTGGCAACCCATTTGGGACCCCTCTCATCCGAGAGCTTTTTCTTTCCTTTCTGTTCCCACCTTCGCTTAATAAACTTCCACTCCACTTCACCCTTTTGTGTCCTCGAGACTCATTCTTCAGCGCCATGAGACAAGAACCCTGTAACAAGAGCATTGGTTCTGATCCTCTGGAGGGGCCTGGGGCAGGGGACAAAGGACAGCGCCTTAGCGACGGCACCCACAAGTTCTATATCTGGAGAGAGACTGCAAGAAAACACCTATCCTTCTCCCTTGTGCTCCCCGCCCCCATCTCTTACCACAGAGTATAGTTCTATTTGGATAGAAATCTAAGGTTGGGATTTTCTGTAGGTAGCTCATTAAAACCCAGTTAGCAAAATGCTGATGTTGTGGCCAACGAAGAGGGTAAGATGACCCTGTTAGTTGCAAAGAAACATTTTAATAAATTTTTTATATTTGGATCATGCCTGGGCCCTGTTTCTGTTACATAGCTGCCATGCATGTTATTTATGGGTCTTTCCCTGTTACTGTAACTACTAAATAAATGAAAATGGTATCGGGCCATCCTGTCAGTGCTTCTAAACAAGCCTGTGGGAGGAGCACTGCTCTTCAGAGTAAAGAGTATGAACACTTGCCAATCTCTACCATGAAGGCCAGGGATATGTTAGGTCATGAGATGGAGCCCCACATCGGGTTGTGTGCTCTGCGTGGAATCTGTCACACAAGATCTTTTTAAAAATGAAAGGAAAAAAAATCCCTGACTCCGACTATCCAAGTGTAAGTCCAAGTTTTCTACCCGGCTTGCGCACATGTTGCTGAGGCCTACTGCTTAGGTTGTGGTTCAGTTGGTGAGCAGGGCCGTTCAGTGTGAAGGCTTCTCCAGGCAATTCTAATGTCAGGCCGAGTCAAGAACTCTCCTAGTCCAGTCTGTCTGGGGAGAGACCGCTCAGCAGAATCTAGAACCTTCAAATTGGCAGGGAACATAGAGATAAGGGAATCTAATTTTGCTCATTAACGTCAAAACCAGACTGAGACTCCTCCGCCCCTTCTCAAACCCACAGTTTGGCACCCAGCTTGGGAGACAGTAGCCTTTCTAGGAGACTAACAGGATTTAAGACCCTGGCTCTGGCTCGGACGCTTGAGTTTTATGCACCATGAAAAGATCTCTTAAGGCCGAAAAGCCCTGAAGGGGCCTGGGGGGAAGCTGAAGAGCGTGTCTCCGAAGGTGGGTTCCCTTGGGGGATGGGCTGGGGCTAAGACTCCAGTTACTCCCTGGTGCTGTCCGCAGCTGTCCCACTCCAGATAAATGCCCTCACTTAAAGAGGTGTGTGGTTTTGTTTTTTAATATATTATCTGTCTGAGAGAGCACAAGGGTGGGTAGGAGCAGAGGGAGAGGGAGAAGCCCAACATGGGGCTTGAGCCCAGGACCTTGAGATCAGGACCTGAGCAGAAGGCAGACACTTAACAGATGGAGTCACCCAAGTGTCCCAAATGCCCTGGACTTAAAAATATATATATATATATATATATATTTTTTGAAAGACTGATTCAACTCAGTATTTCTTGAGGTGGGAAAGAGTGTGGTGGGTTCTAGGAACATGGAATTCATAAAAATAACTCAGTGCCACAACAACAGGACTGTTTTGCACATGCCAAGGATTGACCCCAAAGGGGCAGCGTTGCAGGTTTTGGACTGAGTATGGTGGGGAGTTGAAGAGGAGAGTTGACCAGCTGCCAAGCCCTCCTCACCTGAGTCTCAGACTCAAGTCTCCAAGTTGAGGACATGATTTGCCCATCTGGGCAGAAGGGAGGGACAGCTGCTCTATTTGTAAAGCAGCATGAGCAGCTAGCTTTTGCAAACCTTGTAATAGCTCACTTGGGGCATATTTTTTGTGCCTTGAGATGCATCATTCTGACATGCACACAGATCTGTTGTCCTTTTTCCCTTCTCTGAACACACACCCTGAATTGGGTTCCCTCATGCTCCTGCAGTTACTGACCATTTTCTCCCGTCCCCCTTATGGCACACCACCACCAAAGGGCGCCCTGACAGGCTCATGATCTCCAGCCGTGCTCCTTATTTTAAAAAGTGTGTTACAACATACATTTGCAAAAGAGTGTTTCTTTATGTTTACTATATAAAAGAGTCCAAAGGGACCTCAGGAATTGGGTGCCACCTGGCCCACAGGCCTCCAGTGGCAGAAGTGACTCCCACCTCCAGTTCAGCCACTGCTCCCCCACGGTCCTGCACCACTCACGTGAGCACCACGTTTCTCTTGGGACCATCCAGACTCTTCTCATGATCCCTTTATTCCTGTCACGGTGACCAGCACAAAAGGCCCAGGACTCCCAGCGCACATCTCTCCATATACGTCTGTGTTCCCGTTGTCTGTTGCTGCGTGACAAGCCACATGACACGCTTGGGCTTAAAACCACCACCACTGTGGTTTTGTTCACGAATCTGAAGTCCAAACAGGAATTTGCAGGAACAGCTTGTTTGCACTCGACTTGGGGGGACTCGATCGACTGGCTGGACTTTCCAAGGAGGGTCGCTTGGTGTTGGCGAGGTCATGCTCCCTGTCCATTTCTCTGCCCAGGGCCCTCCCACATGGAGCAGCCAGGGTTTCCTCCCCGCAGCGGAGCTCCGATCCAAAGGTGAAGCTTTCAGTTGCTGCTGTAACAAATGGCCACACAGCAGCTAAAAACAACAGAAATTGATTATTTCACAGCTCTGTCCTTTGCAGTCTGGTATAGGTCTCAGGTGCGGGCAGAGCTGTGGTCCTCTCTGGAGGCTCCAGGGGGGAACCCTTTACCTGTACTTCCAGGTCATTAGCATTGTTCAATTCCTTGCAGTCCTAGGACTGAACTCCCCATTCTGAGCTGGCTGTCAGTGAGGCCGTTCTCAGCTCCTAGAGGCACCTGTGTTTCTGGCCTCATGTCACTCTCCCTCCATCTCCAAGCTTCACATCTCTCCTGCCTCCCCTTCCTCATCCTATCGCCCTGACCTCCTCTTCCGCCTTCCCCTCCTGCTGAAGGGCCCGTGTGATTACACCAGGCTCACCTGGGCAACCCCAGATCTACTCCCTATTTTAAAGCCCTTAATTCATCTTCAATGTTCTTTGGGCATGTAAAGCAACAGTATCAATAGCTTCCAGGGACCAGGAACATCATTCTGCCCACCCCTGTATCCCAGAGATAGGAGATGGGAGCTCCCACTTAAAGCCTGGGCTCAGGAACTGTTCAAGTAGCCACAGACCCCAGATTCAAGGGGGCATATCTTCCCCCATCCTAAAGGTTAAGGAGTGTGTGGGCCATGTTTTAAAATTGCCCCGGTCTCTGGCCACACATAGTCTATATCCCGCCCCCATGCAAAAGCCAGAAACCCTGGGGAGCCTCGTCCTGTAATCAGCACCAGACAGAGGCAGGCACTCCAGGATCTCATCATCTAAATCAACACAGGTGCTGGCATGTTGCTCAAGTGCAGGGACTTTGACCCGACACCTTCACAGGCAAGCTACCGGTCAGTTACACACAGAACCTACAGTGGCCAGGCAGGCATGGGCTGCCAGAGGTAACCTGCCCATTCAGAAAGGGGTGAGCAAGGCATGCAGTTACCTAACCATAGAAGTTCTGAAATCCAGCTAGGAGCATGTCCCCGCCCCCCCAACCTTGATTAGGGACAGGGACCACTTCCAAGGACCCTGTCAAAGCTTTAAGCTCTACCCTCTGGGCCCTATCTCACCCCCTGTGTCATCCTTTTCTGTAAAAGAACAGTTTGGGGGGCGCCTGGGTGGCTCAGTGGGTTAAGCCGCTGCCTTCGGCTCAGGTCATGATCTCAGAGTCCTGGGATCGAGCCCCGCATCGGGCTCTCTGCTCAGCGGGGAGCCTGCTTCCTCCCCTCTCTCTGCCTGTTTCTCTGCCTGCTTGTAATCTCTGTCTGTCACATAAATAAATAAAATCTTTAAAAAAAAAAAAAAAGAACAGTTTGGAATTCAACATTTTCAGCCTGCTTCCTGTCCAGAAAACTTTTGAGGTCTTGAGGACTCTTTATTTTGTGCTGTCTGTCCTCTTCTGTCTCAGCTGGAGCTCTTTTCACTAGAATAATTTGCAGACAATGAGCTAGGAGGTCTTCTCATGGCATTTAAAGAAATCTTTACCTCCTGGAGCTAGAGGGTAGATATCGCTAAGGATCAGGCTCAGGACCTCATTGTGGGAGAGTATCCCAGGCGGCTGACTTTTCAGTCTGGGAAATCTCATCTACCAGAGTCAGGGCCTGAAGGGGAAGGACCTGGTCTTGGGAAATGGACACCTACCTATGGCATGAACTGGGTGTCGTCTGAGCCACCCAACATAAGGTTGGGCAAGCACAGCGGTAATAGACTGCAGAGTAGAAATAGTATGTAAAACTTGAACTTGAGTGGGGCCGGAGACCGTGAGTACGTTGCCTGTACAGTGGCTCAGGGGCCTTTGAAATCCATTCCTGCTGTGTTGTTTCCTTTACTTTAAACTACACCTGTAGTTCCCTGGGGAGTTTCTCATGATGGATGAGAAGCAGCTCAGGCTGAGTTTACAGGTGGTTCTGATAGGATGTCCAACTTCGTAGACAGCTGCAACGCCACGGCCCCGCCCAGAGGTGCCCTTGGAGGGAAGGTGGTGAAGGAAAATCCTCCCAGCAGGCTGAACGCTAAGTGCTACATTTGGTTGGCCGCCTTGCCTGGACTGGGAGATGTCCAGAGTGCAAATCTCCATGAATTCAGGGATGGTTGGTCAACAGGCTACCGGTTTGGCTACATGGTCCGTAATGTGGAAAGAACTGGAACCTGAGTGACCAAGAATTTTGGGGAGGAATACATGGAGAAGCCTGTCAACATGGATTCAGAGTGAAGCAGGAGTCACACAGATGTGCACCCACAGCATCCCCTACAGAGGAGGGGGTCGGCCAGCCTCTGCCTAAGCCACATTTGCTCAATGGCCCGTGTGCGAGGATGGTGGTGGCAGGAGGGGCAGGGGTTGGGCCGGTGCTCAGCAACACAGAAGCCCCTCCCCAAGGCTGACCTGGGGGACACCAGCACTCAGTGCAGACCCTGCTGTGATGATCTGAAAAGAGCATTCTGAATTTTGGTCATTTCTTCCTTCCCTTGAATCCAGATGGCCTTGGGACTACCTTCACCGACAGAGTACGCCAAAAAGGACACTGTGTGGCTTCTAAGGCTGGGTCGTAAAGGCCATTCGGCTTCTGCTGGGTCTCTTGGAGCGCTTGCCATCCAGGTGTTGCCTCCTGGGATGCTCCCTCTCAAAGCCCAGCTGTAAAGCTATGGCAGGTTCGAGCCACATGCAGAGGGCATGTGGGGGAACCCAGCTGAGCCCAACCTTTGGGTTCATTCAGGCACCAGAATGTGAGTGAAACCTTCAGGGGTTCCAGCCCTGGCCATCAAGCCATCTGCAGCTGCTCTCATCTTCCCCGCTAAGGGCCTGAACACCGTAGAGCAAAGGAAAAAGCAGCCCGCTTCCCCCATGTCCCCTGCAAATTCTGACCCCAGATCCATGGGCACAACAAAATGTCACTATGTGCCCCAAAGTTGGGTGGGTGATTGGGTTGTGGTAGAACTTGCTGCTGACAGCAGACGCCATCACTGAGCTGCCTTTCCCTGGGAAGACCTGCCTGGTGGACGTTTGATCACATCAGATCCCTTTCATCGTGGAGGGAACAGAGATTTGTCCTCCCTAGAAGAGACACAGATGCCGAAGGTGAGTTTGCCTTTCCTCCCCGTGCCGCTTCTGCTGGCTTGTCCACGATCAGTCTTCCACACCACACTGCTGCTGACCCCTGACCATGGACTTAACCCAGTGCCCAGGACTTCCCATCCAGCCAGAGCCCATTCTAGTGCTTCCCAAAGGATCTGCATAGAAAAGAATGACAATAGTGGAAAAAGAAGTTAAATCTTAATAAAGACTGTAGCTTAGCTAGTACTTTGGTATCAACGTTAATTTCTCAGTTTAGACAAAGGTCCCAGGGTGTATGGTATTAGCAGGAGGTGTGGGGAGCTGGGCGAAGGGAACACCAAAACACCGATACTATCTTTGCAAGTCTTCTGTAAATCTAACATTATTTCAAGAGGAAAAGTCAAGAAAATAGACCCAGTAGTGACCTCTCCCGAGTGAATGGCCACTGCACCATCATGCTGCATATTCTTTTGGGGAAGGCTCAGAGGAAGAGTCACAGGGTATACATGGTGATGTGCCAAGGGCTTTTCTTAAGGGGACCCAACCCCCTTTTCATTTGTCTGTGAACGGGCTCAGGTTTGGGACACTGAGTGAGAGGTTTTGACTCTCTCTTGTAATGAGTCGACATAGATCTCTGTTTCCCTTACCTGGAGATTTTTCAGTGATACAGATCAAATAATGCATGGCTTGAATTATGCCTCCCACCCCCCAAACTTATTCTGCGGTCCTAACCCTTGGTACCCATGAATGTGACCCTCTTCGCAGATGTGACAAAGTAAGTTAAGCCGAGATCATGCTAAAGTAGGGTGTACCCTTAATTCAGTATGACTGGCATCCTTACACAAAGAGGAGAGAGACAGATGCAGAGGGAAGATGGCCATGTAACAATGACAGGGACAGGGTTATGCAGCTGGAGGCTAAGGGGCACTAAGGATTAGGAACAGGCACCGGAAGCTAGAAGAGACATGGAAGGAGCCCTCGGCCCCTTAGGGGGATCGAGTCTCCGCTGACACCTGGATTACCAACCTTGGGGCCCCAGAACTGTGAGATAATGAATTTGTTGTTTTAAGCACCTTGTAATAGTCACCCTAGAAAATTGATTAACGGGCTCCTGGGTGGCTCAGTGGGTTAAGCCGCTGCCTTTGGCTTAGGTCATGATCTCAGGGTCCTGGGATCGAGTCCCGCATCCGGCTCTCTGCTCAGCAGGGAGCCTGCTTCCTCCTCTCTCTCTCTCTGCCTGCCTCTCTGCCTACTTGTGATCTCTCTCTGTCAAATAAATAAATAAAATCTTTAAAAAAAAAGAAAATTGATTAACATCGCTCCCCTCTTTTATTCTTAGAAACTGGGGGATTCTGTAGCCACCATACAAGGTGACTGGGGGCAATGCCTTCTACTGGGTGCTGGGTCTTGTGGCTCGTGTTGTCTGTGGCAGTTAATTAGCACTCGGCCAGCTGGTTCTGCCCCTGTGGAAGCCCAGCATCCTCGCTGAAACCGGGGAGTCCCTGTCTCAGGGGCAGCATGTCTCACCGCTCTCTGTGTGGCACTGATCTGCCCCTGGAAAGCAGCTGCCTGGTCCTTTACGGAGAGGAGCGTGTGATCAGTGGAACGTGGGTGGGGTGGGGGTAACACGTAGTTCGGAGGCCAAAGCCAGGGGCCTGGATGCCACTGGGGCTCGTGGTTTCTCACCACCGAGCTGGGGACAGCCGTGAACGATGGAAGGTCCTGTAGGGCTCAGACCTTTGAAGTGGAAGGCAGGAAGAGGGGTAAGTCTCTGAATATTGAGTATTGTCTTGAGTACAGAGTTAAGGGCACAGACTTCAGTGTCTCTCTTCTGGGTCCAGAAACTTACATTTTGTTCCATCTTTTAAAAAAAATTTTTAAAGATTTTTATTTTATTTAAGTAACAGAGAGAGCGTGCGAGAGAGAGTGTGTGAGCGCACAGGTAGGCAGAGCTATAGGCAGAGGGAGAGGGAGAAGGAGACTCCCCAGCAAGCAGGGAGTCCAATGTGGGACTCTATCCAGGACCCCGGGATCATGACATGACTTGAAGGCAGACTCTTAACTGACTGAGCCATACAAGTGCCCCATTTCATTGCTTAATAAAGGGGGTTGAGTTAGCCCAGAAAAGGGAGCCCCAGTTGCTCATCAGATGGGGGGGTGCATGTTATCTTTCTCTGTGTTCTATAGGAGTAAATGTAGGGCTAGCTGCTCTAACAGTGAATGGAGTAATCATAGTGGCTTGGCACAACAGAAGCTGACTTCTCACAGAGGCCCCAATTCAGCAGCAAGAATCCACTTTGTCCCTCCCTGGGGGCCCAGCCTGATGGACACCGCCATTTCAAGCCCTGGGTTCCCAAGGGGGCTCTGATGTGGGGGTGTCATCACTTCTGCCTGCTTCCCACCAACCAGAACTTAGTTCCCTGGGTCCACCTAGGTACAAGGGGCCCTGGGAATTAGAGGCCCTGGCTTGACAGCCACCTCCCAGTGACAATCCCACACTGTGGCAGGGGAGTATGGGTATGATGGGTATGATGGCCAGCTGGCCACCTGTCCTACACAGCCTCAGCTCAGTGTCCTTCACATAGTAGGTGCTCAGTAAATACCAAAGTCTCTGAGGTACACTGTTTGGCAGGCACGTTCCAAAATACTTTATATGCATCAGTCTATTTTGTCCTCCTAGAACCTGGACAATGGTTACTGTGAAGAGCTTCATTTTACAGATGAGGAAATTGAGGCACAGTGAGGGTTAGTAACCAGCCGAAGGTCACAAGCAGGAAATGATGGATCTGGGGATCAAACCTTGCATTCCGCTATTAGAACCCACCCACCTACCCACTGCTTGAGACTGCTTTCCCTACAAATCCATGCTGACTTGAATTGATGTATAAAAAAGAAGAATTGATGTGCCTTATAAAATTGAAAGGAAAGCAAAGGTGGATTTTATGGGAGCCTAGGGCATTCATGAGTTCCTGCCATCTGCCAGGGACTAAGCCCTCCCTCCCTCACTTATCCCTCTCTTTCTTTCCCTCCCAGGGTCCCGTGGCATTTGGCACAAACTATGGGCTTCGCCTTGTTGTCCCTAGGCTATCCCCAGCCTTGTACCCAGCGCTTGGGAGGTACTCAACACACATTTTCCAATGCATGATAAAAGCAAGCTGGGTGCTAGAGAGCAGAGTGGATCAGTTCTAATTCTTGCCTTTGGGAAGCTCAGCATTGGAAAGACAGTTAACGATGGTCTACAGGATGGGGAGTAGAGGGATGGAATGCTGGACAAGCCCACAGGGGGCCCCAGAAGGAATAAGTCTGGTGTTTTAGTTTCCTGGGTCTGCCATAAAAAAAGCCCACCAACCAGATGGTTTAAACAACATAGATGTTATCTCAAAATTCCCCAGACTAGAAGTTCGAGCTTGGGATGTCCATTCCAGACCTCTCTCCTAGTTACTGGAGGTCTCTGGTGTTCTTTGGCTTGTAGATGGCATTCTTTCTGTGTCTTCACATCACCTCCCCTCTATAGGTGTCTGTCTTCAATTTCCCCTTTTTGTAAGGCCACCCTCATATTGGATTAGGGCTCACCCTAATGGCCTCAGCTCAATCATTTCCAAATAAGGTCACATTCACAGGTATTGGGGGCTAGGACTTCAACATCTTTTGGGGGACACATTCAACACATATTTATTAAGCACCTATGATGTGCTGGTCCCCACAGTTGTACATGCTGGAGATAAAGCTGCAGACAAGATGGACAATGTCCTTCTCAAGGAGCTTTCGTTATAGGGAGAGAGGTCACAGATGTACACACATTCTAGGTAACGTCATGAGCTAAGGAGGAAAATGAAACAAGGCAAGGGGATAGAGCCCAGTGGGGCAGGTGCAGGGCTGAGGCCCATAACCTACTGGTTGGGTGAGACCCCCACCTGGCGTATCTCCCACGTACCATCCATTCATTTGCACGTTCATTAACTCCTTGCCTTAGTTACCGAGAATCTGCCTGGCTTTGGTCTGGGGAAACCCAGCTGCAAGGCAGAGTTTTAAGCTTCTGGGCTGTTCCCACCCATTTCTGTGCACAAGCTCCACCCTCTTTCTGAACCACCTCCCTGCCCTGGCCTGTGTGGCCTGGCGAGCGCTGAGTTGCTACTCCTAGGTAGAAAGACTGGGCTTGTGCTGCCACCTCTGGAAACTTCCACCTTTCCTGGCAGAATCCAGGCTCATCCACCCTCCCCTCCAGACACCCCTGCTTCCAGGGGCTGCTTGCTGTCACCCCTGTGGGGCCATGTTTCCTAGAAGGCAGAGCTGAATCTCACATTCGATGCTCCCCAGCTTCCCAGGGCATTTGTGATAAATACTTAAATATTCAGCACCTCTCCGCTAGAATGTTGGGTCCTTGAGGACCGTCCCATCACCTAGAACAGAGCCTGCCAAAGCATTAGCATTGGATAAATAAGTGTGGACCCTGTAAATTAATGAATAAATTTGCTCTCAGTAGTCAGCCACATCTGCCCTTTTGCAGAAAGCTGAGGGGCGGTGGGAATCTTCTCTTCAGCAACATCTGAGCGGGACACCCTGGCTGATGGGTTCGCTTCAGCTTTGTATCTCCCACCCGCTTGAGGGAGGGGGTGGCTGCTGAGGGAGACGCCACAGTTCCAGGAGCGCAGTCAGCTCCCACTCCCAGTGCTGCTCTGTGAAAAAGCAGTTTCCCGCTCCCTCAGAAGAGAGACAGGGGTGCTCGCTTTTCTTGGAAAGTAACCTCTGTCTTGTCACCATCTGGGCATCTCCTGGAAGACACACAGGTACACCAGACAGACAAACATAGACACAAACAAAAAGACACCCCGTCCCCCTATTCATAGATCTAGGGATGAGGGCTGTGACACCTTTCCTCCCCGCCCCTAGCAGACACACCCCAAAGACAGACAGCCAGACACAGAGAAAACATACTGCAGAAAGACGCAGGGTGGAGGCCCAACAGACGACAAGACTCAGGCACAGGGACACTTTTAGGCTCACCTAGACCTCTACGGTCAGCGACTCAGCGACTCCGCGGCTCGGGGACAGCCTGAGCAGGGCTCCCACCTGCGGACCGCCAGGCGCCCAGCTGGACCACAGCCACGCCCCCACCCCCACCTCCCCCACCCCCCGCGGCCTACTGGCAGCAGCGGGCTCAGGGTGACCCCTCATCCTTCACTGCCACCCCGGGAGGCGGCAAGAGGCACCTGTCGCTAACCAGCTTTCTCGAAGCCCAGGCAGGGCTGGGTGGGCGGGCGCCCGCGCAGCTGGCAGCAGAGCAGGAGGACTCGTGGACATCGCGGAAGGGCTGGCCCGGGTCCCAGGCGTGGGGGTGGGGTGGGGGAGCGGTCTGAGTGGGTCGCGGAGTGGGCAGGAAGGTTGCCCTGGGCTTGACGAAGTCAGGGACAGTGGGTAGTGCGCACTCAGGAGCGCAAGGAAGAAGCTGGGGTGAGCGTGGGTCAGCGGGTGGGGGACAGTGGTAAGCGGACACACGTGCACCTTGGCCAAAGGCAGAGGGACAGCAGCTGGAAGGGCAGGCGTCGGAGGGGATCGGGAGAGGGGTGCTGCTTGGCAGAGAGCGTCAGGGCAAGGGCAGGGGTCGGGGCAGTAGGTGGGCTCTTGGCTGCAGCCACTCCGGGAATCAGACTACGTGCGGGTTTCACCAGGATGCCCGAGGGCCAGCGGGTGCTCGTCTCTCCCCCCGCGGCGGCTCGGGGCGCCCTGGGCAGGGTGTTGTCGGGGCCCTCGGCCTGCCCATCGCCCCGCCTCCCGGTCCCGGGGTCCCCGGGGTCCGCGGGGTCGCCGGCATCCCCGGCCCCTCCGCGGGGCGCCATCCGCTCCAGCGTCCCGCAGAAGCTGGCCGAAGCGCTGAGCAGCCAGTACGGGCTGATAGTGTTCGTGGCGGGGCTGCTGCTCCTACTGGCCTGGGCCGTGCACGCCTCGGGGGTGGGCAAGAGCGACCTGCTCTGCTTCCTCACGGCGCTCATGCTGCTGCAGCTGGTCTGGATGCTGTGGTACGTGGGTCGCAGCTCCGCGCACCGCCGCCTTATCAGCCCCAAGGATACGCACGCCGGCGCGCGCTGGCTCCGTGGTGAGTCTCCGGGCGACCGCCAAAGTGACGTCCTCTCCCCCGACAGCGTTTCTGGCTCTCCCCTCCTCCTTCCCTCCTCTCTCTCTCTCTCTCTCTCTCTCTCTCTTTATCCTTTGGTAAGCCGGGTTTGTCCAGGAGCCTCCTCTCTCTGCCCTCAGGCTCTTGTCACACATTCCCTCTTAAGACCTATAGCTACACAAACCTGTTCACATCTCTTCTTGGCTGAAATGCCCGCCCCGGTTCCTCAGACCCCAGGAGGGAGGCCAGGCTCCCTATCCTATCCGTTCCTGGCGTTCTAAGATCAGTCCCCAGAGGGCCTCTCATTTTATCCCCTCCTTTGCCCTCATTCTGGGCTCCAGTCTGAAAGGCTCTTAGTTTCCATCACCAGGTTACCTTCCTGTCTCCATGACTTTGCATGTTCTGTTCCCTCCTCCTCCAGTGCCTTCCCTTTGCCCTGTCTTCCAAGACAGGGCTTGGGGCTCACACAGTGCCCCCCCCACCCTCAGTGATGCTTTTCTGATTCCCCCTGCTCTCTGAGGTGCTGACCACACTCATCCACCCCTCCTTGTGCCCTGCATAGACAGCATTCTTGTTGATGATTTTCCCCCTTGCCCCACCACCCAGGGTAGCTCTGGGATGCTTCTTTCTTACTGCTAGAGCCTCCTCAGGGTCTGGTGTAGAGTAGATGCTAAAAGCATGCAAAAGCGTGCAGCTGGGAGGAATGGAGTCATGGGTAAGTGAATCAACACCGGGACAGTGGAGGGTGCCCTTGTTCTTGCTCATTCCTACTGGCAACAGACTGAACCGTCAAGATGGAAGTTTCCCTTCCCTCCAGGAGCTTCTGCTTTTGAAATGGAGATAGACCTGGTGGAGTCAAGGGGAGGAGGGAGTTGGGAGTGTGCCCTGGAGAAAGCTGCTGTCTGAAAGAGAGCCGGTACATCTCCCTCTGTGTAGACCAAATACATCTCTACCTGAATTCTCTTGAGTTCTGAATTTAAATTTCCCTTGGAGTGTGACCTTCCTTATCCTTGCCTGACCTTGGGCATGTGACTTAATCTGCCCACCCTCTGAGTTTCAGCTGAGGGAGAGTGACTGGTGGCTGGGTGCAGACTGGGTGCCCAGCACATATCCCTTCCCCACCCCATCTACATCTCTTCAAAGGTCTGGCACGGGGCCATCTTCCCCACCCTACCTGCCATGAACTACTCCTCGCTCCCACTGGATTCTGTGTCTCTCTCTGTGCAGAGTGTTTCACTCCTTGTCAATTTCCACCTTGTATCAGGAGCCTGGTATCTGGATAAGATTTTAGGCTTCTTAGGCTCAGGGACTGTGTCTAGTTCATCTTGCCTTTGGAAAAAGTGGACACAACTCCAGGCTGCCCAAATTCCTGTTCTGAAAATGGTTGTTTCAGGGAGGGTCATGAATGGCAGGGAATCCAGCACCATATCAAACACCCACAACACAAACAAATGGGCATGAAATATTTTGGCATATTGATTTACACAGGCTAAAAAATATTACACATGGATTTTGACCTATGCTTTCCTATAGTGGAAGGATCTGTTCTTTGTCCCTCCCTCACTTCTTTTCTCCTCCGTCCTTCTTCCCTCCCTCCCTCCTCCTCCTTTTATTCCTTTCTTCCTCACTCCTCTCCATTCTCTTCTCTTTCTATCCTTGACCCCTTCCCTTCTCCACCCCTCCTTCCCCTGCTCTTCCTCTCTCTCTGCCTCCTCTCTCTCCCTCTTTCCAGAAAGACTCCAGGCATTGGGATCTGAGTCAGTGGGTGAATGGTAGTGCCAGTTCCCTAAGTTAGGAAGACAGAGGGAGGACCAGGTGTGGGTATGCAGAATCAAGTTTTCTCTTCTGGGCTTGTTACATTTGAGATGTCTATTGGATGCCAAGTAGTGATAGAATAAATGTGGCAATATAGAGAGAGCACATAGTAGGTGTTCAATAAACGGTGGCTTTTTAAACAATCGTGATAACATAACCATTCAAATGAGGTATGTAGATAATGAAAATGGTGCTGGCCCTGGAAGGTTTGGTTCCATGTTCCAGGTCAAGGACTTTCACCTTCTGAATCCCTGCTTCCTTGTCAGTAAAATGAGAACCCCAGTTGCCTTTCAGGGAAGATCTGGGAGAGCCATGTCAAGTGAACGCAGTTTGCAAAGCACTCTGATCCTTGCAAATGAGCTTCAGCTCATCAAAGAATCCAGAGGCTAATTGTCCCAAAAGGAAAGACTGTTGGGGTGCCAAGAAGAAATGCCTCTGCCAGGGCTGAGGTTTTCCCTAGAAGCATAGCTGGAAAGACAGGTTTGACTTAGCTCTGCCTCGGCTTCTGTGACAGCATTCGAAGTCTGGGGTGCTGAGAAAGGGCCAGCCTGTGGAATTCAGGGCACTAACATTTTCCAGAGAAAGTTTTGTGGTCTTGGTATGGGCTGTGAGGCATTTCTTTGAGCAGAAGACATTCTGTTCTACCTACTGGGTGTGAAAAAGTGAAAATTTCCTTTGGGACACAAACTATTGACCTATTAAAAATTTTAGAAGATATGATGGATTATTAATCCAACTCCTCTGATTGCCAAGTAAAGAGATTCATTTTTTTCTGAAAGAAACAGCAGCTTCCATGACTCAAGTCAGCCCAGTGGGCGCGGTGACATGCACACCCATTGAAAAGCTTGTTCATCTGGTGAATTACCAGGGTCCTATTTCTTGTCTGTTTCTAGCCCCTTAAAAGACTACAGTGGCTTACCTACCAGTGGTAGGATTTGTTGCTGTTGTTACTGCCCTGTCTCAAGCCCAGGGAAGTGTTATTAATGCAAACTTATGGGAACAATACCAATAAGAATAGTAGCTTGTTTTATTTATTTATTTTTTATTGAGTGTTTTTTGAGTGTTTATTGAGTGACCAGAATGCAGGTACGCTCGAAGTGTTGTCTCAATTATTGTCATAGCGATCTTTTTTTTTTTTTTAATGCTTGTGAATAATACCCCCAGATTCACTCCTTTTATAAGATCATATTTTTGTATATATTTTTTCTTAGACTGAGACACACCCATGTACCATGTATATGATACATCGCATCTCTGTCTAGCATCCTACTGGTGGAAATGGGCTGCTCACAGCACCATACTCATTGTCCCTTAAGGGACTGGAAGCAAAGGGGCAGAGGTGAGCTGCTTATGTAAGACCAACCTAGTGGTGGTGGTTATACAGGCTGTGGACGTCAAGGTCGGGAATGTGATGATGGATTTGGGAAAGAAGCTGTCCCCATCTGTGAGTAACTGAAGGTCAATTAAAGAGATGGGTCCACGTGTGTGTGTGTGTGTGTGTGTGTGTGTGTGTGAAGAGGGCAGGGAGCAGCAGAGGGGGATGATGCGAGGGACAAATGCTACAGGACACAAGGATGCAACAGTTTGGACACTCAGGGGACCCACAGTCTGGAAGTGTGGTTGGAACTCCTGAGAAACCACCAGGGATAATGCCAGGATCGCAGAACCCTGGACAAGCTATCATGGGGCTGAGCTGTCGGGTGGGTCCTGGGGGGATCCCAGCCCACCCTGCTGACTTTGTGGCAGGTGAAAGCTCATGAACATTGGTCTGGGCTTCACTTTGCTCTCCCTCCTCAGAATGCATGTTTACCTTAATTTCACAGCCTCATTCTTCTGCAGACATAGTGTCTCCCATACACTCCTTGTTTCTCGTGGCTTCTGATTCCGCCACAGGGATAGCAAGTCCCACATCAGCGTGGCCCAGACTTTGTTGAGATAAAGTCCAGAAGCTCTACAATTCTCCCAAGTGAAGTGCGGGAGTCAATGGTTTGTAGTATATTCACGGATACGTGCAACCACGCCCAAGTCAGTTGGAGAACACTTTTACCATCTCAAAAAGAAACACTGTCCGCTCTAGCTGTCATCCTCTATACCTCTAACTCCCCGCCCCCCACCACCCCAGCCTTGGCAATCACTTGGCAATCACTTGTCCACTTCCTGTCTCTGGATCTGCGCATCAGGACCTTTCCTCTGGATGGAATCGTGTGATCCATCACGGGCGTAACCGGCTTCTTTCACTCAGCAGGTTTCAATATCACATGTTTTCAAGGTCACAGTGACTCCTGAGGTGGTATCATCACCCCCATTTACCAGACTGGGAAGTTGGGTTTCAGGAGGAGTGCTGAGCTCCCCAATCACTGGAAATGTTTGAACAGAGAAAGAAAGAGAGGCGGCTGATCTCCTCCCTTAGGGGCAGATGGCATGATATCAACAGTTGTCAGTGAAGGCAAAAGTCTCCTTCCTTCTTGCTTTCTGTCTTCCTCGTCGAGCAGGAGGATCTTGGGAACAAGCAGAGAGCAACAGAAAAGGGAGCCAGGCGCACAGGGTGGAAACTCTTGTGGTGATTGGGCAGGACTGTTGGTTGGGTTTTGTTTGACAGACTGGCCTGAGCTCCCAGGACTCTCTGGGCTCTGGGGATGTTAGCACGGTCAGGCATGGCCCTGCACGGAGGGATGCGGGAGAGGGCAAGCACCATGAGGACGGCGAGGGGCAGCAGAGTATCCTGGCTGAGGGCTTGCCTCCACCCCCGGCATGAAGCTCTACTTCTGCCTCTGTTTTCTTGTCTGTAAAATGGGGATGATGATACCACCACTCACATGGGGTTGTGATGAGACTCAGTGAGTTAGTACACAATAAAATGCTTAGAAGCCTCTGGCACATAGTAATAGATGTGCCTTATTGTGAAATAAATGATTCAGCATGATGATAGGCAAGTGTAGGAGATGGGTGGAGGGCAGAAGAGTAGCCCGAGGGTGCAGGCTTGAGGATTCAGGCAGGGATCCCCAGAGGATGGTCTTCTGTTTTTGCTGGAGTCTGGAAAAAAAAAAAAAACCCTTATTGATTGTTTAAAAATGCAAAAAGAATACACAAAATACAGGAACTACACACTCCCAAGACGCAGTCTGGGATTACCATGAGGGACTCTTGCCTAAAAGCATACTTTTTCTTACATATTTTTTTTTTTGGATGAGATTTTTTATTTGTCTGATAGAAAATATAAAACACAACGCCAGAATTCCAGCATCAGTAAGATGATGGTCCTGCTCAAAAATCTAATGCTGGTTTGACATTCATGGAAAGGAAGTCACACTGCATGTGGGGAGTACTTTTCCCCCCTTGGAGCATCATACAGGCACCTGCAGAAGGGAAGGCCCTAGGAGGAATGCAAGGGTATTGAGGACGCTAGAGGACAGAGGAGGTAGCAGGGTAGAAAATGATGCAGCTTCACTCCAGTTAGCTCAAGGCTATCCTCTGGTTTCCAGAAAACAGAGTCACTTCTTTAGGGAAGCCTTTCCTGATCCCTTCAGACCAGGTGTGGCTCCCAGGCTGTATGGTCTCCGAGCGTCCTACGTTTTTTTCTTAACCTTAATCAAGCAGGATATTTTGTTGTTCACTTTGTCAGTAACCAGACTGTGGGCTCTCACAGGCAGAGCTCTTGTCTGAATGTGGCCCCCCACCAATATATCCTGAGTCCTTGGCACAGTGTCTGACACAAAACAAGTGGCATCTGGTATTTACTGAATCATCAAGGAAATGGATGGATGGAAGGATGGATGGATGGATGTAAGGAAGGATGGATGGACGGATGGACAGATGGATGAGTGAATAATGACAGACTCTCCAGAAGAGAATGGCAGTTCTAGGAGGCCGATTGCAGTTCAGTGTAAGGAAGAACATTCTAATATAAGCTCCAGCTGGTGATGGAAGGGTGTGCTTTGAGAGATAGTGAGCCTTCCAGCCCTGGGCATGTCCAGATGGAGACCCATTGGTTGCTAATCATGATGCACTGGGAAGCATTCTTGTGTGACGTGGGGGATTATAGATTGACTCTGTGGGACCTTCTTCCCCTAAGAGCCTGCAGTTCAAGATTTCAGACTCCTAGCGGGGATTTGGGTGCTTAAGAGAGGAGGGGTCTCCCTCTGCCAACACTAGATCTAATAGGATTAGTCGCAAGTGATGTGGTTGGGAAACTTTCTACTTGGTTCTAATTCGTTAAATTTTTCTTTGTGGTTGCATGTGATGACAATGATGATAGCATCTGTTTATAGGATTTCCTACATGTGAGGCACTCTTCTGGGGCTTTTCATAAAGTGACTCATTTAACCTCCTCTACAGCCCTACGAGGGTGGCAAGCAGCTTACTTGATTGTTGTTGATACTCCACTGATATCTAAAGTCATATATTATTTTTTTGAGGTGTGCAAAGGGATATTATAAAACCAAGTTTATGGGTTATAATGTGATTTAATTCTTCTGTGCCTTATGTTCCATCCTACCAGATCTTTCATTTTATCTCTTTAAAGTAGCAGGTTGTCGGAGGGCGCCTGGATGGCTCAGTCAGCTGAGTATTGGACTCCTGATTTCTGCTCAGGTCATGATCTCAGAGTTGTGGAATCGAGCCCCACATCAGTCTTCATGTTCAGCCAGGGAATCTACTTGACATTCTTTCCTTCCCTCTCTCCACCCCCTCCCCCCAATCACACTCACACGCACGTGCACTCTCTCTCAAATAAATAAATAAATCTTAAAAAATTTAAATTTAATTTTTAAATTAGTGAAATTAAGTTAAATTAATTAATTATATATAATTATTTTATATATAGCATTATATATTATATAATATATAATAGCATTATATATTATGTATGTTATATGTTTATAAATTAGTTAAACTTATTTTAATTTATATAATTAAATTATATTTAATTAAACAATTAATTTATATTTATATAAATATATTTATTTATATAATTGATATATAATTTAATTATAATTTTATTGTAATTAAATAATCTAATTAAATTTAATTAATTAAATTAAATCAAAATTAAATTTAAAAATTAAAGTAGCAGGTAGATATGCAAGGCAAAAACTGTTTTATTTGGCAGACAAAGGACTATTATATCTTCCTCATACATTATGTTTTCTTTTTCATGTGTGATGGTACTGGTGAAGGAATTCTTTATCCTATTTATTCCTTTTAACTTAAATTCCATATGGTCTGACATCAGACCTGTTTCTGCTTTCCCTTCAGTTGCAATATCTCTCTGTGCACACTTTGATTTTCTTCTATTGCCACTAAGTGAAGTGATTCATAAAAAGAGATACAGTTAGGTTTTGTTTTTATGTTCAATATTCTCATCTTTGTTGTCTAATTAATGGGAGATTTAGATCATTCTCACTTACTGTAAGGATTTGCATACTTGACCTTCTTTCCCATTTTTCTTTATGATGATTATAATTATTTCTTTTACATATTATTTCCTTCATTTTCCTTTTTTTCCACTGTAGTAGAATTTAATTTAATTTAGTTTAGTTTTATTGTGTTCTGTTAGTCACCTTACAGTACATAATTATTTTCTTATTAGCATATAATGTATTATTTGCCCTAGGGCTACAGGTCTGTGAATCATCAGGCTTACACATTTCATAGCACTCACCATAGCACATATCCTCCCCAGTGTCTATAACCAAACCACCTTATCCCTATCTCCCCCACCCTCTAGAAATACTGTTTGTTTCATGAGATTAAGAGTCTCTTATGGGGGACGCCTGGGTGGCGCAGTTGGTTGGACGACTGCTTTCGGCTCAGGGCGTGATCCTGGAGTCCCAGGATCGAGTCCCACATCAGGCTCCCAGCTCCATGGGGAGTCTGCTTCACTCTCTGACCTTCTCCTCGCTCATGCTCTTTCTCACTGTCTCTCTCTCAAATAAATAAATAAAATCTTAAAAAAAAAAAAAAAGAGTCTCTTATGGTTTGTGTCCCTCCCTCCCTCCATCTTGTTTCATTTTTTTCCCTCACTACCCCCCACGACCCCTGCCTCGCCTCTCAAATTCCTCATACCAGAGATCATATGATAATTGTCTTTCTTTGATTGACTTATTTTGCTTAGCATAATACCCTCTAGTTCCATTCATCATGTCTTTGCAAATGGCAAGATATCAGGTTTTTGATGGCTGCATAGTATTCCATTGTATATATATACCATGTCTTCTTTATCCAGTCATCTGTTGATGGACGTCTAGGTTCTTTCCATAGTTTGGCTATTATGGACATTGCTGCTATAAATATTCGGGTGCGCATGCCCCTTCGGATCACTACATTTTTATCTTTAGGATAAATACCCAGTACTGCGATTGCTGGGTTGTAGGGTAGTTCTATTTTCAACTTTTTGAAGAACATCCATACTGTTTTCCAGAGTAGCTGCACCAGCTTGCATTACCACCAACAGTGTAGGAGGGTTCCCCTTTCTTCCACATCCCTGTCAACATCTGTTATTTCCAAACTTGTTAATTTTAGCCATTCTGACTGGTGTCAGGTGGTATCTCACTGTGGTTTTGATTTGTACTTCCCTGATGATGAGTGATGTTGGCCACCTGGATGTCTTCTTTGCAGAAATGTCTACTCATGTTTTCTGCCCATTTCTTGATTGGATTCTTTGTTCTTTGGGTGTTGAGTTTAATATGTTCTTTATAGATTTTGGATACTAGCCCTTTATCTGATACGCCATTTGGAATATCTTCTCCCATTCTGTCAGTTGTCTTTTGGTGTTGTTGATGGTTTCCTTTGCTGTGCAAAAGCTTTTGACCGTGATGAAGTCCCAATAGTTCAATTTTGCTCTTCTTCCCTGGCCTTTGGCGATACTTCTAGAAAGAAGTTGCTGCAGCTGATGTTGAAGAGGTTGCTGCCTGTGTTCTCCTCAATGATTTTGATGAATTCCTATCTCACATTAAGGTCTTTCACCCATTTTGAGTCTATTTTGGTGTGTGGTGTCAGGAAATGGTCCAGTTTCATTCTTCTGCATGTGGCTGTCCAATTTTCCCATCACCATTTGTTGAAGAGATTGTCTTTTTTCCATTGGACATTCTTTCCTGCTTTGTCGAGTATCAGTTGACCATAGAGTTGAGGGTCCATTTCTGGAGTCTCTATTCTGTTCCATTGATCGATGTGTCTGTTTTTGTGCCAGTATCATAATGCCTTGATGATTACAGCTTTGTAATAGAGCTTGACATTTGGAATTGTGATGCCACCAACTCTGGCTTTCTTTATCAACATTCCTGTGACTATTTGGGGTCTTTTCAGGTTCCATATACATTTTAGGACTATTTGTTCTATTTCTTTGAAAAAATTGATGGTATTTTGATAGGGATTGCATTAAATGTCTAGATTGCTTTAGGTCGCATAGACATTTTCACAATATTCGTTCTTCCAATCCATGCACATGAAATGTTTTTCCATTTCTTTGTGTCCTCCTCAATTTCTTTCATGAGTACTTTATAGTTTTCTGAGTAAAGATTCTTTGCCTTTAGATTTATTCCTGGGTATCATTAGTTTTTGATGTAGTGCTCCATGATTCAATGTTTGCATGTAACAACCAATGCACCATGCAATCTGTGCCCTCCTTAATACTTATTGTTGGTCTCCACATTTGCTTTTTGGAGCACTTGAACATTTTACTGTGTCTTTCTATTAAATTAATGACTGTCTTTCCTTTCTTCCTTCTCACAGTCAGATGCATATAACTCCATTCTTATCCACCCCACAAAGGAAACACCAAACTTTTCCCTGAACAAGGCACATTGCTGCTGGCTCCAAGATCCCCCCACTTACTCTCTGCTCCACTGAGATGAGATCTGTGAAAAAATTTGCTTCTCTCTCTCTTTGTAATTTTTTTATTAAATATTTTTATTTATTATGTATTTGAGAGAGAGAGCTTGCATACCAGCAGTGGGGGCAGGTGGAGGGTGGGGGAAAAGTAGACTCCCAGGTGAGCAGGGAGCTCAACATGGGGCTCAATCCCAGACCCTTGAGATCATGACCTGAGCCCAAGGCAGATGCTTAATTGACTGAGCCACCCAGGTGCCCCTGCTTCTCTCTTTTGCCCCTCTTTACCTACTGCTTATCTCTTTATCACGAGACCTTTGAAATGTTTTCTATGCCTGCTTCTCACCAGTCAGTCTCAACTTTATTCTGTATCACAAAGTTTTTAGTAGAATATGTAAATTATGCCTTTCCAGTAGTCTTTTAAAAACATTTTATTTATTTATTTGAGAGAGAAAGAGAGGACAGTGGAGGAGTGGAGGGAGAGAGTGAGGGAGAAGAAGACATCCCACTAAGCACAGAGCCCAATGAGGGGCTCGATTCCAGGACCCTGAGATCATGCCCTAAAGTCAGACACTTAACCAACATAGCCACCCGGGTGCCCCTCCAGTGGGTTTATCTTCATCAATTTGAATTTAATTTCTCTTATCCTGTTTTTCTTTCCTATTAATTTATTTATGTATCTACTGGACTATTCACCCTCTGACCCATCCACCCAACCATCCTACCATTGTATGCCCTCTGTGCCTCCCTCCTTCCATTATACATCCATCCTCTCCAATCTTTTGCTAAGTTTATTTCTCACCATTGTTCCCTCTCCTTTTCATATTCCCAGTGATGAGGACTTTCCCTCAGTTCATTGGCTGTTTGGTTAAGTCCTTTGTCAGATGAGTCATGTAGATGACATTCCCCCCTCCTCTACTCTCTGTCTTCCCAGTAGAATGTGAAACTCACCAAGAGCAGACACTTTATTTTATTGCCCTTTTTATGTGTCCAGTGCCTGGGACAGTGGCTGGACCATAGTTAGTGCTCAATAAATAGTTGTTGAATGAATTACATCTAGCCTATCTTCAAATTGCTTTCTGTCTTCTGCCCTGTCAAGCAGGTGACATGTTGGCTGGAACGCAGTTGTTCCCCCCACCCTTTTTTAAGATTTTATTTATTTATTTGACAGAGAGATAGAGAGAAAGAGTACAAGTAGGCAGAGCAGCAGGCAGAGAGAGAGGGAGAAGTAAGCTCTCTGCTGAGCTGGGAGCCCGATGTGGGGCTTGATCCCAGGACCCTGGGGTCATGACCTGAGCTGAAGGCAGCCACTTAACTGACCGAGCCATCCAGGCACCCCTGCAGTCCTTTCCTTGAAGTGAACTTTAGCTGCCCTTCCACTGGCTTCTGGTTTCCCATGTTGCTGTTAAGAAGTTTGGTGCCAGCTTGCACCTCTACATTTTTGTGCACACCCCAGTTTTATGCAATATTACCCATGTGTACTTTGGTTTCTCCAGCAATCTTGTTTGTTTACCTCTGAGACCCTGGCAAAAGGCCACATGCATAGTAGGAGTCCCCAGAATATTTATTGTATACATAAATGGATGGATAAAGGAAGGAAGGACTTCAAGACTATGAGAAGTTATACGATGTATTTATCACACCTCTTGAAATGTCAGTGACTGGGACGTTCTAGACCAGTGGTTCTCAAGGCGGGGTCCCAGATCAACAGTGTCAGCCCCACCTGGGAACTTGTTAGAGATACAAATTTTGGGGCTCCACCCAAACCTATGGAATCAGAAACTCTGGGTGTGGAGCCCCACCATCTGTGTTTCAACAAGCCCTCCAGGTGATTCGGATGCATGTTCAAGTTTGAGAACCAGTCTCATCTTCTAGATGGGGAAACTGAGGCTAGGAGCAGGGAAGTGACTTGCCTGAACTCACACATGCCATCGGTGGTACAGCCTGGACCTGTGCCCAGGTCCCCAGAGCTACAGCCACGCTGCCTTACCTCATCTTGCTATCTCCTTTGTAACCAAAACGAACTGTGCATTTGCCAACCATTTCAAAGCCCTGGGACTGAATCTCCACTCTTACTAAGTCTTTGATTTCACTGGGGGCTTTCCAAGATGAAAAAAAAAATGTGACTTAGAGTTGTTTCTATAAGGCTTTGAGCAATGGAAAGGAGCCAGGCGATTGCATTACTTTTCACCAGGGGCTTCTCAGACTGGAGCTGTAATGTTATAGCTCAGTGTTATCAGTCTGTCCTCTCTCTCTCACCGCAATGCATGTCACACACGATCCAGTTTCCTCCCATTCGTGGGACAGAACGTATGAATGGCGGTCAGTGTTGGCCCAGAAGAAGGATTAGGAAATTTGACATTGATCAAGGCTCCAGGATCACTGTGCTTTTCTTGCTGATGTTTTTGTTTGTTACACGTTTCTTTTTAACATATTTTATATACTCCTTTCCAGTCTTTTTTTCTCATAGGAATCTTTTTTGTTTGTTTTTATTGTTTGTCTGAAACCATGCTGGATGTACTGTCAAAGGATGCTTCCTTTGTTCACCCTACCTAGTGTGGGTCCTTTCCACACCACTGTTAGGGATTCCTACTTCCTATCAGTTTTAAAAAGATTCTTTCTATTTCAGAAATTTTTAGATTTACTGAAGAGTTGCAAGTTGCAAAGATAGTACAGAGAGGTCCTGGATACCCGTGTCGCCCCTCCCCTTTATTCTCTTGAGAGCAGGATTTTCAGATTGGAGAACTGAGGTTTTTTTTTTTTTTAAGATTTTATTTATTTATTTGACAGAGATCACGAGTATGCAGAGAGACAGGCAGAGAGAGAAGGGGAAGCAGGCTCCCCGCTGAACAGAGAGCCCAATGCAGGGCTTGATCCCAGGACCCTAGGATCATGACCTGAGCTGAAGGCAGAGGCTTTAACCCACTAAGCCACCCAGGTGCCCCGAGAACTGAGATTTTTGAGCATAGCAGTGATACTTTTAGATTAATCCTTTTTTGGGAGAAGCTTCTAGAGGCCTTCTGTTTATTTGGGCAAACTTTATTGAATGTATATCATTTGTCAGACCCCGGGATACACACTGGGTGGGAACAATGATGAACAGGACACAAAACCGTGTTATTAATTAATTGTGTATATTAATTAATTGTGTATATCTAATTAATTGTGCATATATATACATATATACATAACATAAAGTTTACTGACTTGTTTACTGACTTAATTGAAAGTGTACTGTTCAGTAGCATTAAGTACAATGATATTATGACAGTTTACATCCGGAAGTCTTCCATCCTGCAGAACTTAAACTCTGTACCCACAACTGACTATTCTCCTCTGTCCCAGCCCCTGGTACCCAGCACTCTCCTTTCTGTCTCTATGAATTTTTTTTCTCTCTCTATGAATTTAACTATTCTGAGGAACCTCAGGTAAGTGGAATCATATGGTATTTGTCTTTTTGTGACTGGCTTATGTCACCTGGTATAATGTCCTCCAGCTTCCCCTGTGTTGGAGCCTGTGTCAGAATGGTGTCCCTTCCTGAGGCTGAATCATTTTCCATTGTCTGGATGGACCTCATTTTGTTTATCCCTTCATCTGTCAATGGACACTTGGTTGGCTTCCACCTCTTGGCTGTTGTAAATGATGCTGCCACAAACATGGATGTACAAATAGCCTTTTGTGTCCCTGGTTTTGATCTTCTTGGGGATATACCCAAATGTGGGATTTCTGGACCAGGTGGAAATACTCTTTTAATTCTTTGAGAAACAGACGTTCTGTTTTCCAGTGACTGCACCATTTTACCTTCCCATCAGCAGGGTACACAGGTTCCCATTTCTTCACATCCTTGCTAACATTTGTTATTTTTTTCTTCTTTCCTTTTTTTCCTCTATCCTATTTTTGTTTTTTATTTGCTTGTTTTTTGGGGGGGGGTTTGCTAGCAGCCATCCTAATAGCTGTGAGGTGCTATCTCATTGTGTTTTCGATTTGCATTTCCTTGATGATTAATTATGTTGGGCATCGTTTCATGCATTAATTAGCCATTTATAAGTCTTTCTTGGAGAGATAATCTATTCAAGTCTTTTGCTCATTTTTAATTGGCATTTTTATTGGTTGTTGTTGAATTATAGCTATTTATGGATTCTGGATACTAACCCCTCATCAGATACACGGTTCACAAATATTTTCTTCCCTTCTGAGGGCTGCTAGTGTCCTCCAATAGCCAAAGACTTTTTCATTCTGATGTAGTCCAATGTATCCATCTTAATTTTGGCTGCTTGTTCTTTTGGTGTCCTATCCAATAAATCACTGCCCAGTCCAACACTGTAAGCATTTTCCTCTATGTTTTCTTCTAAGAGTTTTATAATGTTAGGTTTTACATTCAAAGTGTTAATTTTTTTGGAGTTAATTTTTGTACGTAGTGGAAGGTGAGGTAAACTTCATTCTTCTGCGACTGGATATCTGTGCTCCCAGCGCCATTTGTGGAACTGACTGCCTTTTCCTCCCTGAATGGTCTTGGCAGCCCCGTCAAAGTCATTTGACTGTATCAGTGAGGGTTTAATGTGGTTTGTCTGGAAATAACTTCCGTGAATATCAGCACTTACAGGTGTGTGTTTCTATGCTCTCCCCCCACTCAATTTAGGTAGTATCACACTGTTTGCGGCCATTACCATCATCCTGGGATGCCTTAAAGTTGGGTACTTCATTGGATTTTCTGAATGTCTATCGGCCACTGAAGGAGTCTTCCCCGTCACACATGCAGCACATACTCTGTTGCAGGTAACCTGACAATGTTTATTTATGTTGCCTTGGCTCCCATTACCTGCATCCCAGGGTGTGTATGAAAGGGATGCACTGGTGGGGGGGGCAGAGTAAGGTAAGTTTGACTCCTTCCCTGAGGCTCAGTCCTTCAGCTGCCTCCTCTGAAAAATGGGTCTCTGTGTTTCCTTGGCCATCTTTGTGGGAATCCTATGAGGTAGAAATTGTTAACGGAGAGTTAGGAAATCTTGCCAAGCTTGAGTCTACCAGCAAAAGCATAGGGGAAGGGGTGGAGTTTGAACATAGTTCATTAAGCTTTATGGAGCTGTAACTCACACATCATACGATTTAGCCCTTTAAGTTGTGCAAATCAGTGGTTTGGTATATTCATGGGGTTGTGCAACTGTCACCTCAATCCATCTTAGAACATTCTTGTCACCTCCGAAAGACACCCCGTGCAATTACAGTCTCTCCTTTGGGTCACTGAAAGATTATATTTAGAGATAGGGTCTTTTTGGAGATAATTCAGGTTAAATGAGGTCATAGGGGTGGCCTTATTCCAATAGAGTTGGTGTCTTTATAAGAACGGGGGGATTAGGACACAGACTCACAGAGAAGGAAGAACATGTGAGGAGGCTGGGGGGAGACGGCCATCCACAAGTCAGGGTTGGGGGCAGGTCCCAGGAGAGACCAGCCTTGCCCACACCTTGATCTTGGACTTCTGACCTCTCAGACTGTAAGCAAACATATTTTTGTTGTTTTAAGCCACCCAATCTATGGCTTATTGTCTTGGAATCACCGACAATTTGTTTGTTGCTTATTTATTTCAGGGAAGTCAAATCCATGGTGACAAAGACATATAGTGATTCCAGTGACAATGTGGAGAACCTTAGCGAGACCAGAAAGAACCAGCTTCCCTTCCTCCCTCCCATCTCTCCTTCTTGCCTTCCCGCCTTCACTCCAAACCCAGCAAATACTGTTCCCAGGACTAAGAGTGCAAGGGTGAAGGGCAGTGTCAGTCAGATGGGGAGGAGTTCATAAACACAGACAGTGACAACACGGAGGCTCGATGCTTTGACCAAAGTCACCCAGTGATGAAGGAGTACCAGGGAGGACTCTCGCCAGCTTTGGCGTGAGGGATGGTTTTTGCCAGGAAGAGCCCCAGAGTTGTCAAGGAAAGAGGGGTGTGGTGTGTTAGAGATGTTAAAGGAGGACATTGGGGGATGCATGGTCTCCCCACATGGCAGGGAGAAGATGTCTGGGTCTGAGGGGGGAGGTGGGCTGGGGCAATGGGCACCGACAGAGCCATGGTTTGGTGTAGGGCTTATGAGCATGGACTCTGCTCAGAAGACCCGGCTCTGGCTCGCACCAGCAATGTGAGCTCTGGCAAATTACTTAACCTCTCTGGGCATCACGGGTCTCATCTGTAAAGGGCTTACTTCTCGGGGTTGTTGTGAGGATTAAAGGCGCTACCGTGTATAAAGCACTTTACCAAGGCTGACAGCCACTCAGGAGTTTGAACTTTATCTTGAGGGCAAGGGGGAGACACTGAAGGCTTTAAGGAGAGTCATGATCTGGACAGATGTGACTTTTCAAAATATCACTCTGCTACTCTGTGGGTGGTAGATCTCTATCTTTCTAATTTAAGGCATTTTATCAGCCAACTAATCAAGCATTCTGTACCTAGTTGTCACTTACTACATGCCTTTGCTACACTAGATGACTGAGGAATGAAAGACATTCTTTTAAAACAATATGGTATTTATTTTAAAATTATGCTAATATATATATTATATTATATGTGTGTATATATAATATATATCATAAAATTTGCTGTCTTAGCTGCAGTTCAGTAGTATTAAGTGTATCCACACTCCTGTGGATAACAGAACTCTTTCATCTTGCAAAATTAAAACTCCATCCCCGTTAAACATTAACTGCTGATTCCCTCCTCCTCCAGCCCCTGGCCTCACTATTCTATTTCCTATGTCTACGAATACAAATTCGACTACTCTAGGTACCCCAGATAAGGAGAATCATACAGTGTTTGTACTTTTGTGACCAACTTTGTTTCACCGACCTAATTGTCTTCAAGGTTTATCCATATTGTAGCAGGTGTCAGGATTTCCTTCCTGTTTAAGGCTGATCAATATTCCATTGTATGGATGGACCACATTCTGTTTACTCCTCCACCGATGGACACCTGGGTTGCTTTTACCTGTTGGCTATTGTGATTGATGCTACCATAAACAAGGGTGTACAAATACCTTTTTGAGACCCTGCTTTCAATTCCTTTGCATATATGCCCAGAAATGGGATGGCTGGAGTCCATGGTAATTAAAAGGTATTTATTTTAAAAATAAAATTTAACGGAAAAAATTGGAAAAGAGAACAACAATGTATCTATAAGCCCATTAACTGAAACATTTGTTGTTGTTTTTGTGTTCTGTTCCTTCTTTATACTCCAGTGTATGTTCTTGTGGAAGTTTTAAGGAGAAGGGGCAGAATTTTCGCTTCTGAAGTTTCACCTAAAAAATTGTAAACTTTTTTTTGGGGTGCTATGAAGTCCTTATGAATGCATCAGTGAAGTGGCTGTCTAATTTGGAAATTATTGATAATTTCTAATTTGGAAATTATTGATAAATCCTTTACCAAACTGCTTCCCTATTGTTGGGTTGAAAGTCGTCTCCACCAGGAGCCACTGCTGTCAGACTTTTAAGTTGCTGGATGTTTCAGGAGCTGTGCCCTGAAAGTGTTTTCAGAGCAGGCCAGTAAGTCTTAGGTAAAACAATGTGGAAGAGAGATGATGTGTTCATGAATTTTTTTCTTTTGTGCTATCTGATTTTCCTTTGGTAGCACTTAATTACACAATGAAGATTAAGTGAGACAAATTAATAAAGTGCCCCAAAGTGTATGGTATGTGGTGGGTGCTCAGTGTGTGCTTGCTTGTGTGTGTGAAATAAAGCCCCAAATATTTTAGGAGTGCAAACAAAGCAGATAGGCAGGAGGATTTCAGCTAACAGGGAGTAAGTTGCCGGTGGAGAGCATTCACTGAAAACGCGGGTACTCCAAGGGCTGTTCTAAGTACTTAGCCTGGGTAATCTGATGATGGATCATAATACCCTCCAAGGTAAGTAATGTTACCACCCCTGTTTCATGGAAGGGAAAAGACCTGGAGAAAGGTACACTGACTTAGCCCAGGGATCTGTACACAGGTTCCACACTAGCCTCCCCCATGGGTCCCTGCCCTGTGCTGGGTGGTGCATGGCACACAGGGAAATGAAGGACCAGCCTGAATCAATCTTCTCTTCATTTAAGCACTTAAAATATGGTGTCAGGCCACTGGCATAGGAACTGTTTGGTGGATAGTTCTTGAAGGAAGCCTAACACAGGTGAGAGACCCGGGCTACCACTCCCCAAGCCCCATCCCCGCCAATAGCTTCAACCTGACCTGGAAGCTCTTCCTCCCAAACCTGGAAGCCTCACTCAGTTCTCACCCTGGGCTCCAGGAGGAGTGTGGTCCCCACCAAGGAATGGCACTGATACCTGAGACGAATCTGTGATGGGAGGTCACTGAGGTCCTCAACATCTTCCCATTCTGTTCTGCAAGTTTCATAGCTTCTCAGCATGCAAATACAATGATGGTTTTCACCGAAGCATCTTTCTTTTTTTTCTTTATTTCCTAGGTGTATTTTCTTTGGGGACACGCAAAGGATGTCATCCAGTCTTTCAAAACCCTGGAAAGGTAAACATCATGGGACTTGCTTTACTATTGAATTTGGTGTACATGTAGAACAAACAAAGTCATGGCAGCTCTGGATCTTGGATTGTAAATATGAGGCCAACTCTCCCCTCCATCCCAACAAGCAAAGCCCTCCCTTGTAGCAGAGGGAGGAGATCCTGCACCATCCGCCTTTTTCTGGGGACAGCCGGGAAGTAGGATGAAATAGGACGATGTGGGTTTCAATTCCCATGCTGCCATCTGAGACACTTTCCCTTATGATCCTCGGTTTTCCTCATCTGTAAAATGGAGATAAATAGTAGAGCCAAACTCTGAGGACTGAATGACGTAATGGGTCTAAAGTGTGTGCCTAATGCGTGACAAGTGCTCAGTGAGCATGGGATCAGTGACTATATTTGTCCCCTTTCTCTCAGCTATTGTGAAGATCGAGGGAAAGAACTGATAGGATAACAGGGCGAATTAACAAGATGGGAAGTATTGTTCTCATGCAAGAAAGCCCTGGGTGCACACATACCAGTGAATCAAAGGATCAGCATTTGCTGATCTCTCCTATCAGTGAAGAACAGACAATCCCCCAGTAGCACTGGAAATGATAACAGATATTTAAAAGACTGATTTATGGATGACCACTGGATAGAACTATTTTGATAAACTTTTGATACAGAAATAACTTGCACCAATCTCCTTATGTGGGAAGGATCAGCCTCAGCAAGCAGTTAAGCATGAACCACGTGGCTAGTGTGCGCAGAGCTGGCTGCCAGGCAGGGGTGATGCGCCAGCATTATCCCAGGAACAAAGGGGCAAGTCCTGGGAGCTGTGCCCTGGCAGCCTGTGCTAGACCCAGACAGCCCCCAGTCGCCACTGGGAGTGATTTCCATGTGTTGCTGTGACCGCAGTGGCCCCTGGCTTTGCTGGTGAGGTCTCTCTCTTTGCTTTTGTCACTTGCGTAATAACAGCCTTAGGACATTGGGTCTGTTTCCCCGCAGGCAGAAAATGGGTTTGCTTTCTACATCCTTGCTGCCCAGTACAGCCGCCACCAGACACAGGTGGCTACAGAGCCCTTGAGCTGGGGTTACTTCCAATGGAGATGTGCAGGAAGTACACAAATACCAGGTTTCGGAGACTAGGATGACAAACAGAACATAAAATATCTCACAAATAATTTTTTTTGTTTGTATTGATTATATGTTGACATCATAGTGTATTTGAGAGATTGGGTTTCAGAGAAAATTATTCCAACCCACGTTCACCTGTTCCTTGTCTTTCCACGTTTCAAAAATGTGGGATAAGAAAATCTAAAATCACATGTGTGGCTCCCATCTGTGTCTTGCACCGTCAGTGTTTGGATAACACTGCCCTAGGCCACACACACAGACATTTGCCACCTGGATCTGTCATCTGAGGGAACTCTGAGGGATGGGACACAACGCTGCATGGGCCCTGCTTCCTGAGTGACTGGACACAAGCCTCTCCCTGTCTTGGGGCCCCTTTGCTAACCTTGACAGAGAGAAGCTTGAACAAGATAGGCATAGAGCTTGATTTAATCTGTTCCATTTGTAGGGTGAAGTGTTAAAATATTTTTGGGTTACTCACCACCTTCAGGCTTTTGATTCAGAACTTCCCTAGAAAAATTGGAAGATTTGGCAATCCCCAAAGTGCGTACAACAAAGGGCTAGAGCTGAGTAGGGGTTGTTCTCTCAGTTTGCTTCAAACCCCCCACTCCCTAATGTGCCCCAGACCTGCTTTCTTCTTTCATATTTCCTGCCGGGCCCTGAAGGCTTCAGAACTTACCACTCCTTGACTTGTTTTTTTTTTTTTTTCTCTTTCTGGTCTTTTGAGCTAATATTCCACTGTCCTATGCTTTTAGTATGTCCTGGGACTTTTCTCCTGATCTAAGGATTCTCCTTAACTTGCTTGAGTCCTTTTCTCTTCCCCAGGGTGAGGTTTGGAGGAACAGGAGTTCTGCAAGCAGAGCTGAGAACATAAACTGAGATTAGAAGTGGCTCATGGAAGACTTGTCCTTGTTGTGGTCTGGGGCTATCAGCCCCAAGTATGAGAAAGGGGGCCTGGCACGAGGAAGTCCTTTAGGTTATAGGACAATTTCCAAGTCAGACCAGCAGGGGGCTGCCAGCCCGCAGGGAGCTCACCTGGCGTGCCAGGCTCTGGTTGCAGGTGGCGTGGACATTATCTCATCAGCTTCCGTGGGCCTGGGATTGGACAGTGCCATTTGGCTCAGGAAAGAAGAGAAGAAAAGGGAGATGTGTGCATTATAAGTAAAAGAAAAGGCAACCAGCCTGAGGCAAACAGCATTGTCTACGTTTGTCCAAGGATCTACCTTGTGCCTCCCAGATGCCCTGGGGCAGGCTGGCCACAGTCTATAGAGCTGGGCAAGCAGAGGGTGAGCAGATGAGCAAACACCTGTTTCCTTCTCTACATGTGCCTGGGCACTCTGCAGCTGCCCAAGGAAGCCAGGGTTCAGACAAGGGAAGTTTGGCTTGCAGTGACTTGTGGGAGCCCCAGGGGGGTCAACTGGGGTTAAAACTCAGAGGAGAGGAAAGGTCAGGATTGAGGACCCAGTTGTAGCAGTTTTCCTCTGGGCAGATCATGGACAAGCGTGCTCTTCATTACATGGGTTGGGGCATGCTTCCTCTGATGTTGTGCTCTCCACCCAAGGAACCATCAGCTCTGCATGCTTCAAGGATGCTGCTCCCAAATCAGGATTCATTGCTTCTGCTACCTGCAAGGCCCATTGTTAAGTTTCTGGAAACTACCAATGTGCATACATCTTAAACCGCAGGCATGGGGGACTGGAAGTTTTGAGACAGGCTCTGATCCCTTTGGAACACTATTCCCCACAGACCTCTCTTCTGTGCCAGAGTCTAACGTCCTCCTTTCTTTTCATCTTCTTCTTCCCAGGAGCTACGGGTCATTGAGGCAAGGGCAGGCCCTGGGATCAGACTAGGACAGCTCTGCTGCTCACTACTTCTTCAAACCCCAAGGAAGCTACCATCTTTATTTGTGACCTCAACCTAATTCCTGAGCCTGTCTGAGACTCCAGCAGCTCAGCATTTTACCACAGAACAGACTCTATGCTTTTGCTCTGTCATTCTCATTGGGTTAGCATTTCATCCTATGCTGCTTACTTCATGGTCACAATATAGCTGCCAGAACACCAGCCTTCATGTCTATATTCAAGGCTGGAAATAAAAAGGAGGACAGTGAGTAGGCTTTTCTTATTTTAATTTCTTTCATCATGAAGGCAGAAACTTTCGGTAGTGCCCAGTAGTCATGACCTCACACCCCACTGGCTAGGGTGGCCATACCTAGCTTCAAGGGAGACCAGAGAGCAAGTCTCTGACTTGCTTCAGTTTCTCTAAAGGTAAGTGGCAAGACAGAGGGACTGGAAGATGATCACTGGGTTGGCCAGCCAACAGTAAGGGCACGCCCAACTCTCTAGATTTCCAGTGTAGCCCTTCCTCTTTCCCTCATGGTTCTCTCTTCTTCCCTTCTGGAAGAAAGGGTTTGGGGTATGGTGGGGATGGTGCATGCTTTCAGTAATTTTCCATCCCTCGACCTCTTCTTCCAAAACCCAGTTTCTTTTTGTCCCATTGACAGTGAGTTGAGAAGTGGCAGGTTCAAGACTATGACAGAATGCCAGGACTGTGGCTTTGGAAGCTCCCACGGAACTGCCTCTCCCCAGACAGGGACCCACCCAGAGTCTGAGTTGCCTGGTGAAACCAGAATCATGGCTAAGAAGGAAACATGCATGTGCATGCATGTGGGCGTGTGTGTGTGTGTGTGTGTGTGTGTGTGTGAGTGTGCACACGTGCCATGTCTCCATCTCACCCCATGGGGCTTGGAGCCTCCCAGGGCTGTTCAGTAACTGAGTCCTTGTATTCTTCAGGTTTGGGGTGATCCACTCGGTGTTCACCAATCTGCTTCTGTGGACCAATGGTGTCCTGAATGAATCAAAGCACCAACTTAATGAGCACAAGGAACGGCTCATCACTCTGGGCTTTGGGAACATCACCATAGGTGAGTGCTAAAAGTTGCCCCTCCCCCACGCTGGGACCTCTTGGAACCCCACAGAGACAGAATGCTCAGAGATGGAGGGGAATCGGGTCCACCCAACTCAACGCTGGCCAGACAATCATCTGTTGTTGAAGATCTTTCAAAACCTCCGGAGTCCCTCATCCTGGTTCCATAAGTAGGACATGCTGAGTGTAATTAATGGTTTCTTCGGTGACTCAGGGACTTGTCAGACCCAAGGGTGATCATTTAGGGTACCATTTCTCACGGTACAGTTTGGAATGGAAGTGAATGTCTTTGTTTACAACTACGGAAAATTGGCAGTCATTGTGTTTTTAATTAAGCCTCTATTACCAGTTCATTTGACTAAAAGTATAGCTTTTTAAAAATACCCAGAGACGTCTACGGGTTGCTGTTAATTGGTTTCAGTTTGTTTGAAGTTGTTATTGAACTCAACCAGGCTTGTACTTTTGACCCATCTTTATTCCCTCTTGCTTCTCTTTGAGAGTCTGTGGTGCCAATCAAACTCCTTCCCAAGTTCTTTAGCATTTATGACCTGTCGCTTCTCTCTTAGAGCTATGGGATCGGGCTGACAGGAATGTGGGGAGAGGAAATATACAGGAACCACATATCCCAGATTTGGGTTTTGTTCTCATTGCATACTGGCTGTGTGACTTTTGGAAGCCATTCAACCTCTCTGGGCCTCGCTTTTCTCATTCATTAAGTGAAGGAGCCCACAACAGACACTTTCAGGGAGTCCCTTTCAGCTTTGATGTATTACACATTGACACTCCCTGTATGACCCCAGGGCCATCACCAAAGGCAACTTTATTTATTTTTAAAATTTATTTATGTATTTGAGAGAGAGAGAGAAAGAGAGAGAGAAAGGAAGAGAAAGGGAGAGAGAGAGGATCTCAAACAGACTCACCACCCAGCTTGGAGCCAGATGCTAGGCTTGAACTCATGACCTTGAGATCATGACCTGAGCTGAAACCAAGAGTCGGATGCCTAACTGACCGAGCCATGCATGTTTCTTGAGGGCAACCTTAAAACTGTTTCCTTACCAGTTGGGTGGGGATGGTGAAATCAAGAGTACACCCTATTCCTTTACCCCCTTGCTCCACGCTGGCTGCCAACTCTTGGAGAAGTTCTTCTCTTTTCCTTGTCAGTGCCCGTAACAGTAATAGCAGTGAAAACAATGACAAAGACAAACTTTTATTAAGTGTCTGCTGAGTGTCTGGCATGCTGCTCTAGTACTTCTATGTGGCACACTTAATTTTGGACCCCAAACACTGTGGAGTAGTCAGTTTTGACCTTATCATATGAATGAAGCCATCAAGACACACGGAAGTTAGGTAACTAGCCCAGGTTCACAGAACCAGGATTGATCTGGCTCCAGGAACCCTTGTGGGAGTGCAGACATGGATACATTTAAAAAGGAAGGACTCCATCAGCTCTAACATTCTGGTCATCTGAGTCTTTCTCCTCAATTTCTTCCCCTGACTTTTGTGGAGTAGTGTACTGGGTTCACGTGGTGGGAAACTCCTTAGGAATTCAAAATTGTGGTGTTCTGCAAAGGTGAGGTGATTTCTGCTACCACAGAGCTTTCCAACTGATTTTATTCCTGGCATATGCAAATTATAAGCTAAAACAATGACAAAGTGTAAAGGAAAAAAATCTACAATAGCACCTGCCCAGAAATGTAGTTCCATGCTGCTAATATTGGTTTATTTTTGTAGTGTCCTATTTATTTATTTATAATTAAGGTCATGCTATAGCTATTCAATCTTTTTTTTTTTTTGACGGAAGCCTGTAATAAGAAATAGAACTTACATTGCAACCCAAATGCACACAGACCTGTGTGTGCACAGATATGTCATGAAATAGTAACCTTACCGTATCAGAGATGCTCACATTTCCATTGTCACTGTTGTCATTCCATCCCATTCTGTTCTATTCTGTGACAAAATATATTAACAGCTACCCACTAAATTGATTTCACAACTGAGTACTGAGCTGTGATATGCATTTAGAAGATACTGTATACAGAATTTATTCTTACTTGTTTCCATTGTCATGTAACATGATTATTTTCCTGTATCATTACAACACAACTTAATTATAATTTTTAAAAAGATTTTATTTATTTATTTGACAGGCTGAGATCACAAGTAGGCAGAGAGGCAGACAGAGAGAGAGAGAGGAAGAGAAGCAGGCTCCCCACCGAGCAGAGAGCCTAATGTGCGGCTTGATCCCAGGACCCTGAGATCATGACCTGAGCCGAAGGCAGAGGCTTTAACCCACTGAGCCACCCAGGTGCCCCTAATTATAATTTTTAATGGCTACCTACCATTCCATTGTATGGATGTACCAAAATTCACTTAACAGTTTCTAAATTGTCGGACACTGATGTGTTTCTCTCTTTCTCTCTCTCAAGTGCATGCACACATGCAAACACACATGAACACACAAAATTTTACCTAATGCTTTAATTACATTTTTGACTTGTCCCTTAAAACAGATTAGACTTATAGATCAGAGACAATAGCTGTATCATCTTTAAGGCTTTTCTTACATCTTATTATTATTTATTTGTTAGGAAATTGTTCTTTTTTAAAATTTAAATTCAATTAGCCAATCTATAGTACATCATTAGTTTTAGATATAGCATTCGATGATTTGTCAGTTGCGTATAACACCCAATGCTCATCAGACCATTCCCCACCCCCACCCCCGGAGATAACCATTGTTAACCTTTTCGCTTATATCCTTACAGATTTTTTTCTATGTCTGTCTATCTATCTATCTATCTATCTATCTATCATCTATATACCTATAGTTTATAAAAATGGAATTATACTCTATCCTCTTTAGCAAGCTTCTTTTGCTCAGCAACATCTTGCAAACATCTTTATATGTTAAGGAAGTTTCCATGATACCATTCACAGGGGCTGGTGTATGGATAAACTATGATTCATGCAGGCAGTACTCATGGCTGTCAACTTAGCCATAATATTAAACATGACAATAAGCCACCAAACAAAGCTTGAATTCAATGGGAAAACCCATGTGTGAAACCTCTGTGGAAATACTTCTCTGTATTTTTCCACTTGCCCATTGACCATGCTAACCACCCTCCAATGCATGTCCTCTGACCCCCAGTCTTGGATGACCACACGCCTCCATGTAACTGCTCACCCCCGACGTTCTGCTCTGCCATCTCCCAGGGGATCTACTACCTCTACCCCTTCAACATAGAGTATCAAATCCTGGCTTCCACGATGCTCTACGTCCTGTGGAAGAATGTTGGACGCAAAGTGGATAGTCAGCAGCATCAGAACGTGGAGTTCAAGTTTCCTGGGGTCATGGCAGGCTCAGTCCTGGGCCTGACCGTGCTGGCCGCCACGATTGGGGTTGTGGTGGTGTATCTGGTTCAGATCGGGCACTCCAAAACCAAGAGCGAGTCGGCACTCATCATGTTCTACCTGTACGCTATTGCCTTGCTGATGCTCATGGGGGCTGCGGGGCTGCTTGGAATTCGGATCTATAGGATCGATGAGAAGTCGCTGGACGAGTCCCGAAACCCCGCCCGCAAACTGGACGCGGACCTCTTGGTGAGCACTGCCTCCGGCTCCTGGCTCATCTCCTGGGGCTCCATCTTGGCCATCTTCTGTGCTGAAGCCCGCCCCCTGTACACCTGGTTCAACCTGCCCTACTCCATCCTGGTGATTGCCGAGAAATATATCCAGAACCTCTTCATCATCGAGTCCATTCACCGGGAGCCAGAGAAGCTCTCTGAGGACATCAGGACCCTGCGGGTAGTTACAGTCTGCAACGATGATACCATATCCCTCGCCTCGTCCCGCCTCAAGAGTGAAGCCCTGGCCATGGACGTGGCTTCCCTGGGCAGGGAGATGCCCCACACAGCCAACGGAAATACGCACCCGAGAGACGGCCTTGGCAGAGAGGCAGAGGAGAGGAGCCAGGAAGGGACCCTGGGCCCAGCCGGCCAGCCCCGTTTCTTGCAAGGCGATGCCAAGAGAAGAGTGTTGAGGAACATTGCAGCCTTTTTGTTCCTCTGCAATATCTCGGTAATCTGCATTGAGTTCTTTATCTTAAAAATAATTAAACTTTTCCCCTTGCTTTTCTTGAATGGAGGCAGCTTATTAGCAAAATGATTCAAGGGTCAGGTTAAAGAATGACTGGGACTGGGGCTAAAGACAGCAGCTGAGACGGCTCAAGGTCTGTCGGTTACACCCTCCCGGGTGTGATCTGAAACAGAACCCCCCATGCAGAGGGCAAGGAGAGGTGGCAGAGAGAGCAGGCCACTCCAGCTTTGTAGGTGATGGTTTTCATAAGCCAAGGGAACTTTTATACAAGGCCTGTCTGGGGCAGTAGCAAGACAAGCGGATCTCTGCCCCTGCCTGCCAAATTGTAAAAGCTTGTAGATATACAGCCAGAGAAACCTCAGCCAGGCTTGGTCCCGTATACTGTGCAGGTATTCTCAACACCACATCCTTATTTCAGGGCTGTGTCCTTGGAGCAGCTTCTGGGAGCAAAAAAAGGCCAGCAGAGCCCACATTCCAAGAAGAAGAGAGGGGCTGAGGAGCCTCTGAGTACCTCTGTCCAGCTCAGGAGTCAACTACCAGCTGTGTCTTTGGGATGACCTTTCCCAACAACCACTTCTTCAGAGGGGTCACAGTCTAGGGAGGAGGGACACAAGGGAAAAATGTACAGTGAGCAGGACAATCATTGGGACAGGTGTGTGCAAAGTGTCATGGGGATGTGGATCCAGGGAGGGGCTTCACTGAGTCAGGAAGGATTGAGGGGAGGCCCAGGCTTAGTTAAGAGTGCTTTTGGCTATAAAGAATAGAAAGCTGGGCCAGTGGTATCTTCAGCCTTAAACATAAGAATTCTGAAGGTTGGCAATTTGGGCTTGGCCTGGCAGCTGAACTCTATTATCAAGGATCTAGGTACATTCATCTCTCCACTTCACCGTGCTTAGTATGGTGCTTGTTGCCGTATGGCCACAGGTGACTGCAACAGCACCAACCATCACGTCTGGGCTTAAGACATGAAGAAGGAGAGAAGTACTAGCACCAGGCAGTGGCTTTCACATGGCCACCTTTTGCTGCAAGAGAGGCTAGGGATGTGGAATTTTGCCTTCCAGCCTCTGGTGGAAAGTAGAATGTTGACGTGTGTAGCATCTCAGTTTTGGCTGCCTCGGTGTCCAGGAAAGGCTGGAAGTTTGCCAGGTGGTCAAGGCAAGCAAAAGCATTTGGAGCAGAGGGCACACCATGTTCAAAGGCACAGAGGCAGAAGACACCATGGCCTATTTTGGGAGCAGCACGTAGTTTAGCATGAATCCCATGCACATCGAGGAGAGTGGTGGCTCGGGAAGCAGGAAGGCGGGTCCCGTTAGTGGGTCTGGCTCGAGTGAACTTCATAAGCCTGACTGAGTCTGGTCTTTATGCTGGAGGCAATGGAGGTCCCTTCTGGTTTGTGTTGTGGAATGATCTCCTTAGCAGCAGGTGTGAGAATGTTGGAGAGTGGGAAGCCTGAGGGCCGGGACACCTGAACAAAAAAGCAGCCCCATATCTTCCCAGATGGGAGATGATGGGCTCTTGACCCAGAGTAGTGGGCATGAGGATCTAATCTGAGTCTTGCTTTGGATGTCCCAGACCTCGGTCCTCCTTCGGTCGGTGGACAGTTATGAGGACCTCTGAAGGAAGAAGGGGGTCCCAGGAAAGTTTGGCTCCAGGTGGGCCCTCCTCTTTCATTGAATTGGCACTTATGGAGCACCTGCTGTATGTCTGGCACTATGCAGACACAGCAGTGGATTCCCGTTTCTCGTTTGAACGGGAAAATGAGATACATATTGGCAACTACAGCGGGAGTCTGTGTTTTACGGGAGGCTTGTCTGTGTTTTACGGAAGGGGTGTATCAGCTCATCTGACAGAATCAGAGTTGGTTCCAGGATTTCCCTAACGTGTATTGTTTTTCTTCCACACCCAGAGGGATGAATAGATCTGTCTTCAGCAAGTTCAGGAAAGCCACTTTCCCTGTGAATTCTTTGCTTGACGGCTGGAGAGGAAGGTGGCTTGCATTTTTGGACAAGCTTGGACAAGAAGAGCAGTGGGATAGTGGAATCAAGTCTAACAGATGGTCTGTTGGGACCCAGAGGCCAGACTCTGGGCTCTGTCCCAGGAGGGAGACACACGGTGTTTCTCCACGTCTGAGCTCAGCCCCCGATGTCCCCAGGCCCTGCCTCTGTTCACTGGGGAGTGAGCCAGAGGACGGAACTCGCTGCGGAGTGATGGCGAGGGCGCCCTCAGCCGACTCCACGGGCAGCACTCGCAGACCTCTGGTGGGTCCCAGGGGAGGACATCTCTGCTCCAGGACTGGGTGGCTGGGGTCTAGGAGGGGACAACAGCTGGCCGTGAAGTGGACAAACAAGGGTGCTGGTGTTGACAATGGAATTTAGGGTGCCGTGGGAACACAGGGGTCTGGGGCAACAGTGGTGGGTGAGGGCGGGGAGGTCAGGCAGAACGATAGGCACGGGAGATGCTGTGCCAGGCAGGACTTGCTGGAAACGCTCCAGGAGCAGGAAGGGAAACCCACGCAGTGATCGAGGGCATGCAAGGGAAAGGACCCATGAAAGGTGCCGTGGCAGACCACGCAGGGCCTCCTGAGCCATGGCCACAGGCAGGACGGAATCCCAAATGCAGCAGAAAACCACCAAAAGCTTTCAAGGTCAGGACAGAATCTGAATCCTGCTTCTTTTCTTTTTAATTCAGCTTCATTTTTAATTGTAGTACACGGCACGTAGCATAAAATTTCCCATTTAACCATTTTTATTTATTTATTCTAAAGATTTTATTTATTTATCTGATAGAGCATGAGCAGGGGGAGCAGCAGGCAGATGGAGCAGGGAGCAGAGCAGGGAATCCGATGCCAGACTTGATCCCAGGACCCCGGGATCATGACCTGAGCAGAAGGCAGACGCTTAACCCAGATGCCCCCCATTTTAACCCTTTTAAAGCCTATAGTCCAGTAGTGGGAAGTCCACTCACACTATTGTGCCCCCCCACCTGTGTTGGAAACCTTTCCACCCTGCAAACTATAGTTTGGCAGGCACAAAGCAGCCCCTATGCCCACCACCCCGGGTCCTGCCAATGGCGCCCCACCTCCTGTCTCTGTGACTTCAACCACCCCACGGAGCTCACGTAAGTGGGATCACAAGGCATTTTTCTCTTAGCAGCCAGCTTATCTCACTCAGTATAACGTCCCGGGGTCATCCACGTGGTAACGTGTGAAGGAAGGGAGACGTCAACAATGACGCCCGGTTCTGACTTGAGCTCTTGGAGACATGGTGAAGCTATTTATGGGTACTGGGGACTCCGAAGGGGGGGCAGGCTCGGGGAGGGGCTCAGCCTAGAAGAAAGATCCTGAGTTTAGTACTGGACACCTGCTTCTGTGCGGTGCCTTGGAGACGCCCAGGCGAACGTAGCCAACAGGCAGATGTTTCTTTTCCTACTGCTGCGTAACAAAGGACCCCAAATGTAGGATGAAAATGATAGCTGTTGGGCTGCCTGGGTGGCTCCATTGGTTAGGCATCTGACTCTTGATTTTGACTCAGGTTATGATCTCAGGGTTATGGGATTGAGCCTTGGAATGCTCTGTCTCCCTCTCTAAAAAAACAAAACAAGGATCACAACAACAACAGCCATGGGTTTAGGTCTTATGACCTTGTGGGTTAGAGATGCTGGTGGGGCTTGGCTGGCAAATCCTCTTGTTCTTCTCTGCTTCAGCTGGGGTTGGTGGGCGGACTGGGCTGGAGGGTCCAAGATCTGGTGGCTGGGGTGGGCTAGGAGGGCTTGGCTATAGTGCATCCACAGGGGTTCTCCAGTACAGAGAGTGGTGGTCTCAGGGCTTCTTATGTGGCAACTCAGGGCCCCAGAGCTGACCTGCTGGGAGACCAGAGGTGCCAGTCCATTAGGGCCTGTGTGTGGATGTTGTGTGGTGTCACTTCTGCTGTATTGTATGGATCAAGCGGTGACCACATCTCCCAGAGTCAAGGGAAGGGGACAGGGACCCCTCCTGATGGAACAAGGAGCAAGAGCTCCAGCCAACTTAACAGCAATAAAATAAATAAAATAAAGATCTGGATTTCTGTCCTTCCCTTTTTTTCTCTCTGTCTTCCCTCCTTCCTTCCCTCCTGAGTATCTATCCACTGGGTGTCTCCCAAGGGCCAGCATGGCTGTGAGTGATGGGGGCAATGTGACCCAGGTTCCACCTTCCTTCCGGTCTTGGGGGGCAGAGCCGGCAATAAGCATCAAGCAAGACACCGTTACAATGATGCGTGATCCGCAGAGAATGAGCAGAGAGGGTGTGAGGTCGCAGCTGGTGGCTGATTCAGATCAAAATGCCCAGGCTGGGGTGAGCGGCTTTCTCTCCCACCACATGAAGGGCCAATGGACTGGGGCCCCAAGGGTGCGGGACATCCAGGCAGTGGGATTAGGGGTTGGCAATGGATCAGCCAGCTGAGAGAGGGCTTTTAAATCCCATGTTGGGGGTAGACTTCATTTTAACTACACCATGAAGACCGGTGGGTCCTTGATCAGGAATGAGTCTGGCAGCTGAGTGGTGAATGGATCCATCTGGGGGCTCAGTGTAAGCCGGAGAGCAGGCAGGAGGCTGCTGCAATGGTCCAGGCGAGAGCAGAGAGCAGGGAGCCTGGGGAGGTGTATGGGGGCAGAAATGGCTACACGGCTGCCTGGGTGTCTTGGGGGCACGGTCCTCCAGGCTCGCTGATGGGCTGGGTGGCGGAGGAGGGTTTCGAGGGTTTTGAGGGTGAAGAAAACAAGGATGACACCTGGAGTTTTGACAGCAACGGGGAGGAAGATGTTGCTGATGGTGGGGGGGGTAGTTTGAGATTCCGGTGAGACACCACGAAGCCTGTGGGGTCCTCCAGGGAGGAGCGGGTGCGTGATTCCAGCTGGGGAGTCATCGGCTGATAGTGGGTTCTTACAGCCAAGACTGGGGGAGCTCATCCAGGGATCACGTGTGTAGAGGGAAGGACCCAGGGGTGAGCCTCCGGCCAACCCTGAGAGACTGAGCAAAGGACCAGCTGGCGAGGAGCAGGTGGAGTGGTGGGAGGGGCCTGAGAAGCAGAGCCTGAGAACACAGTGGGGCAGAGATACACAGTGACACCTGTACGGAGAAGCCCGTGTCCATTAGTTCCTGCTTTGTAAGAAATCACCCCACACTCAGCAACCCAAACACCACCTCCTCGTCATGGCGTCTGTGGAGCAGGAGTCCAAGCCCTGCTCAGCTGGTGCTCTGCTAGGGTCCCTTACTAGGAGCACATGGGCCACTGGGGGCAGCTGCCACTTCAGAATGCACTCTTGGGGGCTCTTTCCCAACCTGCTCCTGGGGGGGCTGCTGGGCCTAGGGCGTGAGTTCCTTGAGAGGTGCTGGGTTGGGAGCTCCCTCGGCACCTGGTCACAAGGCAGCACACAACGGGGGGGACAGCTCCCTCTCCTGCACGAGGGCATGAGCAAGAGGGACTCTGCAGCCTTTCGTTACCCAATCTCAGAAGTGACACCTCATGAATTTTGTCATATTCTAATGGAAGAGGCAAATCACTAGGCTGAGCTGGACTCAAGGGGAGGGGGCTTCACAAGAACGTGACTCCCAGGAGGTGAGAGGCTGCCTGCCACCACGCAGGGGTGGAGGAGAAGAACTCAGGGCAGGGAGACCAAGGGGGGCGGGGACCAGTGTGTGGCTTCCATGAGCAGCAGTTGACAACAGGTTATGGCTTTTGGTTTTGCAAAAGTAATTGGGGTTTTATTCTCTTCTGAGCTGTGGGAGATGGGTGTCTGTGTTCGCATCTTACAGGTGAGGACACTGAGGGCTTGGAGGGGTTAAATGAGAGTCCATAAGAGCCACAAACCCAGATGTGCTCCAAGACGTGTGCTCCTTTCCCCTGGTTGGGGGGATGTGGGCAGGGCCTGGGCTCTCTCTCTAGGTCAAGCCAGAGAGGAGACACCGGAACTCAGTGGCCCAGGCCCATGTGGCTGGGATCTGAGCACCAGTGTTAGTGTGTGAAAGCGGGTATGATAAACAGGTGACCTCTGCTGTAGGTAAACCCTGGGGGCGGTGGGAACACAGGGCATTCCTGACCAGACTGGTTAGATCAAGGAGGACTTCCTGGAAGGAGTGGTAATCTCAGGACTTGGAATAAGGTAGGATTCAGTCAAAAAAGGCAGACAGGGAGCCTGTGACAAAGGAAGAGGCACAAGCAAAGCTGAAGACTTGAGGGAGAAAGGCATATCTGGCCTTCAGAGGTGGGAGTGAAAGACATAGTGAGGGACATAGAGACATGGACAGGTGCCTGGTCACTGGGGGAAATTGGACTCTCTCCTGAAGGCTGTTGGGAGCCACTGGAGAGTGACAAGCAGAGGAATGTCAAGGTCAGATGTGTGCTTTATAAAGATCACTCCCACCGTCAGATCTGTGGTGGATGGAAGGCATCCACTAGAGTGGGGGAGGATGTGTGTGTGTGACCATATCCCGGTGGGGGATCCTGAGGACCCGTCCAAGGTGATGGCTGTGGGGATGGAGAGAATCAGGTGGGTGTGAACAGCGTTCACTCAGGATGGGGCCAAGGAACAGAGAAGGGTCAGGTGGGCTGTGCGGATTTGACGAGCTCCGTGGAGACGCGCATGTGGTGCAGAGACAGGTGTGGCTCCGTGTCCCGAGTCCAGGCCAGAGCCTGGGGGTCACATGGGGCTTCCGAGGTGGCTGCTAACACGGGTTCCTCTTCTCTTCCAGCTCTGGATCCCTCCCGCCTTCGGCTGCCGCCCTGAGTACGACAACGGATTGGAGGAGATTGTCTTTGGCTTTGAACCTTGGATAATTGTGGTCAACCTGGCCATGCCTTTTTCTATTTTCTACCGAATGCATGCAGCTGCCTCTCTCTTTGAGGTCTATTGTAAGATATAGTCTGTGTCTGCATCAAAGCCCGAGGAGTGATTTAACAAGAGAATTCACTGAAGCCACCTGGGAATGGCCAGGTTGGGCAAACATTGCCTGGCGAATGCAGGAGGGCTGCCTTTGTTTGTACCAATTGTGTTTCCTGTGAGCTGGAATTGTCCGTCACCCCAGTGAATGTAATCAAGTTAGCTCAGCATCAATGAGGCGGCTGAAATCTGGCTTTGGTTAGCTCATTCTAATTGAACCCAAATTATTTTATCTCCTTTTAAATGAGCTCCTTTGTTTTAAAAGAATGGGATCCCAGGTTGGGGAAAGAAAAATGATCCAGTTCTTTTTTCATAAAAATTGTTTTCTGTTATCATGTGACTCCCTACAACTTTTTCTGCCCATCTGAGTCATATAATCATCCTTACATTTTATCCTTCCCAGGGCTGATCAATGTACAGACAAGCACGTTTAGTTCAAATTGTACTTTCTGATTATGTTTAAGTTTTTGAACAAAGTTATTTTTATCATCTGGATGGAAATTAGTGTATAGATCAGTATGGAGAAGTATTTCTTGCCCGAAATGTTGGCACCTTTTTGTTTGTGATCATTTTGAGGTTTTCTTTTTTAATTTTACTTTTTCTTCTATCACTGTTAATACATATATGCTTATTACAGAAAATGTGGACATTTTAGAAGACTAGAGAGGAAAAATCCACCTCGGATGCCGCTGTTGTATTTTTCACACCTTGCTGTATTTCTCTTATCTGTGTTCCTGCCCAGGATTCTTTTTGTTGTTTTCATTGTTATGCTCACCAGTGGCGATGTGACAGGTTCCATTTTGTACCTGCCTTTTTGTCACTTAACAAAAGAGCATAAACTCTTCCTTCACATTGTTCCAAACTCTTTGCAAATATCATTTTGATTCTGTATTGTAGTCCATCAAGTGGACGGGCCATAGTCAGTTTCCTATTGTTGGTTTTAGAGTGTTTACACTTTTTGGTTTTTATAAGGGACTCTGCAAAAAAATAGTACCTTTGTAAAGCATTTCCTATATAATGGTTTCTATAAGACATATACTTAAAATTAGGATGCCTATTCAAAAGGTTATAAATATTTTAAAGCCTCTTAAGAAATAATGACATGGGGAAGGCCTTTGTATGTACTTTGCCATAATCATTTCAAGTTCAGAATAAAAGTAGTTTACTTAATCATCAGTACTAATGTGAACATCTTCTCATCTGAGTGTATTATAGGGGGGACAGCCTGGGCAAGGGCATATTAAGAAACACCAGATTTTTTTTCCATGACTCAAATACTTGATGTTCATTCCAGAAAAAAAAAAAAAGTGGGCAGATGGACTAAAAACAAAGTGAAAGGTTGTCCATCATACCTTCTATTTAGGGTGGTGGTTTTCAACCTGGGACCATCTTGTCCCCCTGGGGACATTTGGCAAAGTCTGGAGATACTTTTTATGGTGACTGCTGGGGGAGTTGAGGGGGGCTGTGGGCATCTAGTGGACAGCTAGCTGAGATGCTGTTCAACTTCCCACGACGCACGGGATGGTACCCGCAGCAGAGAATTAGCTGGCCCCAAAGGCTAATAGTGTCCTGGCTGAGAAACTGTGATCTAGAGGTAACTGCTGTTCATTTTTGGTTCTCAGTACCTCTCAGGACACACACACATGCACATACATACATGTGCATGCACATACACGTGAATGAGATTATTTTTGTATGTACTGAATTTGCATATAACTAGCTTCTCTTTCTTTTAATACACCAGTGTGTTTCTTAACTTTTGGCATCCCCCTGGCACGGATTCTCACACTTCAGCATGTATAAGAATCATCTGGGGGAGCCTGTTAGGTTTCCAGCCAGAAGTTCAGGTTCTGTTGGGCTGGAGTGGGGCTCAGGATGCTCAGGTGATGCCAACTCCCTTCTAGAAGCATCTCCTTGGGAGTCCTGGACCCCAAGTCCGGACTCCTGAACAACATTCCTTGACGTTGTGTCCTCTTCTGCAATATGAACTTGGCCAACTTCAAAGTACATTCCTCGGAGGGATGTAGCATTCCTTATTTAGTCAGACCCTGATGTTGGACATTTAGAGACATTTGGTGGTTTCTTTCCCCCCACTTTTTTTTTTTTCAATTATAAGTGAGGCTGCAGTGAGCATTTTCATGGCTAAGTCTTTTCATGTGTTGATAAACCACCCTGCACAAGATGGCTACATGTGAATGCCCGTTTATTCAGAGGACCCCGTTTTGTCTGGTGTTAATTTCCCCCTGTTCTGAGCACATTAGTACAGCCCTAGGACCTCCGCCTGTGGGGTTAGGGCTCTGCCAGAGAGATAAAGGGAATCACAGGAAGGCTGGGAATGACTGATCCAGGTGTGACAGTTTCAGCGAGGCCATGGGGTGCCATCAGAGCTGGGAAAAGTCAGCACAGTCTTCCTGGGCTCAGAACCTCTGAGCAGGGACCTTAAAGACGGATCATCTCTTGGCTCTAAACGAGTAGAGCCCGCAGACTCAGGGTTGGCTATCACAGCCAGGTGGCTTCGACCCACAGGGAGTCAAGCCTAACTCAGCTGGCTTAGGCAGCAAGGAAAATCTGTTACCTTAATACCAAGGCAACTCACAGATGAGGAACCAGAGTGTGCAATCAATGAGAGTCACGCCCTCAAGGCTAGAATAAGAGAAATGCCAATTAACACAGTAATGAGATGCCATTTCCCATTCATCCAAGTGGTGAGAGTTGGCCAAATGTAAGGGAAAGTGAAGGCACACACACTGCTGGCAGGAGCGTAAATTGGTAAAAGCCAAATGGGAGATCAGCTGGTAACATCGAGTAGGGCTGAAGGCACACATTCCTTAAGACCTAGCAATTCTACCCCTCAGAGTGAGCTCCAGGGATATCCTCACATGTATGTGCAAGAGGACATGCTCAGAAACGTCCACTCCAGGGGTGCTTGTCAGAAAGAAATAAAAACAGCCTAAATGTCCATCAGAATGGATAAACTATGGCCTATTCCCACCAGGGAATATTACACAGCAGTGAGAAATGAATGGGTTGGAACTCCATGCAATGATACAAGTCATCCTTCAAGGCAACGCTGTATCGATAATGAAGTATCATGATGGTGTAACTGATGTGATATGTTAATATAACACTTAAAAACAAGCAACACAATCTGATATTTCTGGAATATATATGCAGTAAAATTATAATCACATGTGAAGTAAGAGTGCACCCCGAGTTCGGTAGAGTGGTCATCTGTGGGCTGGGGAGGAGGGAGGATGCAGGACCGGGGTGGGGACAGACAGCTGAGTGCATGTTGTGTCTGCAGTGTTTGATTGTTCTGGCAAAGTGACCTGTATAGAAGTATTTGTTATATTTTCTTCTGTGCTTTTTAATATGTCTGAGATATTTCACAATAACAACATGTGAAGGAAAGAGAAAAGAAAGTCAACGTAATGAAGAGCAACATAGAGTTATCAGAGAAGGTGAGTTTCCAATATTCATCCACTGTCTTTGGGAGGAGGGTATCAAAGCCACCTTTGGTCCCCTCAGCAGGTAGATCCCCCAGGTGGGGTAGCTCGATGCCATGAGCTGTCAAGATCCCCCAACCCCTTGGATGATTCTGGGCTCATTAGGAAATTCAAGATCAATTTGCCTTCCCATATCGTTCTTCACCGAGGAGAGTGATGTCCCAAGTACTCAGGGTATCAGGAAAATGTGTTACTCACCTCTTACAACCTCATACAGGTGCATTTGCTAGCTCAATCTCATTCGTTCCTGCCCCCCACCAAGCCAGCATTTCGACTCACATTCTAGGAGTACCCAGGCTCTTGGTGGGGCTGCATGGAAGGGGGAAGGGCAAGAATTTCGGAACTGGACACCCAGGCTCACATCCAGACCTGGGACGCCAGGCATGCCCTAGAAAAGACACCCCATCCACAAGACATTTTGCAAACACTGGAACTAAATGCCACCAGCACCTGCTGGTCACTTGTGCCTGGAGGACAGATCAGATTCCTTTGTCTGTCTTCACAAACACCAGTCAGGAGCCTTCCGTGTAACCCCGGCAGCCCACAGGCATCTCTGGTACCTCTCTATGAAGCCGCTGCCAGGTTGGGTGAGTGTTACTACTCTAGTTGAGTGGAAGGAACCTTTGGGCATGCTAGGGAACATACATGGCTAGTAAATTGTAGTGATGGACTATTACACTTAAACCCTTTTCCTATTACATAGTCTTAAAAAGAAAGTCAATTTGGTAAAAAAAAAAAAAATAAAAATCCGTCCAACAATTGCTTGAGGATACATGGACAGAATAATCCATCAGCTTGACAGGGTATTTCCCTTTTTACTGTTATAAATTGCTACATGTGGCTTAAAATGGTGAGGGATGGAAACTACTAGAACAGAGGGTTCTCCGCCCCCTGTGAGTTCGGCTGGGGAAGAGCACGACCAGCAGGGGGCACTGGTGTCCTTCCTAGGAGTCCTTGCCCGTGCTTTCAGGGCAACACTAGGGGAGATCTGGTCCACCTGGAGCAGCCTCAAGAGTACCCAATGAGGGTTCAGTGGTTCAGCATCTGCCTTCGGCTCAGGTCATGATTTAGGTCCTGGACCTGAGACCCGTGTTGGGCTCTCCGCTCTGCGGGGAGTCTGCTTCTCCTCTGTTTTGCTTCTTGTTTTTGTTTTGTGTTTGAGAAGGAACATTTAAAGAATGGATTGGGTTCAGAGGAGAACAGAATGATTTTTGGCGGGGGGGAAGAATACAGACATGAGAGAGTAATGATGTGCATACATTTTTGTGCACATTTTTATAAAAAGATTTTATTTATTTATTTGACATAGAGAGAGATCACAAGTAGGCAGAGAGGCAGGGAGAGAGAGAGAGTGAAGCAGGCTCCCCGCTGAGCAGAGAGCCCAATGCAAGGCTCAATCCCAGGACCCTGAGATCATGACCTGAGCTGAAGGCAGAGGTTAACCCTCTGAGCCACCCAGGCCCCCTGTATGCACATTTTCAAACATTACAACTTCAGTGGGTTAGCTCAAGAAATCAAAATATTGAAATGCACAATGTAAGCAGCACCAAGAAAGACAATTCGGCAACACTACCGTCTGGCAAAAGCATATACACCATATCCCACTGTCTGCTGCCTGGAGCATGCTGCATTATACGCTCTGGCATATTTTGGGAACATCTGTAGGGCACCTGGACAGACCAATCCCGTCTTCATGTCCGGTGGCACTTTGCTCTGCCTGCCTTGCTCCACACTCCGCCTGATGTTCCGCTCCCAGGTGTCCCCTCCATAGCCATGCCTCGGGGGCAGCAAAGTCTATCCTCCATGAGCAATAAAAGTTTCAGTGCAAAAAAAAAAAAATAGTATCCAATGAAGGGATGGGTGATGGGTGCAAACTGACACGTCTGTGCCCCCTCCAAGCTCTGGGCTGCTGTAGTGTGTCTCAAGGGCTGTCCTCACTCCCAGGTGAGAGCTTGGGAGGATTCTGGGTTCTCCTAGGGATGCTGAGAACTAGTTAAGAGTTTCAGCAAGGGTGTTCCTTCCCCTTGCCCCCAGCACCTCCCACATCCTTGTTCCCTTCAAGAGGCTTTGCGGAACATGGGGTGTTCCCATGTAAGGAGAGTCCCCCAGAATGTGGTCAGGGAGGAGGCTGGGGCAGCGGGCTGGGAAGACATTTTCACAAGGTCTGATGGGGGAAGGGCAGCAACATTAGCTCCTCCTCAGAGCAGACCTTAGGGGACCATGGGGAGGGGGTGCGGGAGGGATGAAGGCAGTGTTTTAATACTCAAAAGGAATGAGAATTGTGGTATGCTGTTTCAGCCACATTAAAAACCACCATGATATTTCACTATCTCAGAAATATAAATTAAATCAAGTACCCTGCTTAAGCACTTCACTGGCTTCTCATCGCTTTTAGAAGAAAGTACAATCTCTTGACCATGGTCTGCCAGGATCTTTTTTTTTTTTTAAACAACTTTTTTTTTTTTAAGATTTTATTTATTTATTTGTCAGAGAGAGAGGGAGAGTGAGCGAGCACAGGCAGACAGAGAGGCAGGCAGAGGCAGAGGGAGAAGCAGGCTCCCTGCCGAGCAAGGAGCCCGATGTGGGACTCGATCCCAGGACGCCGGGATCATGACCTGAGCCGAAAGCAGCTGCTTAACCAACTGAGCCACCCAGGTGTCAATTCCCCTCTCTGTCACCCTCTCCCAGGGACCCCCAACTGCAGCCACTGCTGCAGCCACATACAGCTCCCTTGACTGCCTTGGATCCCGCAAACTCTGTTCCTCAGGACCTTTGCACATGCTAATCTCTCTCTCTCAGGAGAATGCTTCTCTGTTTCCTTGAACTGGGTCAGCCTCTTTTCATCCCTCAGGCTGTGCAGAGAGGTCTCTCCATTGTGAGGGGTGCCCTGGTCATCTGTCTAAATAGATCCCCCCGTGGACCTTCACCTTGGCCCCTTTATTCTTAGTCATTTACTTATGTGTTTGTGCTTCTCTGTCCTGGACACAACCATCTGTCTTGTGAGGGTAAAGTCTTAGCCTCCTTCTACCCCAGGCCTCACCACATGGGTTGCCGCCCTCACAACCCAGAGTATTCCATGGTGTGTGGAAATGCCTGGAACACGGCGGAGGTCACGACTGGCACGTTTCCATGAATAATTTTTTTTTCTTTTTAGAGAGAGAATCTTTTTTAAAAATTTTTATTTTATTGTTACAGTGTTCGAAGATTCATTTTTTAAGGGCTTGGCAGACTGCTCCCTGCTTCTAGCACAGGCGTCCAGCTCCCTCTTCGCCTCTAAGGCACAAGGTGGCGCCCGAGGCCTGGCCCAGAAGAGCCCTGGGTTAGTCTGCGCTCCCCTCGGCTTGTTCTGGCCCCTGGACAGAGCACAGGGACCACCTCTGTGGAAGCCTGCAGGTGCCTTTTGCCCTCCTCCTTGGGAGGGAGGAACCGCTGGGGCGGAAGAGGAACGGGGACTGTCTTCCTGACAGCAGCGAGTGTTGCCTCTGGCAGATGTTTCTGAACACCAGTTGTGGATGAGTGGCCTAAACCAGACAGAATAAGCCCCCCTCCCCTCGGCTGGAGGTTGTACAGAGGAGGGCGTGTAAGTACTTCCAGGCCAGGAGTTGGCAAACTACCCTCTGTGAGCTAAGAACGGCTTTTACGTTTTGCAAGATGGTTAACAACAACAACACCTACACAAAAAGATTATGTGGCAGAGACGTGCCTCACACAGGAACAGAAAATGGAGCAAATGCGAGCTGGGGATTGTCCGTGCCGTCTGCCCAGGGAAAGCTGGAGGCCAGGGCACGGATCAAGCCCCTCCCTGTTAGTTTCCCTGTCTGCAGAGGGCGGGGAGGAGAGGCGGGTGCGCAGGGTCCTGGCTTTGATGACCTGCTCCCCTGGGGCTCCTCCCACTGCTCTGCCCACCCTGACCCCCACTCTCCCCCTGCAGGCTCCTCACCCTCTCCTTGGGCAGGTGGTGTTGCTGTCCTGCATCCTCTTGGCTTTTCACTTGGCTCTCCTTGGTGCTCTAGTTCATGGCCACTGGTTTCTTTACTGTCTAGATGCTGCTGACTCCAAAATGTGCATATGCAGCCCAACCTCTCAGTTCCCTGCTGGTTGTTTCCAGCAGCTTCGATGTCCCATAGGCACTTAAACTGAAAGTGTCTGACCCCAAACTCAAGAGTTCTCAGTCCTCTGGCTGGTTCTCCCTCCTTTTTAAAAAAAAAAAAAAAAAAAATTAATTAATTAATTAATTTTTAAATTTATTTTTATTTTCAGCATAACAGTATTCATTATTTTTGCACCACACCCAGTGCTCCATGCAATCCGTGCCCTCTATAATACCCACCACCTGGTACCCCGACCTCCCACCCCCCCGCCCCTTCAAAACTCTCAGATTGTTTTTCAGGTTCTCCCTCCTTGTCTTCATTCCCGTGGATGGCACAGGCCTGTCTGTCTTGCAAGCCTGACATCCAAGGCATGTCTTTACGTGCCCCTTGTGCCGCATCTCTAAGCAACAGCCACACCTGTCACGTCTACTCCCAAATCTCTTGGCATCATGTGCTTCTCCCCCCTTCCACCTCCTGCCCACTCCGATGTACGGTCATCTCCTCTGGATCTCCTGAAGGAGCCTCCTTGCTCCCTTCTCCAGTGCATCCCTGTTCCCTAGCAGTCTGTCCTCCTCATTGTGGTGAGAGTGGAGTTTGAGGAAGGCAGTTGGGCTCCTATCCCTCCCCAAACAACACCCCCCAATGGTTTTTCATTGCTTGAGTTGAAAACCACAATCCTCACCTTGGCCTCCAGGGTCCAGAATGGTCCTAGCTCCCCACCGTCTGGCCTTTCCTAGTGCTCCACTTTCCCTCTGTGCTCCCCCACACTGACCAGCGTCTTCCGTTCTTTGGACATGCTCTGTTCCTTTCTGCCTCAGGGCCTTAGCACTCACTGCTTCCTCTTCCTTCCACTTAGTTAATTCAGCTGCTTTCGTAGATCTCCATCCAAGCAACAGCTTCTCAGGGAAGTCTTCACTCACCCCTACACCGGGTCTGGAGTTCCTGTTATGAGGGTTCATAGCACCAACTAGCTTTCTTTCATTGTAACTATTGTATCTGTTAATCACACAGTTATGTGTGGGGTTGTTTGACCACTTACTATAAGCTTCCTCTTTTTTCTTTTTTCTTTTTTTTTTTTTTTACATTTTTTAAAGATTTTTTAAAATTTATTTGCGAGAAAGAGGGAAAGCCAAGCAAGTGAGAGAGTGCATGTAGTTGGGGGTGGGGAGCAGCAGAGGGAGAGCGAGAAGCAGGCTCCCTGGGATCATGACCTGAGCCAAAGGCAGACGCTTAACACTGAGCCACCCAGGAGCCCATAAACATTTTTTTAAAACTACTTAGCCATAAGCCTTAAGAAGAAGGGATAGTGTCTGTTTTGTTCCCCAGCTGTGTCCCCTCTACCAACAAAGGAGGAGCTTCCTAATAATTGTGGCTTTAAGAAACAAATGGATGGATGCTTGATGATCTCTTGAGACAAAAACGGGAACTGGGGTGTGGGCGAGGGGTACGGGACTGCCCAGGAACACACAGCATGAGCTCTGGGGGTTGAGAACTGAGTCCTCCTCTGTCTTGTGTCAACCGGGCAGGAGCTTCGCGAATATTAATTACGGCACACACTGTTAACTGCCCTCTCAGTGACAATCCTTTTCTTGCTAAGAAAACGCCGATTTAAAAAAAAAAAAAGAAAGAAAGAAAACCCTGATTTTGGTTGGGGAAGCAAAGTGCCCAGTCTTTGGGGATGAAGCCAAGCACTGGCATCCCGTTTCCCATGGCCTGATGCTTGAAACCGTTTGCAGTCTGCCTTGTCATTAGGAATGGTTTTCTTCTGGCTAACAAGAACTAAGTGCCTCGTAAGATCTACTTCACTGGTGATAGGTCAGATACACATTAAGAAAACACCCCCTGAGATAGCTCTCCCCACCCCGTTTTGCTCCTGGAGGCTGACCTTGATCATGGTGCCCACAGCTGTAATAGCCAGCCTGTGACCAGGAGGCTCCAAGAAGACAAAAGCCACAACACTGAGAAAAGTGGCACATTGGATTAAAAGGACCTGGTTCCTTAGTTCTGTCACTGAGTTTCCGCACCAGCCCCTTGCCTGTTCATTCGGAAGTTCTTATTATGTGAGAGGATTAAATGTCTTTATTGCATAAAGCCATGAGTAGGCAGACCTTCCATTACTCACAGCTGAATGCATTTCTAATCAATGTATTTATTTGAATTTTCTTTTATTTTTATATAATTTCAAATGTGTGGGAGCGTTGTCAGAGGACGAACTTCCTTGTAGCCTCCACCAGATTCACCAAGTGTTCCTGACCACTTGGCTTTCTCTCTCTGGCATGGACATGGTGGGGTATGACATGACACCCTCGTTTCTTCCTGAAGCCCTGAAATGTGGTTAGGAGCATTCCGCTCCTTCCACTCCGGACGTTTCAGCATGTACTCTCCAAGAACAAGCAGCATCTAGTGACCTAATTCAGGAAACTTAGAATTGATACCATACATTTGTCTAATGGTCACTAACTGTCAATTTTCAGTGGTTTCATTGTCAAGAGTTATCTAATATACATGATCCTCATGATCCACATAATCATTTTGCCAACTGTCCCAATAATATTCTTCAGAGGATCTCTCCCCTGATCCAGTTGGCATGCCTCTGTGTCTCCTTTGACCTGGGACAGCTCCTTGTCCTTTCTTTGCCTGTTGGGACGTCAGTACTTTGAAGGGTTCAGGTCCATTGTCGATGGTCCCTCTGTCTGGGTCTGTCTGCTATGTCCTCAGGGGGCATGGATACTGGAAAAGGATGCTGCGTGGCCTCAGGATGTCCCACCACGGGCTCCTTGACGTTTGTCTGTCCTAGCCCGGTCGTGTTAACTCTGTTCACTAGTGAAACCTGCCAGTTTCTCAACTATAAAGTTACTATCCTTTCTTTTTGTCAATATCCTGTTCTTCTCCAAACTTGTACTTGGTGATGACTCTCGTCTAAGTCAGCTATTAGCATTACGGTTGCAAAACTGTGATTTTCTAATTCGGTTATTCCTTTGACATCAATTGGCATCCTCTTGCCTTTCTCCCTCCCTTCCTCTCTCTTTCCTTCCTTCCTTCCTTTTCTGGTTTATCACTATAGATTCTCATTGTATCACATAGATTATAATCCATTAGTATCATTATTAATTCTGATGCTCACGTTGTCCCAGATTTGGTGAGAGCCCCTTCACATTGGTGGTGGGGTAATTTGACATGCCTTCATCTCCAGGATTCCTGTGTGTCTGAGCTGCGAGGGGACAGAGATCTAGGGGCTGAACGCTGGGTTTGAAGAGGAGGCCTCCAGGTCACTGTCAGGTCATGGGCTTGAGGCCACTTTTCCACCTGCAGGATGGGTGCGGATGGCTCATTGCTGCCTTTCTGCCTGGGCTCTGCTGAGGCAAGCTGAGCGCACGGACAGGGCTGGCACTTGGGGAGCTCAGGTGTGTCCCATAACCAAGGACCAAGCCTTCCTGGGTATAAAACAGAGTTCAGTCTTTTGATACCAGCTGCAGCAGGAGCACCCAAATCCTGATTGTTGTTCCTTTTGATGTTGTCATTTGTCTCAGTGAAGCGAAACCGGTTGAAAATAATACCTTCAGAAGGAGGAGAATCAGGGAGTTCAAACAGAAGAATACTTCCCAGCTAGATTAGGGAAACCCCCTTTGTGCTAAAATGATCTAGGCAAATCCTCTTTGGTACAATTTTGTAGGAGCCAAATGTAGGAGAGGAAGCGTTTCTTGTTCCCATCCTCTGGGGCAGGGCTCTGGTTGCGATGAGGAGACAGGGAGTTCATGGGCTGCCTACTTGCTTAGAGTCCTTGCTGATGAGTCTGGCTTCCCAGGTCGATGAGAGACTTTTGGGAAATGTGGCAAAGAGCTGGGGTGAGAGAGGGCAGCCACTGCTCACACGAAACCATTGTCCCCCAGCAGACAAAGGGCTTCAGGAGCCCTCCCCACGAAGACAAGATATTTAAGGGAGTCCTTTGTTGGGTTGACATCACAGTTACGTGGACCAAAGAAAGAAAGAATGAGCAGGAAGAGTGGGAATTTGCTAGCCATGGGATCTTGGTCCATTTACTTGCTCTCTCTGAGCCTCGGTTGGTTTCTTGTCGAGGTCACTCACCACTGCTACACTTTTCCTTCATAGCACCCATCACGGTTCTAATTGTACATTTATTTGGATAATTCTTGCATTAAAGTCTATCTCTAATAACCTCGTAAAGGGAAGGGACAGTACATTTTTTATACTCCCTTGTATTCTCATGAACAAAACAGCATGTAAGAGGTAACAGGTGCTCAATAAGTACTTGCCAGATAAAAGTAAAAGGAATTGAAAATCGAACCTGTTTCCAAAAACCAAGTCCTTTTCTGACATCCTAAGCTGGTGTTCTCCAGGAAGACAAGATGGGATGGAGGTCATTCTAGGGTGAGGGATTGCCATAAGACCCATTGGGGAAATTATCACTGGTGTTTTTTTGTTGGCTGGCTTGCTTGTGTTTCATGGTGGCAGCGGCTTGAATCCAGGCTGTAGGTGGAAGAGGAGGTGCAGGAGAAGATGTGGAGCAAGGGGGAGATGATTGAAAGACTTCCTAGTGCTTACCTGACAGTTAAGGATCAGGGATCCCGAGGAAATACTGAGGGTTTTCCATCTGGGGGAATGGCATGATCAGTTACATCTGAGAAAGATCACTCTGCCTGCCATTGATGGGAGAGTGGACAGAGGATCAGGGCAGAACCTGGAAGCTAGCAGTGTGTCGCCGTAAAACAGCATAAAGAAGACACAGTCCGTGATGGGGTGTCAGTGGAGAGAGGAGCAGATTAGCTCCTAGGAGATGGGGAGAGAGAGGAAGTAAGGATGACTCCCCAGGTGTAGGTGCAGGCCCCTGGACAGATGGTCTCGCCACCTCCAGCAGCAGAAAGCACTGAAGGGAGAGAAGATTTGAGGGAGAAGAGCCTGGGGAAGGCAGGCTGAGTTGGTCCAGCAGGCAGATGGGAACGGGGTTAATGGGGCAGGGAGGTCTGAGTGGAGAGAGAGATTAAGGAGGGAAGAGAGAGTCCAGTCCCTGTTTCTAGACCTCAGCGCAGGGTGGCTATATGCCTCAGCTCGTTCTCTCCCCAGTTGTTGCAGCTGAGCTTAACCCAGACAGAAACTTGGCCCTTTAGAAGGGGAACTTGTCTGCTGGAGGGAGGAAGCATGCTATTCTTTTCAAAACTTTGGGCTTTGGATCATCGGTTCAAGCCTCAATTGCCACTTCTGTCAAGCACTGAAATATTAATCCATCCTTCTCAAGGTTATAAAAGAGAAAGACTGAGACTGTCCAGCAGGCAGGAGGCTCCCAGCCCACTGGAGCCAGCCTTCCTCCTCCTTGTCTTCTGGGCTCCTCCAAAATTATTCCCCAAAGGAAAAATCTCTTAAAGACGGGGGAGGAGGGATGATGGTGGGCAAGAAGACTCTCCCAAGAGGTCAGGTTAAGCCTGAATTTTAGAATGGATGATGGGGACGGGGAGGGGTAGTTTAGAGAAAATGGTTTCTAGGAGACATGCTTCCTGCATGCTTTTTCTAGATGTCGATTTCATTGAACCTTACACCACCAGGAAGAGCAGGAATCATTAGCCTCTTTTGTGGATGAGAAAACCAAGACCGGGTGAAGTTTAGGGCGCTCAAGGTCACGCAGCCAGGAATGAAGTCCCAGTTGGGACTCGGGTCCGGTAGAAATCTAAAGCTGCCCCCTACCTTACAAACGCTCTTTCCCGGTGTAGAAGCCAGCGATTTCCCCATCCCTACCCCATCTCCCCGTTCCCCAAACTTGTCTGGGGCCAGGGCACCAGGGCTGGGTCTGGGACCGCTTGGTCTTCCCGGGGCGTGCTTTCCACGGCACGCGGAGAGGGTCTGGCACGCGAGCGCCTCTCGGACCTGAGGATTCGCCTCCAGACTCCGGCGACGGAGCGCGGAGAGTGAGCGCGCCCCGGTACAGGTGGGGCGGCTGCGCGGGAGATTGGGGAACGCGGAGGCGCGGGGGCGCGGGCCCCGGGCGCAGACGGCGACAGAGGCAGCACAGCAACCCTCAGCCGCCGCCGGCCTCTCCCGACCCCCGCCCCATCGGCGGTGCCGGTTGTTTCTTGGCTTCTCCGGCTGCGAACCAGACACAGCCACAGCCACCTCCGCCCGGTGAGCTTCGGCCGGCTTCCTGCTCCTGGCGCCGACCCTGGAAGCGCGCAACGCAGCCACGGACCCGGAGGCGCTCGAGGAAGCCAGAGGGGTCCCCGCGCACTCGGGACCCTGGCGCAGCGCACGGTGAGCGGCCCCCAGGGCTCCGGGATCCCTTAACCGCGGGTCCCGGTGCGCCAGCCCCCGGGTGCCCGATGGGTCAGCCGGGGGACGCAAGGCCGAAGTTGGGACCTCGCGCAGCCCGCCTCCGCGGCCGAACCTGACATGCTGCCGCCGGGGCGCAACTGCACCGCCGAGCGGGCGCGGTTCCGGCAGCAGCAGCTGGCGCAGCCGGGCGCCGCGGGGGGCGCGGAGGGGGCGGCGCCGCTGGGGCCCGCGCAGGTGGTCACCGCCTGCCTCCTGACCCTGCTCATCGTCTGGACCCTGCTGGGCAACGTGCTGGTGTGTGCGGCCATCGTGCGCAGCCGCCACCTGCGCGCCAAGATGACCAACGTCTTCATCGTGTCCCTGGCTGTGTCCGACCTCTTCGTGGCACTGCTGGTCATGCCCTGGAAGGCAGTCGCTGAGGTGGCCGGTTACTGGCCCTTTGGGGCCTTCTGCGACATCTGGGTGGCCTTTGACATCATGTGCTCCACTGCGTCCATCCTGAATCTGTGCGTCATCAGTGTGGATCGCTACTGGGCCATCTCCAGGCCGTTCCGCTATGAACGCAAGATGACCCAGCGCGTGGCGTTGATCATGGTTGGCCTGGCCTGGTCCTTGTCCATTCTGATCTCCTTCATCCCAGTTCAACTCCACTGGCACAGGGACAAGGCAGGCTCCTGGGGCGGGGTGGAACCGCCATCCAGCCTGGCTAATGGGACACCCTGGGAGGAAGCGGGGGAGCCAGAGGTGAGGGCGGAAAACTGTGACTCCAGCCTGAACCGAACTTATGCCATCTCTTCGTCGCTCATCAGCTTCTACATCCCTGTGGCCATCATGATCTTGACCTACACGCGCATCTACCGTATCGCCCAGGTGCAGATCCGCCGGATTTCCTCCCTGGAGAGGGCGGCGGAGCACGCGCAGAGCTGCCGCAGCCGCGCAGCCTGTGCCCCGGACTCCAGCCTGCGGACATCCATCAAGAAGGAGACCAAGGTCCTCAAGACCCTGTCGGTGATCATGGGGGTCTTCGTGTGCTGCTGGCTGCCCTTCTTCGTCCTTAACTGCATGGTCCCCTTTTGCGGCGGACGCCCGGAGGGTCCTCGGGCTGGCTTTCCCTGTGTCAGTGAGACCACCTTCGACGTCTTCGTCTGGTTCGGCTGGGCCAACTCCTCCCTCAACCCCGTCATCTACGCCTTCAACGCTGACTTCCGGAAGGTGTTTGCACAGCTGCTGGGGTGCAGCAACCTCTGCTCCCGCACTGCAGTGGAGACCGTGAACATCAGCAATGAGCTCATCTCCTACAACCAGGACACTATCTTCCACAAGGAGATCGCAGCTGCCTACATCCACATGATCCCCAACGCCGTGATCCCAGGGGACGGAGAGGCGGACAAGGAGGAGGAGAGCCCTTTTGATCGTGTGTCCCAGATCTCTCAGACGTCCGGGGATGGTGACCCTGCCGCGGAGTCTGCTTGGGAGCTGGACTGCGAGGGGGAGATTTCGTTAGGCAAAATAACGCCTTTCACCCCGGATGGATTCCATTAAACAGCATAAGGAGTGCCCCTCGTGGATCTACACAGCAGCACGGACATCAACGAGCACGCAGAATTCACACTCACCAGTACATTTCCAGAGCTGCCCAGTGGATCACATTTTCTGTGTCTGAAGAATTGGCAGAACCATTTGGCATCAACTCAGTCAAATATACCCCAGCCTAGCAGAAATGGACCAGTGTCCAGTTAGAGAAGAGAAGGTGGTGTTTGATTCTTTAAAAAAAAAAAAAAAAAAGTAGTAGCTGGTCTTTAAAAAATACCGGCTCCCTTTTAAACAATTGAATTGATTAGTCACTTATTTTTGTTTGGTTGATTTTTAGACAACAGGATCTATGTGGGTGTGTCATGCTGCTGGGATGTGTGTGGCTTTTGTGCATTTTGCTTCTTGTGGCCCTGTGTTATTGCATTTTCTGCTGTCTCTGTGTCTTTACAACAGCTGATGAACTCTTTCTGATTTGTTCTGGTGTCTAATAAACACAAATTTATGTGCATGATGGGGTGATTATCTTTGCTTCGCCAGCTTGGTTTTCAGGACAGTTTCTGGAGAAATCACGAGAGTATCCTTAAAATCAGGGAAGAATTTGGCTTGGTCTGGAAGCACATCTTTATTTTATCTTTGCAGACAGGTTGGCCTTACGGGTACACACAGGAGCAAGGACCGTGAAGAGCTTCCAATTCCTCTGTTTTTTTGTTTTGTTTTGTTTTTTAGATACATCCATCTCAAGTCTGTGCTGAAAGCCGGCTTCAGTGATACAGCATCAGATAGGAACTCCTGTGCCTTGGAATTGTAATATTTTTTCTCATTTGGAATCTCCTGTTTAAATAACATAAAATAATTCTCCCAATTCCTCCCATATCAGTTCATTGAAAAGATCATAGAGCATTAAGAGCTGAATCTTTCTCAATCTCAAATCTGTAGTGTTTTAGGCTTACATGGTTTTTGATCTGCATTTCTGAAAGTCTCTGAAATGTGTGAGCTGATATGCTTTAAAAAAAAAATCTCATTTTTAAATAGACATTTTCATCTGTAGGCACCAGGAAATGAGAGAATGCACTTTAACAAAAAGGTAGGAGCCCGAGATGATATTTGAATGAACTTGAAATTGGAAAATCTATTGGTTGAGGTGCTCAACATGAAAAGAGCCCAAAGACTTTCAATCTTTTTGTTCTTCTCTGCAGCCTGTGTGGGGAAGAGAAGTGTTTTATGCCAGAGCCATTCCAACTGAGAGCATGTTATTACCACTGGATCTAAATGTGAGCATTGTTAATGGAAGCAAATGAAATCTGAATATGTAATTTCTTACAAGTCCCTACTCTGAAGCAGGCTCATCAAGGACAGTTCAATTAATTTTGGTCTCTTTCAGGATAATTTTATTGTCAGTCTACTAAGCAACCACGTCTTGTTCATGGCAAGATGTACCGTACTTGACACATAATGCTTCATAAATATTTGGTGAATGAGTACCTCTGGCACACTGAAGTTGAAGCCAAGTCCCATTCGGTACCTCAATTTTCATACAGAATCTCGTCATACTGATATTGGAATCTGAGGTCTGTGTTCCGTTATTGGCCGCAGGTGACCTGATCACTTCTGTGGACCATTAGGGAAACATCGGGGGCTGTGAGACGTGGTTGTGCTCTAGGATTCAGGAGATGGCTGAGTGACCTTGAATGAGTCCAGTAACCTTTCTGGGCCCTACTTTCTGTCCGCATCTGTAAGCTGCAACACTTACACTGAAGCAGTGTTTTCCAAATTGTTCTTCACTGTGCAGATGCTATGGTGGGGGTCTCAGGTGGGGTCTCAGGGTAGTGCAGCAAACCCTGGGGAAAATAACTCTTTTCTCTACAGGGCTTCTTTGAGCTTTTCTGTGTGGCGTGAATCCCCAAACAGGAGAGAATTCTGCATTGCTTCCTGATGTCTTTGACCTTGTGAATCCTTGTTTGGCTCAATTCGTTCCTCCCTTTTCTCTGGAGACCACAGCTGCAGGAAAAGGGTTTGAGAAACCGAATCAATCTGGATGTCTCTTAAGTGTATCTAATCTAGTCTAAAGGACCCATTGTCATAAGCAAGGGGTTTTTTTGTTTGTTTGTTTTCTTTCTTTTTTTTTTTTTTTTTTTTTTGGCAAACCTGTTTTAGGCCCCAGTTTAAACAACTTCTTGTTTAACAGAAGGAAAATGGATTATGTGAGAACCTTAAAAATCCCTTTTGCAAAAGAGCTCCAATCAGTTCTTAAAATTATTTACACCCACTCTGTGCTGGGCATTGTTCTAGGAATGTGGTCACCAATCAGATACTCTGGGATCTTGAGCTTCTGCTTCAGCAGGAGGGAGACGAGCGAAGGATCACTACCACACTGCCCTGTGGTGTGCGGTGTGCGCGGGGTAATGACAACTGATGGGACACGAATGGCCCAGTGTGCAGAATGGGGGAGCTGCTGTCTGACTTCGGGTGGTGCCTCTCAGAAGAGGAACGATGCAGAGAGACCCAGACGAAGGAGGAGGGGTTGGGCGATACTAAGGTCTGGGAGGAGGAGTGCTCTAGGCAGAGGGAATGGCGGGGCGAACTCCCAGAAATGGACTATGCTTGGCACAAGGGGAAAAGAGAAAGGTGGTAGGTGTGGCTGGAGGCCAGCATGGGAGAGCAGCAACGGGCTGGCATTCAGGGCTGGGCACCTCACACGCACTAATCCATTCACTGTTCACAGCCCTGCGAGGCAGGCACCTCTTTTACTCCCATTTTACAGATGAGAAAATGAAGGCGTTAGGAATCTAAATAACGAGCCCGGGGTCATATAGCTCATGAGTGGCTGAGGTGGACTTGAACTTGGGCAGTCTGTTCTTGGAGTCTTTAATTTTCACACTCTGAGCTGGTAAGGAGGGCAGCCAGGGCTTTCCCAGGCAGCAGGTGCACTGCTGCTGGGATCAGAGCATCCCTTGTCCATTGTTAATGAGCTGGTTACCCTACACTTTCCTATGACACTTTCCATATGTAAGCCAACCTCCACTGTGCGCCAGCTCTGAACATCCTTGGTGTTTGGAGGGGAGGCAGCAGAGGGCGGTGGAAAAAAGAGCCATGTCCTGAGCCTGTATTTGGATGGCCAAGTACTTTTCTGATTCTGCTTGATCCTTTCGTTAACCTCACCTGCTGTCATTTGTCCGTTTTACAGATGAGGACACTGAGGCACGGAAAGGGTAAGTTGCTTATCCAAGGTCATATGACAGTACGTGTTGGAACAAATGTTTACACTCGGTCCAGTGGTTCTCCGTGGGGGTGATTTTGTTCCGCAGGGGACATCTGGCCATGTCTGGAGACACGTCTGGTTGTCACAGCCGGGTGTGGAGGGTTCCTGTCATCAATTTACAGAGAACAGGACAGCCTCCAGCACAAAGCATTCTCCGGCCCAGAGAAGCCCTGAGGCTGGTGGGCTCCGGGACCCAGCGGTGGCTGACAGAGCCACAACCCCGGGATTCTGAAGCTCCACAGCTTGCAGTCCAAATTTTAGCCCCCACATTTATTAATTATCTGAATTTGGGCACCTTTTCGAATTCCAGTTTTTTTTTTCCCCTAAGTTTTTTTATTATTTGAAAGAGAGAAAGAGCAAGCAGGGAGAAGGGCGGAAGAAGAGGGAGGGAGAGAGAATCTCAAGCTGATCCTGAACTGCGCGCTTGGAGTGGGATGTGGGGTCCATCCCAGAACCTCAAGTTCACGACGTGAGCCGAAACCAGGAGTCAAACGCTTACCCGACTGAGCCACCTAGGAGACCCTCGTTTTAGTTTCTTTATCTGAGAAATGGGAACATTAACCCCAAAGGTTTGGAGGAGAATTAAATGAGTGTGCACATCACTGAGGTTATTCTTGTGTTGTACTTTTTCTTTTTCCTCCTTAAAGGCTTGATGCAGTTTAAATCGACCTTGAGGTTTTCTATCGTCCTAGAAGCTGAAGCCCTGAGATCTGAGAGTCATTCCGTATTGGCCTCATGGTCTTCTTGGCCTACAATAGTGTCTAGTATGGTGGAGGTGTTCAGTGAATGTGTGTCCCCACCTCGGACACACACACACACACACACACACACACACACCAGTCTTACATGCCACAACTGAGTGAGTAATTAGTTGTTTACGCAGCAAGTCCCAGGGTGGTGGTCCTCACATTTTGGGCTAAGCAAAGGCCTGCAGGGCTGAAAGCCCCACACGGAGAGTTATTATCGTACAACATACCCAGACGCTCTTTTATAACTTGGAGAGGGCTTCCATATTTCCCCCAGAGCCCCACGAATATCCGGTGAGGTCCTTCCAGCCTGCCCATGGCAGAGATGAGACAAGCTGACCAAGGACAGGGAGTGAGATGTCCTGAGATTCATCCAAGGTCACCCAACCAGGGACGCTCACACTAAATCTGAAGGTGGCCATACTTCCCGTGCCCTCCCCACCACACAGCATGGAAGGAATGTGTGACACAACAGGGGAACAGCAGGCATGTCCTTAAAATTCATGCCTGACTGTCCTCACCCTCTCCTGGCTCTGTGTGACGACAGGAATGATGTGTTCTCATCACATGGTGGCATGTCCTTAAATTTGGGGTTGTCTCGTGCTCCCTGCTGTGCAGATTCAGACACACACTTTGGGCAGGAGCCCCACAGAAGCAGCGCCCTATTCCTCTCACAGCATCGTACCAGGAAGATGCCGTCACTTTCTGTCACTGGGAAGGTGCGTTCTGGTCACTGGGTGATGGCGGTGAATATAAAGTTACTTGATACTCGATACAAAGATACTTGATAAATATCCTTTGGAGAGATACTTTGAGACTACAGAAACACCCCATTAGCCCTCAGATTTTACCCACTGGCGTTGGCATCTACGAAGGATCCTTCCCTGAATCAATTATTGTTGTGATTGGCAGATGGGGTGTTTAAAATATTTCCATCATCGTTTTACTGTTGGCTTTTTTTTTTTTTTTTTTACTGTAAGGAAGGGCATTTATTTAATTCATACCTGTGTAGACTCTTGGATTCCTAGATCTTATAATAGGTCATAATCCTTTCCTCTCTGTATTTATTGTGATGTTTAAATGGTCTCCTATTAGACGAGGGAGGAGCCCTTTCGAGTTGCCTTCTGTGTCTTTTTGAGATGCCGTTATTATTCATTGGGCAGTTTGCTATTTTTTTGGCCCAAGATACTCCAGACTCATCTTGTATATTTCTTGCTTGAGCTTTGGAATCAACCATTTCTTTAAGGAGTTTCAGTTCCTTTTAGCAGAGAATTGTATTTAGAAATAAAGATCTGGGAGCTAAGGTGTTATGCTACTCAGGCAATTGGTTTCCAGGCTCCCGCAGAGGACAGAGCTGGGACACAGATATATGTATATATTCACACACATATTCTCCTATGCTTATACGCACAGACCCATAAGCTTCTCTCTACATCTGTTCCTAGCTATGTACAGACATTAAGTCCCTAGGGTTTCTTCTGACTCCTTGTGGACATATTTTAAAATCATTACCTGCATTCAAATTCTGACTCACTGAACTTCTTAGTTCATAAGATCTGGAAGTCAAAGGGATTAACTTGCACACCAAGATTTTGTTTTGTTTTGTTTTGTTTTCCCATATCAAAAAGGGAATAATCACTAGACGTCCGTTGGAGTTTATTGATAGGGTTATGTCATATGATGCAGGCAGAATGGAAAGCCACGCAGACAGTGAGAATTGGAAATCTATCAGCTCTGTGATTGTGTCTGGAAAGCCCAAGGCAGGTCTCTCTGTGTCCATGCAGTAGTCCTATGCTCCATTTTCAGGTGCCCCATTCTAGACCGAGAGCTTAGAAGCCAAGACCTAGGAGGGGAATGAAATGGATCAACAGCAAATCAGACGTGTGATCATAGGAAGAAATAGGGCAAGATGTCAAGCTTGATAAGGAGAGGAATAATTGAGACTGGGGGAGATCTAAGAAGAGAATGTTCCTGAGCTCAGAAGGAACCCCTTGGGGCTCCAGGCCACTTTGGGGAGGACTCCAAGGAAGCACGAGCATGCCCACTCACAAGCAGGGGCAGGGCCATCAGGCTTTGCTTTGACATTCCCAGTTTGGGGCGTGGGGCCACCTGTGTTCCATTTGTAGGACCTGAGCACAATGCTGGGCCCAGAGAAATGCAGAGAATGTTGTTTTCAGAACAGAAATGGCCACTATTCCTTTCTCTTCTTTAGCAATGTTTTATGTGCTTTAAGCAAATTTTGAAGCTGGCTGCAGACATCGAATCTCATTTTGTCCACCTCCTGTATTGTGCACATATGGAAACTAAGCCCAGAGAAGTCGAGGGACTTGGCCAAGAAGCCCAGCAAGGTCATAGGAACTAGAATCTAGAGCCCAGGTGTCCAGGCCCCAGAGCAGTGCTCCTTTTGCAGCCATGTGCACCTTTTATTGGGGGTGAGGGGTGCAGAGGGTGCTCCCTGTCCTTAGAAATCTTTTTCTAAAGGCAATCACAATGCAAAAAATTCACGGTCAATGGTCTTTTCCATGTAAAATTAAGTTGATGAGATTTATTCTTTTTCTACAATATTCCCCATTAGGAAGGAACATTGCCAAGTTGCTTGTGGATTAAATACAAATGCTGAGGGATTTTTAGGACCCTGATTCATTCCTACTGAATGAAGTGTAGAGAATGGTAATTTAGCATTGATGAACCGTAGCTCTCATGGGAGCAAAAGGGCATCTGGAAGGCCTGTTCTTTGTTTGCCTTGTTATTTCATGAAAGAGAAACTGAAGTGGCAGGAAGCTGTTGTCAAAGAAGAAAATAGGGCTTTAAAAAGGAAGTGAAAACAAGCTCAGAGGCACTGGGTCTCCTCATGCAGGGAGAGGGGCTGCCACAGTCTAAGAAGGAATGTGAGTGACTCTCTGTCCCCTGCCCGGCCTCTCCCTCTTTGGTAGAATCATCTAGACATTTCAGACATCGAAGTCATGTTTCCCTGTGCGAGTACCGGACATGTTCACGTTCTGTGTCCATGGAGGACCTCGGGGTGCCAAAGAGCACCCTTAGCGGAGGGTCGTGAGACCCGATTTGTGGTCTACTTGCTGAATGCCCAACATTTTACCATTTGATTGTTCACAGAAGAGCCAGGAGATAGGTACAGTTGGTACAGTTAACACCATCACTTTACCATCGATAATGGAGGGAGAGGTCCTGTGACCTGTCCAAGGTCACACGGGGACTGTGGCAGATCTGAAATTCAGATTCCGGCAGTAAGGCTCCGGAGGCCACTCCCCACACTAAATACTTGGCCTCTTAGGGCCACGTGGCTTAGCTCCTTCAGGCCTGAGTGCTGGGAGATCCCATCCAAGGACATCAATCAACCCCTTTTTTTTCTTGAACACGGTATCAACAACAGTTTGAGGTTATTAAGGGCAGTTTCCTGACCTTGACCTTGTCACCTGGAGTGGTTCCAGACCATCCCTCCATGCCCCCTCCCTGCCTTTCTCCAGCAAACTTGGCCTGGGGGCCTGGTTCACCTGGTTCACATTTTTGTCCCTACCACTGGACACTGATGATGGTTCTGTGGCTGTGGAAACAAACCTTTTAACCATAAGTCTATCAACATCAACACATTTTTTCCTAACAAATATTTTCTAGAGGAAAAAGCACTGAACATATTAAATGCATTGATCATTTTTCTCTTTGGTGCAAGGAAGCCATTTAGAGTGTTACTTTTCGTGTTCCTGTTTTAATCTTACGAACTTTATTTTTATGGAATCAATTATTTCCTTGAAAAACTTCACAGTGAAGATATGAATTTATCGACCAGTGTCTTTCCTCCATATCAGACTTCATCGATACCTTCTGCCACTGTGTTTTCTGTTTGGGGAGAAGGGTGTGATTTTTAACAATTTACCACATAATTGTGTGATTGTCAGTTTTGTTATTTCTTGATGACTTCTATCAGCAATATTTATTATGAATCAGATTAAAAACTGGTAATTTGGATTTATCATTTATCTGATGGATAAGAAATCTGTGAGCATATCTCAGATGACCCAGGAATGATGTATTTTCCTGGGGTGGTCAATTCCACTGCCAATTCAGTTTTTTAAAATACTTCCCATCAGTTTGAAGGCTGTGTGCTCATTGGGTCTCATGCCTATCTCTAGCTTGCTGGCTACAGATCTGGGGATTCTTCAGTCTCCGTAACTGCATGAACCGATTCCTTCTAACAAATCTCATTTCATATATATTTATGATACTGGTTCTGTTTCTTTAGAGAACCTGATAGAGTTTCTGAATGGCTAACAGGTGAACATGGTACAGGGAGAACTGGGCAAGTCTAGAGACTCATTCTGGAAGTTCAGGGGTAAGGTGGATGGCCAGCAATCCAGTAGCTGGCGCTGGAGTTTCCCATTATGGGATCTGAGAGTCTAAACATAGACTCTTTTCTTGAGGATCCAGTGGGGTTGTTCAGGAGTTCCGTCATGAGGAGGCAAGACCCTGGCACTGTGTTGGCAAATGGGGCTCAGGGGATGAGCCCTCAGGGGATGGGGTGTCTAACCAGCATAATGCAGGAAGGGCAGCAGAAGTCACAGCTACAGGGCTGGGGTTCAAGGCAAAGCCCCAGGCTGACCCACATGCAGATTAATGTATTAATTTGTCAACTCCTGTGGGAGGCGGTATGGCGGAGGTGTTATGGCACTCAGGCCCTGGAGCTGGAGTGCTTGTTTTGGAATTCCTGTGCTCCCACTTACTATATGACCCTAGGGACAACACATGCCCAAGTTCCCCTATTTGTTGAGGGAGATAATTATAGTACCACCCCATGGAATCCTGTAAGGATTCAATGAGATACTTTGTATAAAGCTCTTAGAACAGTAACTGCACACTCTTAGTACTGAGTTAACTTTGTATGATGTGTTAGGCTTTGTTGTGATTATGCTGTATAACAAACAATCCCCAAATCTCAGTGCTAACCAATAGTTACTTCTCACACTCATCAGGGATCCCAGTGCTATGGGGCTCTACAGGGCTTGCCTGGATGCAGATGGGCCTGAGTTCAGGCTGTGAGCTGGGTTCATGCCTGCTTCACCTGGCTGTCACTAGAAGACCCAGGAAAAGAGCAGCAGTTGTTTGAGGCACGTTCACGGCCTGTTGGAGGACAGGATTTTAAGAGGCCATGTCAAACCAAGCAAGGAAGGACATTGGATGCTTCTGCAGGTATGTGGCCCTTGCTAAGCTGACTCACACACCAGTAGCCAAAGCAAGTCACACAGCCAAACCCAGCACAGCTGGGGTGGGAGTGGGGCACATGGGAGCAGGGGAGCTAGTGCCAAGCAATAACACAGTCTACAAGAATACAGTCTCTCACAGTAACATTGCCTGGGTGCCCAACAGCTCCCAGGAAGTATCTCAAGTTCCAAAGATTCAGAGGTGAGTCAGTGACCCGCCCTCAAGGACACTGTCACTACACCAACAGCAGCTGGCACGGGAGGCCACAGGAGGCCCCCCAGAGAACTTAACCCTTCTTGGGGGCCAGAAAGAAGTATTTTAATTCCCATTTTTCTATAAACCAGGTATCACCAACCCCATTTTACATATCAGGGCCTTGAGACACAGGGAGCTAAGTCACTTTGGTCCCATGGCCAGAAAATGGCAGAGCCTGGAACCATACCTTGGTGTGCCTGTCCCAGTGCTGTGCTCTTGGCATGACAGCCATGAACTCAAGTATGAAGCATACTTGAGGGATAGCAGGGCCACGATGAGGATTGGCTGAAACTTCTGATCCTGGCAGGAGTCCTGTCTGCATGCATGTGAGCTCCGACAGGCACATCTGCAAGCCTAGACCTTCCCAGCTGGGCTTGTGACTCCAGCCATCTGAAGGGCAGATTCAAGTTATCAACTGCTGGTCCCCTGAATTGTCCAGAAGCTGCTTTCCCCATCCTCTAGCCCATCATTCCCTCCCGGAAAACATCTTCGATTCCTTGGGAATTTAGCTTGCTTAGTCTGTCCTCAGTGCTGGGCACATTCTGCAGGTGCTGTCCCCCTTTGTTACTTTTTATATGCATGTATATCCTGGGTGTCCCTGTTCCCAGAAAGCCTGCGTTCTCCAGTTTCACCTCCATGGCCCCTGGAGTGCCTGCCCAGGGATGGGTGCTAAGCGGGGCTTGAACAAAAGTATGTGGAATGGGTGTATGGATGGCTGGGTCAGTAGGGGCTGCTGAGAGCCCAGGAAGGGGAGTGGATGAGGCTTCTGCTGGTCCCTATCCCTGCTCTGGCCTTGGGCGGGATTTCAGGCAGGACGGGTCTGGTGAACCCACACACTGGCGTGTCTCAGGGATGCAGGTGCAGGGGACATTGCCGGAGCTCCCTTGGGTAGTCAGTGAACAGTGGCCATCTAAGACCACGGTCTTGTGTCGTGTCCTGATGTGTTAGTTGTACTTGCTGCATTCTATCAGCCGGCTGCAGCCCTTCACCCAAACACTCCTCTCAAGCAGGAGCACCTGCCCTACGGAACCGGCAGCGACAGCCTCCTCGTCAGTCTAGAGCATCTGTGTGGTCACGGTCATGCATCCCAACACCCACTACAATCAGAGCCTGCTGAGAAGCCTCATTTTCCTAGTGGGTTATTTATAGCCAAATCATAGTGGGAATCATTATGTAAAGAGGGCTATTTCCTCCCCCAGGGCTGTCAATCTCTTATTCCGAGGAAGGCTCTGGCTGCAGCGATCAGACTTAATGAATGGGCTTGTGAATGGGAAAGTACTAACAACAGAGGAGCCTTGTTACTCTTATCTTCAGGAGAAAAAGAACCCCTGAGAGAAAGGAGACCTTGGGGATTTTCTAGTGTAACCATCCAGTGTTATAGAAGAAAAAACTTGCAGATCACAGGAGGGAAGCTAGTTGTTGAAGTCGGATAGTTACCGAAAGGCTTGGGGCCTGGAGACCTGAGACTTTGTTCTAAATCACGCCGGATCACTTAAAATATACACAATTCTGAGCCAGGTCCCTGGTGGTCGGGCCCAAGGTTTCTCTTCTGGAAGGTGGGGAGGAGGACATCGATGCTGTGACGGTTGGAGCTACCGTGTATAAGCCTCTGGGCCTAGTAGACACCACAGTGATGTCATCACAGAAGACTCAGGACCAGAATCTCTCTTCTCATCACCCCACCTTGCTTTAACCAGAGTAACAACACAAGCCACAAAAGCCGAGTACGTTCCCCTCATACACCAGGAGTTTTCAGCGGGAAGATCACTATCCACGGAGAATTCTGAATATTGTATTAGCGTACCGGGAACGCAGAGCTTCATCCTGCAGGAGTGGAGTCTGTGGCGTCGGCTGTCACTGGAGGTGGGCGAGATCCCGACGTGTGTCATGCAGCGGAGAAATAGTTGGCAAATAGTTGCCATCTGACTAATGGGGAAGGTGGAGGACCTACTGAGGGAGCTTGTGGGGCTGCAGGCTGAGAAGCAGACTGTCTGCCCCATGACCCCCTGGTCCATGAGCCCAGAACAGGCGAATCTCTAAGCAGGTTTGAGCAGGAATAGAGAGCCCTGGAAAATTGGAGGGCTTTGAGGGGTGGAAAGCTCAGCTGCTTCTCACCTCCAACCAGTAGAAGGCCCAAGACACAAAGGCCAACCGGAAGTCAGAGCTAGGACCAGAGCAAGTGTGCAGCGGTCATGGTCTTTGTTAAATCATGAACTCTATTAAGTTAGTAAGTACTACATCTTTCCTGCGGGCAGAATGGGGAGAAGGGAAGAAAGGTGGGCTCCCCCTGAGAAACGGGAGAGTCTAAGCACTGACAGTTCAGTCAAGAGAGAGGGGTGTGTGTCTGAAAGGATCGTGGTGTGGTTTTTGCTTCTTGGAATAAAGCAGCAAAACACCCAGGAGGTTTTTCAGAGCATTGCCCTTCTGCTGGAGCTCCAAGCCCTATATTTTTTGAGACTGGAATTGACCTCTGAGCCTCCTCATTCTACATGCAGAAAGGAAGGAAGGAAGCTTGGAAGGAGGGAAGGCTGAGGAAGCCCTGCAGTCCCTGAAATGGAGTTTGTTTGATGACTTTCTCGGGAGGAAAACAGGAAAAAAAAGGATTTTCCAAAAGCAGAGTGAAAGTCTGTAGGAAACCAGTGTTCTGGAAGCTACAGTGGGGGGCAAGGTGCAGAACCAGGGTATCTGCAGGAAGCATTCTACTCTCCAGGGTGGAGCCCCCAACATCTGCCCAGCCCAACACGGGCCCTGACGGCTGTGTGCCTCCTGGTCTTCCCAGGCATGGACGGCAGTGTCTACTGATGCTGTCTTGTCCCTGCATCTACTGAGGACTTGATCTTCTGGTGTCCTTGGCCTTCTCAACCTCAAGGTCGCATCTGCTGCAGTGGCTGGCCTCATTTTCATACTAAGAGTTTTTGGCAATTACATGTGTAATTTTTTATTTTTATTTTTTGGGTTGTGAATTATGGAAGCCTCACACCCAGTAACTGTCAGTCCTTACTCTTATCTTGAAAAGTCACTTCCCCTGGCCTCAGTTTCGTCTGCTGTAAAATGGCAACAGTCCCATCTCTGGGACCTTAGTGTGTCGAACAGACAGGACTGTGGTTATCAAAATCCTTTGACGACATGCACAGTTTTGTGTCTAGGAGGACCGCTGTCACATGCTGGCCGGCCCTGGGCTGGGAAAGAGGACAGGTGAATGAAGGCACATTTATATTTTAAGAATACACTAGTTGTAACGTATGGATTTCTCCTCATCTCCACCTTATTGACTTCATTAATCTACCCAACAGCTGGGCCAGGCTGGGTTGTGTTGCAGTGATGACCAACCTCTGAACCTCGGCGGCTCACAGCAGCGAAGGTTTAGTTCTTGCTCATGCTGCAGGATCACTCCAGAACCCGGGCTGCAGGGCCGACCTCTCTCGGGGACACTGTGATTTTGTGGCGGAAGGGACAAGAGAAAGATGGTGAACCATGAGCTGCCTCTCTATGCTTCTGCCCAGAAGGGATGCAGGTCACTGCCACCCCCGCCTCTCTGGCTAACCAAAGTCCCATGATCCCTCCTGCGCTCACCTGGCCGAGGAAGCCCCTCCCAGCATGGAGGGGCGGGAAAGCAGAGCACACCGGCCAGCCACAGGCTCCAGCTGCTTCTAATAAGGGAACTTCTGCTTCGTCTTACTGATGACCTAGTAATAATAAAGGCCAACAATCACTGTGTGTTTCTTAAGTGCTGGGCACTGTTCTGGGAGGTTGGCATTCATTAATTTACTGCGGTCTCACTGAAGTCCTACAAGTAGGTACCATCATGCCCATTTTACAGCTGGGGAACACTGAGGCAAAGGAGGGAAAGTGGCTGATTTAAGGCCCACAGTGAGAGTGTGGTGGAGCCTGCACTTGACCTCAGGCTGCCCACCTCCAGAGGCTGCCCTGCAGTGCTGGATTCCAAATGAGGGAACACACAGAGAGCGCTGGGCTCAGTGGCTGAGGATACTGGGCACACTTTAAATTCTTCCCACTCTCCTCATCTGGTTGGGCTGCACTGGGTTTTCTGGGAGAGCGAAACCCTCCTGGGTAATGCTTGCATGTGTGTGTGAGGGAGGCAGAAGTGGGTCTCCCCAGTTCTGCGCCTGGATGCACAGGACCTCCCCCCTCCCTGAAAATGGGCTTTCTCCTCCCTTTGTGATACTTCTCTTAAAAGCCAGGAAAATGGCCCTCTGGTGCCCTGCTTTCAGGCTGACGAGAGCCACTTAAGAGGATGGGCTTGACTCAAAATAGCTTTTTGGGAGATGCTCTCACTGGCTGGAGAAACATCTGAGGGGCTTTTAAGATTCTTAAAGATGGAAGGGACCAAAAGCATCAACTTCTTCCTGAACTCCCTTCCCAAACCTGTTTTTTTTTTTTTTTAAAGATTTTTGTTTATTTATTTGACAGAGATCACAAGTAGGCAGAGAGAGAGGAAGAAGCAGGCTCCCTGCTGAGCAGAGAGCCTGATGTGGGCCTCTATCCCAGGACCCTGAGATCATGACCTGAGTTGAAGGCAGAGGCTTTAACCCCCTGAGCCACCCAGGCACCCCTCCCAAACCCCTTTTTAGCTGCCTGACATCCACCTGCCTGGCTTGTTCAGAAGTATATGTGCTGTTAGGGCTTCAGTGCTTGGCTCTGGGGACAGAAAAATCAACCCTCTTGCTCCAAATAACCCAAAACCCAAGTGGCATCCTGCTTTTTGGGGTGGGGACGGAGGGGAGAAATATCATGACTCTGGAAAAGTAGGGGTAGCTGGCTCACAAGGGACCACATTCAGTCAAGGTCCTCTCCCCCCACGTTCTTGACCTCTGCATCTGCCTGACCTTGCTCACCTACCCTCTCCTTCTCCTCCTCAAGCTGCAGCCACAGGCGAGTGCTGAGCACGCCCAGAACCCACCCCGATGTTTCGTGTTCCCATGCCTCTGTTCATTCTGTCTTCTAGAACATCCTTTCTCCCTTATTTATCTTACACATTCCTACTTGGCCTCAAGGTTCAGCTGAGGTGCCCCTTCCTCCAGGAAGCCATCCCTCATCTCCATCACCTTCCCTGTGGCTGCTGGGCTAGCTGCCTCTCATTTGAGCTTCCAGAGCCTGTTTTGACAGTTGTTGTAGACCCTGCTTGTCTGTTTATCAGCTGGTCTGAGCTCTTCCGTAGGTGGCCCTATGCCCCTCGCCCCTCGCTCTCTTGCATTCCCAGTGCAGAGCATCTGTGCATGATTGATCCCTGTTGACTTGAATGACTGTTTGAGACTCCACAAGCTCAAGTTAGCAGATGTGACATGCTGGGATCTCACTGCTCTCATTAGAGTGCAGGGTTCGGGCTGTCTCGAGTCAGCCTGAGGCTTGACAGAAGACTTGGCTAGAATCCACGATTGCCGAAATCCTGGGCCAGCTGTCAGTAGCCAGGACAGTTTTATGTGGAAAGGCTGTACATGTTTCTTTTATTCTCTGGGCTCTGGAATGATATCCTTCTAGAGCCTCATTGCGCCATGAGCAAGGTAGGACCCCAGAGACTTCTGTGAGCCCCACTCTGCCCCCAGCCTTATTTCTTCCCTCTTCCCTTGCCCATTCTACCATACCCTGCTGCCAGCAGCTGGGTGGCTCAAAACCATGCTGGAACCATGGAGAAAACTCACCGTCTGTGGGAGATGCCCTGGCCCCTGGGCTCTGTCTTTGGTCAGGTGGAATCTGGGCTGTCGCAGTGCCCTGGCCAGGAGCAGGGACTTGAATTCTGGCTTTTGTGCTCACTTTTTTTTTAACAGCGGCTGGGCACAGCCTCACTTTGCCTCAGGCCAGACTTTCCTCAGCAAACCTATTTCCATTTTGATGAAGTTCTTTGTACTCTGGGGCCAGCTATAGTCCATCCTTGGTCTTGGCATTATTACTTGCCTGTCTTTCAGGGGCTTTTGATCCTGCTCAAACTTTATAGCTTTGGGGCTTTCATGGTGTTCAGCCAGCAGCAGCCACTGTGGGAGCCAGTCAGCTATAGGGGCGGTGGCTGGTATTTGCACCTAGGGGCTGGGCTTGGCCATCAAGGCCTGAGCAACTCTTGGGATCAGTCTCAAGTGGGGATCCCAGAACCCACTCTGGGTGATGGGGTAGAATTTTCCCTTGTACCCCTAAGATGGAAAGGCATTCAGCTCAAGAGAAACAAAAGCAAAAATGAACTATTGGGACTTCATCAAGATAAAAGGCTTTTGCACAGTAAATGAAACAGTCAACAAAACTAAAAGGCAACCCATGGAATGGTAGAAAATATTTGCAAATGACATATCAGATAAAGACTAGTATCCAAAATCTATAAAGAACTTATCAAACTCAACACCCAAAGAACAAAGAATCTAATCAAGAAATGGGCAGAAGACATGAACAGACATGTCTGCAAAGAAGACATCCAGATGGCCAACAGACACATGAAAAAGTGCTCCACATCACTCGGCATCAGGGAAATACAAATCAAAACCATGATGAGGTAACACCTGACACCAGTCAGAATGGCTAAAATTAACAAGTTTGGAAACAACAGATTTGGGGAGGATGTGGAGAAAGGGGAACCCTCCTACACGGTTGGTGGGAATGCAAGCTGGTGCAGCTGCTCTGGAAAAACAGTATGGACGTTCCTCAAAAAGTTGCAAATATGATAATTGACTCTCTCTGCGTGACTTATTTCACTCAGCATAATCTCTTCCAGTCCCATCCATGTTGCTACAAAAGTTGGGTATTCATCCTTTCTGATGGAGGCATAATACTCCCTAGTATAAGTCAAACAAAGAGAGCCAATTATCATATGGTTTCACTTACTTGTGGAGCATAAGGAATAACACGGAGGACAAAGGGAGATGGAGAGGAGAAGTGAGATGGGGGAAATCGGAGGGGGAGATGAATGATGAGAGACTGTGGACTCTGAGAAACAAACTGAGGGTTTTGGAGGGCAGGGGGTTGGGGGGTTGGGTGAGCCTGTTGGTGGGTATTAAGGAGGGCAACTATTGCATGGAGCACTGGGTGTGGTGCATAAACAATGAATTCTGGTACACTGAAAAGAAATTTTAAAAAAATAAAATTTTTTTAAAAAGTTGAAAATAGAGCTATGCTATGACCCAGCAATCACACTACTAAGTATTTATACAAAGGAACATAGCTCCTTGAAGGGGCACGTTCATCCCAAAGTTTAGAGCACCAATGTCTATAATAGCCAAACTATAGAAACAGCCTAGATGTCCATCAACAGATGAATGGATAAAGAAGATGTAGTGTGTGTATGTGTGTGTGTGTGTGTGTGTGTATATATATATATATACATACACATATATGTATGTGTGTATATATACACACACGCACATGCACACAATGGAATAATATGCAGCCATCAAAAATGAAATCTTGCCATTTGCAATGACATGGATGGAACTAGAGGGTATTATGCTAAGCAAAATAAATCAATCAGAGAAAGACAATGATCAGATGATCTCACTGATATGTGGAATTTAAGAAACAAGGCCAAGGATCATGGGGAAAAGGAGGACAAAATGAAATGGGACAAAACCAGAGAGGCAGACAAACCATAAGAGACTCTTAATCTTAGGAAACAAATTGAGGGTTGCTGGTGGGGGTGGGGAGTGGAGGGATGGGGTCACTGGGTGATGGACACTGTGGAAGGTAAGTGATGTAATGAGAACTGGGTGTTATGTGCAAATGATGAATCATTAAATTCTACCTCTGAAACAAATAATACACTATATGTTATTTAAATTGAATTAAAAAATTTTTTTTAAAAAGGCAGAGGGGGCACCTGGGTGGCTCAGTGGGTTAAAGCCTCTGCCTTCGGCTCAGGTCATGATCCCGGGATCCTGGGATCGAGCCTGCATCAGGTTCTCTGCTCAGCAGGGAGCCTGCTTCCTCCTCTCTTTCTGCCTGCCTCTCTGCCTACTTGTGATCTCTTGTCTGTCAAATAAATAAATACATGAAATCTTTATAAAAAAAAAGGGCAGAGGGAACAAGGCATGGGCAGCGGTAAGATGGGAGCAGAGGAGTCCCAGAGGTGAGTGGGCACAGCCCGTGAGACAGAAGGGCTGCAGTGGGGAGTCACGGGAGTCAGAAGCAGGGGCAGGATGGGACACAGCTGTGCTTTAGGAGGATGGCTCTGCTCCAGTGGTGTGAGAGACGGTGGTGTGAGAGATGGAAGTCATGGCGCTATTGCAGTGGTGCCCGTGGGCAATGGGGAAACCCTGGTCAGGCAGAACCGTGGGCAAAGGGCACACGAAGGAGAAGCATCCTTTCCGGAAGTAGCATCTGACATCAGGACTGGGTGGAGAGCAGACAGCAAAGTCCACATAGCCCTCGGGATACAGCCTGGGCAGGTATAGGTGCTGCTGTTCTGAGTTTGTTTGACAGAAGAGGAACAGTTGTATTGCAGGAGGAGGGGCGTTCTGGTTTGGAGGTGCTGATTTGTAGGGCCCCACAGACATCCAGGAGGAACTGTCTACCAGGTATCTGAACCAGGTCTGCCACTGGAAAGGGACCTCTGGCAGGAGGTGCATATCTGTTGGTTGGGTTGCCGAAACCATAGGGATAGGAGATCTGGTCCAAGGACAGCATTTGAACTTGAGAAGGGATGAAGGCTAACAACGGAGCCTCAGCAAGAGCAGGAGAAGTCAGAGTCAGTGACGGAAGCTGAGTAGGATCCTAGAAAGAAAGGAACCTGTGTGGTCGCTGTGGTCACTGTGCCACATGTCACCCTGGGGACTGAGTGTGGCCATGTACTCAGGGATCAGGGGAAGGTCGGGGAGGGTGGGTCTGGGGAGCGTTCTGGAGGATATGACACCTGAACCGAGCTTGGGAAATGCCTGCAGTAGGTGAGAAAGGAGGGACACCAGAAGGAGAAAGAAGGTAAGGACAATAAGGGTGACATGTCACAGTAATTGTGACATTGGGAGAAAGTCTAGAAGCGGGCTAATGAGGTACACCAATCCAACCAGGTCCTTCTTGTGCTTCAGAAGGCATTTAGAGTCTCCCCAGAGGCTCTGGCAGACTTTTCAGAGTGTTCGGTTGGACCCCTATAGGAATCCGATTTCTCCTGGACAAATGTTCTTGGGAAGGGTACCCAAATACATTTGTCTCACTTGGGAACCTGGGTGGCTCAGTTGGTTATGCCACTGCCTTTGGCTCAGGTCATGATCCCGGAGTCCCAGGATCGAGTCCCACGTTGGGCTCCCAGCTCTGTGGGAAGTCTGCTTCTCCCTCTGACTTTTTCCCCTCTCATGCTCTCTCTCACAAATAAATAAATAAAATCTTAAAAAAAAAACAACAACAAAAAAAAACAACAAAAAAAAACAGGCTCTCATTGCTGGACCTCTCAGAGCTGTTAATGCACTAATGTACTCAGTGACCCTCCAAGAAATTTGAAGACGAGGAGGATTTCCCAAACTGTATGACCAAGGAGCCCCTCTTTCCCAGGCCCCTGGGGTCTAGAATTCCATGAAGCACATTTGCTAACTGCTTGCCTTCCTCATAATGGAATGCTCGGTCCTGCCTGCTTTTTCTTACTACACCTTCCTGTCCTTCTAAAGCAGCGCCCCCCACCCCAACATTCCACCACACCAACCACACACAGGCTCTCATGTGCCATTGTCTCCTGTGGTTGGGCTCTAGGCAGCAGGCTCTTTCCTTCATCTGTGGTTCACTCTAGTGAGAGCCCACCTCCTCCAGGAAGCCTTCTCGGACTCTCTCAGTCTGTTCAGGTTAATTCCATAACATCCTTGCTTCCCTCCAAGCCAGTACTCACCCCTTGGTGCTGAAATTGTGCACCAGCTGCTTTTCTCACTGCCTTGGCTCTCTTCAGTGGTGAGGGTGTGTCAGAGCATCTCTTATCCCCAGGGCTGGCCACATGCTGAGTGCCCCTGATTATAGTGTTTTGAGTTAATAGAAAGATGGAGAGAGGCAGAGACAGAGCTTACTGGTCAAATTTCTGCCAGAACAATTATTCTTTGACCTAGCTCTTACCAACCCGTGAGCAATTCCCTACATTCTAGGGTCCTGTGTGGTTTATAAGGCACTTTCTGGTACACCCTCTTACTACCCGAGATTATAAGTGTGGTTGCACATCTAAAAGAGAATCTTTGGAATTCTTCCATCAGTGTCTCATACCAACAATAAAAATCGTCCACACATGGGATGCAGGCTCAGAAATCCAGTCTTTGAGAAAGGCCTGTTCTCTCCCCCTTTGCAACACACTTCCAAGGGAAGCAGCAGTGTGAGTCCTAGAGGAGTGGTGACTTTTGGGTTAGGAGTCTCTCGCCTCGGTCAGATTTGGTTAGGGTCAGTGCTGCCTTGCACAACCCCGGGGGGCCCCATGGACACAAAGGCAAGGACAGCATGATGACCCTGGTTTGGACCAGCCTGGCAGGCATTAGATCCTTCTTGTCCCAGGAGATGTAGGAAAGATGTTAGGGGTTGAAGCTAATGGCCAGGAAAGAATTCTTGAGACATCCTTGATGCAAGTAGGTGGTTTTCTTAGAGCACGGACAAAGGACCCAGGACCTGTGGGCAGAAACAGGCACACGGGGTGGTGAGGAATGGTGCGTTATGTACTTTCTAGTTGGGAGGGGTTTAGGGATAGCATAAGTCTCTAAGGAATATGGAAGCAAGGTTTCCAAGGAGGTTTTGAAGGAGCTAGCTGCTGTCAGGAAAAGGTCATTTAGTACAGTCTAATACAACCTGAGTTGTGAGAACTTTCAGATGTGTATTGGTGGGTCAGATGCTTGGAGGATGATAGTCGACATGTACCTTGGGGGGGTAGAGACAAAGGAAGCTTTCAAGGAATTTTTAAATGTTGAAGTAGACTTACAGGATCCTGGGGGTTGGGCTAAGATTGCCTTTTGCCCTTGGCAGAGTACTAACATCGAGGTAGCTGAGCTCCTAGAGGAAGGTCACTCTGCCTGTTTCAAGGACTCATCAGTGGGATTTAGGTAGTAAGGACATTTAATAATTTTTCTTCTGCCTTTGTTTCCTACATCATCAGACACTGGTGATTCCTTGCAGCCCTGGAGGTAGACAACATTTGGGTTTGGGCCAAGTGGCCCTTCTTGGGAGGCTCTTGATACCAGCAGAAGAGGGGGCTCGTATTGATTCTAATTTCCCTCGTTGAGAAAATCCCTTTATATTTTTGACATGTGCGGCACAGTAAAATGAGGATTAGTTTAGGACTGAAGAGCGTTCATGCTCAAATATAAACTCCATTGTTCATACACTAGGATATCCTGGGCAGGTCCCAGAATTCAGAATACAAATGATACCAATGGGCATATCATTTCTGCTTTAAAGTTTCCTGGGGCGGGTGGGGCGGGTGGGAGGGAAGTCCTCAGGCTTTCTATCCTCCTGCCCCAGTCCCTCCCCAGGCCCTGTGATCCTGGTGGATGTTTCACCAGGCTCAGAGGCTGGGGAGCAAATGGTTATTGAAAGTTGGAGGGAACCAGTTGACTTTAGGAAGCCAGATGCCTTTCCCATGCAAACAGAAACCCTGCTCCCTTCTGGGAGGAGGTGACAGAGGAAGGTGGGGCTCGGGTCTCCAAAATATTGGGAGGGGAGCAGAGCTCTTAGGGAAGAAGAGGGAGGGGGATGTTTTGGGGGGGGGCAATCTGGAGAGAGGAAGGGGGCAGCACAGCAAATTCCAAACAGTGCTTTCTCCTGGCCTGCAAACTCATTACCACCGGCCCTCTCCACCTCCCTTGGGATAAATTTCTCAATCTCAGTGAACACTGCCACCAGTTCCCCCAGTGGTTAAATGCTGAGACTAACACCTGCACTGGCAAGGTCATCATGAGCACGAGAGATCATTCATTTTAAGCACCCAGCACAGCTCAGTAAATTATAGATAGTGCTGCTAACATTAATGGTTTTAACTGATTCAGACCTATATAGCGCTAACCTAGCCTAGTGAGTCCTTTATCCACAGGATGTGTTTGTTGTGCACGATGATGCTCTAGAGGCCATTCTGTTCAGCTAACAGAGTTACTGATTTGGCAGGTGGGCATTTGAGCTCCATGGGTAATGGCAGGACGCTATTCTCACATTGTCATTCTGTGGCCACCTGATCTAAAGTCACAACCCAGACACTGTGTTCTAATCCTTTGTACTGTATTCATCACCATTTGCTTTGTGTCTGTGACCTGTTTGTTTGCTTCTTATTCACCATCCCCTCCACTTGAACGTCAACTCCATGATAGCGGAGATTTCCTTCTTCTCCATCTGATCGGCAGCCCCTGGAACACGTTTGGCGCAGAGTGGGACTGCAGCAAGAGTCCTGAGGGTAAATGGATTGTAATTAACGAGTGAGGAGGAGACACTTTATGGGTTATGGTCCAAGTTTTCATGACCTTGGGCAAGTTGCTTCTCGAAACCTTAGTTTCTTCTGACATCAAGTTGGGACAGTGCCCGGCCACTCAGCAGAGTTCAAGTGCTTCCAAGAAAGCCTCAGCAAGAGGCCTCAATGGATAAGGGCTTTGCAGGCTCATCATAGTCTGGGTTTTAGCCTTAAAGAGGCAAGTTTTTGGCACCTGAGAATTAGCTGGAGTGGGGGTGCCACGTATCTACTGTTCTCACAAGAGAGATCTATAAACCAGCCATGATAATATGCCAATTTTTGCTACAAAATATAGAATTAAGGAAAATCAGGGTTCCAATTGGTTTTGAGCAGCTTGTTGGAAATCATCTCAAGAGAAAGCCACCAGGGTGTCATGGAAGGAGAAAAAAGGCACGGGACTTAACTGACAGGAATATTTGTTATTTTTGGCAGCTGGCATTGAGAGTTGTGCATTCATTTCCAAAATAAAGGGGCAATTGGACAGGCTGAGTCTATGGGTCAGGGCATCTTTATACTTGAGACGGCCAAACTGCCAATGCCCTTGATGCTTCCAGCTTTATGTTTAGGTTTTTGTGACTGATCATCATCCCCTTATGTTGGACAGAGCCTGCCTTGGAGCTTGCTAGCTCCTGTTCTGTATTTCTCTCTCTCTTTTTTTTTAAAGATTTTATTTATTTATCTGACAGAGAGAGATCACAAGTAGGCATAGAGGCAGGCAGAGAGAGAGAGAGGAGGAAGCAAGCTCCCTGATGAGCAGAGAGCCCGATGCGGGACTCGATCACAGGACCCTGAGATCATGACCTGAGCCGAAGGCAGCGGCTTAACCTACTGAGCCACACAGGCACTCCCTGTTCTGTCTTTCGAACACACTTTTCCATCTTCTTCTGGTTTGGGGGATCCCCCCTCTAATTCTAGGTGGTTCTGGAAGCACTGCTGATCAGATTATACTACCCGCTGCCCACCTATTCTGGGTTGGGCATATGAACAACTCATTCTCCCTGGTCATCGTGATGGCTTCTTGGATATATATGCATGTGACCTGAGTAGGGAAACCAGAATCTGTGTGAGGTTGATATGTGGACATTGAGGGTGGTAGATTGTTTGCAAAGCTGGCCACCACCACAACAGCTCTGTCCTATTTGTGATTTCATGTGCTTCACATCAGGGGGTAGAATCCATTTCCCTTGAGTTGTTCCCATGACTTGGTCATGGGCTGGTTCCATGACTTGATCAGTTGAGGAGATGTGTGAATTCTAAGCCTCAGCCTCCTGAGGACTTGGAGAGTCTGTTCTCATGCTCGTAGAACACTTTGTGAGATGGAAACACTCATGCAGAGGGAAACCATGTAGAGAGAGGCTCAAATGTCCCAGATGTTCTAGCCATTCCAGCTGAGGCCTCTGACATGTGCATGAGGCCCTCTGAGCCCAACCAGCCTCCAACTGACTGCAAATGCCTCACTGAACCCAGAGGACTCCACTTGCATCCAAAGAACTGCCCACCTGAGCCATGCCCAATTTGTTGGCCCACAGAATTGTGAGCAGTGTAAGGGCTGTTCTTTTAAGCCACTAAGTTTTGGGGAATTTTGTTCCGTAGCAATAGATACATAATGCATTTGGAGAGAGATTTCTTCCCCACACTGGGTGGCCAGGCTGAGAATGTGCAAGGCTGGGGGCTACTAGAGGCCAACAGATTGGGACTCTCAAGCAGAGAGAGCCAAGCAGACAGCAGCAGAACCAAGAGAGGACAGGGACAGAGCGGGAGCCATGGGTAATGTCACTTGAGCCCCTGAATCCAGGCAAGACGGAAGCTGATTGCCTTCCTAGACTTCTAGTTTAGCTAATGAAAATATTCCATCTCTAAGTCTGAAGCTAGTAGCTGTCATGATTCCGTCACCCACAATTGGAAGGGGACTCACCGACATTCGTTTGCTGGGTGTGTTCAATGCTATTCGGTGGCAGCCACGTTTTGCTGGCCTGGTGATTTCTAGTGTCTTTAAATGTAGTTTCCATATCAGTCAAAATTTCCTGATTTCAACAAATTATCGTATTGACAATTAATTCATTCAGCTGCTCTCTATTCAGCACTTACCATGTGCAAGGAACAGTGGCAACGGATGGACACTCGGCAGGTGGTAGGACACGTCCAGTGTCCCCAGGGTCCAGTCCAGTCTCTTTAATTAGCATTGCATTAGATTCCAAGTAGAAAAAGAAATGGACATGATGACCATGTTCACAACTCCTTTCACCCTCTTGTGAAAAACGAGGGGGGCTCATGGGTGAAACACCTACCATAGGTCTAGCACGAAACTGCTTGTTTTTAGTTTCACTCATGGGACAATCTATAAGACCATTTCAGAGGTATCTGCTTCATCATCAATAATACCTCCCTTTAGATGCTCTTTTCTGCTCTTGGAGCTCACACGGAATGCAGCATCCTCGATTTGCCACATGGTGAGGCGGTGAGTGGCCAGGAAGGGCCTGCTCAGTCCTGGTGCTGCTGGAGGTTCGTGCTCCCCGCACGCTCTGAAAGTCTGCCTCTGCCTTCACCACCCACATGTCCTGCTGTGAACCCAACTCCTTTTTGCCTTGGCCTTTATTACTTCCAGCTCTGGTTCTTGGCTGAGACAAACTGCAGTCCTCAATGCTGTGATTTAATGAGAGGAAATTTACTTGCCTTAATGTACAGATTTTGCCAAGGGACCTGATTCTGATAAGGATGATTATATCTACATCTTGGTGTAAATTACAGCAAATGTCTGAAACTGAGCAGCCACCAAGCCCCTGTCATTCAATGAGACCTCCCTCCTTCAGGGTTCACAGCTGGCAAAGGAATGTTCAGTGGAAGGGAAGCCTGATTATAATGATCTGAACCCCTAGAGTCCCCTCATCTATTCCAGTAAGTAGTAGTATCAGAATAGGGCGTTGTCTGTCTTGACCTGTGCTCAGCCAGAGACGGAAGGTGTGGGGCGGGTTTGGTTCCAGGCATATGTAGGCGACTCCCACGTCAATTTTCACAATCTAGACTCAAACCACCGACCAGTGTGGTTTCCTACGCTTGTACATAGAGCTACTGTGTTTGGCTGCCATGTGTTTGGCTGCCATTCCCATGTCATTGGCCCTTTTTTTTTTTTTTTTTTTTTTTTAATTTTTTTTTATTTTTGCTACTATTAGTTTTTTTTTTTTCCCAATTTATTTATTTTCAGAAAAACAGTTTTCATTATTTTTTCACCACACCCAGTGCTCCATGCAAGCTGTGCCCTCTATAATACCCACCACCTGGTACCCCAACCTCCCACCCCCCCCCCCGCCACTTCAAACCCCTCAGACTGTTTTTCAGAGTCCATAGTCTCTCATGGTTCACCTCCCCTTCCAATTTACCCAAATTCCCTACTACTCTCTAACGCCCCTTGTCCTCCATGCTATTGGTTATGCTCCACAAATGAGTGAAACCATATGATAATTGACTCTCTCTGCTTGACTGATTTCACTCAGCATAATCTCTTCCAGTCCCGTCCATGTTGCTACAAAAGTTGGATATTTGTCCTTTCTGATGGAGGCATAATACTCCATAGTGTATATGGACCACATCTTCCTTATCCATTCATCCGTTGAAGGGCATCTTGGTTCTTTCCATAGTTTGGCGACTGTGGCCATTGCTGCTATAAACATTGGGGTACAGATGGCCCTTCTTTTCACGACATCTGTATCTTTGGGGTAAATACCCAGGAGTGCAATTGCAGGGTCGTAGGGAAGCTCTATTTTTAATTTCTTGAGGAATCTCCACACTGTTCTCCAAAGAGGCTGCACCAACTTGCATTCCCACCAACAGTGGAAGAGGGTTCCCCTTTCTCCACATCCTCTCCAACACATGTTGTTTCCTGTTTTGTTAATTTTGGCCATTCTAACTGGTGTAAGGTGATATCTCAATGTGGTTTTAATTTGAATCTCCCTGAGGGCTAATGATGATGAGCATTTTTTCATGTGTCTGATAGCCATTTGTATTTCTTGATTGGAGAAGTGTCTGTTCATATCTTCTGCCCATTTTTTGATGTGTTTGTCTGTTTCGTGTGGGTTGAGTTTGAGGAGTTCATTATAGATCCTGGATATCAACCTTTTGTCTGTACTGTCATTTGCAAATATCTTCTCCCATTCCGTGGGTTGCCTCTTTGTTTTTTTGACTGTTTCCTTTGCTGTGCAGAAGCTTTTGATTTTGATGAAGTCCCAGAAGTCTATTTTCGCTTTTGTTTCCTTTGCCTTTGGAGACGTATCTTGAAAGAAGTTGCTGTGGCTGATATCGAAGAGATTACTGCCTATGTTCTCCTCTAAGATTCTGATAGATTCCTGTCTCACGTTGAGGTCTTTTATCCATTTTGAGTTGATCTTTGTGTACGGTGTAAGAGAATGGTCGAGTTTCATTCTTCTACATATAGCTGTCCAGCTTTCCCAGCACCATTTATTGAAGAGACTGTCTTTTTTCCACTGTATATTTTTTCCTGTTTTGTCGAAGATTAATTGACCATAGAGTTGAGGGTCCATATCAGGGCTCTCTACTCTGTTCCACTGGTCTATGTGTCTGTTTTTATGCCAGTACCATGCTGTCTTGGTGATCACAGCTTTGTAATAAAGCTTGAAATCAGGTAAGGTGATGCCGCCAGCTTTATTTTTGTTTTTCAACGTTTCCTTAGCGATTCGGGGTCTCTTCTGATTCCATACAAATTTTTGGATTATTTGCTCCAGCTCTTTGAAGAATGCCGGTGGAATTTTGATCGGAATGGCATTAAAAGTATAGATTGCTCTAGGCAGTATAGACATTTTAACGATGTTTATTCTTCCGATCCAAGAGTAGGTGATCTTAACACGCCTCTTTCAGAATTAGACAGATCATCGAAGCAGAAAATCAATAAAGAAACAAGAGCATTGAACGACACATTGGACCAGATGGACCTCATAGATATATACAGAACATTCCACCCTAAAACAGCAGAATACTCATTCTTCTCAAGTGCACACGGAACCTTCTCCAGAATAGACCACATACTGGGTCACAAATCAGGACTCAGCCGATACCAAAAGACTGAGATTATTCCCTGCATATTCTCAGATCACAATGCTTTGAAACTGGAGCTCAATCACAAGGAAAAGTTCCGAAGGAACTCAAACACCTGGAAGCTAAAGACCACCTTGCTTAAGAATGCTTGGATCAACCAGGAGATCAAAGAAGAACTGAAACAATTCATGGAAACCAATGAGAATGAAGACACTTCGGTCCAAAACGTATGGGATACAGCAAAGGCGGTCCTAAGGGGAAAATATATAGCCATCCAAGCCTTGCTCAAAAAAATTGAAAAATCCAGAACACACCAGCTGTCTCTACACCTTAAAGAACTGGAGGATCAACAACAAATCAAACCAACTCCACACATAAGAAGGGAAATCATCAAGATTAGAGCTGAGATCAATGAGGGAGAAACCAGAGATACAGTAGAATGTATCAATGAAACTAGAAGCTGGTTTTTTGAAAGAATCAATAAGATCGATAAGCCACTGGCTACACTAATCCAAAAGAAAAGAGAGAAATCCCAAATTCATAAAATTATGAATGAAAGGGGAGAGATCACAACTAACACCAAGGAAGTAGAAACAATCATCAGAAGTTACTACGAACAGTTATATGCCAATAAGCTTAGCAACCTAGATGAAATGGATGCATTCCTGGAAAAATATAAACTACCAAAATTGAACCAGGAAGAAATCGACAACCTGAATAGACCGATATCTAATAACGAGATTGAAGCAGTGATCAAAAATCTCCCAAAAAACAAGAGCCCAGGACCTGACGGATTCCCTGGGGAATTCTACCAAACCTTCAAAGAAGAAATAACACCTATTCTCCTGAAGCTGTTTCAAAAAATTGAAGCAGAAGGAAAACTTCCAGACTCTTTCTATGAAGCCAGCATTACCCTGATCCCCAAACCAGGCAAGGACCATACCAAAAAGGAGAATTTCAGACCAATATCACTGATGAATATGGATGCTAAGATTCTCAACAAGATCCTAGCCAACAGGATCCAACAACACATTAAAAAGATTATCCACCATGATCAGGTGGGATTCATCCCTGGGCTACAAGGATGGTTCAACATTCGTAAATCAATCAATGTGATACAACAAATTAATAGGAGAAGAGAGAAGAACCACATGGTCCTCTCAATTGATGCAGAAAAAGCATTTGACAAAATCCAACATCCGTTCCTGATTAAAACGCTTCAAAGTATAGGGATAGAGGGAACATTCCTGAACCTCATCAAATCTATCTATGAAAGACCCACAGCAAATATCATCCTCAATGGGAAAAAGCTTGCAGCCTTCCCGTTGAGATCAGGAACAAGACAAGGATGCCCACTTTCACCACTCTTGTTCAACATAGTATTAGAAGTCCTAGCAACAGCAATCAGACAACAGAGAGAAATAAAAGGTATCCAAATTGGTAATGAAGAAGTCAAACTCTCTCTCTTCGCAGATGACATGATTCTTTATATGGAAAACCCAAAAGACTCCACCCCCAAACTACTAGAACTCATACAGCAATTCAGCAGCGTGGCAGGATACAAAGTCATTGGCCCTTTTATCTCAAATTCCTCCCTGCCTTTCCTCAGCCAGGCAGAAGCCAAATACCACCACCGAGATGACACTCCCACACTACCACTCAGAGGTATCTGGCCTAATGGCCCACAGCCAGTTCCTCCACAGGGGTCCCGTACCATCCTCCTCATGGCTTCGTCAGGACATTAATTTGTTCAGTGAGTGTATAATGGGCACTTGCTGGGAACACGTGGTCCTAAGAGGAATCGGTCATTTTCTTGTAGGAGCTCTTGGGGAGCCTAGGAGGGGAGCTATCCAAGTGAACAAAGGTCGCCATGAGACAGATGCTGTTCTAGATCCCTGAACAGAGGTGAGCACAGGCTTCTGTGAGAAGTCAAAGAAAAGAATCCAGCCAAGATTGGGGAAGCAGAAAGAGAGCTTTAGGGGCAGGTGTTAGAAGCTGAAGGATGAACAAGAAAACAGCCTCTGGACTGAGAAGGAACGTTGAGACTGAAAGATGAAGCAAGCCGCTCCAAACTGTTGACAGAGTTTTCGTCAGGGGGGCTTCCAGGTGGGGAAGACCCAATGGCCAAGTGATCCAGGCACCATACAGCTGCTATTCTCCATCAAGTCCAGACCATAACCCACAGCATTTCTAGGGGGAGGGCATGGTGGTGAGGTCACACAGGAGTTACCTAAAGTGGGGCCATCTGTATGCCACCTTAGGGACGATGGGACAGAACAAGCCTCCTCACATTTCTGTCAGGGCATATGTTAACCTCCAGGGGGCCTCGAACATGTATCCTCTAGGAAGGTCATTGTGTGGATATGAGCAAGATGGCAGACCAATGATAGAGCCAATGTTGTCAGCACTCCTATAGTGGGGAGCCTCAGTGTTGTTTTTCAGGATGAATAGAAATCATCCAAGTGAGAAGGAGAAACACATTCTACATTGTGGGCCCACCAGACACGTGCAGCTGATCAGTGGTTTGGTTTCCTCACAGATTCTCAGCCTTTTGAAGGAAGAGATTGGTTTCATCCATGTTTGTATCCTTAGTACCTAGGATAGATATACACTAGGTGCTCAACAAATGTCTGTGGATGAATGAACTAGACTTCACTCCAGAGAATATTAATTCTATTCTTGTTTGCAGATTTGGGCTCTAAGCAGTGCCATGTACCTCAGTAAATAATGACAAATCAGAATAGAAGAGAATGGTTTACATGGGCTATCTACATGTAGTTTTACAAATCATGCCAAAACATGGCAGTTTAAGGCAACAACAACCTATTATTCCTTGTGATTCTGTGATTCTGTGATTGGCTGAATGATCCTTTGGCTACTGTCCCCTGGACTCATGCACACAGCTGCATTCCACTGCAGGGTCCCTGGATCCGGTCTCAGCTCGGACAGTGGAGATAGTGGGCTCCTCCCCTTCATTGGCCTTTCATCCTCAAAGAGGCTACACTGGGCTTCCTCATCACATGACAACATCAGCATCCTAAGAGGGAAAGCCCGAGAGCACAAATGCTTATTAAGCTTCTGCTCATGTCATATTTTCTGATGTTTCCATGTCCAGAGAGTTGCATGGCCACGTCTAGACTCAGCGTGGTCAGATGTCACACAGGATGAGCGACTGGGAGGTATGATTCACTGGGGCTGTTGTTGCTTCAACCCACCACAGGTCTTCAGGTATCTGGTTGCCACACCAGAAGGGATGGTACATGCCAAATTCCTTGTTCTGGAGATGAGGGGCCAAATTTCTGAAGTACCACCGGGCAGCGATTGGAGCCCGAGACTTGGCTGGACATGGAGCTGGAAGAGCAGGGCTTGAGTCAGATGAAATGAATCTGACATTTACTTCACAAGTTACCTCCAGTGTCAGAGGCTGCAAACTTGAGAGGAAGAGAAATCAGTATTTTGGGGCAGAAAACCCAGGTCGGCACCACAGCCAGCTTCAAGACCCCAGCAAAGCCTCTGTAACCAGGTCATCTATGAATGTGAATTCACGCTGCCCTAGTCCTGGGGTACCCTGTGCCCCAGAGGGACAGCTCGCTGAGTGTCTAAAGATGGGGTCTTCTTTGTATGTTCTCATTTGCCTCAGGCTCTTTCCTGTTAAGACCTGTATGAGCTGAGTTTAGGCTTCGTCACGAGTAAGAGCAATTCAAAATAAGAGTGACTTGAAAGATATGGAAGTTTTGACTCTGAAGCAGAGGCCATTGCTGGGTGGTTCTGTCCACGCCATATGGCCTCAGGGTCCTTATCCCCCTGTACCCTTGGGATGTGGCATCAATGGCAGGGTCCAAGATGGTGGCCCATGCACACCTTTATCTGCTCCTTCCTCCAGTAAAGGCAATTCTTTGTGTGCTACATGTGTGAGACAAAAAGTCAGCCCTCTCGAGGTCCTGAGAGAAGGAGGCAGAGAGAAGGTCTTCAAGATGTCGATGAGGAGAAGCGGGATTGTGAAATTCAAGTGATGGCTGGCCCGTGTTGTAGGGACAGAGTTTGAATCTACAGCGAGTCCAGCAATATTAACTTCAAAGTGAAAAATGAAAATATAAAGAATTTCTACTACATCTTGGCGAGCCTGTGCCCTGTTCATTCACCCCTCTCTGTGGGGACACTGCCCTGGCGACCTGTATCAGTCGCCTACTGCTGCCAGAAAAATTACCACAACCTTGGTGCCCTAAAGCCACATGAATTTATTATCTTCTAGTTCTAATGGTCAGAAACAATAAATTCAGGATGTGGGCAGGGCTGCATATGTTTTGGAGTCTTTAGGGGAGAGATCGTTTCCCTTCAATTCCCAGGATGCTACCTGTGCTCCTTGGCTTGAAGGAGCCATCTCCATCTCTTCCTCCATCTTGAAAGCTGCCAGTGTAGCATCTTCCAATATCTCTTTGTCTCTCACCCTCTACCTCCTCTCTCACTCCCTTCCTCTCTCCCCTACAAGTCCTTCTCTGACGATGACCCTCCTGCCACCCTCTTATGAAGACTGCTGGGATTACATTGGGCTGGCTGGACCATCCATGTTAATCTGCCCATCTCAAGACCCTTAACTCGATCACAACAGCAAATTCTCTGTTGTCCCATAAGGTGACATTCATAGGTCCTGGGGATTAGGCCTTAAACATCTCCGGGGGACATTTTTCTGCCTACCACACTACCCATTCATTCAGCCAATGATTATTGTGCATCTGCTATGTGCTGGATACTATGTTAGCTGGAGTTATGGCTATGGAGTTATGACCGTTAGTCAAACGGTCATGGCTCCTGCCCTCCTGCGGGTAGTTCTTCATCTTTTAAAGCACCAGCTGATAAGGCCCAGAGCAGGTGGATACAGGCAAGTATATAGCCACCACCCCAGGAGTTCAGCTTCATAACTAGAATGGGCCTCAGTGTCAAAAACAGGGGGGGATTTTTTAGTTTTCAGTGACTTTCCCCTACCCCTCGGCCCCACATTCTCTCCCCAGAGGGTCACCCCCTCTGTCCCTCTGGCCAGACAGGGAGGGTTTCTCTTGAGGCTTTTTCTGTGGGCACTGACTGTATGGCTCTGGGAATTGGTCTGTTCTGATTCTCACCTTTCACCGACCCCCAGTGAGGTGGTCCTGTGAACCGTTCCTACATCTCTGTGTCCCCTGTCCTCTGGGTCCTGATGGGACACTTCACTGTTGCTGCTTCTTTGATTTTCAGTCTTCTGTAGCAAGCAGGAGCCAATGCGAGGAAGGGCAGGGTATTTTCCTATTCCCTGATGTGTCCTCAGAGCCTACCTAGGGCCTAGGCCATGCTAGGTACCTACTATTTAGAAGCTAAATCCTCAAGTCTACACATGAAAGACAATACTCCACAGCTAAGATCTCTTTTTGTGCTTTAGTTGGCTTTTGGGTTTCTGGCACTTTTTGCACCCACCTATCACTTTCTCTCCATATTGAGACACACTGTCCAAATATTTCTGCCAAACCAAAGCTGGAGATTATAGTGCATGGACTTGGCAATCAACCCAAGGAGAAGCCCCGTGATGAAAGAATATTCAGTGGGAAAGGAAACTCAGAATTCAGATTTTAGCTAAGGCTGTCCTTGTCAAGAATGGTCAGAAAAGCCTGAGGGACTGGGGTTGAAGGGATGTCAAGGGTGTTGCTATGACCAGAGACGTTCTTCTCTGGCCCACACCTACTGTGAGAAAAATTCAAACACACACATGCTAAATCACATGCATTTCCATGAGGCAAGCACAGGGAATCACCCAAACCACACAGGTACGTATTACCATGGCAGGCTAGACATCGTTCAAACCCAAACAGCCCAAGCACAGAAAGGCTGGAAGAGTCCTCAAGCACATCTACTCGTAGCAACTCCTTCCACAAATGACGATCAGATTTCCTTAACCACAGTCAAGACAAGCCATCACCCCACGTTTGCTTGAGCGCTCTTTGTAATGGCAAACTCACCTTCTGTGATGGTTAATTTGCTGTGTCAGCTTGACTGGGTCACGGGGTGCTCAGATACTTGGTTAAGCATTATTTTGTGCATGTCTGTGAGGGTACTTCCAGACGAGATTGGCGTTTGAGTTGGTGGACCGAGGAAAGCAGATATGGGTGGGCCTCCGCGGATCTGTCAAGGGCTAGAATAGAAAACAAAGAGGCCGAGGAAGGGAGAATCTGCCCTCAGCTTTACTGGTTGAGCTATGACATGGGTCTTCTGCCCTGTCTTTCCACTAAGACTAGACTCAGCTTCTGAGTCCTTCTTAATATTGTTTATTTTTCAGTTGAACAGAACTCCCTTTGCAGTCCCTGCCCCAGCCACTGGAGAGTTACTTCTTCCACATCCTGATCCTCTTTATGCCTTCTGAGACACATCTAATGCTCTGAGGTGAAGACAGTTTCAGGCATGGAAGTCTTTAACCCTGTGGGACACAGCCTGGGAGGGGCAGAACCTGGAGGATGGTGGGTTGGTATCAGCTTCTTGAGCCTGAGGTCCACAAGGCTGAGCCACAGGTTGGTAATGGGTATTTATTAGAAGGTACAAAGAGTCTTTCCACTGAATTCCAAAAATGTTCATCTAGGACCAAAGCCCAGGGTCCCTTGAGGTCTCAGGACCCAGGCTGAGGGCAGCTTGAGTCTACTTACAGCAGAGCTGGAACCAGCACCTCAGTCTGTGGTTTCCTGTCCTCATGTCTCCTTGTCAGACTAGATTGTTTTCCTGTGAGAAAGTCATCAAGTGCTATTTCCCTAATTTCATTTTGAAACCATGGGCTAAGTCATGAAGGAGACAGGCCATCGAGCCAAACAGAAGGGTGGATCTACTGAAACATAAGCTGACAGTCCTTCCACCTTCCAGAAGAGTTTGGAGATTCAGCTACAAATAAAACCCAAATGGTTGTGACATTAGATTAGCAAAGGTTTATTCTTAAATACTTAATACTATTAACCGTGTAGGGAAGTCTTTGATCTCCTGGAATGGCGAGATCATCCATTTAGACAACCCCGTTTTTGGCATAATTGTCCCGAGTGGAGATGGGGTCTGGCTCAGGCCTTCTGGTCACCTTGGTTCAGGTATAGCCGGGTCAGTGTTGTCCGGTGGGTGTGTCTTGTTCCTTTTGGCAAATGCCTGGCTGATTTCCGCATGGGTTCTGTTTTTTGTCTCAGGCAGGACAAAATAGAAATAGACAGCTCCTGCGAGGCAGATTGCGGCGAAGACCAGGAAACAGTAGGTGTCTAGACTTTTCTGTGGAAAGGAGAGACAAAGAACATCAAGTCGACAACCCCCAAACTGGCTGTGAAACCATCTCTGCACAGGTTTTCATAGCTTCCCATTCTTCTATCAGTATTCCTGGATGACACACTATGCGTGCATTGTGGGCTCTAACGGCCAGTGGTGCTGGGCTTAGCATCTTTAGGAGATGTTCTCCCATGAGCCATGACTACGTCAGCTTCCAACCCTGGCACCCACAAGGAGATGGCAGTCTTTTGTTTTCTTTTTTGAAAACTAGGCCTATTAAAAAAAATTGTCATCATGAAAGCAAAATGTCATACTTGCTCAACGTTATTTTAAGATCATATTTACATACGTTAAATGGGGGTGTCTGGGGCTGGACCCTGCCGGCTGAAGCCTGAAAGTCATCTGTGACACCTCCTGTCCCCTCAGCTCTCATGTGGGACCCACGCACTAAGTCCCAGCGAGCTTCCTTCCTCAGACAGCTCCCCAGTGTTGCCTCCCCTCGCGCGCCCACTCCGGAAGTCCAGTCCAGCGGTCGGCTAGGGCCATACGGGCCCACCAGGCTCTGACCTTGTGGGAAGGCAACCACAAACGATGATCTATAAATGGATGTGCATGGCTACATACCAGTAGAATTTTATTTACAGAAAGATAGATCAGGCGGTGGGTAGGTGTTTGTCGAACCCTGCCTCACGAAGCAATCATTGCCTCTCACCTTCTTCACCCGTGTCCCCCATCCACGTGGCCTCTTCTCCGTCTGCTCTCTGTGAGGCAGCCCGAGTAGTCTTGCAAAAACATATCTAGATCATGCCAGCCCCCAGCTTAGAACTTCTCACTTGCTTCCCATGGCTCTTGGGATGAAAACCTACTTCCTTAGCTTGTCCTGGGGAGTTGGGTGAGGTCTCCTCTCCTCTATGCTTCCTCCACTTGGGCCTCATCACTCCCCCCTCCCACCATGTTTCTGCTGACTTGCTGGTCCCTCTTCCTGTGATTTTCTACCTGCTTAGCTCCTGTCTCTCTCCTCCAGGAGCCGGCCCTGCCCCAGGCCAGGGGCCTGAATCATCATCTCTCCTGGTTCCACCCTCCTTCCCTGCATGTCAATGATAACGGCAGAGTTATGTGTGTGGCTGCTTGATGAAAGACTGGCTGCCCCATGAGGCAGCAGGGTGATATCTGGTTTTGCTCATCCCTATGGCCCAGGGCCCATGTCAGCGTGTGGACAACAGCAGGTGCTCAGTGCATATTGATGGAATGAACAAATCAATCCCTCTGTCAATCAGATTTTGAATCTGACAAGTCAATCTGTCTTAAAAGTTTCCCTGTTGCTATGGACTGACTTATGAGCCTCCCAAATTCATATGTTGAACCCCTAACCCCCAATGTGACTGTATTTGGAGATATGGCTTTTGGGGGATAATTAAGGTAAAATGAGGTCATAAGGTTGGGGTCCAAATCCCATAGGATGGGTGGCCTTTTAAGAAAAGGGAGAGAAAGATTGCTCTTTTCTTCCCTGTGCACACCAAGGAGAAGCCGCAGGAAGCCATGGTGAGAAGGTGGCCGCCTGCCAGCCAGGAAGAGAGCCCTCATCAGAAACTGAGCCAGAGAGAGAGGTTCCTAGAAAAGCAGATTTTGGGCTGAAATTGCCCTTGGGCCCTAATCTCCTTACAGGTTCAGTCTGTTGCAAAAAGAAAGCTCTTTAAATATCTGTCTGCTCTTTTGCAGTTCTCTTTTCTGTGGCAGTTCCTCTGCAGAACAGAACTTGCAGGACACCTCAGGCCCCTCAGATAACCTATTTCTCTAGCCCGCCTGGCAGGTGCTGCGGGTCATCAGGAAGCCGGAAGCCTGAAATAAGCTCCAGGGCTCACTTACCCCTGACTTGCTCCTGCAAGCACCAGACCAGACCAGTCGGAGCTGCAGACGACCTCCCTGCCTCCCACAGACTTTCTCCTCATTATAATGCTAAAAATCATGCCTGAGGAGGAAATTTAACATGCAAATAAGGCATACGGTTCAGGCAACCGCATCCCCACACCCAGCTTCCTGTTTCCTAACTCCTAAGTGCTAGGACGGTACTCCTTCTCCACCTCAGCCCCTCAAATTCTTCCCCTGACCATTGTTCAGGGAACAGCCCCGTATGCCTTTTCCTAAGGCTGTCTTCCTCAGGCCTGGGAGTGAGCTAGCAATAAACACTTCCTGCACCATCCTTGGCCTCATGTCTGCTTCTACACACAAGAGTTAAAAAACCCCAAGTTCTGTAACAAAACCAAATCTGCTGGCATCTTGACCTTGCACTTCTGGGCTCCAAGACTGTGAGAAATTGATTTCTGTTATCTAAGTCCCCTGTCTGTGGTACTTTGGGACGGCAGCCTGGCAGACTAGACTACCCCTAGCCCCAATTTCCTATCATTTATGACTATGAATAATTACAACATTTATGTCTCCGCTTTGAAATAAAGGACATTGAAGGGCACCTGGGTGGCTCAGTTATTAAGTGTCTGCCTTTGTCTCAGGACATGATCCCAGGGTCTTGGGATGGAGCCCTGCATCAGGATCCCTGCTCGGCGGGGGCCTGCTTCTCCCTCTCCCACTCCCCCCGGCTTGTGCTCCCTCTCTCACTGTGTCTCTGTCAAATAAATTTTAAAAAAATCTTACATTGAGATTCCTCAAGAAATTAAAAATAGAGCTTCCCTACGACCCTGCAATTGCACTCCTGGGTATTTACCCCAAAGATACAGATGTCGTGAAAAGAAGGGCCATCTGTACCCCAATGTTTATAGCAGCAATGGCCACAGTCGCCAAACTATGGAAAGAACCAAGATGCCCTTCAACGGATGAATGGATAAGGAAGATGTGGTCCATATACACTATGGAGTATTATGCCTCCATCAGAAAGGACGAATATCCAACTTTTGTAGCAACATGGACGGGACTGGAAGAGATTATGCTGAGTGAAATCAGTCAAGCAGAGAGAGCCAATTATCATATGGTTTCACTCATTTGTGGAGCATAACCAATAGCATGGAGGACAAGGGGCGTTAGAGAGGAGTAGGGAATTTGGGTAAATTGGAAGGGGAGGTGAACCATGAGAGACTATGGACTCTGAAAAACAGTCTGAGGGGTTTGAAGTGGCGGGGGGGTGGGAGGTTGGGGTACCAGGTGGTGGGTATTATAGAGGGCACAGCTTGCATGGAGCACTGGGTGTGGTGAAAAAATAATGAATACTGTTTTTCTGAAAATAAATAAATTGGAAAAAAAAAAATAAAAAAAATCTTACATTGAATTGAAACTTGTGCAAATTCAAATACTTTACTTGTACTGGGAATGGCTAGGTCAAGAAGAAAGGATATTTTAAATGGTTAGACTTTGCAACAGATATGTAAACAGGACCCTTCGTTCCTGCTATGGATGTGAGTCAGCCTCTGCCTGCAGCTGGAACACTATTGATGTGAATAATGGTATCAGTACCAAGCCTTGTCTGCTGAGGCTTCTGGGCCAGACATTGAACTAAGTCCTGTGCTCTCAGGGAATTAAGCAGCTTGCCTGAGGCCTCCCATTGGTTAGCATTGCAGCCCGTAGCCTGCAAGTTCAAACTCTGTTCTTACCAATTTTGCGAACAGGTTTTGGAGCTGTGGGACACCAAGTATCTCCAGTTTTCTAGGCCATAGGTGGCCAAGGCACGTGGTAAGCTTTCTGGGCCTCTCATGTCTGAAAATGCCCTTTCCCCTCTCTCGTATGTGAAGGTACGGACTTCTAATTTCAAAATAGTTTCCTCTCCAGACTTTGAAGACAGGATCTCTTACCCTACAGGTAGAGTCTCCCTCAGGAGCAGAGGGATATCATCTGATGATCACTTCTTTTCAGGTTATCTGAGTTTTCCCAGAGGAAGTTTTAGGATATTCTTTTTTAACTCAGTGTTCTTCAATTGCACATCCCTGTGTTTAGAAAGGGATCCTTTATACCAAATCTGCTTAGCGTGAGGCGGACTGTTCATGCTGAGGACTGGTGTTTCAATAGGTCTGGGAATTTTCCTTCTGTCATTTCTCTGGCCATTCCCTGGTGAGGACCCCTAGTCAGCTCCCTGTCCACTGTGTCCGAGGACCCATTCCACTGTCTCAGCAGCCCTGTCCTGGATGCACTCTGGGCCAGCCTGTCTTTTGCTGTTCATCCCATCTGCTAAGAGATGTCCTCTTACAACTATAACCTTGGGACCCCGTCTTGTTTTATAGCAGGTTACACCTTTTAGAGTATTATCTAGGATTCTCAGTGGGTGGGTCAGGCACCTGGTGTGTTCAGCCACATTTCAATAGTCACCTGTGAGCTGAGTCTTGAAGGATGAGAGGTGTAGAGGTTGCAGCTGTTTTGGGACTTGAGTAGATGGGAGGAAGGGCATACAGGTGAGGGCGGGTGACATTCCACATGCCTCTCTGAGACCCTGATAAAAAGCTACACAACCCCTTCTCTATCAAAAGGGGAAAAAAATCCTCATACACTTGACATTTTCAATGCCATTTCTGGAGTGGGGGCATGTCATGGTCTTATTGAAACTCATCCATAGGCCCTGGGCCGTGAGTTCCATGATGGCGGGGTCCATGCCACCTGCTCTCCATTATACCCCCAGCTCAAGACGTGCCCGCATCACTGAAAGCTCAGTCTTAATAAGAATACGTTGAATGAGTGGGTAAATGAATGAAATGAGAGCACTGCCATGGAGAAGATCGAGGGCACAAGAGGTGGTTCCAGTTAGAAGTTCACGACTTGCCAAAAATAGAATCCTTCTGCTTGGTTTTTCCCCCGACCCACAGAATGCTGGCTCACTAAGGATTCTCCCCAAGCTCTGGGCTGTGTCAGTGCAAGGGCTGCCACTCAAGAACTGATGGGAAGTTGAGTGCCTCACACTTGTCCTTCCAGCTCCGCAGAGACCTTACAAAGGCAAGGCTGTTCCACTGTGGGAGCAGAGTCGACCTGAAATGCTAGGATGTCTCTGGGGGAAGCCAGGGGAAACAGGGGTCTTGGGGATGTCTTCTGTCTCTGCCGTGTGTACACGTAGGATCTTGTTGGAGTTGCCTGGGTACCTGTGAGGTAGACACAGCCCTGTGGCTGCATGATGGGATTTCAGCCCTGCAGTGGGCTTCAGTGGGCTGCCCTCCTCCCCCGCAGGCCTGCTCTTTTCTACGGTTCTCAGACAAGCACTGCTGTCTTCCCTGAATCACCTCTGGCTGCTTCCTCCCTCTCTGCCTGTCTTTGCTTCTGCATTCTGATGCCTTTATCCTGAAATGGCTTTTACCTTTCTTCTTCTTCTTCTTTTTTAAAAAACATACACATTTTTATCCAGATTGGATTTATATACAGTAACTTGCACAGATCTTAAGTGTAGCATTCAATGAGTCCCCTGTGTAACTAAGTCTTCTGTCAAGACTTAAAACATTGCCACCACTCTAGAAAGTTTCCTGTGCCATTTCTAGTCAGTGCCTCCTTTCTCCCATCTGCCACCCTGCCACCCCCAACACACACACTGTCAACCATCGTTCTGCTGTCTGTCACCTTCTCCTCCATTCTTCCTGTCTCCTGTCTCGAATCTAGTGGCCACCAGGCATCCTGAGAGTTCTTTTAAAGTCACAAAATGGATGTCTTAAAACCATGCAGTGGATTCCCAGAGTCCTTTGGAAAAACCCCAAATCCCTCTCATGCCTTCAGTGCTGGGTGGGCCTCCCTTACACTCACTGCAATCCCCTACGCCCCTCAGCTGCCTGCTCGGGGCTGGCTCAGGGCCTCTGCCAGCATCTTCCTGTTCGCTGCTGCCCCCACTGCCACTGACTCCCTCAACCTCAACCTGAAAGGTCCCTGTACTGGTCAGCCCAGTGATGCCCCACTTTGCCTGCCTCCTTCCAAGAAACACAAAACAAACCAGTTCCTCTGAGTGGCATGTCTGTTCTCTCTGAAATGTTAGGGCAAGATTGTGCCTCGGTGCTGGTGCTGGTGGAGACGGAGCTAGTGAAAGATGCTCCCTTCCTCCCTCTAGATCCAGGATGGCAGCTAGATCCTCTGGAGAAGGGAGGGGCATTTTTGTGTGGTTTCAGGTCCCGTGATCCTGGGTCTGCACTGGCTTCCTCCTCACGTTGCATAGGCATGTGGGATAGGACCCAATAAATTTCGAGTTGAAAAGAATCATTTTCTCACTTTTGGATTTTACTGAACTCAAACGCAATGTTATAACTCCAGTATAATCAAGCAGGCATATGTTTGCCATTTTGTCTGAACCAGAAAATACTGGTGCTCATGGCAGAGGCCGAGTTGTCAGCAGGCTGGTACAGCCATTGCTGCCACCAGAGCAAAGGCCCAAGGAAGAGGCAGCCTGAGGCTAAGGACAGAGAAACAGTGATATTGATACCCCCCAGGGGTCAAGGTGACCTGCCCCATCCATGCATATCTAGAACCTTCTGTAGGAAGGGGCAGGGTGTGGGAGAGAAGGAGAAGGAGGAAGGAGAAGGCAAGCTTTGAGAGGCAACTTGTCCTGGATGGCTCAGTGAGTTAGGGGTGGTGAAAGCTTCCAGGACTTACCATGAATTGATCTTCCTGTCCTGTCTCCTCTTCCTAAGTGTCCCTAGACCACACAGCAGGAAGCAGCCTTCACAGTACTAGTAATGACCATGAGAGTAGTTGATCCTGAGTGTCCATGGGCAGACACAGCTCAAGACTCGACTTCCACCTCTAATTTTTTCAGGAGCACCACTGCAAAATTGGGGCCATTCTCTTGTTATATAGACATGAAAATTACAGCTCAGAGAGCAATCGCAGTTGGATAAATTTGACCAGCATGCACTTCACCTCCCTGCTGAGAGGCATGGTCAGGATTCAAGGTCAGACTGTGTAACCTCAAAGTCTGTGCATTTTCGCCTGTGTCTCATTTATGTCTAAGGTAGTGCCTGGCATATAAGGGGACTAGGGACAACAAACAGTCACAGCAGCAGCCACCAGTCACCAAGCTATTCTGTACAGGAAATGGTTTCTGGTTACTGGTACTGCCCCAGGTGGGGAGTCCCCAGACAGCAGAACCCTCCTGTGACCCTCGAGGTCTCCTTGTGTAGGAGTTGGTCTGGACAGCTGGTGAGCCCCGCCTGGGCAAGCAGGCTTATGGGTTGCTCGTGTCCTCAGCAGGCTCCATTCTCCATGACTGAGAGAAGAGTGAAGGATTTTCCATTTTCTAGATGGGGAAACTGAGGCTCAGAGTGGGCAAGGACCTAGCCCAGGGCCTCCTGCTCATGCGTATGACACAGTCAAGTTCTGGGCCATGTCACCCGTCTGCAGCCATGCTGGCTCTGATATTTGTTTTCTGTGGGAATAGACTGGGCCCCTTACAGGTCCTTGCTTGGGGACACTTGCCACTGACACATTTCGGAAACAAACGAAAAGATCAAGATGCTTGAAAAATTGCACTTGGTGGCTGTTATGAGCCAAATTGTATCCACCATGAGGATTCACATGTTGGAGTCCTAAACCCCAGCACCTCTGAATGTGGCTTATGTGGAAGGAGGGTCTTTAAAGAGGGGATTAAAGTAAAATGAAGTCCTGTGATGGGCTCTGACCCAATCTGACTTGTGTCCTTAAAAGAAGGGGAGATTGGGACACAGACACACAAGGAACAACTGTGTGAAGACAGGGGGAAGGATGGTGGTCTTTACGACACCTAGAAGAGAGGTCCTGGAAGAAATCAACTTTGCCAAGACCTTTATCTCCAACTTCTGGCTTCTAGAACTGTGGGAAAACACATTTCTGTTGGTTAAGCCCCAGTCTGGTGTATGTGGTTGTGACAGCGTGAGCAGACTAAGGCAGGCTCCTGACCATGGCTGAGAGGACTACTGGAAGGGCTGTGAATGGATCAGGTCAGCTGTGGAGGCTGCAGTGGCAGGAGCTGCTCCCATGGGACAGTCCGGGTTGGAAGCGGGGGTATGGGAACAAGAACGTGCACACCCTGCGTTTCTCTAAGTGCAGTTGTCACAGCCAACAGCAGCTCCCAGAGCCGGGCCTCTGCCCTGGCCAGCCCACAGCCAGAAAGGAAACGAACCCTTGCCGCCTTCCCTGTCCCGGGCCAGGAGACCGACATTTCACCAAATCTCACTGTGGCCCCCTGGCCAGTGTTGGCCTCGGTGTGACCAGCAAGGCTCCTCGGCTTGAGTCAGTGCTCAAAACTTCCACGCTTCCTGAATGATCCCCAGCCCCGGAGATGCTGGAGACGCCCCAGCTGGCAGGAGCTCTGGTTCCAGAGGGAAAGTGCCTTGAGAACACCCACAGGTGTGTCCAGGAATGCTCATGATTTTGTGCCAGGTGAGGAAAGCAAAAGCACAAAACAAAAAAAACTGGTTCCGATTCTTATAAACACGAAACATTACATGTATTTAGAAGAAAAGAAGGACAGTGTCATTAAGCCATTAACGTGCTTGGCTTTACCCCTTTAGAGTCTCTACGGTGAGGCTGATCATTTATAATTAGCATGCCCTCATGACTTGATAGGGAAAAAGGAAGGAGGAGGAGGAGGGAGAGAAGAGGGCGAGGGAGAGAGAAGGAATAAACAGAAGGATAAGGAGAAGAAGGAGAGGAAGGAGAAGATGAGGAGGATTGTGAGTGACGGTGCCCTACAGAGAGCTGGCCCTTGTGTTCTGCCCCCTTAGAGGGACCCACTAGGCCATCCTCAAACACCAGCTGAGTGAATGAACCCGACAACAGCTGTCAGGACTCCTGAGAAAATGGATGAAAAACATCAGGTCTGGGGCTTGGCACAAAAATCAGAAAGATGCCCCATGAAATGATACCATCAGGATAATGTCATTAATTTGATGCCTTATGGTAGTGGTCCAAGGGGCAGTGTGTCCTCAGCCTCCCCCAGCCCTCCCCTGCCTGGGGCAGGTGGGAGCAGCTCCAAGGCCAGTCCTGAATTATAGTGTGCCGTGTGTCAGCTTACTTACCTAATGCTCTCCTTCCCCCCCCCCCACCCATCCCTTTGCACTCTACCCCCAGCCACCAGGGGCAAGGACTGAGTTCACAGGCTCCGTACCTCCTGATCTCCTGTCACTGCTGGATGGAGCAAAGCTTCTCTCTGGTCTGTGTTTCTCCGTTTTGCCCCTTCTTATCTTCAGTGCTGCTCTCAGGCCTTCTGCCCTGCAATGCCCCCCTTCCACCTCTGGCAGACTCCTGTGTAAGTGTCTGATGAATGTCTTCAAATCAATCTGTCCTATCTCCTCCCTTCAACCTCTAGCTATCCATCAATCTGTTTGTCTATCTGTCTATCCACCACTCTATCCATCCATCCACCCTTGGCTCCCCTTACCACTTGCCCATGTGCCTTGTGTGGCTGCAGGCATAACCAGGCAAGGTCAAGGCCAAGGTCAAGGTGAGGCAGTCTCTTCTGATGTGGAAGTCACACACCTCTCCAGCTCTAGCCCCAAAATGCCAAAGGCAGTCAGTGACCACATCTGAGCCCAATACCTCTCAGGGAATGGATCGGATACCTGCCTTCCAGATCTTCCCCAACCATTTGTCTTTCCTTGCAGCTCCCCTGCACTTCGCCCAGCCTTGCCCCAAGCCCCCAGACCTAAGCCTGTAAGGAGGGGGCCACAGCTCTCCTGTGACTCCTGTGACCTTGTTGTGTCTGGGAGGAGACAGCTGGTCTGGATGTCCTAGGACAAGCGTGCAGATTTGTGTCCTGTGTGCATGGGGGCCCTCGGCTTTGTGAGCAGGTGGCGTCCCTCTCAGCCCTGAGCCCTTCACCTGGATCCTGGCCTTATTCCCCTGCTCCAGGCCAGGCTCCGAGCAGCCCTCGGGCTGACTTTCTCTGTGCAATCTGGCATGAGATCATCCCCATGGCGTGAACGGATGCATTTTTATTCACAATGACAGTGTTGGCATTCTCAGGGGCTCCTTCAGGGCTCCTGCAGGAGGGACCTGCTAAACCACCGAGAGTTCTGGTCTTGCTTTGCCCTCAGACACTCCAGCACATCACAACAGGGTGTCCTGGGAGGAGCTGTGGCCCTGGAAGCCTCTCGGGCTCCTGGACACCCCGCTGGAAGTGAGCCAGTTGAAATGAACATGATTCCCTGAAATTGTAGTCAAGGCTGTGAGAAACTGGGTTATCATGGAAAGGAGTTTGATACACACAAAAGCCCTTGGGGTCAAGGAAGGGGACAGGGGGTGACATCCATGGGTGTGACCATGTTCTTCCTTTCACTGTCTGAGACCTTGGGCAAGTGTCCTGCTGAGCCTGGCTTTCCTCCTCAAAGAGTCCTGGGTGATGGCCATTATTATGGAAGGGCTTAAGATTTCTAGCTCTTGGGGGCACCTGGGTGGCTCAGTGGGTTAGGCCTCTGCCTTCAGCTCAGGTCATGGTCTCAGGGTCCTGGGATCGAGTCCCACATCGGGCTCTCTGCTCAGCAGGGAGCCTGCTTCCCTCTCTCTCTCTGCCTGCCTCTCTGCCTACTTGTGATCTCAGTCTGTCAAATAAATAAATAAATAAAATCTTTAAAAAAAAAAAAAAAAGATTTCTGGCTCTTCCCCTCTGGACAGAAAGCTACCTGAATTTTCCCTGTGGTAGGAAGTGGTGGTGTAACGGTCACTCAGGGGACTCTCATGGTGGTAATCTGTGTTGGTGCCAGGTGACGGCCTTAATGGACAGTGTGAGACTTGCCACACTCCTTCCACCTGCCGGGACTGAGTCGGGAAGCTCTGGGGCCTTCTAGAATCTCTAGTCCTCCACAATGAACACCGAGCATGAGTAAGACATCGTCCTGGGTGAGTTAAAGCCACTGAGACCTATTTCTTTCTGCAAATCCAACCTGTCTTGACTGGCAAGTGGGCGTAATAAGACCTTTCATGTGATGGCATGACCTGTCATGGTCGCTGCCCTCTCCCATGCCATTTCCCTGCCAAGTAATCTGGCTGAGCAGGTGGGGCTGGCACAGCTCCCCAGAACTTAGAATAAGCCCAGCCCAGCCCCCAACAGAGTCCGGGGGAGCATGTCAAGGGAGAGGCAGCACGACGTTTCTGTTGGGGAGAAGCCGCGGATGGGCTGTGATTTCCCAAGTGAACAATGTGAAAGAAAGGTCAGACGGGTCCATTCCGCTGGGGACCTCCTTGAGATGCGGGCCTGTGTTGGTGTGTGTGTGTGAGCACACGTGTGCCTATGTGTGAACACACGTGAGTGCCTTGTTCATGTGTATGCCTAAACATAAATTAACTCCTCAAACCCAGTTCCAGTGGGTGTGTTGGACAGAATCACCTGCTGCATAACCAAGGGCTCCTTCCTCCCCTTGTCTTATAGGCAAGGATGAGACAATTGCCCTCTCTGTCACTTTTCATGGGGGTGACCTTGGGGACTGGCTGCTGCTGTCTGAGCTCCAGGCTGCTGGTTTGAAAGAGAGACATGAAGGCCTGACCTCCCAGTGCGGACTGGGGTTCAGTGAGCCCGACATACAGCAAGCACTCAGCAAATGTCAGTGTTAAGGTGGCACGTCGGAGCTGTCTGCTCCCAAACTGTGGCAGGAGAGTCAGGTGGAGTGTTTTGTGTGGGGGAACAGCGAGGTCTTTTACGCACCGCCTGACCCCTGCCCCAAATTTCCCAGGAGACTATGGCCTATTTCCCAGACATAGAAACAGCTTAGTGGTGAGCCAGGTGGAGGGGTCTAGAATTTCTCCACTTAAATGGTAAGAGTGGTAGGCAGATCTGTGTTGACAGAGAAGTGGTTTGAAGTTAATTTTCCCCATAGCAATGGATATATTATTGACCCCTGACAACTCTGCTGGCTTTGAATGAATTAGGAAGAAGCCATTTGGGGTTAGAAGTCCACTGAAAATGTTACTTGTTATGTTCTGGCTGTGCTGGCTGAAGATGCCCAAGGTTGGGAGGAAGTGGACATGGGGCCCAAGGAGTCCCCTGTGGCATGTACATTCAGAAGCAGGATGTTTGTAGCTAAGATGAGGTCAAAGATGCTGTAAAAGTCACGTGATGAGTCTGAGAGTAATGAAAGGCAGGCAGAGAATGTCTAACAGTAAGAGGTCATGGGGAAGAAGGACCAGGTTACCGCAGGACCTTGGGCTGATGGCATCTGCTCCCTGAGCCTCAGCCTCCCTGCAGTAAAGTGGGACGGGCAGGAGCCCCAGGCTTAGGCACGGATGCCATGAGCACATGAAAAGCTATGTGCTGGGGACCTGGCACAGAGTAGCTGCTCTATGATGCAGGAGTAGCCACTTGGGCCTGTGGCTGGGGCTACTGACCTTGGACTCAGATAAGCTGGCAGCAGAATCTCTGGGGCATGCTGGGATTGAAGCTAGTCAATTAATAGGCAGACTATTAATTGAGGGGGAGAGGGCTGAAATAGGCCCTGAGAAGGGGACTGCTCTATTCCTGGGCTGCTTCCCTTTTCAGCTCCAGGACCATAGAGCACAATTCTCATTCCCACGCTATCCCCACTGCCTGAAACAGTGCCCAGCACAGAGTAGGGACTCGGTAAGTATGTGCTGAATAAATGAACGAGTGGATGAATAGACTCTTGACCTACACACAGAGAACTTGTACCCATTTCCTGAGTTCACATTTTCCTGTCCATTGTGGTCACCCTTGGAACAGTGACCCCATCAGCTTGGTTACGATGACAGCAGTGAGGACTTTAAATGCACAACAGGATGCGCTGTAACTATCACATGGACTTCGTCTAACACCATGACAAGCACATTGCAAAAGTGAGGGTTTGAGATTCTAACCTAGGTTTCCTCGCAGACCCTTGGTGACAGGAAGCCCACTCCCTCTGAGGCAGCCCTTAGTGTCTGGGGGCAGCACCTGGAAGGTGCGGGAGGGAGAAAGAGGGTTCAGGGTTGGAGCCGAGGCATATCTCTGCCTTCTTTAGGACAACAGTATGAGTTTCCAGTTGAGGGACTCAGCCTCTGCTCTGTGACTCACCCCTCACGCAGAGGGCTGCCGAATCAGACGGCATCCCACGGGCAGCAGACCCCTTGTCAGTCGTACCTGGATGAAGGGGAAGAGGAGGCCAACAGCAAAGTTGGAGAGCCAGTTGACAGTGCCTGCAATGATGAAGGCGGCCGGCCGCTGGGATTGCTGGAAGAACTCGCCAGTCAAGATGAACGGGATGCCCCCTGCAATGGCAGAGCCAGGGCACAGAATGAAGCACATGGAAAGACGCATGACACCAGCATCCCCTCCAATGGCAGGGTCGCACCCTCTCTGTGAGCCGGCCCCACCTGGGTGACCGACAGCTTCAGGACTGGGTGCTGGAGTCAGCCCATCACTCCTCACATATAGAAACCATTTTCCTGACCCGGCCCATCCAAACAAGAGGGGATTCAGCCTCTCGGCTCTGGGAATGCCCTTTGAATCCAGCTGTAATCCACTACAAAATGAATACAGCACGTACAAATCTGATTTACAAGGTAACTGACATTTACGGATACAGCGTGTCAGGCAGGTATGGGTTACCGTTCCTGGGTAAGAAAACTGAAGCCCAGAGAGGTTGCTGGACTTCCCTAGTGTTACTCAGCTCCTGAGGAGCAGAGCCGGAACTCAGGCTTGGGACTCTAACCTCCAAATCACAGCTTTGTTTCCCTGCTAATCCTTGCTGGACAGGATGGGAGCCCCCGCCCAGCTGGCTATTGGTTTGTCCTCCTTATCTCCCCATGACTGGATGTGTGGTGGGTCCCGCTCGTCACCCCAGCAGTGGAGTGTTATTCAGTGGAAATGTCATTGGCATTAAGGGAGGACAACTCTTTATTTTGATGACTGTCCTGTGCAATTGCAGGATGTCTGTCACCCCTCACCTCAGGGATGCCAGCGCTCTAACGGTCACTGTGGCAACCCAGACTGCTTGCACACACTTCTAACCGCAGGGTACCACACCTAGCTTAGACTCTTCAAGGTCTGCACCCTCCTCTTCTGGAACTCAGTGAGACCTGGGATTGGGCCCTGTGCCCAGACCCTTGACCTGGGTCTCAGCATGACCACTGGGGGCCTATTTTCACCTCCCCGCTCCCCAATGGAATCCCCACTCTGCCAATCAGATCTATATGCTGGCATTCCACAGCAAGGGTGGTGGGCTTTTATCAAACTCCAGGGAGACACTGAACATTTTGACCATGATTATTGACTGTGTTGGGGCTGGTCCCACACTGGTGGACAACAGGGACAATTCCTGCTCTCATGGAATTCCCTCATCTGGTAGAGGAAAAAAGATGATGTGTTTATCAAAAAAGATGTGAATGAATGAATAAGTAATTACAACATGTGATAAGCATGGAGGGAATGCAGTCAGCAATGGGGGGAGCCTATGTTTGTAATGGCTAAGGAGGGCTATCTGGGGGGTGCAGGGGATGGCTGAGATGTGACCTGAAGGAGGAGATACAGCTTGCTAAGATTTGGGGAAAACTGTGGGGAAAGGGATGGGAGGGCAGATACCCTGGAGGATGAAAGGCATTGGGCCAAGGTCTAGAGCAGAGGCCACTCTGTCTGCACAGCTGAGGGAGGGGTGGGAGGAAGAGTACGAAGCAGTAAAGACAAGCAGGGCTAATTAGGCAGCGTCTTGTAGATCAAGGAGAGCTCTACTATTGAAGAAAACCAACTGAAGAAAACCAACATTGGGTTTCAAGTAGGGACTGATGTGATCCATTTGCATTTCGTAGACACTGCAGCTATTTGGAGAGGGGACTGGCAGGTTAGAGGAGGGGCTGTGGGAGGCTGCTGGGTAGTGACGAAGGGAGGCCATGGTTATGCAGAGGGCTTGCATGGTGGCAGTGGGGATGGAAGGAAAGGGCAGAATTCAGAGACTCCACCCCATGGAGGCAAAACTTTCATTGTAAGCACTGCACACAACCATACCACTCATCGTCAAGTTCAACCATGCAACCTAAGGTCACAGAGGAAGGACAGCTCAAGTCTGTCTTTCCAGAACTTTCACTGTTGTCACACCCCTATTCTGCCAGCAAGCCTTGAACTCCAACACATCAAAATAACTGAGAATGGACCATCCCCTCAAGCGCTCACTAGACCATGAGCCCTCCAGGGCCTGCAGCCTCCCCATTGGCCTGGCATCTTTGGCAGAAAGTGTATACTTGATGGATATTTTCTTACTTGAATTAGGCACTCAAAATTTGATTTTGAAAAGATTTGATATACTGTTAACTACAAAGAAAATAGACTTTCCATATCTTAAAGGTATCTATGAAACTGTGCAAGAACAATGGTTACACATTGAAATGTCCTAAGTACCAGCCTTTAGGTCTGTAAAGAGCATAGTTTTGCCTTGTTGAAAGTATGTGTATCACACACTCAGGTGCTCCTACAGCTAACAACGCTGTAAGCCTTGTAGCATATCCTTGGGGGTCAGTTCACACTTATGTGAAGTCTGAACAGTTTTGAAGGCTGGTGTTTCCTTTCTCTGACTTCCCTTAGGTGTTTTCTGGAAGCACCTGTGGATAACTCTGCTAACATTTCTGATGCTGGTGCATCAGCTTACAATGGAGCAGAGAATGTTGACACACAAGCCTCTTGGCATGTCTCTTTGTTTCTTCAGGGCTGGGCCACGACTTGTTTGTTGGTGATGACCCTTACTCTAGCACAGCACCTAGAATACACATAGGAGGCATTCAGTAGAGGTCTGCAGGATCCAGGAGGAGTGATTAAGACAGAGTTTACAAGATGTCTACATCAGGTCTCCTCTATTCTTCCTTCAGATCACCCTGGAGGGCAAATACAAGAAACCTGAAGAATCCTGCTGTCTATTTCTTTGATTGGTTTCATTTCCGTGATCTTCTTTGAACCTCACAACCAAAGGAGGTGGTGAAGCACAGGGGACTAGGGCTTGGCCTCTGGTTTTGGTAAGAACAGGTTTAAGTGCTGGGTTTATCATATCTCTCTCACCTGTGCGGTGATGACAGTAGGGACCTACCACGGGTGTGAGGATTTGTTTGTGAGGATTAAGTGAACTTCTGTGTGCAGGCACTCAGTATAAGTCTGGCACAGGGAGACACTCAATAAGTCTCAGCTTCTATGACAATAATTTAAAACTCTCCTGCTGCATTATTTCCATTTTATAATGAGTTAGCTGAAGCTCAGAGAAGGGGAGTGCCCAAGGTCTCTTAGCAAAGAGTGATGATGGTGGTGGTAATGATGATTATCGTGGTCGTGATGAAGTTGATGATGGTGATGATGATGACAATGATGATGATGGTGATGATGGTGATGTGTTGGTGGTGATGAAGGTGATGGTGATGCTGCTGCTCCTGCTCATGGTGTTGATGGTGATCATGATGACAGTGACAATGATGGTGATGATGATGTTAGAGGTGATGGTGATAACGGTGATGATGATGATGTTAGTGATGATGATGATGAAAGTGATGATGATAGAAATGAAGATGGTGATGATTACAGAAAGGACAATGGTGCTACTGCAGGTGCTGATGGTGGTGACAGTAACTACATGGCATACATTGTAAAGGGCACTTGACAGACATTATTTCATTTAATCACCACTACTATGCACTAGTTATGATTACTATTTTTCCCATTTAATGTATAAAACTGAGGCCTAAGAAATTAACTAATTTCCTTGAGTCATACCACTAGTGGGTCTCAAACTCAAGGGTGGGCGATGCCAGTATGAGTCTTAATGACTCCACTGTGATGCAAGCAAGACTAAGATGTTTATAATTTTTAAAATATGGGAAGGAAACTTAGCAGTCTTCATGGTTTTATCTGAATGCTCCCCCAAATCCTGAAATTCATTTGTTTCTCTTCTGTCTTCAGGTATTGATAGCCAGGTTTCCTAAGAGGCTCTCACTGTCTGTTTCTTTAATCCAGGATAAAGTGGGAAAGAATGAGGTTTGATATGGAAACAGAATGGGTTTCTGGTAGGCCCTTTCTTTTTGTGTTGTTTTCCAAAGTGAAAGTAGTGTTAACTATATTTTTCTGATGGTCATGAGTAATATTTTTTAATATTTTTAACAACTAAGAAAGCATACAACATAGAAAAGCATGAAAAGAAACAAAAGTTGTCCCTAAACCTTCCATCCCGAGATGATCTCCTCTTGTATTTTGGTGCTTGACACTGATACTGAGTGTGCTATTAAGAAGCCTGGAGCTACTCTAATATTTATCCTTTAGAGGATTGGCTTTTTCCTCCTAAAGCCCTGAAGAAATCTTTCCTTATGCTTGAAGTTATTAACTTAACAATTCAGTAACTATGATGTGCCTAGTGTTGGTTTCCTGTAACTGTCTTTCTTAGAACACAGTGTGTCCCTCTCAAGTACAGATCTACTCTTCATTTATTTCCCACCTTAGACTTGAAATTCTCTCCTGTTCTGCCTGTTGGACTTTTTACTCCAGAGAAGTTATTATCCTTATGTTGGATGATTTTTGTTCCTCTTCCATATCTTTTGTTTCCTGAATGACTTTATCCTCTTGTTTTTGCACAGATTTTTCATGCTCTGGGCAATCTCTTCCTTCTTTCTCTTCTCCGTCCCTTGCCCCTTCTTCCTTCTTCTTGTCCTGTGTTGTACATTCCCTGTGCCACTGCTCTCTGTCTTTCTATACATAGAGTGAGTTGCTCCATCCAGATTTCCACCTGCTCTGATATGGTGATTCATCCTTGACACCTTGTCTTATCTTCTTCCAGGTTATCTTTCAAATCATGGTTTGAGGCATGAGTACTGCTTTTCAGTACTTTTCCTTGAATAGAAGTCAATGCTGGGGGTTGGGAGTAGAGAAAATGTGGTGGGGGCAGCCCTTTCTGGAGCATCTGGGCTCTGTTCCCACCTCTGACATTTTAAGTGACGTGCACTGGAACCCATTCCAGGAGGTCAGAAGTACACTCAGCTTCTGTGGGCTTCAACTAGTCTCCTCAAATTAAGATAAAGTCTTGGAAAGTGAGAAGCCTTTGGGGGCTGCTGTTGGGGGAGGTATCTTTTCCCCTGATTGCTGACTCACTTCTTCACTCTATTTTCCCCACAAATCCGGATGTTAGTAAGCGTTCTTAGGGGATTTTGAATCCCATTCCCTGGTCAGTGCTGTTTCTGAAGGGTGGAGACAGAATGTACTATGCTGCTGGTCAGTTTTTTTTTTTTCCTGAGTAAAGATTTGTTTGGTTATTCCTTTAAAAAAAACTTTTAAAAAGATTTTTTATTTATTTGAGAGAGAGAGAGCGCAAGAGAGAGAGCAAGAGCAGGGGGAGGGGCATAGGGAGAGGAAGAAGCAGACTCCCCACTGAGCAGAGAACCTGATGGATGTGGAACTTGAGACCAGGACGCTGAGATCAGGACCTGAGCCAAAGGCACACACTTAACTGACTGAGCCACCCCGGTGTCCCTAACTTTTTTTTAAAGCTCATTTTGTTAGGTATTTATGGGAGGAAGATTCTATAATAAGGCTATACATGACATATTTACCTAAAGTACCCTGATGACATGTTTTCTAAAGGTTAGGGATTGGTATTTCTTGTGGCGGACATGCAGTTGTGGCTCATCTTAAAATAACGTGCTTCAAAATTAAAGAGCAGTTGGAAAAAAATCCCTTCTTGTAAAGGATTTTGACAAATCTTTCCAAATTCTTTTCCAAATTCTCTGGTTGGGGCCCTTTATTTGTGGATCTTACTGTTTACAAAAAGATTTTGCAAGCCATATCTCACTGAATCTTTATGACCAAACTCTGAGTTATGAATTATGACTACAGATTAGGAAGCTGAGACTCTAGAATATGAAGGGCTGAAGTTATTGGAATCACTTGAAAGTGGAAGACGTAATGTCTACTTTTAAGCAACAGGCTTGAGCAATGGAAACCCGATCAAGGCGCAAGGGCCCACAGTGATCCCTGGGCTGAATGCAAACAGGTGCACTAAGCCACTGACCTTGAAACAGCCACAGGCCTTAGCTGACCAACAGGATACTTACAACTGGGCACAGGTACCAAAAAAGGAAAATTCCGTACATTCCCATAGCTCCTCATTGGCCCCAATGCTATGGCTCCCACCACCTCATGTGGCAGTCATTTTCTCCTCTGCTGTCTTGTCCGCTGCTCCCTTGTGGTGCTTTCAATAATCTCTCTCTTCTGCTCTGCCATGAGTGAATCCTTTCACTACCTGTACCTTTGGTCTCCACCAGGTAAGGCTGCCCCACAAGAGTCAGGACACAGAGGTGGATCTTCAGACTCGAAATCCTGCCTTCTTTTAATTAAAAAAAATTTTTTTTAAAAAAAGATTTGCTTCTTTTATTTATTTGAGAGGAAGAGAGAGAAAGAGAGAGAGCAAGCACAAGCGGGGTGGGGTGGGGCAGAGAACATGCAACTCCCAGCTGAGAACTGAGCTTGACTCGGGGCTTGATCCCAGGACCCTGAAATCACGACTAGAGCTGAAGTCAGACACTTAACAGACTGAGCCACCTATGTGCCCCTTTATTTATTAGAAACAGAGAGAGAGAGAAAGAAAGCAGGGGGGAGGGACAGAAGGAGAGAGAGAGACACACACACAGACTCTCTGCTGAGCGTGGAGCCCAACATGGATCTTGATCCTCCAACCCTAAGATCATGACCGAAGCTAAAATCAAGAGTCGGACACTCAACCAACTGAGCCAGGATTTGGGGCACCCCAAAGTCCTGACTTCTTTCTACTGCACCTCCCAGCTCAAAAGAATAAAAAGATGACTGTGCCTTCATGCTACTGCTTCCACTCTGTAACCGGCGAGGACTCACACTGTTGGCTAGTAGCGTGGTGTAGCTTAGACTTCGCAAGTCAGCCCCAAGTGATTACATCTCTTGGCCAATAGACCTTGCTATCTTTCTTATTCAGTTCTTCCTTGTTATTTTATTTGGCTAGCTTATTTTGGCTTCCCCCAGAAGCAGATTCCGACATGTAGTTTGTGTGTGAGTCAATCCTAGGAAATGCTGGTAAGCATGTGGGCGACTGAAGGACGAGCAGAGAGGGTGGGTAAGCAGCAAATTACCTCCATGGGCTGCCAGAACTGAATCCAACCTCAGCTGGGGACCTGAGGGGTCCCCACCTGAGGGGACCCTCTAAATCCAGAACTGAATCCAACCTCAGTTGGGGACCTGAGGGGTCCCAACCTGAGGGGACCCTCAGGAAACTGTGGAAAACCCATCTCAGAATGAAGACGGCCATAGTCTCTACCTGTTCGGCGTTTTGAGGACCAAAAGAAACCTGTTTAGCAATGTGCGTCTGTGGTACTCCAGCAGCAGCTGTCATTTCTGCTTCTGACAGTTTCCCTGCACGTGGCTGTCAGCCTTCCCTTCCCCCCTGCCTACCCCCCATCTCTGTTTTCTAGCTCTTGCCAGGTATCTACTAAAATACCAAATTGTAATTCATTTTCATATAAAAGAAATAAAGGGCAACTGTCCAAACTTCTCTATAATTCGTATTATTATATTCTTTTAATGGAGCCATTACCATCAACTTTAAAAGTCCTTTAATAAGGGCTTTTAAATCCCCTGAATAATCTCCACAGGTGTGCCCATATGCTACTTAATCCTTTAAACATATCTTCCCCCAAGCACCAGTTTAAAAAATACCTTTAAATTTTTTTCAATTTAATATAATAATTTTGAAGATTCTTCATGGATATTCTGCTGTGTTTGTCTCACTAGACTTCGTCTTTTTTTGGCTGTTCACCCTCATTTACGTTCCAAGCCCTGCGCTGGGCATTTTCAGAATCTACTAGTCTACACGACTAGTTCACATAACTACCATAGGAGACAGAAATTCTAATACCCATTTGACAGATGAGAGAATTGAGGCCACAGAGAAGCAGAAAGAGGTGCTGAAGGACACACAAGCTGTCACCAAGAGCTTCTGATCCAGATCAACAACCCTCTCCCCTGCCCAGTCTCCAGAAGACACCAGAGGAAGGGCAAATGCACTCTTTCAGGCAGGTTTGTTTTATGAGGACAACCAGGAATAGATCAGCACTCAGAAGACACAGCTGGGGAGCAGCGCTGGAAGGTCAGGGTGCTATTCGCTTGGGAAGCTCATCACCTTGGAGGACACCTGTTCAGCCAAATGGAGAAAGGGCAGGTCTGACCTCTCAGAGGGAGTGCCCACCTCTTTGGGTGCAGGCTTCCCAGGAAGGGAAGGATGGGAGATGTGGGGATGCTCCCCCAGGACAACCTTGCAGAGGCTCGTCCCGTTCTGAATTTCAGTGGGCACTTCTGGCTCCGTGGCCAATAAGGTGGGAGGCTTTGGGCTTTCTGCAAGCCTTGGTTTCCCCTCTTACAATCTGGGCACTTGATGAGCTACTTAGCCTCTCAGTAAAGCCGGCGGTAGCACCCACTTGGCACATGGCACACACACTGAGGTGGCGGTGCTGGTGGCCGGGAACACTGGCTTTGGAGTCCGGTAAACTCTTCACTTACAACCTGTGTGACCACAGACAAGTCATATGGATGGCTTTCCATTTTCTCATGTGTAAAATGAAGACAGCTCCTACCTCTTAGTATTGTTTTGGGGATCAAACCAGAGTCCTTAAACACTGTGTTGAACATGTTGTAAAGGCTCAGTGCTATCAACTGTTATGGCTGTTCTTCTTCCCGTCATGCAATCACGTAGATGCTTGCTGAGTACTGACTACGTGCCAGAGTTTTGAAAAGTTTGCCCTATGTGGGATTTTAAATTATTGTAGAAAGGGAGTGATAAACTCCACAGGGAGATGGTCTCAGACACTGCTGATCTTGGACAAAGAAGAATTACAAGTCATCAGGAGTCAGAGGTCTGAACTGAGGGAGCAAAACCAGTTTACTCCTTTTGCATTCAGAGATGCTGCAAAATTGGACTTCAACTGTCCAGCCCCAGCCCTACCTTCCACAGGGGCAGACGGAGAGAAATGAGACTCCCTGTTTCAGCCTTCCCAATGAGCCTGTCTGCTGTGAGCACTGTTCTTCCTGGGAATGCCTCACTCCCCTCACATTCAGATGGTGCCTGTTGCTGGAAATGCGCCCGGGGTCGGAGGGACTTCAGGGCACACAGCACAGGGACAACTTACTCAGCATGGGCTTGGCCCTCAATACATGACATATAAGCTATGACACCTTTCTTCCCTTCCTGCTAGTCTAACTGCAGCCCAGCCAAGGTAACCAGACAAGGTTCTGACCCAAGCCTGTGGCCTCTCCCACAGGGAGTGTGTCCACTAAAGAAACGAAAGGGAGTCTTCTCCAGGAGTAGGGAAAGAGAGTGGAATGTGTCTCATTAGATAGAAGGAAGAGGTCCCTTTACCCCCATCTATGCCTTCCATGGATGTTAGCCTTCCTTGTCTTTTTATTTCTTTCTTTATTTTGCTTGTTTATCATGCTCTTTGGGGGTAGGTAGTGTGTTCTTTTGCTCACTGTCACTTTCCCCACAGCAAATTGTGTCCCTTAATAGATGTTTGTTGGATGGATGAATGAATGAAGAAATAGGAAATAATGATCCTTAACTGGTCTTTTAAGGGAGAGCAAAAATTCATTACATAGTCAAGGACCCGGCTGGGGGAGGGGAAGAACATGGGAGTGGGTTTGGAGGGTGTCTGTCTCGGAGCGGCAGAGACATATCCACACAGGACTATACAGAGCTGGGGGGGTCCCCAGATGTCTGCTGAGGGGTCAGAGGTTTGTAGGCACGAGGTTTTAACAGGAGGGAGGCCGATCAGACTGCATACTGGAGAATGGTCCCTGGTACAGAGTGGAGCTGGGGTTGCAGAGGGAGAGTGGAGGTGGACAGGGACACTGGTTGGGAGACTGTAGCTAAGAATGTGAGAAAAGGCTGGGAAAATGTTTGTGATAAAGCACTTGGTGCCTCTCAGTCTTATTAATGGCTGCCTTCTGTGATTCTACCTTGCATTTGCATGGGATCAATCATGCGACATCATTAAATTCCTTCCCAAATTCCACTCCACTGAAACATGAAACGAGTCCCCTCTTGAATTCCAGTTATCACAGAGACTTTATTCTAATGGAGTTTCTCTAACTAGATATTTAAGTCAAATTCTTAAGTTTGAATATCTGGAGTTTCTAGAAGAGAGGATGTTCCTGAAGAGTCTTAGAGGCAAATGGGCCACATGAAACTGACTCTAATTCTAATTAAATTAATTAATTAAATTAACTAAAAGTGGGAAGCTGCCACATTGTAATGAGTGATGACAGCTAATTAGCAGGTCAGAGAAGACAACTGGAATCTATCAAGAAAAACCCACAGTGAAGTGTTCTATTCGCTGGGCTAACCGCACTCTGATGATCTGTTACTAAGTGTGATCAGGAGCTTCTACTCCAGTGCCACGGAGGGCAGAGGGCTTGGTGGTAAGTTCTCCATGAGCATGCTTTAAGCTTGAACCCTTCTCCTAGTTTGCATGGGCTAGGGGGTGTTGAGACAGACAAGCGTTCATGAGTGGCTAAGGCAGGGTCTTTGTTATGGGTCCTGCACTTGTAAGGCAGCCTGGAATAAGGGCCAGGACCTTGGGGACACGTGTAACTGGAGGCAAGACCACTCTCAGCCTGGGTCTTAGTTTTCCCAGCTGCGGAATGGACTGGTTTGTTTATTCATTCAGCGAACACAAATTCCTGAGTTCCTGCGGGGGTCTGGTGCTGTGCGGGGAGCTAGTGCTGTTCTGGGCTCTGGGTCTACAGCTCTGAAGGAGCCGCGGTCCTGGGGCTACATGGGATCTCAGATCCTGTGGGTGCATGGTGTTCTCTGGCTCAAGACTTCGAATGCCCAAGCAGATGTGGGTGATGGTCCCTTTTCCCCCATCGGCTTTCTACATCTCAGTGCTCACCCCAGCATCTCCAGAGAGGTGTTGGTCTGCCTTTCCACCTGAGTTGCAGGGCTGGAGAGTTGATACCTCTCCCTTCCCAGGCCAGAAGGACTTGTAAATACGTCTTTGGGATCAGAGTGACTCTCATACTTCCTACAGTTGTTCAGAGTTCCCTGGCTGGATTCTGTTCTGCTTACATGTGGAAGTGGCTTGATCTGTAAAGCCCCTTCCTTGATCTGCCTTTCCTTCCCCAACTTACATGTCTACTCCCTTCCGGTGCCTCCTGGGATCAACCCCCAAGGACACTGCTTTCCTTGAATCCTTGTGTGAGGGTCTCTTTCTAGAGAAACCCATTCTAGTTTTTCAAAGTCCTGCTCTGCCAGAGACTGAGGCCCACACCAGCCTGCCCTTTTCTGAACTCTACCAACTTTTCATTGAGACTCCTGGGCATCTGGGGTGACCAACTTGTCCCAGCTTTGAAAGAAGAACATCTGGTCTCAGGAACCCCTAGGGCCGACTGGTCACCCCAGTGGTATCTCAACTTGATTATTTCCTGATTGCTGGAAGGGTTGATGGTGTAGAAATGAGTAAGAGAAGATGTCAAGCTGTACCCTACTTCCAAGAGATTGAGTTGATCTCCCTAGGGAATGATTGGGCAGGAGGAGAAGAGATGGGGAAGCACAGGGCTTCAAATGTGGGGGGACTTTGGGGCTTGCAGTGCGCAGGAGGTGACCTTTGTGGGCAGCTCAATACATTAGCAGTGCTGAAATCAGCAGAGAAGGAGAAAGGAAGTTTCCAACAACTTCTGCATGCTGTGAAATGTCTTCATGACTGTGGTAGAATGTACACTGCTACTTCTTTTTGGCTAGCAGACTGATGCCTCCATGAATGTGACTATGGGTGGGCCTATAGTGGTATGAGGTGGCTGATTGGGCATTTTCAGGCTTCTCATGAGTTTTCCTTTGCATTCTCTTTGTTCATCCTTCCAGAAGCCCCCTGAGGATGTACTGTCAGGCCCACTTTATTGATGGGTGGGAAGAACCCTTGATTTGCTTTTTAAACCCAGACATCTTCAGAGTCAATGGGTGCCATTGACAATAGCACTCTGGATATCATGTAGAATCTGAGCAAACTACTGGTAAGAAAATCGAGGCCCAAGGTAAAAACTCTTGGCTAAGGTCCCACAGCTGGTAAGGCAGTGGCAGAGATGGGATCTGGACCCACATCTACTGCTCCCCATGAAATCCTCTCAGTCCAGGAGAACATCTTAAAAAAACTAATCCCCGCCCCCCCCCCCCGCACCCCTTCCTCCACCATGCTGAACCCTGCCAGTGTGGCTATCTATGTAGTCATCGTGATTAATGCTCATGTGCCTAAAACTCTTTCCAGGCAAGTAATGTTATTCCCAATTTATAGACCAAGAAACCAAGGCACAGAAAGGTGAGGTAACTTGCCCAAGGTCCTTCACCTAATAGAGCAGAGATGGGGTGAGAGGCCTGGTCTTCTTGCCATGTCGGCTTTGAGGCTGAGTAAGGGAGTGCGGAGAAGGAAGCCCACATGCAGATGATTGAAACGGGACCAGGAGAATGCGGGAATACGTGACATGTGGTCAAGTTTAAGTACTCTGTGCATGGGCAAGCTCATCAGGCAATGCTCCTTTTCCTGCCTTTTCTTGGGAGTTATTCTGAACAGTGGGGTGAGCTTAGTTTTCTTTTCCAGGTATCTTCCTCAAGTGTTTGCTGCCCTCAGCTCCTGTTAGTATGGCAGACATTAAGTGTCGGGGACCGCCTCCGGCCGGGAAAGTACCCACCATTACACGATGGTGCTTGGCTCACTGCCAGCAAAATACGCTGCAAGTGAACACCGAACTTTCTGGTGAAGCCCACCTAAAGGAGGACATAGTCATTGGCTGTTTCAAATTTAATCAGCATAGTAACAGGACTCTCATTGGCTCTCCCCATTGTTTGGCCCCTTATTGGTCACCCTGACACATATAAGCTAAAAAAGTTGTCGAAATAAAGAGACGAAGCATTAACACCATGCCAGGCTGGTTGTCGTTCTTGCGGGCCGAGGGCGACAATTAAGCCTGAGCTAAAAGCTCCCCCCCGGAACCAGCACACCCAGCCGCACTTGACCCTGTTTGGCTGTAGACATGCAGGTCTCTGCACGGCGTGGCTCAGCCTGGCTCTGGAGGGAGGGTGGGGAGCAGAAACCTTCCTGCAAACTGGCCCACAGCTGTCTGGCCAGCCCACTCCCACAGCCTGGGTTCCTCCTGCACCATGAAGTTCCAGACTTTCTGGGAAAGGGCCAGGGTAGCTCAGACAGCAGCAGAGGAGGGGGAACCTGCCGCTCTTGACAAGCTGGCTTGTACCTGGTGGTCTTCTCTGTGCGGAGCCCCTGCCCTTTTTCCCTTTCTCCCCCTGTATGCCTGAAAAACTCCACCTTACCTTTTGGATTCATTCACTGCACATCACTAGCTGTCCCTTGCCTGCCAGGCTGCCAGCCCCGGTACGCTGAGGGATGCTGCCTGTCATCCCCATGGATCTCAGAGCCCTGAACTGACAGGCCCAGGAAAGAGGGATTCAGGAGGCAGTGTTCTGTGAAAGGGTTATGATGAGTGAACCAGCGCATGAACAAATATCTAAAAACGGGCAAATAACTGAGCCATCAGACAAATGAGTCAGTGAGAAACAGGGAAAGAGGAACTGGAAACCTCTGTTTCCTAGGCAGGACTGACTTGGAATCTGGCTTCAGACCCCTTGTTCATTTTGCCTCGTGAGGAATCATGTTGTCCCTTCTTGGGCCTTGCCCTTCCAGCTAGGGTTGGACTCCCAGTCAACCTGGTTTTCTTCCATGGAATCCTACCAACAAGCTTCCTTGTACACCTCAAGTGACAGGGAACTCACTCCTTTGAGAAAGAAAGAGCTCAAGTCTGAGTCTGATCTCCTCTGAAGCCCTAGCTTTCGGGACCTCCTCTGAGACTGGCAAGTGCACTGTGGAAAGCTTAAAGCATCCCCTCAGCTTCCCAGACCTAAATGCGAGACTTGAAACCATAAAATTCCTAGAGAACATAGGCAGTAATTTCTCTAACATCTGCTGTAGAAACATTTTTCTAGATATGTTTCCTACAGCAAGGGAAAAAAAAGCAAAATGAAGCTATTGGGACTACACCAAAAAACACTGCTTCTACACAGTGAAGGAAACCATCAACAAAACAAAAAGACAATCTACAGAAGGAGAGAAAATATTTGCAAATTATATATCTGATAAGGGGTTAATATCCAAAATATATAAAGAACTTATACAACTCAACATCAGAAAAACAAGTAATCTAATTTTAAAATGGACAGAGCACCTGACTATACATTTTTCCAACAGACACATTGAAAAGATGATCAACATCACTCATCACCAGGCAAATGCAAATCAAAACCAAGAATACTACCTCGCACCTGTCAGAATGGCCAGTATCAAAAAGACAAGAAATGAAAGGTGTTGGCAAGGATGTGGATAGAAAGGAACCCCTGTGCACTATTGGTAAACTGCAAATTTTGGAACCACTATGGAAAACAGGGTGGAGGGTCCTCAAAAAATTAAAAGTAGAACTACCATATGATCCAATAATTGCTCTACTGGGCATTTACCCAAAGAAAACAAAAACACTAGTCCAAGGGATGGTGCACTGCTAGGCTTACCACATTATTTACAATAGTCAAGATATGGAAGCAGCTCAAATATCCATCGACAGATGAATGTATACAGAAGAACAGGTGTATATATAGACAATGGAATACTACTCAGCTATAAAAAGAATGAAATCTTGCCATTGGCAATGACATAGATGGACCTGGAGAGTATAATGCTAAACAAAATAAGTCAGAGAAAGACAAATACCATATGATTTCACTCATATGTGGAACTTATGAACCAAAACAGATAAAGAAAATAATAAAGAGAGACATGTCCAACAAACAAACAAACAGACTCTAAAACACAGAGAACAAGCTAGTGGTTGCCAGAAGGTGGGTGGGTAGGGGGTGGGGATGATGGGTACACTTATCTTCATGAGTACTGAGTAATGCACAGAATTATTAGATCATAATGGTGTACACCCAAAGCTAATAGGACACTGTGTGTTAATTATATTTGAATGAAAAAAGAAAAGAGAAGAGAAAATCCCAGTTCTTCAGAGGAGTTGTGAGCTCCTTTGTTCTTGGGCCACTGCTATCTCTCTACCTTCATCTCCTTCCCTTGCTATCAACACTCCAGCTTTCTTTGACCCTTCCAAGCAAGTTCCTGCCTTAGGACCTTTGCACATTCTTGTCCTGATCCTCAGAGGGATGCTCCCTTAGCATTTTGCCTCCAGTGCTGTCTTCTCACAGAGGACCTTCCTATTCACCCTCACTAAAGCTGCTGTTCCTTCCCTGACTCCGGTCCCTTATTCTGTTTACTCCTTCTTAGCATTTGTCGCTCATTTTAAAGTATTTATTCATTCACTGGTCAGGGTTCTATAAATATGCGTTTGTTGGGGGACAGCCTGTGGTCTGAGATGGCCCCTTCCCCACCCCTTTGAGATCACCATTCACTGGAGCCTGATCGACATAAGAAGTGCTTGGTAAGTACTTTTTTTTTTTTTTTTTTTTACTATGTACTAAGTACTAAGAATGCACTTACCTATCCACCGTACCTTTCCAACTCCTCCCTTTTAGACTTGCCAGTCAAACTCATTATGTTTACACTTCCCAGGCTGATCTGTAACCATCAGTTTGAGTGTCTGTCCTCTCAATTAGATTTTCAACTCTAGATGGAAGGAAAATATCTCTAACTCTAGTTCTGCAACCTCAGTACAGAACATAGTACCGGGCACCTACTGCGTGTTCGAAATCTTTTGTTGAGTGAATTAATCGGGGATATAACAGAAAATTGGTAAGAGAGCAAAAAATATACTGTAAATAGCCAATGCAGACAAAATCCAGGCACTCAAGTACGCATTATTTTCCTCATAAAGAGAGTCCTCGTGGGCCCCTTTCAGACAGAGTTCTAACAAGCCTGATTTTACATTTGCTTCCATATTGCTTAAATCAAGACGTTGGGTGCACAGATGGAGAACCCCAGGGCAAGGCTGTGCACGTGCATAGACCCACTTGCCTGAATGGGTCTGATAGAAAAGACTTGGCCGCGGGTAAGACCTCCCATTAGTGGCTGCCACTGTTTGGGAGAAACAGCCCTCCACGCGGCTGGCTTGATGAGCTCTCAGAACCAGCTCTCTCGCCAGAGGCTTGTTTGATGTAGCAAAGACTTTCATGTCTCCTGAGCATAGCTTCAGAACTGCAAAGTGCCAGGGGGAACTGGTGGGTGAATGTGAAGCCCGGAGTCTCAACTGCATCAAGACGCCCATGGGAGGCATAAAATAGAGGAAAGGCCATTTCATATTCTTGGTGCTTATTTCCTCTCATGCAAACTTAAAGTGTGAAGGAGGCTGTGACAGAATCATTCCCTCCAAAGAAGTCCATGTCCCAACCCCCAGAACCTGTACATAACGTCACCTTACAGGGCAAAGGGACTTTGCCAATAGGATTAAGTGAAGGATGTTAGGATGGGAAAGATCCTGGATGACCAGGATGGTTCAGTGTCATCATGAGGTCCTTAAAAGAGAGAGGCAGGAGGGTCAAAGTCTGAGGAAGAGATTTGTACAGAAGCAGAAATTTGAAGATGGAGGAGGGGCCATGCAGAAAGCAGGGTAGAAGGCTCTAGAAGCTAGAGAAGTCAGGGAATGAACTCCCCCCCCCGAAACCTCAGGGAGGCACACAACCCTGCCGACCCATTTAGACATCTGAACTCAGAATTGTAAGAAAATACATGTGCTGATGTAATCCACTACGTCTGTGATGATTTGTTATAACAACAACAGGAATCTAATACAGACGTCTGAAAGATGCCCCATTCATACAGACAAGGTGCTTCAGAAAGGTCTCGGCTTGAAGACATGAGATGGGTTTGAAGACCCAGCTCCCACCTCTTCTGAGCATGTGAGCAAGAGCGTTTGATTCTTCCCCTGCTGTTAAAGTACCTCCTTCTTCCCACTTACTGAATCAAACCCCTGCAGGTGTCCTACCCTAACACAAGAGATCACTAGCAGATTTTAAGCTCCTTTCCTATTCCAATATAAACACTTCGTGATGTAATCATGGAATGTGGGATCCTAAGAATCTTCTTGGATGAAACTGACTAAGTGAGGAGGGGGACTAGTGTTCACCAAGAATTTACTATGTGCCCAGCCAGGTTCTAGTGGTGCTAGGGAGGTCCTCCTGCCTCATGTGCATTTCACAGCTGTGGAGCAGGGTTTACAAGAACACAGGGCATGAAGTTGAAATGCTCAGACTTGAAAACCAGCTTGCCTGAAACTGGCTGTGGGACCCTATATGACACCTTCTCTCTCTGTGCCTCAGTTTCCTCTCCTGTAAAAGAGTAATGATCACAGAGGCTTCGGGTGGGATTCATAGGAGTTAATAAATGACACACAGCTGACACTCAAGTAAAGACTGCTATTTAGACACAAGGAAATAAGCAGAGACGTGACAACACACACTCACACACTCATACTTTCACATTCACACACACAGGCTGTCTTGCAACAGGTGATGAGCTAGGTTGGTTTGAGTCTGAAGCCTGTACTTACTCCACAATACCAGGTTATGATGGTAGTTATAAACTGGGGGTCATTCTGCCTCCAAGTGACACGTGGCCACATCTAGGGACATTTTTGGTTGTCACAACTAAAAGGAGGTGCTACCAGCTGGGGAGTACAGGCCAAGGGTGCTGCTCAACATTGTACCATGCCCAGGATGACCTCCATCACAAAGGATTATCCAGCTCCAGTGCCTGTAGTGCTGAGGTTGAGGAACCCTGTTCTAGAATTTTCTACAGGAAATCAAGTCATGGCATCATTAATTTACCATGTATTTATCACCTTGGGGAGCTTGTGAAAACCAAATTTCTATCAGACCATTTATCAGTTCTTTCTAGGACTCTGAATTTATTATTTGTGTTACGGAATCCATTTAAATATGCCTCAATAAACGGAGGGAGGCAAGAAAGGAAATTAAAACCCACCAAGCCCCTTTTGTGTGCCAAGCACTGGCCCTTTCACTAAACAAGATTGGGGCTGCTAGTCTCATTTTGCAGGCAAGGAAATGTAGCTTAGAGAAGCTAAGTGACTTTCTTTCTGAGGGTGTCACAGGTAGTAGGAAGGGGTGGCCTAATCTGACCCCAGGCCCATGCCTCTCTCTTAGTGCCATGTGGCAGGAGTAAGTTTCTTACTCTTTCCAGTACACAAAGGAAGGAAATGAGTGAGATCTGGTTCCATGTTTGGTAGTGTTTGAAGATCTGCCACCAGTGGACTGATGAGGCAGCCCAAGACTCCTGTAGCAACTCAGGTTTGCAGGAATCTGGCCCCAGAGCCCATGGTGTGCCATTTTAGCAAACAGAGTATTTCAAACCATATGGCTCCCGAATGAAGGGACATAATGCAGAGAACTGAGGCAGGGATGGGTGCCTCTCCTGGGACCCCCCTCCCCGCCTCTGGCCAGCCATTTCAGGAGAGTGGGAGGGACTGTGGCCCAGAGGAAGGGGTCCAAGTCCTTCCTCTGACACTAACTATGCTATGTGGGGCTAATTACTTCCTCTCAGACTCTTGGTTTTCTTATCTGTAAAATGAGTACATTGATCTAACAGGGTGATATGATAGATGTGAAAGTGACTGTTGTTTCTGTTGGATTACTATTACTATGATTACCACCACCACGACTACCACTACTGGTACTATTACTCTGGAATGACTTGTTGCAGAGCAGGTCTCTGAGGACCCTGTCCTCCAATCTATTACCCACAGCAGTCAAAGTGAACATTGGAAATAGAAGTCAGATCCCATCAACCTCTGATCAGGCCCTCATACACTTTCCAACGACACTGGGAGCCAATAGCTGACCTAGTGGGACCTTATAGTTCCTTCCCACTCTCTGACTTTTTGTCCCATCCCTTCCACTCTGTTCATGCCAGTCCCACCACAAACACGTCCTTGCTCTTTCCAGAATGGCCTGAACATGGCAGCCCCCACCTCACGGGTTTGTTGAGTGTTTGTTGCATGTGGCCAGTCTGAACTGAGATGTGCTGTAAGTATAAAATATACACCAATTCCAAAGACTGAGATTATAAAAGGAAAAAAAGAAATTTAGGATACCTTATTAACACATTTTATATAATGATTCCAAGCTGAAATGATGAAGTTTTGGATATGTGGGCTGAATACAATACATTATCAAAAGTAATTTTATAGTTCCTTTTTTACTTTTTGAGTGTGGCTACTAGAAAAATCTAAGTAAGACTTGTGTCTTGAATGATATTTCTATTAGGCAACACTGTTCTGGAACTTGTCAGGCAGGTTCTTGCCTTTCTTACTGCTTCTACGTGGAAGATTTTCCCTTTAGTTGTCTGTATGAGGCCACATCCTCACTTGCTTCCTGCACATTGACCCACTTCATCCTCAGGACACCTGTGATCCATTTTACATGTGGAGAAACTGACACAAGAGAGGGTGAGAAGGCCAAGGCCACACTGGTGGTTGTGTGGGGATATGAACCAATGGGAGGGGCTCTGAGCCAAGATCCTTTCCCACTTCATGTAGTCTCTCTGGGTAACATCACCTTTTTTTGCTCCTTAACGATAAACTTTTGGATGCCTAAGATCCCCCACAAATGCTGGCCATCCTGCCTCTAATATGGGGAGCTGAGTGGAAACCCTTCAAGTACTTTTATCAGCGTGAATCTTGTCTCCTTAAGATTAAATGATGGACAGTGTGTGAACACAGTGGGCCACTTTTCATTTTGCAGCTTATTTTTGACACATAAGAGAAGTGAATCATGATCACGTAATTATATCCCACTTGGATAAATGCAAATTTAAATAAGGTTAATACCATTCCCTCAGCCCCCATAAGAGTCCAGTCATTAACACTGTTAGAGAAGAAATTAAAGTGGAAGTGGTGTTTTTCTCAGGTCTGTTCCCCTGACAGCGCCAGCCTGCAGACTCTGAGTCCACATGCATTTCTGATGTGAACAGAAATGCCTCATTTTCTGTCTCAACTAATTTGAGTTTCTTGTTAAATGAGGTAATGTGGGTAATGTGCTTAACCCTGTGCCTGGCCCATAATGAGTGTCAGTAAATGGTATTGGTGATGATAATGCAGTGGCCATGGTGCTCGTGGTGATGGTGATGGTGGTGATGACATGGTGGGGTGATGATGGTGATGATGGTGATGACGGTGGTGATGGCGGTGATGGCAGTGATGGCAGTGATGGCAGTGATGATGGTGATGGTGGTGATGGTGATGATGGTGGTGATGGTGTGATGGTGATGATGACAATGGTAGTAATGGTGATGATGGTGATGATGGTGGTGATATTGATGATGGTGATGATGGTGGTGATGGTGATGGTGGTGTGATGGTGATGATGGTGATGATGGTGGTGATGGTGATGGTGGTGTGATGGTGATGATGGTGATGATGGTGATGATGGTGGTGATATTGATGATGGTGATGATGGTGATGATGGTGGTGAATGGTGGTGTTGGTGATGGTGGTGTGATGTTGGTGATGGTGGTGTGATGGTGGTGATGGTGATGTGATGGTGATAGTGATAATGGTGATGGGGTGGTGCTGGTGATGGTGGTGATGGTGTTGAAGTTGGGGGGTAGTGGTGACGATGATAATTGTTAAATTGCAATACTTTGCTGAGATTTGTTGGATTCCTTATTGAGCACTAACAGAGGTGTTTGAGCCCATGTCAAAACCAGTGCCTGGGGAGTAAAAACAAGGAGTCAAGATGGCGGAGAAGTAGCATGCTGAGACTACCTCAGCTAGCAGGAGATCAGCTAGAGAGCTTATCTAAAGATTGCAAACACCTGCAAATTCATCGGCAGATCGAAGAGAAGAAGAACAGCAATTCTAGAAACAGAAAAACAACCACTTTCTGAAAGGTAGGACTGGCGGAGAAGTGAATCCAAAGCGATGGGAAGATAGACCCCGGGGGGAGGGGCTGGCTCCCGGCAAGCGGTGGAGCAACGGGAGCACAAAATCAGGACTTTTAAAAGTCTGTTCCGCTGAGGGACATCGCTCCAGAGGCTAAACCGGGGCGAAGCCCACGCGGAGTCGGCGTGACCTCACGTCCCGCGGGGTCACAGAAGGATCGGGGGTGTCTGAGTGTCGCAGAGCTTGCGGATATTGGAACGGGAAAGCCGGCTATAGAGACAGAGCCGACAGTAAGCTCGCAGCTCGGTGTTGCCTTGAACAGGTCGCAGGCTCGGTGAGCTCGGAGCGCGGCCGGAGGTTAGGCAGACGCGAGTTACTAGGAGCTGTTTGCTGAGGGCGCACTGGGGAGCGGGGCCCCGGGCTCTCAGCTCCTCGGGGCCGGAGACCAGGAGGCCGCCATTTGTATTCCCGTCCTCCCTACGGAAAGCGCTCAGGGAACAAAAGCTCCTGAAAGCAAAGCCGAGCAGATCACTCAGCCCGGCCCCTGGTAAGGGCGGTGTAATTCCGCCTGGGGCAAAGACACTTGAGAATCACTACAACAGGCCCCTCCCCCAGAAGATCAACAAGAAATCCAGGCAAGACCAAGTTCACCTACCAAGGAGTGCAGTTTCAATACCAAGGAGAGAGCAGCAGAATTCCAGAGGAGGAGAAAACAAACCACGGAACTCATGGCTTTCTGCCTGTGATTTTTTAGTCTTGCAGTTAATTTAATTTTTTTCTTTTTCATTTTTTTTTCTCTTCTTCTGCTAAAATTTTTATAACTTTTACCCTTTTCTTTTTTAACGTTTTTTAACTAGATTATCTAATATATATATATATTTTTCTTTTTTATACTTTTCTTTATTCATTTTTTTTAATTCTTTTTTTTTCTTTTTTTCTTTCTTTATTTTTGAACCTCTTTTTATCCCCAAATCAGAAGAGATCCTAATCTCTTCAATCTTTTTTTTCTTAATTCTTTTTTAAATTCTTGATTGAATTTTTAATTCAATCTCTTTTTTTTAATTCTTTTTTTCTTTTTTTTCTTTCTTTCTTTTTGAACCTCTTATTATCCCCAAATCAGAAGAGATCCCAATCAGAAGAGATTGGGAGATCCCAATCAAAGGAGATCCCAATCAGAGGAGATCCCTCACCCAATCGTGATTTCTCCCCCCTCCCTCACGATTTGGGATCTCTTCTGATTTGGTTAAAGCATATTTTCCTGGGATTGTTGCCACCCTTTTAGTATTTTACTTGCTCCTTCATATACTCTTAGCTGGACAAAATGACAAGGCGGAAAAATTCACAACAAAAAAAAAAGAACAAGAGGCAGTACCGAAGGCTAGGGACCTAATCAATACAGACATTGGTAATATGTCAGATCTAGAGTTCAAAATGACAATTCTCAAGGTTCTAGCCGGGCTTGAAAAAGGCATGGAAGATATTAGAGAAACCCTCTCCAGAGATATAAAAGCCATTTCTGGAGAAATAAAAGAACTAAAATCTAACCAAGTTGAAATCAAAAAAGCTATTAATGAAGTTCAATCAAAAATGGAGGCTCTCACTGCTAGGATAAATGAGGCAGAAGAAAGAATTAGCGATATAGAAGACCAAATGACAGAGAATAAAGAAGCTGAGCAAAAGAGGGACAAACAGCTACTGGACCATGAGGGGAGAATTCGAGAGATAAGTGACACCATAAGACGAAACAACATTAGAATAATTGGGATTCCAGAAGAAGAAGAAAGAGAGAGGAGAGCAGAAGGTATACTGGAGAGAATTATTGGGGAGAATTTCCCCAATATGACAAAGGGAACGAGCATCAAAATTCAGGAGGTTCAGAGAACGCCCCTCAAAATCAATAAGAATAGGCCCACACCCCGTCACCTAATAGTAAAATTTACAAGCCTTAGTGACAAAGAGAAAATCCTGAAAGCAGCCCGGGAAAAGAAGTCTGTAACATACAATGGTAAAAGTATTAGATTGGCAGCTGACTTATCCACAGAGACCTGGCAGGCCAGAAAGAGCTGGCATGATATTTTCAGAGCACTAAACGAGAAAAACATGCAGCCAAGAATACTATATCCAGCTAGGCTATCATTGAAAATAGAAGGAGAGATTAAAAGCTTCCAGGACAAACAAAAACTGAAAGAATTTGCAAACACCAAACCAGCTCTACAGGAAATACTGAAAGGGGTCCTCTAAGCAAAGAGAGAGCCTACAAGTGGTAGATCAGAAAGGAACAGAGACAATATACAGTAACAGTCACCTTACAGGCAATACAATGGCACTAAAATCATATCTCTCAATAGTTACCCTGAATGTTAATGGGCTAAATGCCCCAATCAAAAGACACAGGGTATCAGAATGGATAAAAAAACAAAACCCATCTATATGTTGCCTCCAAGAAACTCATTTTAAACCCGAAGACACCTCCAGACTTAAAGTGAGGGGGTGGAAAAGAATTTACCATGCTAATGGACATCAGAAAAAAGCAGGAGTGGCAATCCTTATATCAGATCAATTAGATTTTAAGCCAAAGACTATAATAAGAGATGAGGAAGGACACTATATCATACTCAAAGGGTCTGTCCAACAAGAAGATCTAACAATTTTAAATATCTATGCCCCCAACGTGGGCGCAGCAAACTATATAAACCAATTAATAACAAAATCAAAGAAACACATCAACAATAATACAATAATAGTAGGGGACTTTAACACTCCCCTCACTGAAATGGACAGATCATCCAAGCAAAAGATCAACAGGGAAATAAAGGCCTTAAATGATACACTGGCTGAGATGGACATCACAGATATATTCAGAACATTTCATCCCAAAGCAACAGAATGCACATTCTTCTCTAGTGCACATGGAACATTCTCCAGAATAGATCACATCCTCTGTCCTAAATCAGGACTCAACCAGTATCAAAAGATTGGGATCATTCCCTGCATATTTTCAGACCACAATGCTCTGAAGCTAGAACTCAACCACGAGGAAGTTTGGAAAGAACCCAAATACATGGAGACTAAACAGCATCCTTCTAAAGAATGAATGGGTCAACCGGGAAATTAAAGAAGAATTGAAAAAAATCATGGAAACAAATGATAATGAAAATACAACGGTTCAAAATCTGTGGGACACAACAAAGGCAGTCCTGAGAGGAAAATATATAGCGGTACAAGCTTTTCTCAAGAAACAAGAAAGGTCTCAGGTACACAACCTAACCCTACACCTAAAGGAGCTGGAGAAAGAACAAGAAAGAAACCCTAAGCCCAGAAGGAGAAGAGAAATCATAAAGATCAGAGCAGAAATCAATGAAATAGAAACCAAAAAAACAATAGAACAAATCAACCAAACTAGGAGCTGGTTCTTTGAAAGAATTAATAAAATTGATAAACCCTTGGCAAGACTTATCAAAAAGAAAAGAGAAAGGACCCAAATAAATAAAATCATGAATGAAAGAGGAGAGATCACAACTAACACCAAAGAAATACAAACTATTATAAGAACATACTATGAGCAACTCTACGCCAACAAATTTGACAATCTGGAAGAAATGGATGCATTCCTAGAAACATATAAACTACCAAAATTGAACCAGGAAGAAATAGAAAGCCTGAACAGACCCATAACCAGTAAGGAGATTGAAACAGTCATTAAAAATCTCCAAACAAACAAAAGCCCAGGGCCAGATGGCTTCCCGGGGGAATTCTACCAAACATTAAAAGAAGAACTAATTCCTATTCTCCTGAAACTGTTCCAAAAAATAGAAATGGAAGGAAAACTTCCAAACTCATTTTATGAGGCCAGCATCACCTTGATCCCAAAACCAGACAAGGATCCCATCAAAAAAGAGAGCTATAGACCAATATCCTTGATGAACACAGATGCAAAAATTCTCACCAAAATACTAGCCAATAGGATTCAACAGTACATTAAAAGGATTATTCACCACGACCAAGTGGGATTGATCCCAGGGCTGCAAGGTTGGTTTAACATCCACAAATCAGTCAATGTGATACAACACATCAATAAAAGAAAGAACAAGAACCATATGATACTCTCAATAGATGCTGAAAAAGCATTTGACAAAGTACAGCATCCCTTCCTGATCAAAACCCTTCAAAGTGTAGGGATAGAGGGCATATACCTCAATATCATCAAAGCCATCTATGAAAAACCCAATGCAAATATCATTCTCAATGGAGAAAAACTGAAAGCTTTTCCACTAAGGTCAGGAACACGGCAAGGATGTCCATTATCACCACTGCTATTCAACATAGTACTAGAAGTCCTAGCCTCAGCAATCAGACAACAAAAGGAAATTAAAGGCATCCAAATCGGCAAAGAAGAAGTCAAATTATCACTCTTCGCAGATGATATGATACTCTATGTGGAAAACCCAAAAGACTCCACTCCAAAACTGCTAGAACTTATACAGGAATTCAGTAAAGTGTCAGGATATAAGATCAATGCACAGAAATCAGTTGCATTTCTCTACACCAACAACAAGACAGAAGAAAGAGAAATTAAGGAGTCAATCCCATTTACAATTGCACCCCAAACCATAAGATACCTAGGAATAAACCTAACCAAAGAGGCTAAGAATCTATACTCAGAAAACTATAAAGTACTCATGAAAGAAATTGAGGAAGACACAAAGAAATGGAAAAATGTTCCATGCTCCTGGATTGGAAGAATAAATATTGTGAAAATGTCTATGCTACCTAAAGCAATCTACACATTTAATGCAATTCCTATCAAAGTACCATCCATCTTTTTCCAAAAAATGGAACAAATAATTTTAAAATTTATATGGAACCAGAAAAGACCTCGAATAGCCAAAGGGATATTGAAAAACCAAAGCCAAAGTTGGTGGCATCACAATTCCGGACTTCAAGCTTTATTACAAAGCTGTCATCATCAAGACAGCATGGTACTGGCACAAAAACAGACACATAGACCAATGGAACAGAATAGAGAGCCCAGAAATAGACCCTCAACTCTATGGTCAACTAATCTTCGACAAAGCAGAAAAGAATGTCCAATGGAAAAAAGACAGCCTCTTCAATAAATGGTGTTGGGAAAATTGGACAGCCACGTGCAGAAAAATGAAATTGGACCATTTCCTTACACCACACACAAAAATAGATTCAAAATGGATTAAGGACCTCAATGTGAGAAAGGAATCCATCAAAATCCTTGAGGAGAACACAGGCAGCAACCTCTTCGACCTCAGCCGTAGCAACTTCTTCCTAGGAACATCGCCAAAGGCAAGGGAAGCAAAGGCAAAAATGAACTTTTGGGATTTCATCAAAATCAAAAGCTTTTGCACAGCAAAGGAAACAGTTAACAAAACCAAAAGACAAGTGACAGAATGAGAGAAGATATTTGCAAACGACATATCAGATAAAGGACTAGTGTCCAAAATCTATAAAGAACTTAACAAACTCAACACCCAAAGAACAAATAATCCAATCAAGAAATGGGCAGAGGACATGAACAGACGTTTCTGCAAAGAAGACATCCAGATGGCCAACAGACACATGAAAAAGTGCTCCATATCACTCGGCATCAGGGAAATACAAATCAAAACCACAATGAGATATCACCTCACACCAGTCAGAATGGCTAAAATCAACAAGTCTGGAAATGACAGATGCTGGCGAGGATGCGGAGAAAGGGGAACCCTCCTACACTGTTGGTGGGAATGCAAGCTGGTGCAACCACTCTGGAAAACAGCATGGAGGTTCCTCAAAATGTTGAAAATAGAACTGCCCTATGACCCAGCAATTGCACTACTGGGAATTTACCCTAAAGATACAAACGTAGTGATCCAAAGGGGCACGTGCACCCGAATGTTTATAGCAGCAATGTCCACAATAGCCAAACTATGGAAAGAACCTAGATGTCCATCAACAGATGAATGGATCAAGAAGATGTGGTATATATCCACAATGGAATACTATGCAGCCATCAAAAGAAATGAAATCTTGCCATTTGCGACAACATGGATGGAACTAGAGCGTATCATGCTTAGTGAAATAAGTCAAGCGGAGAAAGACAAATATCACATGATCTCCCTGATATGAGGAAGTGGTGATGCAACATGGGGGCTTAAGTGGGTAGGAGAAGAATCCATGAAACAAGATGGGATAGGGAGGGAGACAAACCATAAGTGACTCTTAATCTCACGAAACAAACTGTGGGTTGCTGGGGGGAGGGGGGTTGGGAGAAGGGGGGTAGGGTTATGGACATTGGGGAGGGTATGTGCTTTTGGGTAAATTGGAAGGGGAGATGAACCATGAGAGACTATGGACTCTGAAAAACAGTCTGAGGGGTTTGAAGTGGCGGGGGGGTGGGAGGTTGGGGTACCAGGTGGTGGGTATTATAGAGGGCACAGCTTGCATGGAGCACTGGGTGTGGTGAAAAAATAATGAATACTGTTTTTCTGAAAATAAATAAATTGGAAAAAACAAACAAACAAAAAAAAACCAGTGCCTGTGTGAGAGTGAGGAATGAGGGGAATGGAGAGTTAAGCATGACCTACAGACCAAGTAGGTCACTGGTGGCCTCATACATTGAAATAAGGGGATACAGGAGAAAAAGCAGATTTAGGGAGGAAATAATGATTTCTTACTGGGCATGGTCAATTTTTAGGAACCTATACCATGTCTATGTGGGGCTGAACTGTAGGGAAGTAGACACCTGGGTCTGAAACTTGGGAGGGAAGTGCAGGTGGAGAGAAGGAGTGGACATGGACACTCTCTGTGGAAAGATCAACCTGGGACAGCATCTGCAGTGAGAAGTGCATGGGTCAAGGGCAGAAGCAGGGAGTGCCAATATCCATGGACAGGAAGAATGTGAGAGGACAAAAGAGGGGCAGCCAGGGGGGAAAGATTGAGAAACCAGACCTGCCACTGCATGAGGAAAAAGAGAGCTTTAAGGTAAGGATCATCATGCATCTCACTGAGCAGAACAAAAGACAATAAAGAGGCTCACATCTGCTCAGATCAGGTTTTGGTGCCAAACTATTTAAAAATAATTGTTTTTTATGAGTCTTTTGAATTTTGGAATTGCAAATAAGGAGATGTGGACACGACAGGCATAGAGTCGCACTATTCTGATCAGACTTCAGGGAAGGAGGGCTTTTGGTAGACGTCTCTAGCCATGTTAAGGTGAACCTCAGTCAGACCCACCTGGTCCCAGCACACACCCTTCCTGGGGTGGCCCATTTCCAGTGATTGTAGGCAGTGGGGTAGAAGGGCCTGGGCTAAGGCACGGCCCTATGTGATCAGCCATTTCCACTGTAGACTCCCTACAGTGTTGGCTGAGCTGTCCTTGGGCCCTCATCACAGCCCAACCTCTCTCTCCACCCACCCCCTTTCTCCCTTCAGTGGGCGAGGACCCCTGATAAACATCCCTCATCTGAACTACATCTTGGCATCAGATTCTGGACAAACTACCCTGTGACAGGTCCTGTACTTTAATGTGGCAGCTCACCTGTGCAGGAATGGCTAATGGTCATGTCTACACTACCATGTCTAAGACTGACCCCAATCTGGTCCCTTTGGCCCCCTCAGTTAACAGAAGCACCATGCTTAGAGTCTTTTCACTCTGGTCTTGCTCCAGATCCCACATCCAACCTGCCAAAGCGTTCAGTCCATTAAAACTTACAAATACTACCGTGTTTGGAATCCACCATTTCTCATCACTTCCTCCACTGCCAGCCTGGTCCAAGGGGTCACAACCATTTGCCTGCACGATTGTAAGAACCTTCTGACTGGTTTCTCAGCTTTTACCCTTGGCCTCCTACAGGTTGTTTTAACACAGCAGTCAAGAACATCCTTTTAAATATTTTTTTTTTTTTTTTAAGAACATCCTTTTAAAATGGAGCTTAGAAGCTGTTACTCCTCTACCCCAAATCCCCAGAGGGTTGCCATCTCTCCCAAAGAAAAAGCCGGAAGTCCTTAAAATGACCTGCCGCTTCCTGTCTCCCATCACTTGCAATTCAATTCCATCTCCAGCCATTCTTCCTTTACTCACTCCCTAACTTCACTGGTCTCCTTGCTGTTCTTGCAACAGTTCAGACATGTTCCTGCCTCAGGGCCTATGCGCTGACTTGTCCCTCTGCTTGGGGTGCTCTTCCATGCTATCTGTATGCCTCATTCCCTCCAGTCCTTCCCATCTTTGCTCAACTGTCACCTTGCCACTGAGGCCTTCCCTAACAACCCCAGTTCAAATTCAATACCTTCCCAGAGGTGGTTCCCATCCACCTTCCCTGCTCTGATTTTCACCACAGTGCTTATTCAATCCAGCATGCTTTACCAATGACTTTTCATATTGTCTTATGTTTCCCTCCACTATAGCAAATGCTCTGCGGTGACAGGTGTTTTTGTCTCTTTTGTTTTTATTGTCTCCCCAGCACCTACAGGAATGCCTGCCACATGGTTCCATCAGTAACTATTTGAATGAATAGGTGGATTCAAGCCTTAGAAGGGACCAGAAAGGTAGGTACTATGGTTATCTTTAATTTTCAGGGGAAGCCTAGAGAGAATTAAGCCACTTGCCTGAAGCCACTTGTTAGTAAGAGGTAGAATTGGTGTCTGAATTGCGGAGGCTTCTTGTTCCAGGCTTTTTACTTTGAATCAGGTTATGGGCTGAATTGTGTCATCCCCTCTTGACACCCCCTAAAAAATATATGTTGAAGTCCTAACCTCAAGGACCTCAGAATGTGACTGTATTCAGAGATGGGGCCTCTAAAGAGGGGATTAAGGAAAAATGAGGTCAGATGGGTGGGCCCGTAGCCATGATGACTGCTGTCCTCATAAGAGAAAGAGGGACAACCATACGAGGACACAGGGAGAAGATGCCATCTACAAGGCAAGGGGAGAGGCCTCAGAGGAAACCAAACCCTGCCTGTACTTTGCTCTGGGGCTTCGAGCCTCTAGATCCATGAGACGGTACATCCCTGCCTTTTAAACCTCTCGGTCTGTGCTTCCTGGTTTGGCAGCTGACAGACTCATCCAATCACTATTCAAGCTGAGTACACTGGAGTGGGGGTGGGGGGAAGGTCTGATCTGGTCCTGCCTACCTCCCGGTCCCCTTTGTGAACACCCAGCTCCCCCATAATGCTGCTAGCTGCCTGGACCACTTGCCTACTTCCTATATATGCTGCTGTCTCATGTGTTTTACCCTTAGGAAAGGCTATAGGACCCGAATGTCCCAACTCCTCCACCCCTCACCGGCTCTCTCACAAAGGTGTCCACATCTGAAGCCCCGGAATCTGCGTGACAAAACAGACGTAGCAGGTGTGATCAAATTAAGCACGTTGGGATAGGGAGGTTATTCTGGAACATCCTATCTAAGCCGGGTGGATCTGGTATAACCACAGGGTCCTTATACAAAGGAGGCAGGAGGTCAGCACCAAGAGAAGATGCCATGCGCTGCTCTGAGGACCGAGGATGGAGCACAAGATCTGGGGTGTGGGTGGTCTCTCAGTGGGAATAAGACCAGCAAGCAAATCCCCTTGAAACAGAGGGAACTGTCCTTGTCGGTGCAAGTGGTTTCAGACTTGGGACGTCCGGAGCGGCAGGAGAGGAAATTCATGTGGCTCTCAGCCTCTGAGTTACTGGTCCCTTGTAGCAGGAGCTGCTGAAAGCAAGCGCAGCTCTGCCTCACCCTGACTTGTCCGGAAGAACGGCGTTCTGTTCATTCCTCAAGATTCAGTGAGTGATCTCCCCTGGGTTATCAGTGTGGTTCCGCAGTGCCGCAAGTGGAGGAAGCCGGCAGCCACCAGAAGCCAGAGACAGGCCTGGAGCATACTGTCCCCCAGGGCTTCCAGAGAAGCCAGCTCTGCTCCCTCCTTCATGCCCAACTTCGCTCTCCTGCACTGCAGGAGAATGCATTTCCGTCCCATCCAGGCTCCTGTTCCTTGTCCTGTGTGACAGCAGCCACAGGAAACTAAGACCCTCACACTGAGAGCCAGGCTCTCGGAGCCATGGTTGTGAGGGAACAGTTGGGTGTCAGCCTCTTCTGCCAGGTTCCCAGGGACTGTTCAGGTATAGCTAGCAGGAAGACAGAAGAGCCTAGAAGCAGGGGCTTGTCACTCATTTCAGGGCCTGCAGGACCAGATTTTTCCATGTTTCTGTTGAAAATCCAGGCTTATGTGCTGATACTTTGGAGGCCCCAAATTCATTCTCAGAGCAGCATTTGCTTGGGATTGCCTTGGAGGGAAGGATCCTTTCCAGAGAGGACGTAGCAGCAAATCCTAGAGCACGGCCACATCTTCTTACTCAGGTTTCTGGAGATAAGCTCGTTAATTAACTCTGCCTTAGACTGGGGGAAAGAGGTAAATAGGAAAACCAAGTGCTGGCAAAAGTGAAGGAGGGAGAACGGCAGGGAAGATGAGACTGCAGACCAGGGGAGATGTGGGTTCAAATCTTGACGGGCCGCCCGTGCACCAGGTCATGCGGTCAAGACAGGCTCCCTGAAGTGGAGGCGCCCTCGTCGGGGACAGGATGTCTCCTTTGTAGGGTGCTGTGAGGACCAGGGTGAATGAGGCAAAGTACCTAGTGCTGAGCAGAATGTATCCATTTAACAAGTTCTGCTTGGTCTTCTTGAATAAGCAGAACCTGCCCGTGAACAAGGTGCAGCTGCCTCCCATCCATTTGCCATGAAGTGTCAGACGAGGCAAGCCCCTCGTTTCCACCGCCACTGGCCCTGCACCTACAGCCGCCAGGGTAAGGAAGTAGTTTCCTGCCAACTCTGTGCCCTGCTAGTTTCTAAGGCTGCTGAACAGATCACTGCAAACCTGGTGACTTGAAATAACAGAAAGGCGTTTCCTGCCAGTTCTGGAGGCCAGAGTGGAAGTCAGGGTGCAGACAGGGCTCGTTTTCTCGGAGGCCCCGAGGGAGGAGCTGTCCTGAGGCTCTCTTAGTTTCTGGTGTTGCTGGCAGGCCTTGGTGCTCTGTGATTGTCCCTGTGTCACTCAAGTCTCTGACTCTGTCTTCACATCACCTTCTCCTGTGTGTGTCTCCACATGTCCTCTCCTCATCTTATAAGGGGACACCAGTTATTGGATTTTTGGGCCCACCCTCAATCCAGGGTGATTTCCTCTTGAGATCCTTAACTAATGACAGCTACAAAGATCAACTTCTAAACGAGGTCACATTCTGAGGTTCTGAGCAGATGCGAATCAGGGGGCGCGCACTATTCACCCCTCTACAGTAGCATGGTTCCTGCATGGCCAGAGGATGGAGGGGTGGACATTGGCAGTTAGTGTCCATAAGCTGAGACCATCTAAATGATCACATCTTTGATGTTTCCCTGTAATCTGCCTTTACCATGATAACTTGTCTTGTTATCAAACATTCCTCCAATTACCCCACTCTGAGTCCGCCATGTCCTCCCGGTAGGACCCTGATGTCTGTTACTTAAGGCAGGCTCCCTCCAGGACAGATCCTCTGTGTGTGTATGTGCGTGTGTGTTTCCCCACTGTGTCTCCATGCCTGGAAGGACGCCTGCTCCAAGTACTCCCTCACTATTTGTGAAATGGGTGAATGAATTATCTACCATCTATCTATCTATCTATCTATCTATCATGTTTCTCTCTAAGATGAGAGTCCATAATTGTCTTTCCAGATTAAATCAACGTGATGGATAGGGGAGCCCTTTTTCTAGCCACTAGGCACCCGGTATGTCCCCATCAGGGGGTCTCTGGCCTTCTGGAGTGTTCCAAGCAGTGACCACACCCCACGTTGCAGGGTAGACAGTGGTGTGTCTGTCCTCCCCACCAGTATGGAAACCTTCCTTGGAAGGCAGTTGGTGTCAGGGTTGGTGCCAGGCACAGAGCCACCACATTGTCATTTTTTTCACACTGTAACTGAAGCGCTTTGGTGGCATCTCCTTTCCCTCAAAGATAAAGCTCTTTTATGACAGTGCCTCATTTATTAGCTGTTGTGGCCGCTGCCTCAGGGTTATGCACACAGATAAAATATGTAGCAGGAAACCATCTGCCCTGTTTCTCTCTTTCCCTTCACCTCATTTCAACTCCTTGTCAAGCCTCCTTGAATTGGTTTGCTCATCACAGAAGCTGCCTCGGGCAAACTCCTGATGTCTTTCCTTGGAGGATGATCCTTTTTACTTAATGTTGGCGGGGGTGGGGGAGGTGGGGTGGGGAGCAGTCTCAAACAGGGAGTCCCTCAGCGCCTTATCTATCAGCATTTCTGAGCTGCACCTTCCCAGGATGGCTCCTCCTTGGATCTACCCCTTTCGGTCCAGTTAAGATGATACCCCGTCCCAAGAGGCAGCCTCCCTTAGACAGGTAATTTCCCTGGGGCTTAAGCTGTGCACTGTCAATGTGAATTCAAGAGAAGTTTCTAAAGCCTGGCAATCTCCTAGTGGGTGAGGCTTGGCAGCTGGGGGACCATAGCGGGGCTTGGGGAGCAGAGGGTAAAGGGCCCCCGCTGATCTGGGATTAGGGAGGGCAGGGGGACCTCCCTTTAGGGAGGCTCCCAGAAACTGAGGGAGAGCTTAGAATCTAAACTGCCAGAGATTCAGCAGGTTCTGTGATCAGAAGAAAACGTGTTCGCCCACAGTGGGAGAAAAATCACCATCGTAGGAGGAGCGAGGACTTGGGACAAAACCCAAGGCAAAGCTTAGTGGTTTGGGTCAGGAAAGCACTCAGGTTTGTGGATGAGTCCAATTTCGCCTACTTGTGATGCAGACAGAAGATGTCCATTGAGTTACAACTTGAACACTCATTGTTCTTCCCAGGAAAACAGCTGTTACGGAAGAAGATGACCCAGAAAGCACCAATATCTCACTATGAAGTGGAGAGCTTCCCCTCTGTGACCTGCTCTTGTCCGGGGGTCACACTGGGCTCCTTGTCAGGGAAGCAGTGCCCAGGCTCACTGCCCTTGCCCTTGTCCTGGTGGTTTTCTGTAGACTGCATTACCTGTCAGGCCCTGGCCGGTGCCTCTACCTCTGCTTTGTTACCGCCCCTTCTATCTGCCTCCCCAATCCCCTCTTCCCACTGTACATCTGCCCCGTGATGTTTATGCTTAAAACCCTTGACAGATCTTTCTGGAGCTCAGGATAAAATCATAAATCCTCAGTGCAACGCCCCGGGCTCTCTGGGTTGGCATCCAGTGCATCTCGACTTGTCCTCTGTACTTGGAGTCTCGCTCCAGGCTCTGGGCAGGGGTTCCGGGCTCCACCCGGAACCCAGAGTCTGGTTCAGCTGTTGTCGGGTGAGGCCTGACATTCAGTGTTCACTGGGGTCCTCTAAACTGGTGACTGTAACATACTCAGCCAGGTTGAAAACCAGTGCTCTAGCCCAGCATTCTGAAATCTGACTGCACCCTGGAACCACACGGGTGTGTTAGAAAACACAGAACCTGGGTTCCTTTGACATGAACTTCTTTATCACTCTGGTGTTTTTGCTGGCTGCTCCCATCGTGTGGAAGTCCCTCCTTCCCTACCTGCAGGCTACCTTCCAAATGTCAGAATGGAGGGCCTCTGGTTGGGGTTGGCAGACCGTCTACAGAAAGTCAAATAGGAAATACATGAGCATTTTTAGGCAACCACATGTGCTCTCTGCCATATCCTTCTCTTTTCCTCTTTAAAATGTAAATGTTCAACTTTTTCTTTTCTTTAAAGATTTATTTATTTATTTGAGAGAGTGAGTGAGTGGTGGGGGGAGAGGGGCACAGGGAGGGAGAGAGAGAATCTCAAGCCGACTCCCCATTCAGCATGGACCCCAACTTGGGGCTTAAGCTCATGACTCTGAGATTACGACATGAGCTAAAACCAAGAGTCGGAAGCTTAACCGGCTGAGCCACCCGGGTGCTCCACACTTTCTCTTTTAATATTTATAAGAAAACTAATTCTTTGCTCAGGGGTCATATGAAACAAGCTCTCGACCAGATTTGGCCCACATGCTGTATGTAGTTTGCTGGACTACAGACCCTGTCACTTTTGTGAGGTAGTGAGCTCCCCATTGACTGAAGCACTCGGGTGACAGAGGGATTTCTGGCAAGAATGCACATTGTCTATGGCTTTGCTTGCCCCCCCATTGCAGAGGTGTGTAGCTGTGACGGAGACTGTGCGGCCTGTAAAAATATTCATATCTGGACCTTCACAGAAAAAGTTTGCCAATCCGTGCATTAAGTAAATGAGGATATACGGGAAACATGAGCCAGGGAGGGTGGGACGAAGCAAGTAAAGCAGGATGACGCGACAGCGAGTACATGTGGCTGTGTGTGCGTGTGTGTGTGTGCACGTGTGCATGTGAGCATGCAGGGCCTGTACTTGCGCGCGCATACACGTGCGGGTACTGATTTCAGATTAAGAGGTCCGGAGAGGACCTCCAGGGCCTGATGTCTCAGGTGGGATGTCTACATCAGCCTGTAAGCCCTGCAGGAGCAGAGGTTGCCTTTCTGGTCCACTCCCCAGTGTGCAGAGGCCTATCCTGGGGCCTCTGGCTGACTGCCTGCAGGGGTTCCCACGTGAACGCTACCCACAGAAGGGGTGATGGGGCACCATAGGTCTGAACTCGTTTACATGTGCCCTTGTTGGTCCTCTGGTTGGTGCACTGCCCCACTGGGAGGGTGCCTCCGTCTTCCTCACCTTCCAATTACCATCACCCCATAGTGTGTGCGTCTGTGTGCACACGTGTGTGTGCGTAACGCCTGCCCCCTCACTTCGCAGTGCATTCTGCCATCTCACTGTAACAGCTCGCCATCCTGAATCAGTTCAGATGTGGTTCATCCATCACAGACGTGGCAGGATGTGGGACATGATGGCCCATGAAAAGTAGCAGCACAAAGGGAGAAAGAGAAATTCAGTTCTATGTGTTCTGATAGAAGTGTAGTGTTGTTTTCATCCACACAAAAACAGAAATAACCACAGCAACACCTACCAGACAGATGTGTGTGAGTGTCAGACCTGCCCTGACGCCCTTCTCAGTCCCAGCTGAGGGGGACCCCTGTCTCATGGGACACAGACACAGAGCCAGGGAAACTGAGGCCCCAGTAGAGGAGAGGACTTTCCCACTAGGGAAATGGCAAAGCTGGGGCTGGAAGTGAGTCCTGGGGAAACTGAGGCTCAGAACCCTCCAGACTCCTCGTACAGCCACCGTAGAAGGTGGTGATCAGGGCCCTGGGAGTCAGGTGGTGATCCCACCACAACTCCCTCCATGCACACCGCTCCCATCCCCACTGCCTTCTCTAGAGCTGTCACAAGCCTCAAATGAGTTAATAATGCACACCAAGTACTTGGCCACAGCAAGCCCATATCCGGTGATCAGTATATCTCAGACATTACTATTATCATTATTATCATAAACACCTTCCATGCTTAATGGTCACTTCTCTGTGTGCACAAACTGCTAACTTGAGTATCCTCCATTCATCTCAAGCTAGAGCATCTGGCTCAGAGCCCCTGCAACTGTTAACTGTAGCTGTGAGGTTGCTCTATGTTATCAGCGGCCCAACTCTGGGTAAGTCTGTTACCTAATATCCGTGGAATGGAAATGAAGGGCACCGCTGCATTTCAACAGGGAGGGGACTCTCTTTCCCCCTCCATTCCCGGCCAGGCCTTGCCCCTCCTGGGCCCCAAGCTCCCATGGGTATGATGAGAACACCCCAGCTCAGCAGTGCCGGAGAGGAAGGAGGTGTGCCTTACCTGGCCCACTGCAGAAGGAGGCGATGATGGCCAAGATGCAGATGATACTCAGGTACGGGATCCCGGGAGCATGGTCCTGAGAGAGAGCGGGAGTGTGGGCAGCGGAGGAGGCCGCGGGGCAGAGAGGACCTGGGTTCTCACCTCTGCACCTCCTCGATCCATTTGCATGACCTGGGGCAGGTCACTTCACATCCCTGAGCCCCGGTTTCAGTGTCCATAAAATGGGGATAAGGACAACCCCCACGCCATTCTATCTGCCCGTTTTACAGATGGGAGGTGAAAGAAGATGATGCCTCCCTCGAGTTTAGCAGTGTCTGCAGCATACAGCAGGTGGTAAATAAACAAGTAACTAACACTAAGCTTTGCCTGAAGCAGGCAATATGAGAAGTTTTACAGGCATTAATCACATTTAAACATTTTTCTTAGTTAATCCCTTTTATTGTGTAAAACACCACCTTTCTACCCCTGCTGTCCTGACAGGTAGGAGATAACTGGTGTCACTGAGTATGTTTGGGGGGCTGTCAATTGTCTGGCAGGGTTGGGGTAGCTCAGTGCTGGGCATGAAAGATGTCCTAGCAGACTGGACGTCTGATCATCAGAACATGGTGTCACTAGTGACGAGACAAGGTGAGCATGTTCGGAGGTGCTAGGGCACCTGAGCCCAAACCAGAGAGATTCTGGGAGGTTAAGCTGGGGTCATAAAAGGGCAAAAGGAAAAAAGTTCCAGGAGAGAGTTCTACCTGAGCAATGGCACAGAGACACAGGAGAGAACAGCACAGGAGTGAGCAGCAAATGTTCAGAGTGGAGGGTGATGGGTTGAGAAGGGGGACAGCAGCCCTTCCGTGTTGAAGTCCATTGGCTCTTGCTGAAGGAGGACCTAGGATTGAGGGAGCATTGTAGGCTCTTGTACACTGCATGGCTCACTGTTGCACTAAGTTATCCATCATCCAGGCATCCATCCATCCATTCATCCATTGTCTATTCATCCATTTACCCATTGATCCATCCAACATACACCTATCCATCCATCATCTATTCATACATTCATTCTTCCATCCATCATCCATCACCTATCCATCCATCCATCCACCCAACGACCCATTATCCATCCATCCATCATCTATTCATACATTCACTCATCCATCCATGATCCACCATCTATCCATCCATCCATCCATCCATGAGCCATCATCTGTCCATCCATCCATCCATCTATTCGTTCAAACTGTTCTTAGTTCCTCCTGGGTGCCATGCACAGGACTGGGAGGTAGGAATACATAAATGATATAGGCATGGCCCCTGTTCCCACAACTGTATAAGAAAAGAGAGAGGAGTCAATAGGGAAAAGCAATCCTGTATGAGAAGTGGTACTGCAGGGTTGCCCCTGGGGTTCCTGGGAACACAGAGGGTGCCTCACTGAGTCATGGGGTAGGGGAAGGCTTCCTGGAGGAAGAGGTATCTAAGAGATACCCAGAGCTTCTTGAGTTTGGAAAGCAGAGAAGCCAGTTGATCAGAGGAGGGCCCCAGGAAGAGGAAAGGACAGGCTCTTTGGAGGCTGCCAGAGAATGGGGCTGGGGATCAGAGAAGGGGGGACAGAAGTAGACAAGGTCTGCCAAGCAGGAAAGAGCTCTGAAACCTTGAGAAGTGAGGGCTAGGGGGCCCCACTTGCTCTAGACAGCTCTTCCAAAGCTCTGTCACAGCTCCAGAAAGAAAACATCCCAGAATATCACCCAACTGGTGAAGGACCCAGCTCGATCAGTCTGAGGGGCCTGCAAAGGCACCGTGTGCAGGACAACCCTGGTCGGGCATTTGGGAGGGAGGGGTCATTGCCAGCACATCACCACACCCTGCCCACCCCGGAAGACGTTTCTGCCTCCTGCCTGGTAAGAGCACCCAGCAGCACCTCATTTCTGAAGGATGAGTTGCTGTTCATCAGGTGCCACCACGCTAATATTGCTTTTTTTTTTTTTTAAGATTTTATTTATTTATTTGACAGACAGAAATCACAAGTAGGCAGAGAGGCAGGCACAGAGAGAGGGGGAGGCAGGGTCCTTGCTGAGCAGAGAGCCCGATGCGGGGCTCTATCCCAGGACCCTGGGATCATGACCTGAGTCAAAGGCAGAGGCTTTAACCCACTGAGCCACCCAGGAACCCCTAATAATGCCTTTTATGAGAGATTTGTGGGACATGGAGGTAAATGATTGACACGTGTGACTTTCCACTCAGGGATTCGTTTTTGGAAAATGCCAAAACTCATTGACCATCGTGACCTTGCCTCGTGTTTCCCCTGGTGCTGAGCCAGACTCCAGGCACCAAGAAGGTGTTCTGTCCTTGCAAGCTGTCCTGACCATGCAGGGGGGTGGGAGGGGCACGGAAGGAAACCCCAAGATTGTGGAATCTCATCCCAGCTCTGCCATTTACTAGTTGGGGAACCTTGAGCAGCTTCTTCATTTAAATTCATGCCTCAGTTGCCTATCTCCATTAAGGGGAAAAATAACCACTTTCACCAGTGGCATTTCCCCAAATCTACATTCCCCTAGCACTTGTCATGTTCAGGTGCCCTTCCAAGTACTGTAGGCACATTTTCTCATTTAATCCTCCTAAGACCCCTGGGTACAGGGACAACTGTCTCATTTTAGAGATGGGGGACCGAGGAGCAGAGATCCTGCTGGAACCCAGCCCCAGAGCACCCAAGGAGGAAGCCAGCTCCATGATGACCTCCCTCAGGGTATGACAGGCATATCTTCTCACCTGCAATGTCAGCGTGATGGTGAGGATCCCAAAGAAGAGGGCCATCAGCCCAAAGCCGCCCATGAGGAGGGGTCTCCGTCCCAGGCGCTCGATGACCAAGCCCTAGGTCAGGAGGAGAGAGATGGTTATTATTTCACTTCTAGCAGTAGGAGAAGGGGAACTTGGTGCTGGGAACCAGCAGTGGAGTCATGGTAAAGGACATATTTGACCTTCAAATAGCCCAGTCACTTTCTCCATGGCCATAGCCAAAGAACAAAAGGTCTTTATGAGAAAGGGAGGGAGAAGAAGTCACCATCCTTGAGCACTTGCCACATGTTCAGACATTTACCTCTCCTCGTTATGGAAGGGTGAGCTTATCTATAAAAGGAACCCAATGGACATGATTGCTGTAGCCCTTCACCTGCTCCTTGGAGTCTGCCTGCCACGAAAAGCAAGGTCACTCCACTCCTAATACCTCTGTGCTGTCGACTCTCTAGGGGCACACTCCCAAGGCAGGGGCCCAGGGCTGGGAGTGGGCAGACAAAGTTCAGGCATTTTCCACTCTGCCTGTGCCTGGGTGGGTCAGTTTCACTCTGGGGATGTGACAGCAGGAAGCTCCTGTGACTCAGCTCCTGAAGCCATGTCCCCTGGCCCAGCTTCCCAAAGCTGTAAGACTGTCACTAACCTCTACCTGGCTGGGTCTACCTCTGGGTCTACCTCTCAATGAGGCCAAGGTGGGGCTCTTCATTGACCTCCTTCAAATGCCAACGACCCTGAAAAATAGCAATGTGGCTAAGTTTCTGAGACAGGCAGACTTGGGTTTATATCCTGGGTCAACCACTTTCCAGATGGGTGAGCTTGGGCAAATGACTTCCCCTCCCACAGCCTCAGGGCTTTTATCTGTGAAAGGTGGTCCTAAATAGCCTCCAACAAGGCTGTCTGGAAGGGGCGGGTGGTTCAATAAGAGACTGCATTCAAAACACTTAACAAGTTTTCTGATTATGCCAAAGAACTTTCCTCTTCTTTCCTCCCCCATCCCAGTGCACAGAAAGAAAACCTCGAGAATCAGAGAGGTGAAGTATCTCACTGACCATCACACAGCCGGAAGAGAGAGACAGAGACAGAGATGGGTGGGGGAGGGGAGAAAACTTGAATTCAGAGCATCTGAATAAAAATGCACAGCTTTTCTCCACTGGGCGATCAGGCAAGGCTTCCTGAAGGAGGCAACAGTAGCAGGAGCTTGTCAGACAGAAGGACCAGTGGAAACAAAGGCCCTGGTCAAATAAGCCATCCGGTCTGGATAAGGAAAGGGAGCGACACTGCGGAGGGTCAGGAAGCTGGAGCAGGTGCTCCTCCAGTCTGCCAGCTTCACGTGATGGTTCAAAAGCTAAAGCATTAAACCGAACCGCCACAATCCTGCCTCAAAGCCTGAAGGAGTCTTGCTGCAGGAAACCCAGGGCCCTCCTCCTTTCCCTCTTCCCTCATCCCTGCTCTGAGGAGGACAGGGGGTAAGAAGCCCTCTGGTCGAGCTCTCCTGAAGCTGGCATGGGCCGTTGCTCCACATGGCCAAGTGCACACCGAGAGATGAGCGGGCACAGCTCTAGGCCAGCGGATATCCACACATCGGCCATGGGGTGCTGCCTGGGTACCTTGGTGGAAACACCAAGGGAACTGGGGGGCTCTGGTGTGGAAAGTCAGAGCGGAAACCATGCTTGGTTGATGGCCAAATGACCATCTGCAAGTGCCCCAGGAAGCCTTTCCCTCTGCAGCCTAGGAGGGCAGGGCAGACTCAAACAGCTAAACTTTGGCCTCCCTTGACCCCTGACCTGACAGAGCAGAGCACAGGTGGCATCCAGAGACGCATGGACCTGAAATGGGCAGACCTGAGTTTGAGTCCTGGCTTTGCACCCAGGACAGGTGATTCCGCTTCTGTGAACCTCAGTTCCTCACCTGGAAAATGGAAATGGTTAGACTGTCTTGGCAGAGCAGCTATGAGATCAGAGGCCAAGAACTCACAGTACCGGAAGCAGACTTGTGAGCAACAGAGCTTCTAACAAATGGCAGAAGAGGGAGGTATCATTCATTCATTCATTCATTTGAAAGAGAGAGCACAATTGGGAAGAGGGGCAGAGGGACAGAATCCTCTAGCAGACCCCCAGCTGAGTATGGAGCCCAGCATGGGGCTCAATCCCAGGACCCTGAGATCATGACCTGAGCTGAAATCAAGAGTTGGATGCTTAACTGACTGAGCCACCCAGCTACCCCAGAATACAGGGTCAAGGGTTGGCCTGGGTCTATCCCAGTTCCTGCCCCTAAATGGCTGTGTGGCTTTGAGTCATTCAGGTACCCTTCCAAGTCTTCCTTGCTCTCTTCCAACTACGCTGGGTTGGGGTGGATGACACCCATCTGCCCAGTGCCAGTATGGGCCAGAGGCTGCACTAAATATTTATCATGCATCAGTTTACTTAATCCCCATGGCAACTTTATTAAGGAGGACCAATTAGTTGTCTGATTTTATAGGTAAAGAAACTGAGTCACAGAGGTTTTGGGAATTTGTCTAAGGTCATGTGGCTGGTAGGAAGTAGAGTTGGGATCATCTACAAAGTCTTTTCTGGCTCCTGAGACATTAAAATTTTCTGAACTGGAAAGAGACCAAGCCACCACTTTGTAATAGCCCCCTGTCCCACCCAGACGCATGGCACCTTATTCCTGACCACGTCCTCCCCTGAAGGCTGGGAGCCTCATCTTGGTTTCTCAGAATCTAGAAGAGCACACGTTGAGTGTTGAGCCAACATGTTGGTTGATGTTGAGCCAATGTATGCTGACTGACTGGAGGGTTATCTTTGTGAGGTAGGTGTGAGAGTTCACACACTGCAGAGCAGGACAATGAAGATGGTATGGTCACTCAGTGGGAAGCCAGGCCCACTGAGACCCATGAAGGCAGCAAAGATCAGCAATTACTGATAAAGTTCTAAAAAGAAAGATGGGCCAATATCTAAGTTATCTCTCCCCCTCAAACCCTCATGACTTGGGTCCCATCAAAGGGAAGGCCCAGATAGGGACTTTGGGGCAACAGCAACATGCACAGGGGCAACAGATCCCTGGGTGGGGGGGGTGGACTGGGGGATGGGGAGGGTCAGGGACACCCAGAATTAGAGGTTCTGGGGTTTGCCAAAAGTCACACAGAGCTACTGAAAGATAAGGAAGCAGAACACATGCTCTCACACACTGTAGGGATGGCTGAAGACGTATACACACTCTTGGATTCAGTCATTTGCCTTTGGATATTTATCCTAGGAAAACAGACATTTGGTGGAAGATTCATGTTCAAAGATCTTCAAATGTAGGATAATTTATACTAGTGACGAAACAGAAACCATCCAGAAGTCCACCAACGATTGAATTTTTCAATAAATACTGGAATATCCCCATGACAATCACCTAGGAATTCACATATTTTAAAAGAATTTTATTATGGGTTCTGGGGAGTGTATGTGCTATGATGAGTGTTGTGAAATGTGTAATCCTGATGATTCACAGTCCTGCACCCCTGGGGAAAATAATGCATTATATGTTAATAAAAATAATTTAAAAAAAGAATTTTAAAGAATAGAAAAATCCTCAGGTTATGATTTTAAGGGAAAAGAGCAGGACCTAGAACTCTATCTCCCATATCCTCATGGACACAGTTTGGTAAATTATGATTCTGTTGAACTAATCTACCCTGGAAAAATTTATGCAAAAATAGCTTATAATGGCTAACTCTGTTTGGGGAAATATGTGACTATTCTTTTAGTTGTTATTTTTTGGTCTTTTCCAAATTTTCCCCAATAAGCTTTGTTTTAATTAAAAAGAAAGTCTAAAGCATGGACTTAGGTAAAGCATTAGAGATGCAATTCCCTGAGTCAAAAATCATTACTCTTCTCCTGTCCCTGGGGGTTTCCAACACCCACACATGGAAAACTTCACCGTGTGAAATGTCTTTGCTACAGTCTCAGGATGGCATCACCATTCCCCACAGTGGAACTGGCACTCAAGACAAAGGTGGCTCACAGCTGGAATGTGTGGCAGCTTTGTCTCCTTGGGTTCCAGTGCCCAGTGACAGAGCACCAAAATGATGAGAGAAATTACCATGATGAGGATCATAACCACTGTAAGACGCCAAGCACTTAAGTTGCCACCCTGAGATGAACACGTGCTGCATTATTACATCAAGATTAACGTGTACTTGTTACTGACTTCGGTGTTTTGAGTGTTTTTCCTTTTTTTCTTTTGGTTTGTTTTAGTTTCTTCAAAGGCACCAGCAACAATTCCAGTTTCAGCAAGTGTGTCCCAGATATAAACTTGTTGACACCTACTGTCTTACACCATGAGGCCAACATCCAAGAGTTTTGGGGCTGGCATGGGGATCTGGCTATTTTGTTTCCCTAAAGTCTCCTGATGAATCAGTAGCCCAAGCCAAGACAGAGCTGGAAACACTGTCCCTGATTTGGGATCAGTCTCTGAAGATGTGTAGGAAGACACCAAAGAAAGAGCTGTGAGAAAGAAAGAGATGAAAACAACTCTGTCCACCCTAGTGGGAAATCCAATCAGTCCTCAGGGCTCCTTTTTTCATCTCTGCCTCTTTTAAATCATTTTAAAGGGCAGCCTGTCCAAAGGGATTAGGGTAAACATGGTCTTTCCACTCAGCAGTAAAGTCATTAGTGAAAACATTAACTCAAAATGAACAGTGACCTCTGAAGGTTATGTAAGGTCAGCTGGAGATGGACAATCAGACTCTAAGAAATCCTTTCTGGGATCTCATGGGCCACAGGGTTATTCAGCCAGTTGGCAGTCATGTACCCAGCACCTACTGCCCGCCCCACAGTGCTAGGATTGCTGAAGGAATAATAGAGAGAAGGTCTTTTGTTGTTGTTAGTATTTAAACATAAATTTCACTGACTTAGATTAAATTCTTGGGTAGATTCAATAAAATGTACTGATTTTAACTGTACAATTTGGTATGTTAACAAACTTATACACCCATAAATGCATGACCACATCAAGATACAGAACATTTCTATCACACCAAAGTTCCCTATGCCCCTTTCCCTAGCTGCAGGCAACCACTGATGTGCTTTCCATTACTCTAGATTAGATTAGGTTAGAATTCTATATTGGTGATTGCTATACTTTTTTTTAAAAATAAGATTTATTTATCTATTTGAAAGAGAGGGAGAGAGAGAGAGAGAGAGCAAGTGAGCAAGTACATATATGGGCAGAGGGAGAGGGAAAGAGAATCCTAAGCAGACTCCATGCTGAGTGTGGAGCACCACTCAGGACTCAATCCCACAACCCTGAGACCATGACCTGGGATCAGGACCTGAGTCAAAATGAAGAGTCAGACATCTCACCAACTGCACCACCCAGTGACCATGGTGATTGCTACACTTTTGAGATTCATCCCTGTTGTATACACCATTCTTTGTTAGTGCTGAGTAGTATTCCACTGAATGGATATACCACAGTGTGTTTCTCCATTCACTAGTTGATAGACGTCTGGGCTGTTTCAGTTTGAGCTCTTATGACTAAAGCTGTTGTAAACATTGGGGTCCAAGTCTCTTTGTGTAGTTATATGTTTTGCTTTCTCTTGAGTAAATACTCATGAGAAGAATGTGTGGATTGTATGGGTAAAATTTTCTATAAGAAACTGCCAAACTGTTTTCCAAAGGGTTGTACCATTTCAGATTCCCACCAGCCATGTATAAAAGTTCCAGTGGCTCCACATTTTCATCAACACTGGGTATTATTAGCTATTTTGGTTTTAATCATCCTTAAGGTGAACAGTTGTATCTCACTGAGGGTTTTAGTTCTATTTATTTATTTATTTTTAAATTTTTTACTTTTTTTAAAAGAATGAGCAGGAGGAGGAGCAGAGGGAGAGGGAGAAGCAGACTTCCCGCTGAGCAGGGAACCAGACATGGGGCTCAATCCCAGGGCCCTGAGATCATGACCTGAGCCAAAGTCAGAAGCTTAACAGACTGAGCCACCCAAGCACCCCGAGGGTTTTAGTTTTAATTTCCTTGCTGCCTTATGGTGTCGAGACAGCATCACCTGTTTAATGATGCTTCTGATAACTTCTTTTGTACTGTGTCTGCCCAAGTCTTTTGTTCATTTTTCTAAGTGGGCTCCTGGTCCTGTTTCTGTTGTATTCTAAGAGTCCTTTATATCTCCAGGATTTAAGCTTGTGGTAAGCTGGGTACTTTGTGGCAATTATCCAGTCTGGCCTGCCTTTCAATTTTCCTTCACAAGCTCTTCTATGTAGCCACAGTTTTTAATTTTGATGAAATCCAATTAATCAATTTTTTAAAAAGGGTCCATTCTTTTTCTGTCCCATCTAAGAAATCTCTGCCTACCCCAGGGTTGCAAAGACTTCCTCCTATGTTCCCTTCTAGAAGTTTTATAATTTTATTTTCTATGGTTCAGTCCATGGTCCATTTTGAGTTAATTTGTATGTGGCATGAGGTAAGGGTTCTTTTGGTTTTTTCCATGTGAATATGAAGTTTTTATGGTACTTATGGTAAGACTAAGTTTCCCCATTGAATTTCTTTGGCATCTTTTGTATTTCTGGATTCAATTCTGTTCTGTTTGTCTGCACAGCAGTCCTTATGCCAACACAATGCTATCTTGATTACTATTCAGTGAACATTCTATAGCACTTACTATGTACCAGGTATGGTTCTAGAGGCTTTACATATAGTAACACTTTAACCTCATAACACCTCTATGAGTATGTAGCAGCTCAGAGAGTTTAACAGCCTGCCCAAGGTCACACAGTAGCAGGGCCAGCATTCAAGGCCAGGCATTCTGGTTCCAGATTCTTGCTCTTAACTCCTGCCCTATACTGCCTTTCCTCACTGGCACATAAAGACGTTGCAAAAAGATAAGTGCAGTCTCCCATGGCCTTCCTTCTTCATATGAGGCTCTGGCATAGGGACAGTGAGCTGGAGGAGACAGGAGTCCTTGCCCTTGGTGAATCTTGGTTTGAATTGTCCTCCCCCCAAAAAGATATGTTGAAGTCCTTACCACTGCTACCTTAGAATGTGACTTTATTTAGCAATAGGGTCTTTACAGAGGTACTCAAATTTAGTGAGGACATTAGGATGGGCCCTAATCCCATTGGACTGGTGCCCTTATAAAAAGAGGAAATTTGGACACAGATAGGCACACAGGGAGAATGCCATGTGAGGATAAAGGCAGGGGTCAGGGTGGTGGTCTCCAAGCTGAGGAACACCACACATCACCAGCCAAGCACCAGATGCTCCCAGAGAGATCTGGAACAGATTCTCTCTCACAGCCTCAGGAGGAATCTGCCCTCTGATGCCTGGATCTCAGACTTCTGGCCTCCAGAATGGTGAGACAATAAATATCTGTTGTCTGCTCCGCTCTGTCTGGGGTACTTTGGTTTGCAGTTTTTTGCAGTTTTGGCAAACCAACATGGGGAGGTCATGTCCAATGCAGAGCAGAGCTTGGCATGTTGTTCAATGATGAAACACATGAAGAAAGATGGAAGGGATGGAGGGAAGGAAAATTGGATCTAAAATGTCATTTATTTCAGGAGTGACTCAAAGCTGACTTAATGTGCATTTATAGTATTTATAGACATTACTTTGTATGAATTTTATAGGCCGATCTCTGTCTCTATTGTAATTCTTTGCATACATCACGGTATAAAGTGTGTGAAATAACTACTCTGTGCTTGGCAGAATTCCTGATATCTGGGGGACTGCAGAGCCCTCTAACAGTTTATTCCTCAACAAGATCCTAAGGGATGCCCTGTTCTTCCTGCCCCATTCCAGGGGGTCCTTTCCCTTTCTGTTCTTCCCATAAAGTCAGCCTCTACATGGCTTGATGTGCTCCTTGTGAGCACAGGGCTGGCTGTTGGGCTCCAGAAGGAGGAAAGGCTGTTGGTGGGGGCTTGGAAGCCTTCAAACATGCCATCTGGCTGCTCCCAGGCAGGGGGTGAGGATCCCAGAACAGGCAGAGCACTCTGTCCTGGTTTCAGATGCATCTTTCCTGGGTCTTATTCAAACAGCTGTGTACTGGGTGCTTGTGATGGGTTGGCACTTAGTCTAGGGGCACAACATAAAGACCAGGGACTGAAGGGGTATAGGGTGACAACTACCACAGCCGTTTCTTGAAACCTACTGTGCCTCCCCCCCCGCCACACACACAACACTGGGGAACGATGTCTCCTAAACTGGGGCCTGAACCCAAGTATCCCAAATGGCTGTCCTCGATTATAACGATTTTGGGATGGTGGGGTCCCTGAGGAGCCCTTGCCACACCAGCCATTCTTGAGTCTTCAGGCAGAAGCTGGATTACTGCCAAGGCTTTAGTTCTGGAAGGATGGGAGAAAGTGTGGGAATGCACAGTGCCAGGAGAGACAAAATCTGACTTGTCTATGTCTTCCTGGATGAGACTAATTGAAAAGCAAAGGAGGAGTGCCTGGAACACCAGGCCTCCTTTGAAGTTTCTTGGCAGAAAGTGGCCAGATTCTTATGCTGCTCAAGGTTCATGTAGGGAGTCAATGTTGGAGTTTTGAAGGAAGACAGGCACCTATGGTGGTCACGTACTTCATGGACTCCTTGCCTCCTTGCCCTTATCACACACTGCCCTGTACATTACTGTCCTAACCATGAAGGTTACACTTTCCTCCTGGCTTTGTGCTTACGCCTGATGTATTGATACCATCCCAATAACAGTGGAGACAAAGCTTGGCTTAAGGCCTTTCACTGCTAGAGTGCCTTGTCCCCAGGCCTCTCCTTTCTCTTATTCAGGTGTCTGGAGTCAACTTTTCATTTGCTGTCTCAGGCTTTGTGGGCCACACCCAACAGAAAGGAACGGGAATGGTTTCTTCACTGCGGACTCGGCGCTCTCGGCAGAGAAGAGAAAGCAAAGGCAGGCTGCATGAGAAGGAATGTCAAGTCGCTAGTACTTCTGTTTTAAGTTAAAACACTTGCAGTGTTAATTTTCGCTTTCACAAATCTCTGTCTGGAAAAAAAAAAATCTCTGAAAAACAGAGACCTTGGAAAGCTGTGGGTATATGCAAGTTAATGGAGTTTTAAGGTCTGTTCGGAAGACAGGGTCCCAGAAATAATTTTGTACTTGGAACAGGCTGTTTAAATTGAAAGCTAAAAATAATCCATTGAAACAAATTTTGTTCAGAAATTTCTATTTAACAGATGAATGTGTGAGGGGCTCCTGGGTTGCTCAGTTGGTAGGGCATGTGACACCTGATTTCAGGGTCGTGAGCTCAAGCCCAAGTTAGGCACAGTGCCTACTTAAAAAAAAAAAGATAAATGTGTGAGATCTGTGATATCTGTTTGGGCCAAAGTTGTAAGAACTGAAAAAAACTACTTTTTAAATGATAATCTTTCCAGGGTGGCCCACAAATCTTAAGTATATTAAATTTAAATGGTCGTGAGATATTTTAACTGAAGTGCAAAATCAGATATGTATAGGGACCAAATGGAATAAAAGGAAAGCCTGGCACTAGACTAGGCTTTTCCAAGTTCTCAAGTCTTGGGAAAAGTTTTTCCTTCGGTCAAAGCTCTAACTTCTACGGCTTCTCAGGGAAATACAATCCCCCCTCCCTTCTCGAAAAAGGAAAAGGTAGTTGGTTCTTAAGAGGTTTATGATCATTGGGGTGCCTGGGTGGTTCAGTCGGTTAAGCATCTGCCTTCAGCTCAGGTCATGATCTCAGGGTCCTGAGATGGAGCTCCACATCAGGCTCCCTGCTTCTCTCTCAAATGAATGAATAAAATCTTTAAAAAAAAGAGGTTTATGATCATAAATTTAAACACATCTCCAAAGACAAAGGAAACAAAAACAAAATTGAACTTTTGGGACTTCATCAAGATCAAAAACTTCTGCACAGCAAAGGAAACAGTCAACAAAACAAAGAGGCAACCCACGGAATGGGAGAAGATGTTTGCAAATGACAGTACAGACAAAGGGCTGATATCCAGTCTATAAAGAGCTCAAACTTAACTCCCCAAAACAGATAATCATGTCAAAAAAAGGGCAGAAGACATGAACAGACACTTCTCCAATGAAGACATATAAATGACTAGCAGACACATGAAAAAATGTTCATCATCATTAGCAATCAGAGAAATTCAAATTAAAACCACGTTGAGATACCACCTTACACCAGCTAGAATTGCAAAGATCAACAAGGCAGAAAACAACAAGTGTTGGAGAGGATATGGAGAAAGGGGAACCCTCTTAAACCATTGGTGGGAATGCAAGTTGCAAAGTGCAGCCACTTTGGAGAACAGTGTGGAGATTCCTCAAAAAGTTAGAAAAAGAGCTACCCTATGACTTGGCAATTACACTACTGGGTATTTACCTTGAAGATACAGATTAGTGAGAAGAAGGGACATGTGCAACCCAATGTTCATAGCAACAATGTCCACAATTGCCAAACTGTAGAAAGAGCTGAGATGCCCTTTAACAGACGAATGGATAAAGAAGATATGGTCCATATATACAATAGAATATTATTCAGCCATCAGATAGGATGAATACCCAGCTTTTGCATCAACATAGATGGCACTGGAGGAGATTATGCTGAGTGAAATTTGTCAAGCCGAGAAAGTCAATTATCATATGGTTTCACTTATTTGTGGAACATAAGGAATAACATGGAGGACATTAGGAGAAGGAAAGGGAAAGTGAATTGAGGGAAATCAGAGGGAGGAGATGAACCATGAGAGACTGTTGACTCTGAGAAACAAACTGAGGGTTCTGGAGGCGAGGGGCGTAGGGGGATGGGTGAACCTGGTGGTGGGTATTAAGGAGGGCACGTATTGCATGGAGCACTGGGTGTGGTGCATAAAGAATGAATCTTGGAACGCTGCATCAGAAACTAATGATGTATTTTATGGTCACTAACATAACACAAAATAAATTAAAAAATAAAAAATAAACTGTTCTCAATTTGGGGCAAGTGGGAAAAAGGCTCTTAAAGAAAAGGAGTTGAGGAAGAACCACAGAGTGGCCAGCTGACAGAAATCAGTGCTCCACCATCAGGAGCAAGGAGCCGAGACAGCCTGGGGGCCAGGTGAGTTCGGGGGCGCAGCTGGTACTTGGAGATAACATGAAGGAACAAAGTCTCCACCAGAGCCCCCAAGAGCTGTCTTCCCTTCCCTTAGATGGGCAGAGCTGGTGGGACCAGCCCAGATGCCAGGAAGCCAAAGCCAAAGGAAGCCTAACAGAGAGATGCGTAGGGAATCAGAAGACATTTGGTGGGAAATACAGCATTGGGAGCATGTTCTGGGAGCCAGAGGGTGGGCTGCAGGGAATGAACTTGCTTGCAGCTATGTCCTTGGCCAAACTCAGAAATAGAACCACCGGATAAACCACTTGGGAGTGGGTGGGAGCAGGGACTGCAGGGAAACGTGCTTCCAGGGCAGAACTGCCTGCTTGGGGTGGTCCTCTCTGCTCCTCCAGTGAGGAAGAGCCCTCAGAACCAGGGGAGCCCCCGTGTCCACATGCATGCGGGCAGCTACTTGCCCCCATCCCCTAGCAGTTTGGGGGCGGAAGGAGAAATCTGGTTCCTCTTTTGCTTCACGTGGCCCCTCCCCTCTGCCAAGTACCTGTAAGTTGCATTAGATAAACAGGGCTGACTCTAACATTTTAGTGGAGATGGGGCTTGTTTCCTTCCGCCGTTCTGCGGCTCACAGAAGTGCCGCAGAACTGTGATTTATCAAGAGGAAATGTTGTCTATAAAGGAGAATGAGCTGAACTTAGTCGTTTGGAAGCCAGGTTTAGAGCACCCTTGTTCTGATATTTCCCTGGGAAATTGAGCCTCTTTACAAGTCGCCCTGCCCTGCCCTCTCCACCTCTGCTCACATCTGTCTTTGCAGAGGCCAGAGGGATCCTTCTAAAATGCACTGTGGTGCCCTGCTTTCTGCACCCTGGGGGCACCCCTCCAGCACTTGACCTCCCTCAATCTTACAGACCTGCTCCTGCTTGGGTGCCTCTCCGGGTCTCTGCTCTGCCCTGCTCTGTGTCTTGGAGGAGGGCCACATCCACAGATCAACGGCCCCCTTGCCTTCTGCATCCCCTGGTGTCAGCAGCCTGGGCACTGGTAAGAAATGAGGAGGGAAAGAAGAGAACGACACTAGGGTGTTGGTTCCCGGCTCCCTTTCTCCAGGCACATTTTGGCTGGTTGTGTCTCTCTCCACTGAAGGTCACTGCTCCTGATTGGTGCCCTGCCCACCCTACAGACCTACGCACCCCTGAGTTAATCTGTCCTCCAATCTGGATATCTGGGTGACAGCTCCCTTATCCCTTGAGCCTAATCACAATCTAATACAGCAACTGCCCCCATCTTGGTCCCCTTCAACTGGCACAAGCGTTCCTCACTACATCCTTCCCTACCTAGCCCACCACAGTTTGACCTACTCATGTTGCCATTCATTATCTGTCCCTGGCTAGGAGCTCACCTTCTCCACGGTGAGGGTCTTCGTCTCTTCCATACATGCATGCACCCCACACAGCTAGACTTACACTTGGCACAGAGCAGGGACCCAACCAGCATTTGCTGAGCATTGAAGGAATAAACAGTCTGGCCCCAGTGTAAGGCATTTTCAGCGTTTTCCATAGCATATGTTTGGTTCTCTTCTGGAATATTCATAACCAACAAAGGCTGTATTTGTTTGCTAGGGCTGCCATAAAAAGGACCACAAATAGCTTAAATAACAGACATTTCTTCTCTCATAGTTCTGCAGGCTGGGAGTCCAGGATCAAGGTGCCAGCAGAGCCGTGCTCCTGCTGAAGGTGCAGAGAAGGATCTGTTCTAGGTTTTTCTCCTGAGTTCTGGTAGTTCCTTGGCTTTTTCAGCAGGCCTTCAAAATTTACATGGCGTTCTCTCTGTATGCATGTTTGTGTCCAAATTTCCTCCCCCCCCTTTATTTTTTTTAATGTGTAAAAAAGATTTTATTTATTTGAGAGAGAGTGAGAACAGGCAAGGGGAGTGGGAGAGGGAGAAGCAGACTCCCCAATGTGGGGCTCGATCCCAGGACCCTGGGATCATGACCTGAGCCAAAGGCAGACACTTACCTGACTGAGCCACCCAGGTGCCCCCAAATTCTTCTTCCTTTAATAAGGATGACAATCATATTGGATTAGAGGTCCCCCCTATTTCAGATTGATCTTATCTTAGCAATGACTATGTTCTGAGGTACTGGGAGTTAGAACTTCAACATATAAATGTTGTTTATTATATAAGGATTAACAACTCAACCCATAATAATAATTAACATTTACCGAATACGTGCTTTATGCCAAGTGCTGTGAATTACTGTATAATTCTCACGATGAGACCTGTTGAGGTATAGACTTGTATTACTCCCACTTTCCCTTAGGGAACATAGGGGCTCAGGGTGGTTCACTAACCAGCCCAAGGTCACCCCAGCTAGTAAGCTGAGGGCCACGAGACCACAGAGCCCAAACACCCCACCATCCTGCTCTGTTGCCTGGACCCACTTTCTCATGCAGCAACACCAGACCCAGGGGCTCGAGATGCAGCTGTGAACTCTAAAGAATTTCATTCTGGGTTTGTTCTGGAAGCAGAGGGAGTGGTGGAAACCAGTAGGATTTTTTCTTTCTTTTTTAACTTCAGCACTACAGCATAGTCCATTCCTGACAACCACACAAACTTATTGTGAGGAATGATTCCCCCGATTTGAAAAAAGCAGTCTCCACTGCTTGAAGGAATGAGGCTTGTGCTCATTCCAAACCTCCACGACCCTAGGTTGCAGCCCCTGCTCAGGCCCGTAGGGCCCGGTGACATGGGGTGAAAGTTCACTCAGAGAGTTGGTGCCTCGCGGAGAAAGACCATTTGGGAAACCAGCTGTTTCTGCAAGATGCCGTTGTTTACAGATGTCCATACTGATGAGCAATGCCAGGAGCCAAGGTTAATTCCCAATCAAATGAACAAACATGGCCTTCTCAAGCTGATTATGCCCCAAAGCCATTTTAGCAGACTGTCAAAATCTCAGGATGAAGAAAACACACTGGGAAGTCCTTCTTGATAGGTGGCTGCCTCACAGGGTTGAATGAAACAGTGTCTCCATCTTTGGAAGCAAGGGAATAAAAACTTTGGAAAGGCCCCAGGATTTACTGGGTATTGACTGTTGGCAATGCTGCAGTGGGCCTTCCTGCACTTTGAGGTTTGCTTCCACGACAGTTCCGGAAGACAGTGGCTTTGTCTCCTGGGGCTGTGTTACCCACAAAATAATGGTTGAAACACAGTCTCCTACAGCTCTGAGGTCCGAGGTCTAAAATGGGTCTTAGGGGGCAAAAATCACAGCTGTTGGCAGGGCTGTGATCCTTCTGGGGGCTCTATTGTGAGAATCTGTTGTGATTCTATTGTGAGAATCTGTTCCTTGCTTTCCCGCTTCTGGACGCCACCTGCTTGCTGCATAGGGAACATGGACCCTTCCTCCAGCAACTGCCACTCTAGCCTCTGCTTCTGTTCCTCCATTTCCTTCTCTGACACTGACCCCTGCCTCTCTCTTTCACTTTGAAGGACGCCAGATGACTCTGGGTCACTTGGTTAATCCAGGATAACTTCCCTATCTCTACATCCTTAACATCTTCCCACCTGCAAGGCTTCTTTTGCTGTGTAAGGTGACATAGTCATGCTTCCAAGAATCAGGATGGGGACACACTGGGGGAGCCAGGATTCTGCTTACCACAGGTAGGCCTGGTTATGTCCATTTTAAAAGTGACAAATAAGTTCAGAGACGTTGGGCAATTTTCTCCAGGCCACTCAGCTAGTAGATGGGTGGTTAGGATTTGAATTCAGAGCTGCCGGCTCCTACAGCGTCTGCTCTTTCTCCCCCAACACACTGTTTCATTTCAGACTCCTAGACTCATGATGGGGTTAATCTCAATGTACACCAGGAATGAGCGTGAAGGCTAGCATGTTGAGAACGACTCCCAATGAATTATTCTGCATCTCTAGTTCCTTTAGATGATACACCGGGAAGCATGATGATGACGGGGGCCATGTGCACAGGCAGCCGAATGGAAGGGCCTTCCCTTCACCTGGCTAACAACTTCTGGACCTTCAGTGCTCATCTTCCTGGGCCCTCTCTCAGGAAGCCCTCCCAGGAGAGTTCATCCCAGTGTTGTCTGTGGTACATGTTTGGATCTGTTCTGGATCTTTCTCTCTAGAACACGACAACTTCATGGGTGACCTCCCAGCACAAGCAGGAAATGGGTGTAGAATGAAAGGCGTGAATGAATGATGCCTCCATGAGAGCTGTGAAACCACTACTCCCCACAGCGGGCCCACACAGTGGTCCCTGCTGCTCGAGAACACATGTGCCATGTGACCGTGGTCCGTTGGGCTCCACATCTGAAGGCAGCAGCAGGCTGACTCCCTGTCTGAGTTTACAAAGGTATTCTCTGCCTCTCCCAGGATGGTGAAGTCATTTTCCCTCCTTCCTGGGATTAACACTTACAAGACATACTCTGGCCAGTACTGGCAGCTTGTAATGAAGATCCACCGGCCAGGGAGAGGGGACTGGAAGAAGGGCGTCTGGAGTCGGGGAGACCAGGTTGGAAGCTTCATGTCTCTCTCTGCTCCTCTCTCAAATGAAGATGACAGCCCAACTTTCAGGAGTGATGTGAATGAGCAACACCTCAGAGTCTTGGGGAGCAGGGAGGGCCCTCGATACTAGCTCTCCCCACTCCCTCGGGTTTTGACCCTACTGGCTGTGTGACCCTGAGAGAGCCAATGCTTTGGGACCTGGTTTCCTCACCTTTCAGAAGACTGCGAGAGTCCTTGTGAAATCCTGCTCTCTGCAGGGGTGTCTGTCACAGCCTTATTTACTGACTAATAGCATGGTTAACTAACTTTCCCAGAGCCCACATCACTTGTCAGGCACTGCCCTCCTGTATTCACTTATTTAATCCTTACCCCATCCCTATGAGGCAAGGGCGGCACCCTTATCTATTTATTTTTTAATTAATTAATTTATTTGAAAGAGAGCATGCATGAGTAGGGAAAGGGGCACAGGGACAGGGAGAGAACCTCAGGCAGACTCTCTGCAGAGCATGGGGCCTCATTCAGGGCTCAATCCCAGGACCCCGAGATCACGACCTAGCTGAAATCAAGAGTCTGACGCTCAATGGACTGAGCCACGAGGCGAGGGGTAGTGTCCTTATTATAGAAATGGGGAATTGAGTCGAAGAGCTGTTGAATGACTTCCCCTGGGTCTCAAAGCTCAAAAGGGACAGAGGGGGATCAGAATCCAGGAGGTGTGGCTCTGTTGTCCAGGCTTGGAGGGGAGACACTCAAGAGCACTACCCCGAAGACAGTGGAGAGGGAACTGAGCAAACAGCCAATTTCGGAAGAGCCACAGAGCCTGCATGGGGTGAAGAACAGCATGCTCTTCTGTACGTATGTTACACTTCAACAAAACATTGCTTAGACAAGAAAAAGGAAAAGTTAAATGGAAAGCAAGTCTGGCACAAGGTCATGCGAACAAAAGCAGGGTGACTGGCGTAAGAACAGAACACACCAAGCACAGAAAAGCCAAGGGGAGATTTTCCCAAAAGTACGTATGCTTATAGATTACTTCTTCAGTTCTTCCTGCTTTTCTGAATTTTACACATATACCCTAATGAGCTCGTGATGATTCCCTACAATAAAAAATATTTTACTGACCCCCTCCCCCCAAACCCTATTGTTTCCCACCATTTCCATTCCAGACTGACTGTGCGTTTCTGTGGATTAACGTAAGCATGCATAACCACAACGGGGGTGGGGGAGCAATAACTCAAAATGAGAATTTTTTGAAACTCCCAGATTGTGAAACAGTGAGATATTTTTCTCTAACAAAAAGACCGTGAGTGAAAGGAGACGAACTTCAGTCCTCAACACTTTACCGACACCCATCTTTAGAAGCATCTTGTTAGAATGACCCATTATGAGCAAGGAGCAAAACAAAGCATTCTGTCACAAGCGACGAGTCAGAAATGCCACTGGAAGCCTCCGCCTGTCTGCACGGCCTCAGTCCTGCCAGAAGAAGTCAGCATGAGAGTGGAAATAAATGAACAACTCTGTGCAGATCAGAGAACCTCCCTCTGATTCTACCCTCCTCTCTATCCTTTGGAAAGGAGCCCTGTCATAGACAGTGCTCCTAAAACGGGAAGCACAGACCACACATCTACAAGGTAGAAGAGAACCAGACATCTACAAGGGGAAACTGAAGCTCAGAGAGGTTGAGAGCATTATCCAGCATCACACAGCCAAGAAATTTCAGAGCCAGGATTCAAATCTAATCTGGTCTGATGGCCCCAAGCTGTGCAATTTCTGCAAAATTCTAGTCTCCCAACTCCCTCCCTGCGGTATGTTTACTGTGAATCTTAGAGACTGAGAAAGAAGGATGAGCTCTGTGTCTTCCTTTGGACACTTTTGCTTATTATTAAAGCCACCCCCTGTTATACCAGTCGGCTGGAATGTCCTCTCTCCTTTCTTCCGATTGCAAACTCCCACATCTTTAGGGAAGAAAGGTGACAGCTAATGTGGAAATGTTTTTAAAGTCATGGCAATGGACCTTAGGCTCACAGGGACACTGATTTGGGACCCCAGGGAGAAACAGCCCTTTTTATTGGGTGCTCATCATATTGTATCATCTGTGACCAGGTGAGAGTTCAAAGAAGGGAACTCTTCATTAAAAGACAATAGGTAGGAGAGCAAAATATAGATAATATTCTCTAGATGAGTGAACATCCTAAAATTCAGACACTTTTGGAGTGACAAAGGACATGCTCCTTTAAAGACAAGCACATTTGTTGCCTGGGAGGCCCCATGACGCTGTTCGCCCACTATGGTGTTCTCAGGAATAGCTCTCAGTTCACTTACAGAGAAGATGGCGGCCAAAGTCTCGATTCCACCAGTGCTCAAGGTAATGTATGGGATCTTTTCTGGCGGGATCCCAGCTTTTCCAAAGATGCTATTGGTGTAGAACCAAATCTATAATGCCGGAAACAAAACAAAACAAACAAACAAACAAACAAAAACAAGGGAGTGTCAGTAAAAGGCATCTATTTCCGCAATTGAATTCAGGTGCAAGGTGGTCTCTGCGATTTGCTGTTACACCCAGTATGGAGCTGAGTGGTGTGGCAAGCTATTTGTTTTCTTCCTTCTTCTACCTTTGCCTTTCTTCATTACTAACAGAGCTACAGTACTGGGAGCAACATGTGTTGATCTAATTGTGGCAATGAGATATGAACAGAAATCTTAAAAGGAGCTTTCCACTAAGGAGGTTTGATCCCATTTTTTGTCCTTCCTCCTTTCTGCTGTCAGGATGGTGAACGTGATGGCTGGAGCTTCAGCAACTCTAATGGATAATGAGGCAACCTCAGGACAGCATGGCTACCCCCATGGTAACTTTGTGAGAAACAAAAAAGGTTCCTGATCCACAAGACATTTTATGGTCATCCATTAGAAAACTGTCACGATAAATCTATAATGTGGACAATGTGAATGATGCCCTGAGGGTTGCATAACACACAACCTTCACAACTACATATAGAGCCCCTGCTTTGGGATGGAAGGAACCTGTTCAGATGCTAGAGCAAGAAGTTAGAAGGAGCCTGTGTCCTTGCTCACTGGAGTGATAGTATAATTTATTAACCAGAACTGGGCACCTTTGAGATGGTTAATAATTAGTTCAGGACAATAGGCATAAATCTGGATTGCCCTCCCTTCCCAATTTCCCTCACGGGAAGTTAGGTCAGTGTGGAGGTTTCTGCCACTTGAGACCAAACCTAACCCTCATGACACTCACGGGGCATCGGGCGATCACTGACTGGAGGTTGGAGACCTGGCTCCGTCTTGAACAGGCTCTGTGACCTCAAGCAATTCACTCTGTCCTGCTGGACTTCCTTCCCCTCCTCAAAGAGTACAGCCATGACCCTCCCGTGGGGTGTCAGGAATTGGGTAAGAATTGTCACTGTTCACTATTTACTTAAATAGTAAATTTCGGGTCCTTAGGCTGGACATGAGCCATTTGTGTCCTCCCACCCCAGCCATTTCCTTAAAGAGCACTTTGCTAAATGATAGAAAACCAAGCTGTCCTCTACATAACATCTGACAAGGAAGCCCGCCACCTTCGAAGGCTTGGAAGCATTTATACCCTGATCGTTATTTAGCAGAAACATCAGAGCTTGTTGCTTATAACTTGTCAGGCCCGACGCTGGCTGGCCATGTTCTTTGCGCTGCTCTCACTTCATTTTTGGAAACAGCTCTCATTTGTACAGATTCGTCTTGTTACCGGCATTTGTTTAGCAAAACATTTTCCATGCCGTGTGGGGAGAAGATATAATTGAGGACCTACAAATATCTACAGATGGCTTATCTCTTAGCGAGAGGAGTAATTCTTCCCGAAGTTATAGGCACACTCAGAGGCCAGTAAAAACAACTACAGGAATTTCTGTGAGCTTGCTGGCATTGAAGCCTCTCTCAGCAAAATGCATTTGAACGTTCTCTTAAAACAAAGACCCTCTTGCTGGTGTCTGCCCCACATTTGTCTGAGCTGATAAATTAGAATTTTAGATTCTGCCTTTGCTTCCACATTCACAGAATACAGAAGTGGTTCCTGATAAATTCATTAATTCCTAAAGCTCTTAGGGCTGTGACAGAAGCTAAAATTGTTCCAGAAAGCCCCAGTCTTCACTGGATTTGTTTGTATAATCTCCTCCCCTTTGGGAGGTAACTGTGATCTTCAGAGCTGGATCAGAGGGGTTTAAAGGACTTTCTTAATCTTTACCCAGATTCACTGATTTTTAACAGCCACGGCTCTATGGACTCCTTTCATCTCCCAGGCTACTGTGCTGCTTCAGTCTGAACCCCAGAGCTGTCAGCCTCTGACCCCATGGAGTATGTGTTCTCCTGTGGGCACTGTGTCCTGGCCTCCCCCGTGGCCTCCCCCTGCAACTTTCCCTGGAGCGACACTGCCTTGGGCCTCCCTGAGGGGCTTCAGTGTCAGAAAAGAGGGTCATGGTGCATAAATTACACGCTTTTGTGGGGTTGCTCATAAAAGCGGCTCTAGAGTCATTTCTTAGTAAATGCATTTATCCATCAATAGGCAGAAATCAGCTCTTCAGACCATCTCCCCCTTTCCAGAGCTTGCAAGAAAGTCCTGCTGGGCTGCTCCTTGGAAGGGGTGGGGGGAAGGCCTGCCCATCACACACACACTGCCTGTCTCGTTCTGCAGGCTCCAGAAGCCATTTGTCTCGCGCTGAATGATCTTACAGAGCAGGAGGGGGATGGCCTCTTGCCTCTACTCCCGCTAAGGTTTATGTGATCAGGCAGTTTGAGGGCATAGTACACCACGGAAGCACAAGGAAAGGTGGGGTGTATTCCTCAGCAAACCCTGCTAAGGGTTGCTTGCTCACAATCCCCTCCTGTGGTGGGCGTGGGGAGGGGCATGGGGGGGCTGGTGGACTGGAAGGATCAACAATTTGGAGGCCCAAACACATGCTTCCAAACCCAATGAGCCTCTGGTGAGCTGTGGGTCTGTAGGCAAGGGACTACATGTCTCTGAAGAGGGTAAAATAAAAAAAAAAAATTGTCTTTCAGAGTGGTTGTAAACATTTTTCAAGTGACAAAGTAAAGCATCCTTAAAAGATTTTATTTTAGAAAGAAAGCTCGGGTGCGCGTGCAAGTGCGAGTCGGGGGAGGGACGGGGGGAAGAGGGACAAGCAGACTCTGCACTGAGCATGGAGCCTGACGTGGGGCCCGATCTCAAGACCTTGGAACCATGACATGAGCCGAAATTAAGAGTCGGGCGCTTAACCAACTGGGCCATTCAGGCACCCCAAGCGTCTTTTATAGAATTGGTAGATAACAAATGGTGGGTATCATTCTAGAAGATTTCCATCTCTCCATTGAGACACCATTGTTATTTGGTAAAGGAAAATGTCAGTTCTGTGCATGCCCTGGGGAGGAAGGCCCTCTGGAGCTGCTTCTCAGCCTACTTCTTGACTGTCTGTCCTCAATGCCCCGAAGCCTCCCTCTTAACTCCTGACAATGTGTTAGAGACCAAGCATAACAGGTGTCATCATTTCCAACTCTCTCAACAGCTTGTGAAGGTGATGTTGCCTTAGGATCAGAGAGACCACATGCAGCCGGCAAAGCCAGAGCAAGGTGCAAACCCAGGCTTGTGTGCTTCCCTCCCCACAGTTCTTTCCGCTGCTCAGGCTATGCTGGGGCTGTCCGTGCAGCTGGCTGACAAGATTCCTCTTCCATCCACCATTCCTCCCCCTCCCCCCGACTTCCATATATGCCCGTGACCCTGACTGCAGTTGGCCCCTACTGAGACATATGTTTTCACCCATCTCTCTGGCCAAACTTCAGAAGCAAGAAACCCCCTGGTTTGTCCTTGTCCAGAACAGGCTGATTCTTACAGAATATGAATGTAAAATATGGCCTTAACACGTGCTTGCACACACAGAATTGCTCCACCAGAGGTGTCCACGTCCTAATCCCATAAGCCTGTGAATGGATTACGTGACCCAGCAAGAGGAGCTCTGAAGACGTGGTTAAGTTCAGGGGTCTTGACATGGGGAAATCATCCCAAATTATCTAGGGGAGCTAGAGATGTAATCACGAGAGAGGTCAGAGAGAGAAGGTGCACAGATGGAAGTGGAGGTCAGAGGAAGAGAGCTGTAAACACAGAGATGGTCTCCACAAACCGACAGTGACACACAGGATCTATTCTGAAGTAGAGAAGACAGAGGAGATCTTGTCACTTATAAACACTAGGTCCCAGGGCTTCACCTACAGTAGGGCTGGGACCCCCATTCCCTTCATCTCCTGTTCTCTTTCAGCCCAAGGGACAGGAACCACATAAGGAGTAAGGGATAAGGCTGGCAGGGGCTCTTGGAAGGAGGCACTGACAGGCTTCTTTGCGCCCCCTACTGGAATGACTGTGAACTGCCTCCTGCAGGCCACTTGTGTCCCCTCTGCTCTCTCTATGCAGGGCGGACCTGCCCAGTGGAGCTGGGCTGGGGCTGCTTCCTCTTGTTGGGCCTGGGTAGGCACCTTAAATCTGGGAATGCAGAATTCACAGCAGCTTCTGGGGTTACACGCTCCAATCCAGCTCCGCCTGGAGTAGAGTAGAGGGCACACTCGGATCCCAACCCATCTGATTCCTGTGCCAATCTCTCTAATCTGCTCTGAATTTCAGAGGGGAAAAGGGGGGCTTGTATATCATACCCTGCAAACCTATCACCCACATGCTCTAACTTTATCCTCACACAATCCAATGATAGGTGCCTTGCCCCCATTTAACCGATGAGGAAAGTAAATCTCAGCCAGTGAGGGCTACAGAGCAGCTGAGAGTGGCAGGGCTAGGATGTCCATTAGGTTCTCTCAACTCCTCTGGCCCCCACTGCCTTGGGGTGAGAGGCATCTGACTCCCCTCCTGAGGTGGAATGTGTTGGGGGTTCTGTCGGGGCCAGCAGATCTGAGGGAAGAGTACATCCCGGAAAGAGTAACCATAGTCCTTGTTGCAAAGAGAGGAGGAGTCCCTGCTCCAAGGAAGGCTCTCTGCTCTCCTGACAATGCCTGAGAGCCTGGGCCCCAGACCCTCTAAGCTAGTGTCGCCCCCGACCCCATCAGGTCCCCTTCGCCCTGACCACAGAGGGGCAGGAATGAGTGACTGCCTGCCCTGTCTCTCCTGGGGCCCACTTCACACCCTGATTGTGTACATGAGCACCCACTGGATGGCCCATCGGGGGTGCCTTTCAGCGCTCAGCTGGGAGTGCCCCCCCACCTGGCCCCTCTTCATGGAAATCCAGAAGATACACAGTAAGGACTTGAAGAGTGTCCAGAACATACCGTCTTTTTTTTTTTTTTTTTTTTAAGATTTTACTTGCTCCAGGCTCGATCCCTTACACTCAGATTATGACTTGAGCTGAAACCAAGAGTTGGACACTTAATGGCTGAGCCATCCAGGTGCTCCAGGATATGCTAGTTCTTAAAAGCTTTCCTAAGAGTGTTGGATTACCTAGTCTCACTCCTCCTTTTACATGTGAAAACATAACCTCTCCCCAGCCCAGCCCTCAGCCAGCTGATACCACCTCTGAGTCTCCTGTCCATTCATAGCTCAGTGACCAAGGGCAGAGGGGTTAAACAGCCCACCCAGGGTTCCAGGGCTGGGAGGTCGGGGGTGTGGGCAGAAACCCAGGCACCGTGGTCTCAGGGCAGGGCTCTTTTGACAAGATAATAGCTAAGGGTGTCAAGCACCACCTGTGTGGCCAGCCTGGTGTGGAGGACATTACAACCTTTCATCCATCTCCTTGCCATCGAATGAAAGAGGCACAGTTTACAGCTTGGGAAACTGAGGCACAGAGCAGTCATGGCAAATTGGCTCTTGGCCCACAAGCTCAATGCTTGCGGTTGAACACAGCTGAGTCCAGGACATGTGCTCTTGACCACAGTGTGAGGGTGGCCCCACAGAGGGACTCCAGGTAGCATGCTTTCCATCTGGGTATATGGCAAGTTCTTTTAGGGAGATGGTCTCAGTTCCTAAGGCAACGGAACATTCAATTCTTGTAATTTGAATTAGGATGTTATTTGGGAAGAGACTTCAAAACAAAAGCTATTTACAATGCTTCTGAATTTGTGATTAGAAGTTTTGTGCAAACTGGGGTTTGAATTTCAGGGTTCCTGATGATGGTTGGTCAAGGGAGATGGACCTTCACGGGGCTCCCAGCCAGCTCGGGGGAAAGTGTCCTATCTCAGGCTTTCTGTCTCCCTCTTTCCACTCTCTCAGCCTTGCCTCCCTGCCATTTGGTGTTTGTGGAGGGCGCAGGATGTCTGCAGCTCTTTTAGGCACAGCAGTTACTGTAAGCATCACAACACGTGGGGGAAGCATGCACACCTGTCCTCACCCTCACAGATCAGGTGTAGCAGCAAACAGAGGCATTACACAACAGTTATGCAGGAGATAGACCAGAGGGACACACAGTTAACCAGGAACACTGGGATCCTTGGGCAGCCACTGAGTGGACAAGCCCAGGCAGCGGTAAACTGCCTCTGAGGATCCAGAAAGGGCATCACTGGGCTTATCCGCAGGCTGCACTCTTGTCTTCTGTCCATTTCTACAAGCTCCAGTGTTTTGTTTCCCAACCAAGATGCAGAGTGGAAGGGGCAAAGTTTGGAAATGTGTGGCATCAAGAGAAGAATGCAGTGCTACAAACAGCCTTGCTGCGAAGAGCAGTAAGCTCACTGGTTAGCATCTGTGAGCCATTCCATGTCATTTCGTATAATCCCCATGGCAGCTCTGAGGACTGAGTACTGTCATCCCCATTTTCCATGATAGGAAACAGGCCCAGAGGAGCTCTGGGAAGGACTCTGGAGGAAGGAAGGGCAACCCAAGGACCCAAGGTGTAGGTAAGAATACCATCATAACCCTTGGTATTCCAGAAGATCCAGGAAGTCTGAGGACAGCCCAAGGACTTGGTAGAAGCAGCACCCTCCCTGCCCCTTGTGCTTCTCACCTCCCCTTTTTCTTCCCCAAATGCTCAGGTGTCTCCTGTGCTCCATGAGTGGCTCTGGGTGCTAGAGGCACAGGGACCACGAGAGGCAGCCTCTAAGGATGGTCATGGAGAAAGAAGTGGTAGTGGGGGTGTACGAGCTGTTGTGACCTCCCCAGGGAAGGACTCTGTAACCAGGAGGCTCCTTACCCGTGAGAGACAGAACATTCACACAAAAGTCTGGTTTTCATGCAAAGGACAAACCGCTCAGGAGGAAGGCAGTTGCAGAAAATAAGGAATTTTAAGTGACAGGTCTAATTTTAGAGGAGGGAATTTGAAAGCCATTGTGAGAAGGAGGGAAAAAACAATCCCACACTGAAAAAGAATTTAGAAACAACTAAAATGTTAAATCCAACTTCCTCTTGATTTCTAAGGTATGCGGAAACTATTTATTGACTTCTTAGCAAAAAATGCACTGGGCAATACGTTCGCTTAATATGGTGATTCTCACCTGAGGGCAATTTAACCCCCAGGGGACACTGGACAACGTTTGGAGACATTTTTGGTTGTCACAACTGGTGGGGTAGACTACTATCACCTGGCGGGCCGAGGCCAGGACTGCTGAGACATTCTGTAGTAAAAAGGACAGTCCCGGGCGCCTGGGTGGCTCAGTGGGTTGAGCCGCTGCCTTCGGCTCAGGTCATGGTCTCGGGGTCCTGGGATCGAGTCCCGCGTCGGGTTCTCTGCTCAGCGGAGAGCCTGCTTCTCTCTCTCTCTCTCTCTCTGCCTGCCTCTCCACCTACTTGTGATCTCTCTCTGTCAAATAAATAAATAAAAAAAAATATTTAAAAAAAAAAAAAAAAAAAAAGGACAGTCCCCCGGGACAAGGGATTTTCCAACCCTGAGTGTGCACAGAGCTGAGGCTGAGAATGGCTGGGTTAGTGCAGACACCTGGGCTTAGAGACAGGCTGGCCGAGCCTGGGCAGGTGCTCCAAGGCAGGGTACCGGGGCCAGGAAGTGTGAATTTGACAGCACAGACACCCCTCCCTCTATGACCCAGGGCAAGCGCTTTGTCCTCTGGAAACCTCATTTCTTCTTCTAGAAAATGAGGATGGCACCATTTACCCTGCAGGACATTTGGGGCTAGAATAAAGTGATAAATAGGGAGATGCCGAGCAGTATTTGCAACATCTTAAACTATAGACCATGTCCCCTCAAATAATTTCTGGGACAATTAAGGGAAGAAAGCAAGTTTTAAAGGGCATTTGAAGTTTTTCACCTGGTAGACAGCATTCCTTCTTGGCTCACGCATTATCTGGACTGAGAAGCCAGTGGTGCAGGGGACAACTGGACTGAGGCCCAGGACAGCCGGACTCTGATGCTGAGGTGGCTGCTAACCAGTGTTTGTCTTTTTAAATGTAAAACAGTGAGCATAGGACTTGCTTACTGGCTGCCTAGGGATGACTTGGGGACATAGCCCAGTGACACATATGAAGATGCTCAAAGGTGGCCTTGGGGATGCTCCCTGCTCAGGGCTCAAGTGGCTAGACCTTGTGGCCAAATCGCTGGGGCCCCTTTCTACCACTTGTAGCTGTGTGATCTAGGGAAAGTCTCTCAACATCTCTGTGCCTAACAGTGTCTAAATCACAGGACAGCCATAGGGAAAACTTCTGGCTCATGTTAAGGGTTGAGTGACTGTGAGCTTTATTATTATTCTTAGAGGTGAGCAGACAGAGGCTGGGTAAGGGGAGTGACTGGCCTAGGCTTCCCCCTGCAGGCTTGTGGTCATAGTGAGACAGAAAGCCCGGCCTCTGGATATGGGTCCAGAACTTTTTGCTCCGTTCAAATTAAGCATGCCAAGTGGTAAACATTACTTCTGACTTAAAGATTAAAAATAATCCTAAACGGGGCACCTAGATGGCTCAGTTAGTTAAACGACTGCCTTCAGCTTAGGTCATGATCCTGGAGTCCTAGGATCAAGTCCTGCATTGGGCTCCCAGCTCTGCAGGGAATCTGCTTCTCCCGCCGAATCTCTTCTTCTCTTGTGCATTCTCTCTCTCTCAAATAAAAAAATAAAATCTTAAAAAATTTTTTAAAAATAAAAACAATCCTAAACAAACAGTAAATAGAAGGAGACTACCTCAACATAATAAAGGCCATACATGACAAGCCCAGAGCTAACATCATACTCAGCTAAAATATCGTATCATAATATCATCATACTCAGCAAACTGAGAGCTTTTCCTCTAAGATCAGAAACAAGAAAAGGATGCCTACTCTCACCACTTCTATTCAGCCCAGGACTGGAGATCTTAGCCAGTGTAATTAGACAAGAAAAAAAAAAAAGAAATGTCAAACAAAGCAGAAAGAAATAAAATCATCACTGTTTGCAAATGACAAGATCTTAAATGTAGAAAACTCTGAAGATAGCACACACACACACATACATGCACACACAACACACACACACACATACAAATTGTTGGAACTAATAAATTCGGTAAAGTTGCAGGAAACAGAAACAACATACAAAAATTGGTTGTATTTTTATATACTAACAATGAACCATCTGAAAAGGAAATTAAGAAAATAATTATATTTACAATAGCATCAAAAAATACTCAGGAATAAAGTTAACTAAGGAAATGAAAGACTTCTGCACTGAAAACTACAAAACACTAAGGAAAGAAATTAAATACATAAATAAATGGAAAAAAATATTCCATTCATGGATCAGGAGCATTATTAAAATGGTCACAATACCCAAAATGATCTACAGATTCAATGCCATCCCTATTAAAATCCCAATGGCATATTTTCCAGAAATAGGGAAAAAATCCTAAAATTCATATGAAACCATATCTTTAAAAAGAACAAACCTGAAGGCATCACATTTCCTCTTTTCAAAATATATTAAAAAGCAACAGTAGTTAAAGCAGTGTGATACTGGTATAAAGATAGACATATAAACTAAGGAAACGGAATAGAGATACCAGAAATAGACCCAAATGTGACCAGCTGATTGCCAAAGGGTGCCAAGAATATTCAATGGGGAAAGGATAGTCTGGCTAATTGTGTTGAAAATTTACACTTACAAAAGAATGGAATTGGATGTTAATCTTCACTCAAAATGGATTAAAGATTATAAACATAAGAACTGTAAAAATCCTAGAAGAAAATATAGGGGAAAAACTTTGTAACATTGGTCTTGGCAGTGATTTTTTTTTTTTTTTGATATGACACCAAAAGCAAAAATCAACAAGTGTGAGTATATCAGACTAAAAAGTTTCTGCACAGCAAAAAAAAATTATCAACAGAGTGGAAAGGCAATCTACAGCATGGGAGAAAATATTGACAAACCATATATCTCTGATAAGGGATTAATAGCCAAAATATATAGGGAACTCCTACAACTCAACAGAAAAACAAAACACAATAAAACAACCCTCCCCAAAGCTTCCAAACAACTCCATTAAAAAATGGGCAAAGGACCTGAACAGATGTTTTTCCAGAAAAGACCTACAAAGGGCCAACAGACACATGAAAAGATACTCGACATCACTCATCATCAGAGAGACGGAAATCGAAACCATAGCAAGACATCACCTTACACCTGTTAGGATATCTCTTACGAAAAAAAAAGTGTTGGTGAGGATGTGGGAGAATTAGAACACTGCACACTGTCAGTGGGGATGTAAACTGGTGCAGCCACTCTGGAAAATGACACTGAGGTTTCTTAAACAATTAGAACTGCAATACGAGTCAGCGTCCCACTTCTGGGTTTTTATCCGGATTGAAATCAGGATCTTGAAGAGGGATCTGCATGCTAGCATTCAATGCAGCACTATTCATGGAAGCCAAGGTGTAGAACTATTCTAAATGTTTGTTGATGGATGGATGGATGGATGAAGAAAATGTGGCCTGTGTGTGTGCTATGGACTGTTACCCAGCCTTGGAAAGGAAGGCTAGCCTGCAGCCCATGACCCCAAGGATGAACCTGGTGGACACTATGCTTGGACCAACACCGGGTGCTTGCACTTTAGTGATGTATCTAAAGCAGCCAAACTCACAAACTTGAGCCGAGTGGAGGTTGCTAGGGGCTGAGGGAGGAAGGAATGGGGAGCTGCTAATCAGCGGTGCGAAGTTTCAGTGAAGCAAGACGCATGGCTCTGCAGAGGGGCTGTGCGACCCCGTGCCTACATTTCGCGGTCCAGCATGGCACAGCTGAATGTTTTTTTTTTTTTTAAGATTTTTATTTATTTATCTGACAGAGATCACAAGCAGGAAGAGAAGCAGGCAGAGAGAGAGAGAGAGAGAGAGAGAGAGAGAGGAGGAAGCAGGCTCCCCATCAAGCAGAGAGCCGGATGTGGGGCTCGATCCGAGGACCCTGAGACCATGACCTGAGCCGAAGGCAGAGGCTCAACCCACTGAGCCACCCAAGCGCCCCCAGCTGAACGTTTGTTAAGGAGGGAGAGCTCATGTTAAATGCACTCATGACAATAACAAAACAGATGAAAGGCAGTTACTGTGAGGACAAGGACGGTGGGACACATGGGAGCTGAGCCCTCCCCACTGCCAGCCTTTGGAGCGCATGAGACGGTTTCTCTCCATCCTACGGTGATGCAGCAGGGTTGAGATGCACCCTGTGGGATTTATAGAGGAAGTTATGTCCCAGGAGATGAGAGAATTCTGTTTAGAAATGTCATGGTTCTCGCTCCAAATGCCTCATTAAATACAGATTCCATATGTGGCTTTACTACTTTAAATGTTAGCTCTAAGAAACGGATCCCTCTCTACTTTCTCAGAACAGGGTGGGTGGCTTTGAGCCTGGAGGTGCAAAGAGGAGGAAACAGCAGGATCTGTCCAAGACCATGCTGTTGGCCCAGGCCCTTCCTCCTTCTGCTGACTTTAACCAGACCAAGGAAAAAGGTACAAACAAGTAGGTTTCCAGATGATTTCATTTCATCCCAGTGTTTCCAAAAATAGAATCAAGAGTAGTTGAGGGGGCCTGGGTAGCTCAGTGGGTTAAAGCCTCTGCCTTTGGCTCAGGTCATGATCCCAGGGTCCTGGGATCGAGCCCCACATCGGGCTCTCTGCTTGGCGGGGAGCCTGCTTCCTCCTCTCTCTCTCTGCCTGCCTCTCTGCCTACTTGTAATTTCTGTCTGTCAAATAAATAATAAAATCTTTAAAAAAAAAAAAAAGAAAAAAAGAGTAGTTGAAATGCGGCAAAACACTATGGTTGGAACTTTCCATGCTGTCACTTTTCCTTCTCCGGACAGGGACGCCTCCCCTTTCATGTCACCTCCCCTTACATGCCCCAAACCCCTCCTGGCTGACTTTCAGGGGATGCCAGGGTCATGAACACAGAGGAGTTGTTTTCTCTGAGGCTCTTTGGGAGGTCCCCTTTTTCTTCCTTCTGGACCCAGCCCCACTTCTCCTGAGCTGTGTATGTACCTCTACACTGCCCTGTCAACTGGCTTGCACACCTTCATAAATGGGGATCTCACTACTCCTTGAGGCAGACCCTCCATTTTTCCAAAGCAATGGTGATAATGATCCCGAGTCTGTCTTCCTGGGATTCCTAGATTCTACCTTCAGGAGCCCCCCAGGAGAGAAGGGGCAGCAGAAGCTATCAGAGGGTCTGGCGAACCCCCACTGTCCAATATCCTTTCCCACATCATCTCAGGCCCTGAAAAAGTTTTCCTTTCAAGCCTAAAGTCTTCTTAGGCCAAAGTTTCATGTTCAAATCAGTCCCACCAAGAGAACTTTTATTTAAATCATCTTTCACTTACCCATTTTATGAAGAAATCTGAGTTTTAGGGACCAGAAATAATAATAATAGGCAGCATTTACTAAGGGGTGACTGTGTAGCTGCTACATTGAACACTCTGCATGGCTTATTTCTGTATTACGTCAGCCCATTTTACAGGTCAGGAAACTGAGGCTGGATCAGATTGTGTGACTGCCTGATGGCACAAAGTTGGTGGAGGTGGCAGAGCTGGGACCAGATACTGGTATTGAGGTCCAAGCCCTGCCCCACCCCCACCTCCCTCTAGTTTCTCCCTTTGTGCAGGGACACTCACCGCGTTGAGACCGCAGAGCTGGTAGCAGGCCATGGTGACGACCACTGTGATGACCTGCCAGCGCACGGAGGGACTCCGGAGCAGCTCCAGCACGGACACCAGCTGGATGTTCCTCTGCACACGGCTTTCTATCAGGACCTCCTCCACCTCTCGGGAGACATCTTCTTTGCCCAGGAAAGTCCGGAAGGCTGCAAAGAGGGACAATCACAGACTTTTAGCAGGGATTAGGATGCTTGCTGAGTCGGACACTGGGCTATCCGGGGACTGTCCCACCACCCAGACATACACTTTGTTAGGGATAGAGCTGGCAGGGGGCTTTGAACCTGTGAAATTCCAAGACTTTGTTTGAAAATAGGGAAACAGAGCCCCAGAGATGTGCAGTGACTTGTCCAAGGTCACCTGGTTTGCTAGGAGAAGAGCAAGGAGACAACAGGAGTCTTCTGACTGCCCCCAGAACCAAGAGGAGCATGCCCAGGGTTCAAGTCCCATTCCGACCACGGCACATTTGTCCATCATTTGTAAGCATTCTGGCCTCACATGGCTTTGGTAGTAGTTGGATCATGTATGTACATTGACCCTAGCCCAGAGCTTTGCAGATGGGAGGTGTTCTTTTGAAAAATATTTACTGGGTGCCTCCTGTCTGCCTGGCCCCATGTCTTCCTCCTTGTTAGAGGTATTCAGATGGTCAGACCAAGTGCCTGCCACTTGGCCAGGGTGCTGGGAGTAGATCCTATCATTGGAAGAACTACTGAACTAAATGACCTCCAAGGCCGTTTCCATATGACTCTGAGAAACACAGGAACCGTGGGTGGATGTATTCTCAGAGAGCTATTTTCCCCAGGATTCAAACTCACCCTCATGACTTATGCCTTTTCCAGGCTGAAAACAGCAAATTTCCAGCCTCAGCGAACCTGCCATTTGTTACCAAGCCCTTAATTGTGCAAACCTTCATGTATACAGATGCAAAGGTGGGTGGACTGATTAGACCCCTGAGATCATAATAATCAGGTAATAGGAGACACTTTGAGAGCACAGATTTAAATATTCAGTGCTCTAGTATTTATCCTCCTACAGAGAAAGGTGGCTTTGGTGACGGCTCCTGTGGACAGTCCATCCCAGACACAGTGGGCATCATCCTTGAAAACACGCTCTGCACTGCAGGGCATGTGAAATTGCTCTTCTTAAGCAGCAGGAAAAAGAAAAAAAAGGCTGTTAAACTTGCTCCAGATTCTACAAAAAGCAGGCCTGTGAAGCTTCTGGGGTGTTATTTTCAGTAGTACACTGAAAACGGCTTTAAAGTATTTCTTTCTTTCTTTCTTTTTTAAGCGATGGTTTAATACTTTTCTTAGGATTTTATTAGGGATAAATGGGAGAAGTAGCTGAATGAGTAACATTTCCACATCAGTCACTACACCATAGTATGGCTAATGTTTTCCCAAAGTTCAAAAACGCAGCGTTCATTTCATTAAGTCATCCTAAAGTTTTAGGGCAGGAACATATTTCTCTCTCTTTCCTGAGATACATGCTTTCCATGTAAAATATGAGAAATTTGGAGACTTTTTTTTCCTCTCTCACCTTGGCTGCCAGGAAGCTCTCAACTAAATTTGACGTTCAGCATTTAACAGTTTCCTGGAACAAAAATCTCTCTTATTTCTTAAAAGCTGTGATCTCCTTCTTTTAAAGCATCAATTTAATTTCCTGCTGTATATGTGTTCATAAAAATTGTTTCCTTCTATGTGTTCCACATTCCTTACTTTTTAAAAAAGATATATTTATTTTAGAGAGACAGTGAGTGTGTGGGGGTGGGGAGAGCAGAGGGAGAGAGAATCTCAAGCAGACTCCCCTCTTAGCACAGAGCCCAATGCAGGGCTCGATCCCAGGACCCCGAGATCATGACCTGAGCTGAAATCAAGAGTTGGACATTTAACTGACTGAGCCACCCACTGGGGTGGGCACACACTGGGCACACCCAGTGTGCACCCCCACCCCCAACATCCCTTTTTACAAGTTTCCTGTGACTGAGTTAGAAAGAGTATCTGGTGAGGGAGAGTCTCATGGCAGACACAGAGATGCACCACTGGCTGAAGGAGGAAGGGATACAGAAACACACACACACACGTATACTTATATATATGATGGAATATTATTCAGCTATAACATGAAGGAAATCCTGGGGCATCTGGGTGGCTGAGTGGGATAAGCCTCTGCCTTCGGCTCGGGTCATGATCTCAGGATCCTGGGATCGAGCCCTGCATAGGGCTCTCTGCTAAGCAGGGAGACTGCTTCCCCACCGCTGCCTGTCTCTCTGCCTACTTGTGATCTCTGTCTGTCAGATAAATAAAATCTTAAAAAAAAAAAAAAAAAGGAGGAAATTCTGTCACTGGCAACACCATGGATGGTCCCTGAGGGCATTATGCTAAGTGAGGTAAATCAACAAAGACAGATACTGGAATATAGACAGATACTGGATATGGAATCTAAAACAACAAAAACAAAAACAAAACAACAAAACCCCCAAAACCGAACTCAAAGATACAGAGATACAGGGAAGAGACTGGGGTTTCCAGAGGTGGGAGGTGAGGGGTGAGCAAAGGGGGGAAGGCAGTCAGAAGTACAAACTTCCAGTTATAAAATAAACAAGTCCTGGGGACAGAACAGTGACTAGAGTTAACATTGCTGTTTGTATATTTGAAAGTTGCTAAAAGAATAGATCTTAAAGTTCTCATCACAAGAAAAAATTTATAACTGTGTGATGTGCCTGTGCTGGACTGATTGGGGTGACCATTTTAGGCTCTATACAAACACTGAATCACGATGTTGAGCACGTGACACCAAATACCATAGGTCAATTACATCTCACTATGCAATTTAAAAAATGTCACCAGACACTGTCCAATGTCTCCTGGGGCAAAGCCATCCCCAGTTCAGAACAACTGTTTCAAATAGGCTTCTGGCTCCTCCCAGAAGGACCTCATCCCTGAGCAAGTACCATCCCCGCCTCCCCACCAGCCCCTCTCCCCTCTCCCAGTGTGAGGCTGCTCTGGGGGACCTGCTCCCTGTGGGCATCCCTAATTGTGAAATAAGCCCCCTGCACCTCCCACCATGACTGCCTCACTACACCCCTAATAATGGCCCTGTGGGATTTAGCTCTGGGGCCCTTCCTATCCCCTCTGCATCCTCTCAGGCACAGGACTCAAAATCGTCCTCTTGGAAACAGTAAATAGCTGAGCTAAGTCATGAGAGGCACCAATCAGGGGGGGCGTTTCTGGCTGTCAGAAGACAGAGCGCCCTCTGAGCTGTGAGCCAAAACACAGAAAGTTGCCTCACATACCTTGGCACTCAGGAGAAACAAAAGACAGTGGTACTTTCACTTCTTTTCTCTCTCTAGAATTTTCTTTTGACCTTTCTGCACCTGGCCTTGTTCTTTGAGCCTCAGCTCAGACACTACCTCCTCCAAGAAGCCCTCCCTGATTTTCCCCTGGTGGGAAGTGAGGCAGGAACAGGCTAAGGAAGGTCTAGAGATGAAAGCAGGAGATGGGGGACCCCCCTCATAGGTCTCATATTGTCACTGACCCCACGATGCCACCTTCCTGATCTCAAGAGTTGCATTCTCCTCTCAGTCCCTACATCTTGTCTGAGTTCAGGCCTCAGTATCTCCCCAGTGGGATTCTCATGCTAGTCTTCATCTTCCGAGATGACCATCCTCCTGCAGTTGAGCCTTCACTGTCCTGCTCCCCGCAGCAGGACCCAGTCCATATGTTATCTGTCCCACAGAGCCCTTGTCCATACCCCCCTTCACCACGACACTACCCCTTCCCCATCTGTCCTGAGAAGGGCTGCCACCCACTCCCAAAGTGTGCCTCTGTGCCTCACGCATGTGGTTCCTTCTGGCACTTTGTGGCCTGTCTAGAACCTTCTTTCCCTAGGACCTGCTCAGCAGTCAGGTCTTCCAGAAGCTCTCCCAGCCTCAGTCATAGGTGAGTTCTCCTTGGGGCACTTTCCTTCCTGGCTGTGACAATGCAGCCACACACCTGCCATGCACAACCGGCCCCCCGCCCCGTCCCGTGATGTCCCCAGGTAGGAGCTACTCCAGGGAGGCTGTGGTTCAGTGGGAAGCAGGGGGAAACAGAGTGGCCCAGCTTCATGCCCATCCTGTCCCTCCCACGTGACCTGTGTGCTTCTCTCTAGTGGCTTCCACAAAATGGAAATCATAAGATTTCCCTCCAGGAGGAAAAAAGACAATGTATGTGCCTTGCATGTAAATGGTGTCTAATAATTATTATTATGATTATTTTATTTCTTCCATTTAGAACACTGTATATTCAACTGATCTGCTCTCTTATTTTTTTTTTAAGCTGTATTTCTTTATTTTCAGTAGAGAGAGAGGGCTCTCAGAGGGAGAGGGAGAATCTCAAGCAGAAACCCCCACCAGAGCACAGAGCCCGAGGTGGGGATTGATCCCGTGACCCTGAGATCATGAGGGGTCGGCTGCTCCTCTGACTGAGCCACCCAGGCGCCCCTCAGCTGATGTGCTTTGCAGGAAGAGTGGAAATCAAGACTGGGGTGAGAGAGGAGCAGATTAGGGGCACAGAAGTGGGGCTGTGATGGAGAGGACAGGAACAGAGGAGCATGACGGCGAGGGCTGGCACAGTGAACTCAGCGAGGGAACCAGTGTCTGATGCAGCGTGGCTGACAGAGGACAGGCTCCCGCAGCCCTCGGCCACCCCGCACAGCCGAACAGCAGTGACAAACGGATCTACATGCGGGCTACAGGGCACCCAGAAGGTATTCGCTGCCTGCGGGGGCCTGCACAGGCTCCATCCTGGGCGGGGACCCCTCCCAGGCTTCATGCAGGGATCCACTGAGACCAGGAGGACCTCTCTGTGATTGGCCTGACCATGGCACCTGGGTGGCCACAGACTCCTGTGGGGGCAGGAAGGGAGCGGGCTGCTTCCCGTTTGTGGCTTCCTGTGGTAGATCTTAATTCCATTCTCTCTCCCAGAGGCCACACTCCTGCTGTCAAGAGCAGACATGGCCTTGCATCCTCCATGGCCTCAGCTTCAAGGCCACCTGAGGCCAGGCCCAACTGTGGTCTGGGATGCTGGGTGCGGGGGATGGGGGTGGTTTGGCTTTACCAGGCCCAGCCGACTGGTAGGCAGGTGAGTTTCAGGCTCCCCAGGCTGATCCTCCGGAGCACACAGCCCCAGGGGAGAAGCACTGGCTTTTTATTTTATTTTATTTTATTTTAATTTTCTTCAGTATATATTTAACTTTTAGATATGTTGCAGGGAATATGTCAGTTACATATTATATTTTTAATGTTTTAGCTACAAAAGATATTTCAAGAGAAAATAAAATGCTTATGAATACAAATGAGATGAAAAATATGATTGTATTACATAGTTGGTATAGTACAAGTTTATCTACAATAGGCTTACTGTACAAATATTGGTTTTTTAAAGGGACAGTCTCGGGGCTGGTTGATAGAGACGGGGCCCTATCCAGGGCCAATTCTCAGCACGTACTGGCTCCAGGCAGTGTGCCAAGTGCAGGAGCTGGAGGAACAAAAGCTACAGACCTTGCACAGGCAGTGTTCTCATCAAAGTCACTCACTTTTCCTAACATGCATTTTGTGGAATGCCAATTCCCAGAGAAGCTCCATGGAATAAAATTCCTCGGTTAAAGAAGTTTAGTATCATTGTACACTCTATCTCTTGGTTTAAATTTTGCAGTAATTTAATAAATGTTCTGATAAATCCTGCACAAAGACACCTATTTAATTCTGTTTTGCTCCACATTTCCTACACATATTTGCTGGAGCACTTACTCATAACCTGCAAGAGTATATCAGGAAATTGTATTCTAATTTTATGTGACATGTGTCACAGAGGGAGTGGATCTCGGATGTCCCTGTGGCCTGGAGGAAGAATCCCAATGGAGGACATGGATCAGAGAGTACAAACAAATATCACATTGTGAAAAGCAGAAAGAGCCCAAATGTCCTCCCAAATAAGTCCATATTCTAGTCCCCAGAACCCGTTCGTATATTAGCTTGTATGGCCACAGGGATTTGGTGGCTATGATCGAGTAAGGATCCTGTGATGGGGAGGTTATCCTGGATTATTTGGGTGGGCCCAGTGTTATCATGAGGACCCCTATAAGAGGGAGGCAGGAGGCCAGACTCAGAGAGGATGTGTTAGAAACAGAAAGTGGAGGGGACGCACTTCAAAGATGGAGGAGGATTCATGAGCCAAGGAGAGGGGTTGCCCCTGGAAGCTGGAGAAGGGAAGGAACAATCCTTTCCCGGAGCTTCCAGAGGGAATACAGTCCTGCAACACCTCGGTTTTAGCCCAGTGAGACATCTTCTGGAGTTCTGACCTCCTTAGAACTATAAAATAATAAATTGGTATTTTTTTTAAAGGAATTGCTGAAAAGTCTTGCTTCGGATGAGGCTTGATCCAGCAGCTCAAACTAAATCACTAAGTACCAGATTTCTTTCACCTATTCCTGTATCGTTTTAAGCTGCTTGATTTGTGGTAATTTGTTAGAACAGCCCAAGATACTAACACAGAGCCATTTTAATTAGACAGTGGTGGCTCCCCCACCCGACTCCGTTTCAGTGTGACATGGGAAAAGCATCTGATCTCTCAAGCCTTAGAGTGCTCCTCTGCCAGGTGGGGCTGACCTCGGTCCACCCATCTCTAGGGTCATTATGACAGCTCTTCAGGGCAAAGATGCAGAGCAGCAGCCCAGAGCCTTGCTCACTGCGGATGCCATACCCCGAAAGTGCTCTTGCAGGGACAAGTGATGCAAAACCTAATAAAGAGCCAATCTGGGGTCTGTCTGCCTGGGTTGTCTGAGGTCTGGGAGGAAGGACTGGAAGGGACAGGGCCACAGACTCTAGCTGAGCAGCCCCAAGCCTAGTGTGAAATCTCACAGCTCTAGAGTCAAGCTTCTGGGGCTAGAGCCCTTGCTGTGCCATGTCCTGGCTGGGCGACTGTGGCTGAGTGGCTTAGCCTCTCTGTGCCCCGGTAATCCCTGGCCTGTAGGCTGTGGCTTGCGGACCAGGCAATGAGCATATACTTGGAGAGGTGCCCAGCCTTAGAAAGTGCTGAGTGTCTCCTGGCAGCTAACTCTGCCTGAGTGTTCACAGCTTCCTGGAGCTCAACTACGAGGGATCCTGGGGTCGTCCCCGCTACGCAATGGGGAAGGGTATGGATGCTGGGTCAGGGTAGAGTCTGGCAGAGCTGGGCCGTGGCTCACATGCCACGTGTCAGCTATACCCAGGTGGACAACACAGGCCTCGACCTCCACTGGGTGTGCTCCTGGCTGGAACCTGGATGGCCTCAGGGATTCAGAAGTGCGCTGGCATACCAATTAGGCAAATGAGTACAGTCCCGTAGAGCTCCTTTCCCTCACGTTCACCAAGGGCTGAGCCCTAACATTCTGCCAGCCTAGTTTCACACAGACAGTAGAAAATAAAGAAATCCCTGGCATCCCTGAAGTTTCCAGATCAGCAAAGTGGTGTCTGAGGTTGTGCCTGTGCCTGGCCAACTCAGAAAAAGAGCTGGAAGCTGACTGCAGCCCACCCTGGGCCCTCAAATACCCATGAGCGCCATGTCCTGAGCAAAATGTGAAGAGGTATGTGGCAGAGAGGAAAGGTGGAGGTGGGCTGTGGGGACAGACTGATGGGACTCTGTCCAGCATCTGCTGCCCACCAGCCTGGCGCCTGGGCCCATCTCGAGTGCCTTGTGCACCTCTGCTTCTTCAGGTTCTGTGAGGTTGGGGTGACCGTGTGACACAGTAACACCCACCTGGTTTGCATGCACCTGTGACCGGGTGTGTACTGGTGGGATGGGTGGTTAAGGGTCTCAACCCTGGGGCCACACTGCCTGGGACTCGAATCCTTGCTTCTCTCCTTGTCAACTAGTCTGATGCCAAATGAGTTTCTTGATGTTTCCGTGCCTCAGTTTCCTTATCTGTAAGATGGATGGAGCAGCATCCGGGCTGTCTGTGGTGTTAAATGTCAGCACACACAAGGCCCTCAGAACACTATGGCTCTTAACGGGCAACAAGGACTGGAGGTCTGTTAACTATTCCAGGAGATACTTGCTACACTCCCCTATCCCTTCCTTCTTCTCTTTTGCCTTCCTTTTTAGCCTGACAAAGGGTACAAAATACTATAACCTTCCATTGTGGGTTGAATTGTGTCCCTATAAAGAGATGTCAGAGTCCTAACCTGGTAACTGTGAATGTGACCTTATCTGGAAACTGGGTCTTTGCAGATGTACTTAATATGTCAGTTAAGATGATGTGACACTGGAGTAGGGTGGGCTCTTAATTAGAAGAAGAGAAGAGACACAGAGACAGATACACAGGGAAGATGGCCCCATGAGGACGGAGGCAGAGCCCGGACAGATGCAGGGTAAGCCACGGGACGCCAAGGTCGGCGGGCACACACCAGAAGCTGGGTGAGGAAGCTGGTCCTGTTGACAGGTTGACTTTGGACTCTTGGTCTCCAGAACTGGGAGAGAAGCCCTCCTGTTTTAAATCCCCCATCTGTGGTGCTCTGTTAGGTAGCTACTGCACTGGATGGCCTTGTTAGCATTTCTTGCTTCCTGCTAGAGCAGAGTGCACAGCAGCCTGGAGACTTCCCTCGTGTGACCAGGAGGGCCTGACAAGGCAGGAAAGGGATCCCAAGCGGAGCACGGGGCCACAGGCCTTTGTAGTCATGTGCCCAGCAAAGCACAGAGCTTCTCTTCTGCCCAGAGCGGGGCTCAGGGCTTCTAAAACTTTGGAGGTTTCACCGAAGCATTTATTTTCAGCAGTGATTGGGATTGAAGTTTGAGTTTATGACTGACAGTAGTGGGATCCGCAGCCTGGGATGTGGTAGACAATGTGGAAGTCCTGTCTGTACTGTTACAACATGTTGTCATAGACTAATTGACTCTGGAGCCTTCCCACAAGTCATGTGAGGGTGGTGGGGGCTCTGCCATGAGGAGGGCTGACAGGGGACTCCTTGACTTTGCTTGCAGCTTAGAGCCATACATTTCAGCTTACCTATCCCATTGGCTGGTCTTGGACTTGGGAGTGGTAAAGTTTGGTTTTAACTGAATTAACCCTGATGAACATACAGGCGGCTTATAAAGAATCGTCCAGAGAAGGCACGGATTAAGATAAGACCGAGATACAGACACAAAGACAGGAGCCAGCAGCCGCCTCTGCTTTGGTGGCGATCCCACTGTCAGCTTCGGTGCCTGCTGATAGCACGCAGCCTGGCCAAGGTTCAAAGACTTAAGATGTAAATAATCTACCTCTTTGAGGTAAAGGTGACATTCTAAGGAGAGTGAGAAAGCAGCTTTTCAAAGGAGATCATTCTGTGGAAAGCAATGTGCGGAAAGGGAGCCATCACCATGTGGCCGGGGACCCAAAGTGCGGCGTGCCAGTCGGCGGGTCAAACTCCCACATCTGCACAAAATCCCTGCACACAGTTTCAAAAGCGTTCCTGTTTGAAAATGTTCCAAATGACGAGCTTGACCGGGTTTTGCTAAATCATGTTCATCAAAACAAACAAAAAGGCAACATCGTCTCCTGATTTTGCAGGAAAAATGGAGTGACACTGGGAGGGTGGAAATCTACCCGCTACAGCGCCCCCTCCCCAGACGTTGCATTCCTAGCAGATGGGACTGCAAGACGAATTCCAAATTCCAAATGTGTTAAGTTCAGCCAGACTCGCTGCCACCTTCCTTTTGGATCGGCAGTATTTTCTGAGGTTCTTTTTGAGCTCTTATCACCATTCAGGCCAAGACTGCAATGACAGCGGCTAAGGCTTCCTGAGAACTACTCTAGGGCAACCATCCTTCCACATGCTTCATAGGCCTTTTCTTATTTAATTTTCATAAAACCATGCCCTGAAGGAGACACCACCATTGTCCCCAAGGTGAGAAGAGAGATGAAACTTGTCCATGGTCAGGAGAACTAGGATTCCTGAGAGCAGAGCCTGAGACAGGATTAGGTATAGGAAGTTGATACACGTGATGGTTGCAGAAAGCAGGTGTGAGGGGATAGGGAGAGTGAGACGGGGAAGGGGAAACCACACAAGGAATGTCACTGAGGAGCCTACTATGGACATAGGGGTCAGTTCTGCTGGACTTCTGAGTAGAATATATGTCTTCTAGAACGGTCCCACAGGGGAGGCTAGGCATCTGTCCACCAACTCTTGCCTCTGGGGGCCATTAAGTCCAATGCATGTACATTGTCCTGCAGATAGGCTGGGCTGCACAGGGGCCACAGAGAGGGCCTGAGTAGGCAGGGAGACACTTGGTGTCCTGGAAGAGGAAACGTCTGCCTATGTCTGCACTCACATGGGATTTTCCGCGTCAGCTAGCCTGAAATCAAAGTGAACAGAAGGGTGGTGTGATGGGGACACCAGAGGAAACAATACTCTCACTGCTGGTAGATGGAGCAGCTGTGAGTAGACCCCCTGGAAGGCCTCCAAAAGCCTTGCCCCTGATGTGCAGTTACGATCCCTGGGAATTTAGAACCAGGGCTTTCAGATCTTCCCTCCTTCCCCTCCTCCCTCTCCCTCTCTTACTGTTCCCTTCCTTCCTTCTTTCCCTGCCTTTCTTCCTAAGTCTTCATTCCATATCCTGAATTCCTGAAGAGTCCAGACACATCCTCAGGTTTCATCTCACCCATCCTTTTGCCTGTCACTTGCATCAGAGTGAGACACAGGCCTGAACTGTGTAAACTGGTGTAAATTGGCACCCATGTCATTACACTTTGGAAGCATAGAGAAGATTGGCTTGAATTAACGCCTGCATTCTTTTTTCCCCCCAGAGCTCGTAAATAACATTCCCTTCTTCCAATCTCTAGAGGAAGGCCTGGGATCTGCTTCTGGAGCTGGGGCCCTACTCACAAAGGGGCAGGAAACCATGCAGGGAGGGGACAAAGCACATTAGTGCAGTGTTGGGGGTGTCCTGAGGCTGGTAAATGGTTGTCGCTGCTGCTCTTGTCATCTCTGTGGTCTAATCGGATCAAGGCAGGATGTAAGCTGGTATAAGGCTCCTGACACCTCATGCCAGAGGCTGAGTCTTATTCAGGGCCTGGCAAGCAGCAGGTGCTCAAACCATGTTGGATGAGCGTAACTGCTCTCTCCTCATATTTGCTTAGTCTGAAGAAGGGGATCCTCTTGGAGGACAAGCCTGGATGTGGATAGGTTGGACTTGTTGGCCCTGAGGTCAGAATGAGGACCAATGGCAGTGGCAGTGGCTGTGATCCATCAGAAGTCAGCTCACCATGAGGAAGAACTGTCTGACTGATGTGGTCAAGGGCAGATCAGGCAGTTTCAAAAGCAGTGAGCTCCCCATCACTAGGGGTGTGCAAGGAAAGGCATGATGACTACCTGTTGGAGATACTGTCAGAAAAACTCAGGCATTGAACAGGAAGAAGGATAAGTTCTCTCAAGCAAGTGGAGAACCCAAGAAGTGTGCAGTTTCTATGGAAGCCTTCGAGAGAATGAGACAAGGACCTCTAGGGGGTGGGGAGCAGACAGGACAGACACTTTGAATTTTAACAAGTTGTCCATGGAGAGAGAGGAAATGGGCTCAGAAACTCATAGTCAGTGAGTCTATTTCAAAAAGACATTTACTTACAGAAAATAACTCTCCCAGAGGGGTCCATTCTCTTGGATCTCCAAGTCACTTACATTGTTCATCTGATCTATTTGTGTCCTCTCCCTATTGGGGCTCCCACCCTCGCCCTCACACTTGAAAGTAAAGGCTTCCTAGAGTTCACACCTCATTCATATTCTTGGCCATGTTTTAATCATTAATTCCAAAGAACTGAAAAAGGAATGAGAATTTGCATTTCCCAAGTGGAGAGAAAAGCTGCTGGATGCTGTGGTCAATTTCTGGGCTGGGAGAGGAAGCTGTTATGTAACCGGATTTTTGTACCAGTTAAAGATTCATCTTCATTCAGGGGAGTCAAGAGACCAAGCAGGGGAGTGGAGGCTGACATTTATGTGCAATACTATGTGCCAGCTGTTTGGGCTAGGTGTCTTATAGACCTTATCAAGATAACCTTGTGTTGTTCTGTTCTCTGAGCCTCAGAGGAATTGGGAAATGTACCAGAGTTCCCAGGTAGAAAGTGAGGGAGTCAGTGTTCCAACTTGGTCTTTCTTTGCACGTACCTCAACAAATGATGAAAAGAAACCACAGAGATGAAAAACTAACAGAACCAAATTCAGTTCATTTCAATTAACCTACAGCTTTTTAGAGCAAGGTGCCAGGGGATGCGAAGTTGTCCTGTGTTAGGGGAAGAAAAAGGCACAGTTTCTGCTTAGAAGTCCTTTAGTGGGAGACAAAAACGCAACTCACTGTAACTCCAGCTGAATGGTGCTGGATGTGGGAACCTCACGAAATCCCCGCAAGTTCAGTGCTCCTATTTTCCTTTGAACAGATGGGGAAACCGAGGCTCAGAGAGATGAAGCGATGTGTCCAGGTCACACGGCAAAGCTGCCGTTCCCACCCCCGTGGTGCTGCACGCCTAGGTTGGTGCAAGCATGACTCTGGCTGATCCTGACAGGTGGTGGTCAGAGAGCAGATCTTGTATCATGCATCCCTCGTCTGAGAGGTCAGGTAGGGCCATTAGGCGAACAGAGAGTCCTCTTTCCCCAGAGAGCTCTTTCAATGTCTCCTGACATTCTGTCTTTGCAAGGCTTGTTTTTGCACATAATGAAATAAGCAGTTGCATTCATACTGTTAGGATCTCTATAGCTATACCTTATTTTTTTCCATTAGTGAGTGAATAATTTATTATTACAAAGTTAAAAAATTATTCTATTATGGTAAAGACACTGAACATGAGATCTGCCACTGAACATGTTTTTTAGTGCACAAAACAGTCTTTAAGTGCACAACAGACACAATGTTGTATAGCAGATGTCTCAAATATACACATCTGGTATCAACTTTATATCCACTGATATTTACTCCCCACTCCCCCTCTACCACAGCACCTGGCAACCACTATGCCACTGTTGGTTCTACGAACTTGACTAATTTGGCTATTTTAAGGGAGTGAGGTCAGGCAGCACTCTCCCTCCTGTGACTGGCTTATCTCATGCAACACAATGTCCACCAAGTTCATCCATGTTGTCACACACTACAGGATTCCCTTCTTTTTTAAAATTCAAATAATATTCCATTGCATGTGTATACAATATCTTCTATATCCATTCATTTATCAATGGACATTTAGGTTTTTTTACACACCTCAGCTACTGCGAATGGTGCTGCATCAAGTATTTAAGAGTGCCAATATCTCTTTGAGATTTTGATTTCAATGCTTTTGGAAAAATGCCTGGATGTGAGACTGCTGGGTCAAATGGTATTTCTATTTTTCATTTTCTGGAGAAGACTCCCTACTGTTTTCTATAGTGACTGCATCATTTTGCATTCCTGCCAACAGTGTGCAAGGGTTCCAATTTCTCCTTTTTCTTGCCAATATTTGCCTTTTGAGTTTGTGTGTGTATGTGTATATATGTATTTTTAATTAATTATTTATTTTTTAAAAAATTTCTTTTCAGTGTTTCAGAATTCATTGTTTATGCACCATACCCAGTGCTCCATGTACAGCATAATAACCACCACCAGGGTCACCAAACCTCATACCCCCCCGCTCCAGCTGTCCTGTTGCTGTGAAGTGATAGCTCACTGTGGTTTTGATTTGAATTTACCTGATCATTAGCGATGTTGAAATTTTTTCCATATGTCCATTGGTAAAGCATATGTCTTCTTTGGAGAAATAACTATCCAAGCTCTTTGCCCATTTTTAAATACGGTTATTAGATTTTTGGTTATTGAATTACAAAAGTTTCTTATTTTTTGGATATTATTAGCCCCTTATCAAACATACAGTTTACTAATATTTTCTACCGTTCTGTAGATTACCTTTGCTCTCTATTGATTATTTCCTTTGCTGTGCAGATGCCTTTTAATTTGATATAGTTGCCTTTATCCATTTTTGCTTTTGTTGCCTGTGCTTTTTGGCATCATATTTAAGAAATTCCTGCCAAAACTGATATTAGAAAGCTTTCTCCTTTTGTTTTCTTCAAGGACTTTTATGGTTTCAGGTCTTGCATTTAAGTCTGTAATTTATTTTAAATTGGTTTTTATGTATGGTATAACCTATGGGTTTAACTTCATTCTTTTGCATATAGATACCCAGTTTTCTAGTTATCCTGTATTCAGAAGACACTACCGCCCACAGTCAACATCATGCTCAGTGGTGAGAAACTGAAAGTCTTTTCTCTGAGGTTGGGAACAAGGCAAGGATACCCGATCTCGTGGCTTCCACTCAGAAGCCCTAGCCAGAACAATTAGGTGAGAAAAGGAAAGAAAGACATCCAAATTGGAAAGGAAGAAGTAAAGTCATCCTTGTTTGCAGACAACATGATCTTATATACATAAAACCTCGAAGACTTCACCCAAAATACTGTTAGAACTGAACAAATGGATTCAGTCCAGTTGCAGGATACAAAATCAACATGCAAAAATCAGTTGCATTTCTATACATGAATAACAAACCTCCCTAAGAGGAAATTGGAAAAACAATCTCCTTTACAATATCATCAGAAAGAAGAAAATACTTGGGAATAAGGTTACCTAAGGAGGAGAAAGGCTTTTACACTGAAAACACTGATGAAAGAAATGAAAGGAGACACAAAGAAATGGAAAGATGCCCTGTGTCCATGGTTGGAAGAGTTAATATTGTTAAAATGGCCATATTACCTAAGGCCATCAAAAGATTCAACGCTATCTTATTAAAATATCAATGGCACGTTTTATAGAAATAGAGAAAAAAACATTATAATTCATTTGGAACTACAAAAGACCATGAATGGCCAAAACAACCTTGAGAAAGAACAAAGCAGAGACATCAGGCTTCCTGATTTCAAAATATACTGCAGAGCTACTGTAATTCAAACAGGATGGTGCTGGCATAAAAAAGACAGACATATAGACCAGCAGAAACAGAAGAGAGAACCCAGAAATAAACCCACGGCTATACAGTGAGAATCAATCCATATGTGTCAATAAGGTGATAAGCCAGGGATTATCCCTGATGAATGACAGCCAACAGTGGTAGCTTTCCATGGTAGAAATAGTGGAAGAACTTACTACAAGAAAAAAACAAGCAAGCAAATGACCATAACAAAAACAGGCATCCTCCCTTGGCCAGGGTCTGCCCCAGCCAGCCATATGTATTCATGGGTTTATGATCAACCTTGAGCTGTGGATGGATTCCTGCCCTGTTTCTTTATTCCCTTATATCAACTCATCTTTCCACCCCAGGAACTCTTCCTAGGTGTCCCCCAGGAAGGAGCTCTGTGCTCCTTCCCTCATAGCTCCTGGCATGGGATCAACTCACACTCATCTGTGAGGTGGCCTGGTTCCTGTCGGGACTCCCTCACTGACTGCTTGCTTCAGAAATCAGGATCCCTGTCTGGTTTTGCTCCATATTTTACCCCCTGGGCTTAGTATGTGCCAGGTATATGACAAAAACTCCATTAATAAGTAGGCATGGAATGAACGGTGACTCCAGGAGGTTACTCATAACTTAGATTCAATGTCAGATTCTGCCCACTGGGCTCAGTCCCCAGTCACCCTGTGGCCTGCAGACCACACTGCCTGGCCTTCCATGCCTGCTGATCCCTGGCCTTCCATGCCTGCAGATCCATCCGTGAGAATGAGGATGCAGGTAGGAGGGAGGAAGAGGCTCTTCGGCCTCTGGTCCACCAAACCTCCAGCACCCTGAGTGGTGGTGACCCCTGTTCAGCCTCGGAGATGGAGGTTCTGGGGTCCACCCTCTCTGTGGCCATGATGTGCTGGCCGCAGAGTGTGTGAGGGGTCTGCCTGACCCTTTCTCCCCACTGCCCCATGCCTCTGTGCCTAACCCCCAGGATCCAGTACTTCTCTGAAGTATTCCTCCTCACTTCCCGAGGGGAGCGCTGACCAGGGCACTAGCTCTGTGGCGTTGACATAATGTGCCCGAACCCCTCAGCATCTTTGTCTCCGTGTCTATAAAAGGAGGAGCAGAAACATGAGGCTTGGTGATGATTAAGGTGAGGGATGCCACACACTTAGCCTCTGTTTGTCTCCTAGTGTTGCTGTAACAAATTAGCACAAACTCCAAGACTTCGGACAGCATGAACTTATCACCTCATAGTTCTGGAAGTGGGAATCTGCAATGGGTCTCAGAGGCCCACAGTCAGGGTGTTGTCAGGGCTGTGCTCCTTCTGGAGGCTCTAGGAGAGGATATCTTTGCCTTTTCCAGGCTCCACAGTCTGCCTGCATTCCTTGGCTTGTGGTCCTGTCGGTCCTCCACCTGCAAAGCCAGCAAGCTCAGGCCAAACCCTTCTCGTGCTGCCGCCTGTCTGGTTCTCTCATCTGCCTTCCTTTTCCATGACAAGAATCCTTGTGATCACATGGGCCCCTCTTGGGCTTATCTCCCCATCTCAGAAGTCAGTTGATGAGCAACCTTAATTCCACGTGTGATCTCAGGGCCGTTGTCGTGTAACCTACGATAGCCATAGGTCCTGGGAATTTGGATGTGGCCATCCTTCAGGAGGGGGATTCTGTTCTGCCTCCCACACTAGAGAATAATGGCAACTCAAATGGTCAGAACCATTTTGAACCCAGTTAGTGCTCATTGTTCTGTGCCATCTCACCGCCCCTTAGATGGAAAGCAGGACACTTCAGAAATGACACTTGTGACCACGTGCTGTGTGAGCTTGTTTGTTGGTGGTAACAGACCCTGAGCACTTGCTTTCAGGAGCCCTGGGACTGACATCACTTCTGTCACAATGTGCCAGGTCCTGACCTCAGAACCCAAAGCTGGACTAGCCTGAAGAAAGCATCTTGGCCAGTCCTGATTCTACAGGTGGAAACACCACAGCCCAGAGAGGCAATGTGACAGGCCTGGGGCTCCTGACCCTGGCCAGAGGGTAACATTGCATTCTGTGGTCTCTCTCAGTAGCTGCTATCTGGAAGGGCTCAAGGAGACTGATGCCTGGGAACTAAATGGCAGAGATGCTCCAAGGACACACATGCAGTTCTGCTGCTGACCAGTTTCTGCCAGCTCTATCCCACCCACGGGCCGCTCTATCAAAGCTGATGAGTCTCAGCGCCCTAAGTTGGGGGCTTAAGAGTCTCCCTGCAGGGAGCTCCCTGGTTCATGGAATGTTAATATCAGCATCCTTGTAATTTCATTAAATGCCCAGTCCATGAAGAACAATTTATGAGATATCTGGAGGGCTGTTCTGGGCTGTGTTCTGTTGCCTGGGTACACCCATGGATCCCTCTCTACTCATGAGAGTGGCAGGCTCTCAACTGGTGAGTCCTGAGAGTGGGTGACTATCATATGCTGCCTCCTCCTAGAAAGTGGGGCCTTTCAGCCAGAACCCCATCTCCATCCTTATCATATGGGACCCGGGAGAGGTCAGAAGGGATGCAACTGCAAGAATCCCCCTCCTGGGAATCCGGGGGCCTGGCTTTTGAGCTCTAGCCCCATAAATGGCCAGGCTGGGGATGACGGCAAGTTTCCAAATGTCTCTGGGTTGAGTTGCTCATCTGTAGAAAGGAGAGGCCTATTTGCCCGTGCCCTGCCGAGGAATTCTGGGAAATTCAGTATTTTTAATGACCTTTCCAATTCAACAGATTGGAGCACAATTTTGAGGGCTTGATTTCTTTTCAAGGCCTTGATTGTCTATTCAATATGTAGCCAAAGGAAGCCTGTACTGGATGCGGGGGAACATGGCACTTAAGGAGACACAGTCCCAGGGCTCCTGGGTGGCTCAGTTGTTCAGCTTAGGTCATGATCCCAGGCTCCTGGTATCGAGCCCCACACTGGGCTCCCTGCTCAGCAGGAGGCTGCTTCTCCCTCTCCCACTCCCTCTGTTTGTGTTCCCTCTCTGCCTCTTTATCAAATAAATAAATAAAACCTTAAAAGAAAAAAATAAAATAAAAAGGAGATGCAGTCCCTGCCCTTGAGAGTTTCACTGTGTGGGGAGAGAGAGAGAGTGACAGAAACAGGCGGTGACACACAGCGTGGCCAGTGCTGGGGAGATGATTAGGGGAGGGAGGGATGGCGTGGGACCATGATGGTTAATGTCAAGTGCTAGAGTGTCTGGTCAAGGCACCCAGACACAGCTGACCCCTGAGCTGTGTGGATTGACTTACAGAAGGATTTTTAAATAAATACAGTACTATTTGTATTTTCTCTTCCTTATAATTTTCTTCATAACATTTTCTTTTCTCTAGCTTATTTCATGGTAAGAACACAGTATATAATACATGTTACATATAATATACATGTTAATTGTTCATGTTATCAGTAATGGCAGAGCTGGGCAACCGCTGGCTATTAGTAGTTAAGTTTTTGAGGAGTCAAAATTCATATATAGATTTTCAACTGTACAGGTGGTTGGAAGTGCTAACCCCCACATTTTTTTAGGGTCAACTCTATTTGGTCAAACTCTGGTCTAGATATCATGGTGAAAACAGCTTTTAGATGAGAGTCACACTATTACATTGGTAGATTCTGAGTACAGCAGATTATTCTCCATAATGGAAGTGGGCCTCATTCAATCAGTTGAAGGCCTAAAGAGAAAAAGACTGAGCTCCCCAGAAGAGAGGTAATTCTGCCAGCAGATGGCCTCAGACTTAACCTGCAACACCGGACTCTTCTCTGGCTCTCCAGCCTGGGAGACTGCCCTGCAGATTTTCACCGTAACAATCTCCACAATCACAAGAGCCAATTCCTTGGAATAAATCTCTCTGCATATATATTTATATATTTTTAATATGTACACAGATAACACACCCCGTTGGCTCTGTTTCTCTGAGGGGAATCCCTAACATGGGGACACCCCCACCCCACTGGGAACCTCAGTGAAGGCATTGCCCTGTCTCATTTCTCAGTGGAGTGCACAGTTCTAGAGGCATGTGGCTTCCGTCAGTGTGGTGGCCAGCAGAACGTGCCCATAGACCCCTGGCCATGGGGACAGATCTGACCAAGGGCCACAGCCGCTGTGCTCTGCAAATCATCACCCTGGGTGTTCAAGCCATACCCTTCAGGGACTGTTTGAAGACAATGGTAGAACATAGCAGGGAAACTAAGGCATCCTTGTTCTAGGGACAGAGGGCTCCTCTGGGCCTGATGCTGCCAGCCTCATCCCTCCCTTGCCCACTGGGGGTCCGACAAGCCTCACGGTCTGTCGGCTCCCTTCATGTTTACACAGACAACAACTCTGAAAAAATCCCTGCTGCTTCATTCTCCTGGCACCCACTTCTCAGAGAACCCAGGGTGACACAGTCAGTGACTCACACACCTAAGTCTGAGCTCCATGGAAAAGCACTGAGACTTGCATGGGAATGAGCTAGACCAAAAGGAAGACAGACATTTCCACCTGGGCAGCATCTCCGGATCCTCCCCGTGGCCCTCTGAGGTAGGGCCAGTATTACAGAATGGTGTGCAAGGATCTTTGCAATGCCCCAGAGATCTGTGGGACCCTGAGGCTATGGCTAGGTCCAGGGTGCTCATGGCCTCTATGTTTCCTTCACCCTCTCAACCAGGACCTACTTGAGTTACCATGAATGTTTGCTGATGGGCTGATTTCAGCCACACAATTATAATCCCTGCTCCCAATGTTGCTGCATGTTTATGCCCATCACAAAGCATTCATAGATCCAAGGTCTTGTCTGAGCATCCTTCTGGGCCCTGGAGATAAGCACTGTGCTCCTCCCATTTCACAGGGTGGGAAAACTGAGTCCATGTCCAAGGCAATGGGCAACTCCCCTGGGCTCACAGGTGCCGTGCAGGGATGCATGGCCACCCCCAGCCCAGCTGCCTCTCTGTCCACTCTGGGCCCACAGTGTGGCGCTGAGACACACGGGTGCCTTCTGAACAGCCAGGGAGCATCACAACAGCGGCAGTGGGGTCACCAGGTGCACAAAGAGAAGAGGAACATGGAAACTTAAGGGCTGACACCTGAGTGTCTCTGAAGGATGGAAGTGACTTGGCTGAGAAAAGTATTTTGACAACACCTGGAGGGGAAGGTGTTTGCTGAAATCTGCCTGCTGTCTGATTCCAGCTTCAGAAGGGAAAGCATGTTAGCAGGACATGAAGACGAGCCCCAGAGCCATCTGGAAGGCAGACGGGACAATGGGCAGTGGTGAGAGGGGAAACAAGAGGGTGCTGAGTGGTAGGGACCCTGTGCCTGGAGTCCTTTCCCCAAATCTTCAATATGCCTTTAAATGCTCCAGTGATGCGGGAGGCATGTGCCTGCTGCTACGTTGTTTGAGGAAACCAAAGCAGGGGCTGAAGTTCACATTGGGGTGTTTATGATGTGAGACAGAGCAGCACACAAGGAAGCTAATGCTCAGGATTTCCAAGACATCCTGAAGAGGGCCTGGACCTTCCCCATGCTGGAAAACTGGGGCTCCAGGCAATTCCTTCAGCTCTGAGGGAGCAGAGAGCCCCAGCAGACTCAGGGCTGCACAAAATCGGCCCCAACCACAGAGACAATACAGAAAGCAACCCTTGCTTGGCTGGAACCCTTGACAATTCTCTCAATTTAAAGGGAGTCAGTGCTGCTGTCTAGAAGGGAGCTATGAGTAATTTCAAGATGTGCCTTCATGCCCTGGGAGCTAATGGTAGTTTCTGAGCTATGTTTTTTTGCTCCCTTTGACCCTTGGGTATTTTGTAGGAAGGCACCTGGCCATCTGCTTGGCAACCAGCCCACGAGCAGGCTTTCCAGCCAGGGCGAAGGGAACTCCAAGAGACAATTACTCCAGAGAGACCAGGGGTGTGGGGGCGTGACACTCAGAGGTCGCTCATCCCATAAACATGAAAACAGAGCACCGTTGGAAGAAGGCTTGGTCTTCTAAGAGCAGAGGCAGGAATAGGACCTCAGAGGGACTCCATTTCCTCCTTCTGCCAAGTCTCTCTGCCAGCTTCAGGAGGCAATGCCATCTTTCTAGTTGGCAGGTGTGAGCACAGGGCACTAGAGCCACCCCTCCCCCCTCTCCTGTCATCTCCAGGGGGAACACATGTGCCCAGAGTCCCCAGGCAAGAGTGGGCCTGGAAGAGGCTGGCCACCCCGGGGCATCCTTCCCAGGCACACGTTTTTGGTGGATGTTGGTGGTGTGTCAGAGGCTGCAGACGTCCTCCCTTATCAAGAGCCTGCCCAGCACCAAACACAGCTTCCTCACAAAAGAGCGATCTCCACCTATGCCTGCCTTCTTCCTGGGCTGTACTCCTTGTGTCTATTATTTCCATGCATTGTGATCACATGGATTTATTTTATGTTCTGTGTCCTAAGGATGCCTTCATAATGCTACATAATTATTCAACAAGTGAACCAAGTGGGCGGATGGAATTTTCAGTTCTGAATACAGACACACAATTCTTTAACCACTCCCTGTTGTAAAAGCTGCCTATGTGGAGTTGAAGCCTGGCTCAAATATAGGAAATCGTAATATTGCAGAGGAAATTTTCTGGGTTTTAATAAAGTGCAACAACCAAGGGGTCAACTATGCTAATATACTTGTCTGTATTGTATGTATATGCTGTGTGTTATAATTACAAAGACACACACACACACAAGGCAGCACAAACATGGAGTTTGAAGCCCATTGCGGTCTCCAGCTTTGGGGCTCCAGTGAGCTATTCAACCTCTGAATGCGGGTCCCTCCCCTGAGCTTCGGGTGTCCTGAAGACTCCAGGAAAGCAGAGAATCTGGGAGGTCAGAGGCACTCCACAAGTTTTGGCAATAGGATGGTGCGTTGGAAAAAAAAATCTTTAAAAGCTTCGTGCACAAAGACCTTTCGCCCAATTATTAATAGAAAAATAGAAACAACCGGAACACCTGGCAATTTTGAGAGTTCAAGTAAAAAAAGATGTTGGAACCATATTTAAAAGTAAGACAGAGTCATAGTTCAGCCTTCACTGATGTCCCTGCCTTAACGGAGTTTGCTGTGTGGCTGCAATAAATCAGCACAAATGAGGGGCTTGAAACAGCACCAAGTTGTTCCGTGCGTGGTCAGACATCTACAACGGGTCTCACGGGGCTAAAACCGAGGTGTCACGGGACTGCGGTCCTTTTGGAGGCTCCCAGGGAGACCATTTCCAGCCTCGAGAGGTGCCCTGTCCTGCACCTGTAGGACACCCTCAGTCTCCCTCTGACTCTGACACCTGCTTCCATGGCTACAGGTCTTTCTCGGACCCTGTCCCTCCTCCCTGTTTCACTCACAAGGAGCTTTGTGATGACACAGGGTTCATCCAGACCATCCAAGGCAACTCTCCTCACCTCAAGATCCTTGAGTTAGTTACATCAGTGAAGCCCCTTGGGCCATGTAAGGTGCCATGCGCAGGTTCTGAGGATTAGGATGTGGACATACTCAGGGGCACAGCCCCTTCATCCAGCGGGGGTCACTGAGGCCCTCTATAGACAAGAGGTACCATGATACTCCCTAAGGCATGAGGTATCATTAGAAAAGTAGTGAGCTGCAGATGGCTGACTTTACCAGAAGGTAGTAGCCAGGCCTCACAGGGTGGGAGCGGGACAGCCACAGAAGGTTTAGGAGTGACAAATGAAGGCATGTCAGGGCTTGGCTGAGCAGGTTCTGTAGCTCATTTCCAGAGCTCAGTCAGCCTCACCTTTAAGCATCATCGGCTGTCAGAACAGGGCCCTCTGGAAGAAGCCACAAGTTACCAGCCTTCCAAGAACCCAGAATGCCTTGGTCTGGTTGTCCACCGGGTCCTGGCCAACAGTGCTTCTCATGCTTCTTGGTTATGCTGTGGCAGAGCCCACCACAGGTCCACGCCCACCACAGGTCCACTGCTGTTGTCATTCCTTCTCCCCCTTCCCCTCGGAGCAGCCCTGACTCTCTGAGAATAGGCGCATTAATGAACATTTCCCAAGCTCCTCGGAAGCTAAGAGAGGACAGGACACAGGAGCATGTCCTGACCAAGCAGACCGAGTATACGAGCCTTCAAGATGTCTCGAGTAGCCGGGCAAGTCATCCCTCCCTCTCACCCTCTTCCTCCTGGCTGGAATGCAGCTGTGACAGCAGCCACTTTGGACCATGAGGCAACCTTCTAAAGATGGCAGGTAGAGAGATTAAAAGGAATGAAGTCCCTGACACCACGGAGAATTGTTAACAGTCACAGACAGCCTACCTTCAATATTTTCTTACGAAAGAGAGAGAGAAACTTCTATTTTGCCTAGCACTTATTGCTCGCTCCTGATATGACTTTCCTCCTGAAGGGCATTTCATTAGCATGTCATTCACTCCGTCTCTTACTCACTCTTCTCCAAGAGGTGAGAAGGCACTGGGCTAATTGGTAAGTTGGGGAGAGCAATGGCCTGGCTCCTGTCTCATCTGGGGGTCTGTCTGGCTGGAGGAGCATGTACTCTCTTCTTCTTCTGTGTTCTCAGTGTCTCAGGGCAGGCCTGTCCCGGAGCCCGTCAGTTCATGAATCCCATCTTAGGAGGCTCTCCTGGACAGCAGACCTAAAGCCAAGTGACCAAGGAGTCTCTGTCACTGAAAGTGACATTTTATCCCATCTCTTCCATTCCTGCATCCATCTTTCCACTGTTGTCAAATGTGGGCCAGGAAGTGGGATGTTAATTTCTGGTGACCTCGAATACCACTCACAGAGACAGGACTTAAAAGTTTCCCTTCTGCTTAGGCTGCAGCGTCTGTCTCTTACAACCCAAACGGTCCTGCTCAGTGCCACTTTCCTGACCCCTGTTTCTGGAGCATTGCCCTAGCACACTGCCTAGGCTAATGTTTCATTTCTATCCATTAAATATCCTCTCCTTCTCATAATGGAAGTAAGGACATCTTACTCCTTTTTCCTATTTTTAAGCACTGGGGGCTTCTCCTCAACTGACAAGAGGGCCACCAATAAATGAGACCCAGCTAAACTATGATCGGGAGGTGAGGCAGGGTAGGAAAGACTGCAAGAGGGCTGTGGTGTGCTTGGGTTGCATCGATGACCCTGATTCACGACTTGCCTACGTGTGTGTCCTTTGCTCTATAACTGTGCACCCCCTCCCACTCTGTGCACTTGACCACACGAGTTACCCTGGCCAACAGGATCTTAGCGGACTTGAAGCTTGAAAAACCACTTGTGTTTCCCACTTCCTCTCTGGGACCTGTGTGCTCGCTGTGAGAATATGCCTGCGCTAGCCTGCTGGAAGATCGGCACGCGGCACAGAGTCAAGGCCAGCCTAGATCAGCCAATGGACCCCGAGGCATGCTGGAGAACTTCTGCTAAGACAAGATGCATTGCGAGGGCAAGGCCTATCAAGATGAACAGAAGTTCACCCACAGATTTGGGGATGATAAATACTATCATCCTAAGCCAATGAGTTTCAAGGTAGTTGGATAATTATTATGGCAGTAACTGACTGTTGCAGGGCCCCTGTCCCCCAAATTACCCACAGACCAGACAAGGCATACCTTTCATCACCAAACAAGGTGCTCAGTTATAGAGTGTGTTTTGTTTATGCTCAGAGGTTCCAGAGCAAGACCATCAGTGTCCAAATCCCAGGGCCACCACCTGCTAGCTTTGTGTCCTCGGTCAAGTTAACCAGCCCTCAGTTCTTGTTTGTCTGTTTTACAATGGGAATAATAATGTGATCTGCTTTCCACAGATGAGAGGCTTGAATGGTCTAATACATGTGAAGTGCTTAGAATGACAAAATTCTCAGGTGAGATGAGCTATTAATGAGTTTTCCCATCCCTCTTACCCTTGCCCTTGCCCCTTGGAGGGCTGGAATGCTGGTCTGATGCTCCCGCCTCTCTCCCCATCTCTCCCCATCACCAGGCAGAGTGCCCCGCACAGTAAATATCCAGCGTTTGCTGAATATCTGGTGTGAAACTCTACTTTTATTGGCACAGATGCAAATTTCACAATTCTCTTTCAATCTAAGGCCAACTACATCTTTGTTCTTTGCGTAAAGCACACGTGTAATATTTATCGTTTTTTATAACTGGACTTCTCCTTCACTCCCGACTGTGCTGTGACATAAAACCTTTTTCACTGTCAGGCATTTACGTGCACTGCCCATTCCGACTGTGCTTACTGATGCGTTTCCTGAGAGGTTTTGCCAATGAAGCAGCAGGGATGGAACTGGAGGAATAACCACCTTCCACTGACCCATAACCTGTCTAGTTTTGGGGCTCAGATCCCCTTGGCTCTTTCTCAGCCATGTTGGTTTTGCTCCAGAACTTCCCCCTTCTGACAATCAACCTCCTACTCTGCAGTCTGACTTCTGGATGGTTTGCCTCTTCATGGACACTAAGAGAATATCCTAGAACACAACCCACCGATGTCCCTTGGTGCGTGAGTTGGGATGGGAGGAAACTCTGGTTCCAGCCCTTCTCTAGAAGCTTGCTACTCTTAGATGGGGGAGGGCTGTTAACCAGTGTCCCCTGGAGGGGGATAGGGCTCAAGTGCCAACCCCACTGCCATGCTTTTGAGAATTTCGTGACTCTGGGCAGTCTCCTGAAGAACCCCTGTAGCTCCCAGCATATTTTTAAAGGCTTCCAGAAACCAAAAACTGAGACCCATGGCCTCAGTCAGCTTACATCAGCCCTGGACGCCTCAGTTCTTTTGCATAAACAGTAAAGGTAATGAAAATGTTCTCTGATTCCATGTTTTTACAGGAATATTGTAAATGTGAAAATGGATCCCAACCATACACTGCTAAGCAAATAGAGGCAATTAATAATACCCCATTTGTTACTTCAGAAAGTACTTAGGTTGTTTGGATTTTAAAAAGCATTGCACAAATTGTATTAAAGACTATATAATTCTCAATTTCTTTTCTCAGAGTGGACATGAGTGAAATTGAGATCAGAGGATAGGATATGGATAAGAAAATGGACAGAGTTATCAGAATAATGACAGCAAATGCTACTATAAACCTCATATGTATCATCTAATCATTATATATAACAAGCTCAGAGGGAGGTTTCTATCATTTCCTCCTACAGATGAGGGTCCCAAGGCTCAGGAAGGTTAGAATAAGATCAGGCAGCAGAGCGGGGCATGTGAAGGCCACACAGGTTCACCCAGCCCCTCCTGCCTCCCGCGCAACGGGGCTGCTGTCTGCTGTCTCCTTATATAAGAAGAATGCCTTGTTCATTCCATGTTGTCTATCTCTGGGCAAAACGGGTTGCCTTTTTGGGGCCCTGTAGGAATACCTCTGATTCTGAATGTTTGGCATCTGACCCAGCATCTTGCCATTCAGGGGATTTAAGGAAAGCCACCTAAGACCAGCCCCCACCCACCATTGTGGGTGTTGTGTTTCTCTCCCATAAAACGGGCGTGCTTTGTGTCCTTTGCAGGGATGCTGGCACCCAGCCCCGGGCCGGCAGGACATGGCTGCTCTTTCCACACTTGCACGTTTCTTCTCCTGTGAGTGTTAGGACAGCAGAACTGGGCAGTGAAGAAGTGAGAATATAAGGAGAGAGCCAAATAGACCTAAACCGCTAAGATAATAAGTTCGTGTTGTCTTGTGCTTGGGACCACCTGAGCAGCGGCAATGGTGAGACACCACCTAGAAGTAAGCAGACCTGGGTCTTATCCTGCTCTGCCCTGGCTTTTCCAAGCTCCCTGCGTGATCTGTGTCCCCACTGCAGACTGCTGGGAAGATAAAGCAACACAGAGTGTCCAGGGGCACCCAGCACAGCACCTGCAGAGAGGAATGGCACCAGGTCCCAGCATGCCCTGCAGTGTTGACTCAGTGAAGAGGCTGGAATAGTGTGGGAAAGGCCATGGGCCCCTACCTTTCTCGGCTCCTGCCTGGTCATGCTTCTCAAAGAGCAGGTAGTGTGGGCTCTCAGGGAGAAAGGGCAGGCTCACCAGCTGGACCAAGGCCGGGACAACAATCACTCCAAACAGGTATGGCCAGGTGCTTTCCTGAAGGGAGAAACAGGAGGCCAGTGAATGGATGTGGCCCCTGGAAAAAACAGTGTTGGCCCTCTGCAGAAGTCCCTCCCACACCGCTGTGTTCCCTACCAACAGGCTGAGCAAGGGAATGGACACAGGGTTACCCTCACATGTATGGCGTTCTCTGTGCACAAGGTAGGTCAGTTCTCATAACCTCCTGTGAGGTGGCGACCTGGGAGGCTCAGGTGGGTCAAGGCCATGCAAGGATATCAGGGCTGGCTGATGCCATGACCCCTGGGGCATCATGGTGAGCCTTCCTGGTTGTGCAGCCTTGGAAACCGTGCTCGTGTCCCCTGGAAACCTGCGTCTCTTCACCCATGGGATGGGGACAGCCACAGCCACTCCACAGGCTGTCCCGAGAGTGCAATCAGATAGAGCTTGGGCTGTGGGGCCTGGCACACAGTAGGTGCATGGATAAAAAGACTGTTTTGTTGGTGCCAGCCCCCAGATGCCTTCAAGGCCCATGAGATGCAGCCCGTTTTGGTCCTGTCGGAGGACATAAAAGGACAGTGGCTGGAGTTTCCCTGATTCTTGCAGGCAGGTGTGGTGGGGCTGGAGTACAGCTGGCCCCTGAGGCAGGGGATTCTTCCGTGTCTGGGGCTGAGCAGGCAGGGCCCTACAGTCTGCACCGGAGGAGCATTTAGGCCACCTCAAGCAGCACCCGTCCCCTCAAGGCAGCTCGCGCGCAGCAGGTGCTCTTCCTATGCTGGTCAGAGTGGCATTCTTCTTGAGCTGCTTTATTTGTTTATTTATTTTTAAACCCAGGTTTACAGAGGGAGCTCTCACGAGGTCTCCACAAGAAGAGAAGGCCAACGGGAGGCAGTTCTGATGGGGAAAAAGCAAAACACTCAGTGCCAAATTCTTGGCATGTTCTATTTCCTCAAAAAGCAAAAGGAGGCCCACAAGGAGGCACCTTCAGAACTAAAGACTTCACACAATGAGCCACAGGGCTGCTGCACCAGGGGGAGGCTTGGGTAGCTTCAGGTTGGGTTCTGAGCGCACTCGGGGGCACAACGTCCCTCTATGGTTCTCCCAGGTCTGGCTCATTCAGGAGGGCCTTGAGGCCAGAGACCTCCATAAGTTCCCAGTTGTCCAATCTTGGAGAGTCAAGCGGGGAGGGACCCCTGAAGCATGGAGCAGACCAACTGGCTCACGGAAGGGCAAAATCTAGGTCCTGATTTTCAAGGGACCTTTGGTCCTACTTCCTTTTCTTTGTAGAACAGTGATTTATATTCACCAAACTAAACACCAATGCCAGCTTGGGGTTTGGTGAGACACCAGGGGGAGGTAGAAGGCAGACTAGCAGTTGCTGAGGGCCAGAGGGAGTGGGGAGGGGACAGTGATTGCCCCCAAGGATGGGCTTCTCTTTGGAGGGAGGATGACAATATTTGAGTTTAGTAAAGAGTCATGATCGTGCAACTTTGTAAATATACTAAAAACCACCTTAAGTGGTAAATTTTATGGGAGGTGAGTTATAGCTCCATTTTTTTTTTTTTTAAAGACTGGGAAAGAAAGAAGAGTGTCATATGTGTAAGTGGGACATTCACTATGCCAACTTGGTGTGTGTGTCTTGTTGCTGATTTTGTCTTTTCTTAGAGTTTACTTGCTGCATCGGTAAGAGCAGAACAGAAAGCTGGGGCGGAGGCGGAAAGACAAGGGAATTAACCCAAGTAAGCTCCTACTATGTGCCAGGCGTGGTGTGAGCTTGTCACATAACTGTCTCATTTCACCTCCCGGCGGCTAGAGCTATTGCTGCACGTTCCAGATGTGGAGACATAAGAGCCCAGGCTAGGGCCTGCTAGCCAGCCAGCAGCTGTGCAGAGAGGGGAATCACGCCAAGCTCCTCCCATAGCATCTTCACAGAGGGGCGCTTTCAGGGGTGAGATCCTGGGAGCTGCCAAGGGGGAAAGGAGAGGAGCTGGAAGGACAGTGCAAGTAGGAACAGCCTGACCACTGAGGCCTGATCCTCCCAGGCTCACCGAGAAACCACCACTGTGGCAGGAGCACAGGACAAGAGGGGACAGAGACATGGGAACTGGGGTGGAGGTTGGTCAGAGGCAGCTTGGCTGCCATTCCATGACACTTGGACATAGCTCCAAGGACCACCAGGAGCTGGGGAAGGCTCTGCACACCTTCCTTGAATCTACAGTCCAGCAGATCTGGTCTTTCAGGGAGCATAGTGTGTGGACTTCTATTACTACCGATAAGCCAAGTCTGTGGTACAGCCTGTGATCTGTGATGTCATAAATCTTTCCTAAGGACATCACTCTGGTGGCTGTGGTCTGGACTCTGCCTCTGGAGAAAAGCAGATACACTGATCTCAGGGTAGGCCACTCCTAGCTTAGGATGCTAGTGGTCTGGACCGGGGAAAGAGAATGGCAAGAATGTCCAGAGTAGACCCTGGGGGACAGTTGACTCAGGAGAAGCCAAGCTTAGCCAACAGTAGAGTTCATGCACTTGGTTGCTATAAAATCCCAAATCCCACAGCTGTCCGGATTTGAATTCTGCTTCTGTTGCCCATTCTCTGTGGCCTTGGGCACCCTAAGTGCTTATGCTCAGTCTTCCTCTCTGTAAAATAGGGATAACAGGAATGCCTATTCATAGGTCGTCAGGAGTGTCCCATGAGTTAATGGATCTATCAAGGGTTCAGCAGGACCCTGCACACTGTAAGCATTCAATGAGACAGAGTGTGGTAAGAAGCCCGTTACCTAGACTATCTCCTTGAATTTCCACACTTCCCTCTGAGGTACAGACCATTATCATGCTCACATTTCAAAAGTACTCACTGCGCCACAGAGGGGTTACCCGGTTCACTGAGGCCCATTTTGGTCACGGAGCCGTGACTGAACATCAGGTCTTGAGAACCTGAGTTCTGATCCGTGGAGCCTGACCCCAGGTGCCTCAGCTACAGGGGAGGGGTCACAATGGCACCAGACATGGGATCTGACTTTCTCCCATCGCCTCAGGCCGAAGAACCTTCAGTGGCTCTCAACAGTGCTCCTGGGCATTTGGTCCCAGCACAGAACCCAGGACTCCATATTCTGTACCGCACTTCGGACTGCTTGCCTCCTGAGGTCAGAGACCGTGCCTGGCACAGCATATCTGCGGGAGGAACAAGCAAGTGTAGGAAGGGGCTTTTGTACACACTGATCGCCTTCACACAGAGCCCTTGGCAAACTGCCGAGGATAGCCCCTCACTCTCTTTTTCAGGAGCTGCTCACAGCAGAAGGCATGTTTTAAAGAACATGTATTACTCGCCTAACACAGAACCACGAGGTGCTATGGAAAGTCAATCTCAGATGAGTCTCCGTGATACCGGTTAGAGCTTCCTATGTTGGGTAAAGTATGAGGTCAGGGTTCTTAACCCTGCTTATTTTACTCAGGAGGAAAGAAAAATGCATCATCTTGTTGGCCAGGATGATTTCCAACTCACTTTCGGGTAAGATGAGTGTGTTGCACGATAATGCAATTATCTTGTTTCTGAATCTGCAAGGTTTCCTTTTTAAAATTGACTTCTGGGTCGCACTGCCCCCAAGCTGTCAATGACTTCAGTCCTTTCCATAAATACTATCCTCCAGGACTGTGATGAGACAGCTCAAAATCTTAAGTAGAGTTGGAACCACTGATCTTACCCTAAGTCAGGAAGTTAGGAAAGACCTGGCCACAGGCCCTCTACCCGCGGACAAGCAGGACAGGGGAGGCGAGGCTGGTTAGCACTCAGACCACCAATGGGACAGGCTCCTGGGCCAGCAACTTGGTGCTGTTGGAGGCGAGAAGGGCAAGAATGAAGCCTACCCCACAGAGCCAACGGGGGGACAAAATGAAGTATTTTTCTATTTTATCACATTCAGGATCAGATTACAGTAATAGCTGAATGTTTGCCGAGTACTTCGCGGGCCAAGTTCTGTGCTCAGCACCCCACAAACGCAACACATGTTACACACACACACCATTCGTGATGCCCTCAAAAAGTACAACCCTGGTTTTTGTCTCCTACGTTCCTCTAATGTTTAGTTGGTAGGGATGCTCCTCTCTGCCCCATCACAGGGGCTTAATCTTAGGACACAGTCTCAGGCTCAGTTTCAAAACAATAATCAAAATAAATCTGACTGAATGGCAAATTTTCTGTTACCCAGTCCAACCAAGCCTGCTTTGGGCTTGGAGCTGCGGCAGAAAGAATCCAGGGGGCTAGGGGGTGGTGGGGGTGGGGAGGGTGGCTGCTTTTCATTTCTCTCCTACTCCTCTCTCCCCTCTGCAACTTCAGGCACGTGTCCAACCCCTCCATCCCACCCCTTCTCCCCCTGGAGTTCTTCTGAATTGGGAGTTTGCAGCTCTTTTATTTTATTTCTTTTAAAGATTTTATTTATTTATTTGAGAGAGAGAGAGAGAGCAGGGGCAGGGAAAGGGAGAGTGAGCAGCAGACTCCCCACTGGGCAGTGGGCCTGGATCCCAGGACCTGGGGATCATGATCTGAGCTGAAGGCAGATGCTTAACTAACAGAGCCACCCAGGCACCCCTGAAACTCTTCTAAAGACTCATGTCCTCTGCAGCCCCGAGAAATCCAGGGGCAAGGCTACTGTGTGCTGTTGTTTAAGTCCCACGGGGTACTGCTACTGAAATCTAGCCCACTCCGATCTCCAAGCTGAGAGCCCACGGGGCAGGTTTATTAATTATGCTTTTCATTTTCTGTATTTTATGATGCTTTGGCATCCCGGTCCTTACTGATCCTGCAGAGACTGCCCCTCCCAGGGGTGGCTGAGTCTGGTCATTGGAAACAACCTGCCAAGAGCATGCTTTCCATAAGCAAATCAACTAGAGCCCACACCCGCAGTGACCTCCTTTATCCAACTGTCACACATAAACCAATATTTCTCCTGCCCTAAGTTCCCCGAAGGTCAGGTCCCAGACAGCTAGATGGCCCCTACAGCCCAGAGCGAGCCTGAAATCATTCAAACTATGCAGCCCTAAACTTGTTCAAGCTCATCTCCCCTGCCTTGCCCATACCTGGTGCCAAAACCAAAATAAAGGCTCTAGGCCTTGCTCTCCCCTCCCTCCTTCCACTTCCTGAGGGACCCTGTGCTTGCTCCTGGGGCCCTGTGTGGAGTGGCTTCGGGCCTGCATTTGGGAACTGTGAACAATGAACTCTTCTTTCAAAAGCAGTGTCTCTTCAGTGCAGACCATACACCTGCTACTCTCCCCACACACACCTCAAAGCCCAAGGCCCAGTCCCTCACGCTCACCACCCCCTTCTGCATGGAAAGTTGCCGTGAACACCTGACTAACCCAGTCTCACAAGCTTGGCCTATATGATTAATCCAGTTCCCTTCTGTTCTTTCTGTGTGTATATTTAATACTAGAGATTAAATATTTTATTGATAATGTCTAATACACCAAATTTTACAATAGAAAAAGCTAAGGACTTCAGTCTCATTTTTGTCATTTGTTTAATAAATTTGGGGAAACAAAACAACAAAAAAAAGCAGTGTCTCCATGTCTGTCCCCTCAGCATACCTGATTAAAGGCAATCCCAGGCACATTTCAGAGGGGCTGGGCCATCGCCCCCCACCCCCCGCCCACACACACACAGGCAGGGCACCAGAAAGATTCTTGCTGTGGGCTTCCACTTCTCTCTAAGCCCCAGGCCAGCTCTGTTGGCTCTCCTCCAGATTCCTCAAGCACCTGGCGATGTGACCCAGGTCTCTTTCTGTTCATTTCCAGTGCTCCCACAGGGCCATGCCTCATCAATTTAGCTGCACATTGGAATCGCCTGGGGAGTTTTAAGAACTACTGATGCCCACTGTCTCCTCTACTTAGAAATCTTGGATTCTCTGGCCTGGAAGTGTGGCCTGGGTGCCAGGCTGCTAATGCTCCCCAGGGGTCTCCAGGGGCACTGAGAGCCCGGGACATCCCCTCCCCTTGCAGGGGATGATGGTGCAGAGTGCAGAACCAAGGAGCTCATCCCCCACTGCCAGGAGTACTGTTGGCTGTGGGACCACAGCTGGATCTCCCCAGGATGGACCCTTGGAAGATGCTTTGTCCAACAAGCCTTCCCACCCCTCCCCAGGAGCAGGCTGGGGGCTCCAGGGGCTGGCTGGCCCCAGGGGCTGGCTGACGTGGGGACACAAAGGCCTGCCCCTCCTCCTCTGTCTGAAAGTGGGACAATCAGAGGGGCCCTCCGAGGTCCAGAGGTGGGCCAAGGTCTCTGCATGACTGAGGGCAGCTCACCTCCCTCCTCTGCTGAGGGTCACCTCCCTTACTCCCTGGCAGGTTTGAGCTGAGCACACTTCCCAGTCAGCTTCCTGCTCACCGACCTCCATCTCAGGGTCTCTTTGCTGGGGAACCCGACCTAGGACACACCTGTGGACCCAAGCCTCCCGATGTCCATGTACAGCTCTCTTCTTTGTCTGGGGCTCCTCTAATGCCAGGTGCTCGGTGGCAGTACCACTGACAACTCTTGGCTCCACATCCAAGCACAGGGTCTCTGACCTCGCAAGCTACCCGGTCCTGACACTTGATCACCACCTGTCCAGAAACCCAGTTTGGAAACTTAATGTCTACATGCCTGCCATTGGCCCTCAGCGCTCCCACTGCAATCTGACTGGCCACCTGCCCTGCCGTGGCCCCACTAGCTGTTTCTCAGTCTTTCTCTCATGCATTCCCTCCCCTTCTCTTTTGCTAGCACTGCCCTTAGGGGACCTCCTTCCCACAGATCACCTGGATTCATGCAGCAGCATCTCGATTGTCCCCAAATCCTCCACATTCTGTTCCATCCTTCATAGCCTGAGTGATCCTTCTGTAAGGTGCCTGTGGTGTTCCAAGTTACTTCTCTAAGACATTTCAGGGGCTTCCCATTGCCCTGGAGGTGGAGCCTAAATCTCTCAGCCAGGGGTATAAAGCTCTGTCTTATCAGAACCCTGCTAGGATGCCTGCCCTGATGCGGGCTGGACAGGGGCGCAGGCGCCTCCGCTCTGGTCCTGCCCATCGGATCTAAGAGCCTCCCTGACTCTACCTGCTGATGCCATGCCTTTGCATGGCCTGCTTCCTCTCTGGGGAATGCCTTCCCCCTACCCACAGCACCTACCTATCCTTCCATGTTTAACGTTCCCACCCATAGAGGACATCTCCACCAGGTACAGACTTCCAATAAAGCTCTCATTACTTCGTGTAGCGATGGATTTCCTTCTGGGTATGTCTCTCTGACTAGAGTGAGCTCCTCAGGGCCATCGCCCTGCCGTGTTCTTTCATGTGTCAGTCCAGCCCCTGGCGCGTGGCAGGCATCCAATTAAAGCTTGCTGACTGAGTGCAGGCTGGGTGAGATGAAGGGCACAGGCCAGCAGTGCTACTGCGGGAGACGGAACTGTGAAGTAACACACACCCCTGCTTTTAAAGTACTTTAGTATTTTCAATGCTCCAACTTCCCAAATGGTATCCTATTAAAGGGCCAAATGCCATAAAAAATATTCCCCTCTGAGGTACTATTACAATTTCCAGTTTATAGAAGAGAAAACCAAGGTCCATAGGGCACCTGGGTGGCTCAGAAGGTTAAGCATCTGTCTGCCTTCAGCTCGGTTTTGGTCTCGGGGTCCTGGGATCGAAACCTGCATCAGGCTCCATGCTCTGGAGTCCAACTCTGCCTCTGCTTCTCCTGCTGCTCATGCTCTCTCTGGCTCTCAAATAAATAAAATCTTAAAATAAATCAAGTCTAAAGATAAATATATATAGAAATAAGTAAAAGAGAAAACTGAGGCCCAGAAAGGTCAGGCAACTGATGCAAAGTCATGTGGGAAACCGGGGCGGAGTGCAGCCGAATGAAAGCCTGGTTCTTCTGATTCCTACATGGGTCTCCTTCCAGGACATTATTCCTGACATCACACCATCACCTTCCCTCACAGTAGCTGTTGAATGAATAGAGAAGTTATATGCAGATAATATTGGGCTCAACCCAGTCCTGCTTCTCCAGAGAGAATCCTATACAGAACTCATCAGAGATCACTCCAGCTCAGCTTCGATGGCTCTGGCTATTACCAAAACATCAGGGATTCCATCAAGGCAAGGAGCTAGGGCAGCCATTCCATAAGGAAAAACAGTGTGGAAATGTGTTCACCTGCAGAAGGGATGCTGGGGGAAATGTGTGAATGCCCCTCTCTTGTTGAGCTAGGTCTTCCAAGGGCATCAGCCTCAATCACAAAAGTGCATGGAATCCCTTGACCTTGCCATCCCTATAACCACCTTTCAGAGAGGGACCCTGCTGGCCTCAGCTTTTACAGAGCCCTGGAGGGGGGAATCTGTGCCCAGCTGTGTCTACACAGCCTTGCCAATGGGTCCATCTGTCACTATCTCCACTCTAGGTCGTGCAGAAATCAATACCATCTGACCCTACAGAGCCCAATCCAGGCTACTATCGTTCAAATCACTGTAGCAAACGTATTGTTCTAGAATCACTATTCTTGTGTGTATTCAGGTTCTGATTCTATTTCAACAGAACAATAATAGGGATCTCAAGAACATGGGCTTTCAGAGTACTCCTGCCCTTTCCTGTGTGAGGAATAATACTGACATTACCCTCCAAGGGCATAACACTCACCTCTCAGAAAGCTGCTGTGAGTTTTAGGTGTGAGGGAAGCACCCGAGTAGTGACCGATAATTGCTTTTTAAGACAGGCCAGATCCCCGCCCCCCTTCCTATAACATTTTCCTGCTTGTCAAAGGGTTTTGTTGTCCTATGCCTTGCTTAGTTTTTCAAGCAGTTGTATGGGATGGTAAGGTCAGAAGCTACTATTCCCGTTGTACTGATAAGGATATTGAGGTGGAGAGAACAGTGGATCCTGCAGCAAGATCTCCCATAAAACCAAGATTGTCCCTTTTCCATGTAAGAGAGAGAAATCCACGCAGTTTTAAAAGGTTGTGGTCCTGCGGAGTACCTTTCTGAGCCAACCTACAGCAAGGGACTGGCACCCACTGCATTCAGATTTGCTGGGTGGTTCATACACAGTAACTCAGTTTTATCCTCTCAATACCCCTGCCTTCATCCGTATCTTATAGTTGAGGAAACTGAGGCACAGAGAAGTTAACTCATTCACACAGTCATGCATGTTCTAAATGGCCAAGCGGGGACTAACCCCAGGCGGTATGGTACCCAGCACGACACTCTCAACCCCCATGCTAGCCTCATGGACGGAAGGGACTCCTCAGCTGCACTTTGCTGAGGCAGACCTGACTTCCCTGACTTTACATTTACAGAGATCGCCTTTCTCTTTCCTGTGAAATTAGGTAGGTAGCCCCATTTTCTTCTAAATAAAGCTCTCTGCACTTGAAGCCCATTATTAATCCCTTTGTCAGCCTTCTGTGTTCTAGCTGAGTCATCCTGGTTTCTGGGTCTCATTGTTCAGACTCTTCACACCATGCCTTTGTCTGCCACCTCCTCCACCTTCCCCACCGTGGGCCATCTACCATCAGATAGTGTCCTCCGAGTGGAACTCAAGAAAGGGAGACAAATATGGTTTGTTCTGAGGCTTTAAAAGCATAAGGACATCCATGTGAATTGCATTTTCCTGTTGTTGACCTCAATTTAGGGCCTCTGTATGGTGTGAGGCATGATTTAAAAAGAAAAAAATTTTTTTTAACATTTTATTTATTTATTTGATAGAGATCACAAGTAGACAGGCAGGCAGAGAGAGAGAGGAAGGGAAGCTGGCTCCCCACTGAGCAGAGAGCCCGACATGGGGCTTGATCCCAGGACCCTGAGATCATGACCTGAGCCAAAGGCAGAGTCTTTGACCCACTGAGCCACCCAGGCGCCCCGTGAGGCATGAAAGGCCAAGGAGCATCCCAGGTTACCAAAAGTTCTGTGACCTTGGATGCCAGTCTTTCCCTTCTGTAGCTTTGTTCAGCTTTGGAGTTAGCTCCAACTTTAAAATTCTGGTTCTTCTCCTTACAAGTTATGGGGCTTTGAGCAAATGACTTACTCTTTCTAGAATCACAGTTCTCTCAACTAGAAAATGCGGACGGTGATGAACACTTATTTTGCAGGTTGTTCTGGGGGTGACAGAGATGATATCCTAAGCATGGGCCTGGTACACAGGTGGGAGCCAAGAGATAGTTCTTTTTTCCCTTTGCTGTGGTCTTGAGCCAGTGCAGGTGGCCCATCCTAATTAAGAGTGGGCTGAGGTTAGACCCGCTGCCCTGAGCCTGACATGGAGTCTGGGTTGAGTATACGAAACTCACATCTCAGATCCACACAGGAAGTCTAGGAGTTGAGGACCAGCATACTAGCTCCCAGGGGCCCCCACTGAATTTCACCAGCCACTGCCCCTTCTCCTTGTTTGCTTTCTCCCCCAGGGCCTCTGTCTAGCTAGCTGGTACTCCTACTCTGGACACAGACAGCCCTGGTGGCCCTCTGCTGAGCGCACTGAGGAGCAGGGCACCCCTTTATCTAGGGCACTGTCTCCTCATCTGTGGGATGTAGGCTGCATCGAGTTACCCCCCCACCCACCGGAGTGCCCTTGGCTCTCAGCTCATGTAGGGTGTGAGCCCGGACTTCCAGAGTGCTGCTAGGATCTCCTTTCCTCAGCTCACTCATGTTGCATTCATTCAGCCCGGGCGCATGTCCTGAAGGACGGGGCCAGGCGGAGGGCAGTAACAGCAGGAACAGAGGCGCAGGTGGCAAGGCCAATCTTCCCAGCCCCTTGGGTGCCTGTTGCACTCAGATGAGCAGAGGCTCCACTCTGTATTACTGTTTTTTATGAAAAAGGGTCTTTTCAGAGCCTCACTCTTTCTCCTTATCTTTCAAATACCTTAAATGTTAGGAGACCAAACCCAAAGAAAGCGCAGAGATTTCAAGCCAAGGACTATTTTCTGGCACTGCTTCTTGTCACCAGCCCCTAAGCACAGGGGCATCCCCACTCGCAGGCTGTGCATCCCCACAAGCAGGCAGGTGGGTGGAAGGGCCTGAGAGAAAAGGCTGGTTGGACCAGCGAAGGTGGCCAGCCAGCACCAGCATAGCCTGTGTCTGGGAGTCTCAGGAGAAGCCACACCCTGTCGTGGAAAGAAACTACCAGAATAATAAGGCTCATACTGTTCAGGCCCGCACTCAAGGCGGTCCACGTGGCCAGCACTGCAGCTTCAGCTCCTTCCCTGGCCCCTTCCCATCCCCAGGGGTTCCAGGCTCTCTCAGAGAGCTCCTGGTCTCTGACACCTCTGAGCCTTTGCAGGTGCAGTTCCCTTTGTCTGGAAGACCTTTGACTTCTGACCTGCTTGGCAAATTCTTTGCTTCATCCTTGCAAACCTCCCTGCGAGGCCTGCCCGGACACTTGCAGGCAGAATTAAAGGATCCCTTGATGGTGCTCCACTGGCACGGGCCTCTGTTACACCCCTTTTAATGTGGCAATGGGCTCATGTTGGCCCTGTGCCTATTTCTCTTGCTAGAGCCCAACGTGGCCGAGAAGCTGATTATATCAGAGATCACTGGCCAGCAGCACATTGACTGCATGTGAGAGCACCTGCAGGGCTGGGGTCCAGGGCCTCAGTGTGGGGGCTAGAGGTCTCAGGCTGAGGGGTCTGCCTGCCCTGAGCAGCCACTGAATCCCCTGTTCAAGTGGTGGGTCATTGATTGAGGACACCTGAATTTCTGTCCCAGCTCTGCTGCTCATTGGCAGAGAAACCCTGGGTAAGTTACTGAAATTCTCTGTGCCTCAGTTTCCTCATTTGCAAAATGGGTATGATGCCGATCAACTCACTCGGCAGGATTGTTGTAACGACATAGGTCAATATGTGCAAAGCGTCTGGAATGTGTCTGTCATGGAGTTGGAGCTATGCCCGAGTTTGGTATAACTGACTGACTGACTGTCATTACTGCCCCTGGGCTGTCCTGTGTCTTTGAGCAAGTCATTCCCATGGTTCCCTCATCAGCCCAATCAGAAGATTGGCTGGGCCAGCTCTGTTGTTCTTTCTAGACATACCAGCTTCTAAATGAATACTTTGAGGAATGCCATGGCCTGATTTTTGATGCAATAGATCGCTTGCTGTTTTTGTATTTGTGTTTTGCTGATATCCAGAGTTGATTCTGTCTCTCTCCTCTCAGTATCTCCTTCCTCTCCAGCATTTCCCCCTGATCATGCTGCTGAGGCAGGTGTGAGGTCTCCCTTATTTGTTTCCCTTCTCTCAGAACTGCTGGCTTGCACTCACTGCTGCCCAATTTTAAAAACCAGTTTCATATATTTCGTCAGTTTCTTGGTGGTTTAAAGTAGGAGGGTTAATCATGGATGGAAACAAAACTTTTTGTGGGTTTTTGGGAAGAAAAAGTTGGATTATTTTTAAAAAAAGATTTTATTTATTTGAGAGAGAGAGAGCACGGGCACAAGCGGGGAGAGTGGCAGAGGGAGAGGGAGAAGCAGGCTCTCCACCGAGCAGAGGCTGGTGTGAGGCTCGAGCCCATGACCCCAGGATCTTGACCTGAGCTGAAGGTAGACACTTTACTGAGTTACCCAGGTGCCCCAGAAGCAAAAGATTTGAAGCCATTTTTCTCACCATATCTGGCCCCTATCTATTTCTCTGACCTCTGTCTTATACCACCCTCCCCATTCACTCCAGTCCCCAGCCATGTTTTCTCTTCCTAATCCCTGCCTTTGCCATCCTTTGGCCTGGACCTCTTCCCCATTTTTCTAAGCCTGCTCCTTCCAACCAGTCACCTTCAATGCCACCTCTCAAAGAAGCCTTCCCTGACCACCCATTCCTTTTTATTTTTTTAATTTATTTCTTTTCAGCGTAACAGAATTCATTGTTTATGCACCACACCCAGTGCTCCATGCAATACGTGCCCTCCTTAATACCCACCAACAGGCTCCCCCAACCTCCCACGCCCCTCCCCGTCAAAACCCTCAGATTGTTTTTCAGTGTCCATAGTCTCTCATGGTTCATCTCCGCCTCCAATTTCCCTCAACTCCCTTCTCTCCATCTTCCCATGTCCTCCATGTTATTTGTTACGCTCCACAAATAAGTGAAACCATATGATAATTGACTCTCTCTGCTTGACTTATTTCACTCAGCATAATCTCTTCCAGTCCCATCCATGTTGCTACAAAAGTTGGGTATTCATCCTTTCTGATGGAGGCATAATACTCCATAGTGTATATGGACCACATCTTCCTTATTCATTTGCCCGTTGAAGGGCATCTTGGTTCTTTCCACAGTTTGGCGACAGTGGCCATTGCTGCTATAAACATTGGGGTACAGATGGCCCTTCTTTTCACGACATCTGTATTTTTGGGGTAAATACCCAGTAGTGCAATTGCAGGGTCATAGGGAAGCTCTATTTTTAATTTCTTGAGGAATCTCCACACTGTTCTCCAAAGTGGCTGCACCAACTTGCATTCCCACCAACAGTGTAAGAGGGTTCCCCTTTCTCCACATCTTCTCCAACACACGTTGTTTCCTGTCTTGCTAATTTCTGACCATCTATTCCTGAGCTCAACTATTCCCACAGGTGTTCACTGTCTTGTCACTTTTTAAGATTTTATTTATTTATTTATTTTATTAGAGAAAGAGCACAAGTGGGGTAGGGGCAGAGGGAGAAAATCTCAAGCAGACTCAAAGCTGAGCCTGGAGCCTGATGTGAGGCTCAATCTCACAGCCCGGATACTATGACCTGAGCTGAAACCAAGAGTCGGATGCTCAACCGACTGAGCCACCCAGGTGCTCCTCTATCTCGTCACTTTCTGAGTAGGACAGGGAGAAGCATCTTGGACGTGCCCAGAACTGCCAGTGAGTGGGTGATGTTGGGACCTATGTCCATGTAATGTCTATTTCTTTTTTAATGTTTCCTGTTGTGGTGGTAGCTGTGTTTTATCTGGTGGGGGGTGGGGTGGGGAGGACAGACTTGGGGTGACTCTATTTCCAACAGGAGCACATGGAGCTCTCTTTTGGTGAACTGTGCTTGGGCTACTGGATAATGCTCAGTCAAAACTTAGCCCTGGGGCACCTGGGTGGCTCAGTCCCTTGAGTCTGCCTTCAGCTCAGGTTGTGGTCCCAAAGTCCTGGGATCAAACTCCACGTCAGTCTCCTTGCTCAGCAGGGAGCCTGCTTCTCCCTCTCTCATGCTCTCTCTCTCTCTCTCTCTCTCTCTCTCACTCTCTCAAGTAAATAAAGTCTTAAAACAAACAAAACAGCTTCCAGAGTGTGTGCTGATCAGGAGTTAAACAGGAATCATTGACGAGTCAGACTAGCAGGATGAGAAAGCCCAGGCAGAATATATGTTTCTGCTCTGGAGAAACATATTCATTTCTGATGGAAAGAAGGTTAACATTTTCCTAACTCCCAAATTTGTTCTTTTGTGATCCAGACTCTGAACCACTCAAGGCTTTCCAAGGAAAGAATAGGCAGGAACTGAAAGTCTAGGCATTGTTTGAGAGGAAAGAATAAGAGAAAACAGAGTGATCTGAGTCTTCAGAACTGAGAAAGAACATAAGAGTGTAGTTTCTGTGATGAGCTGAAAACTGTCCTTCTTTTGCTTAAAGCTCTGTGGAAATGGCAGAACTTCCTGTAGGAGATGGCTATATGGACATCTAAGGAGACTGGTCCCCAAGAGTCACAGCTGCAGACAACATCAAGGGTCCTTCAGCCTGGCTGGCCAGAGAGAGGATATCTATCACTGGCAGAGCCACCTGCTACCACAAGGACATCTGGACTGGGCAGGAGGCTGGGCAAGCGTAATCCGCTCAGCCGATTCCCTCCCAGACAGAAGGAGCCACAGAAGAAACACTAGGAGAAACAGCAGAGCACGTGTAGGCCTTACAGTCCAAATATGACCCGGAGAAGGAAGTGAAGTGCCCAAGGAAGCCTTTCACAGGAGACTCTGTTTGGCCCCAGGGAGTGTGAACTTGGGTTGGACTGAGTGGGCCGTGGGAAAATAAAGACATGTGGCTTCTTGCTTGTGTACCTGGGACGCAGTGTTCTAACCACTAGGGACAAGTGCTGGTCTTGCAATGCTCACTGGGAGAGGGTAGTAGGTAAAAGAAACAAGCTTGGATGACAAAGCTTGCACAACTCCCGGTGTCACACACTGAGGCCATGAATTCCGACTACTTTCCTATTGCAGCTTTTACCAGAACAGCTCTCAGAATTAAACTGACATCCAGTGCTTCTGGCTTCATTCCTTCCCCACTTTTACATGATTTCAAAAGGCAAGGCCGCTCTTGTGTCTGGTTGTGGCGAATCAATTTCCTCACCTCTGTTGTCACTTTCTGGAATTTTGGGGAGACATTTGTTTTGTTCTTGGAATCATTTTGGAATAGGTAATTTTTTAAAATTTAATTTCATTTTTTCAGTGTTCCAAGATTCATTGTTTATGCACCACACCCAGTGCTCCATGCAATACATGCCCTCCTTAAAGAAATACTCACTATTAGTCTCAAAACACGCATCTTAGGAAGAGAAAAATATTGTTACAGTACAGCTCCACACTGGTCTTATTTGGTTCTTGAGACTTAAACTTTGCCATGCTCTACACACAGAGACTTGTGGGGTCAATATCAAAATGTGATTATGGGCTCATTAAAGTTTGGCTTTAAAAAAAAGTGGTATTTAGGTATTCAGGTTTTTTGAGAACTTTCTTTTATCTAAAAGACATGCTCTTGTTTTTAAAGAATAAGCTAAAGATGCCAGTACCCAGATTTTGTAAATGCTTTCCATTGCTCCCAATGAAAAGAGAAGGTATGTAAACTTTTAAATAGGAATCTAAAAAAAAAAAAAAAAAAACCAAAAAAACCAAAACCCAAAACAGAAAACCTTGAAAAGTAAACTTGTCAGAGGGGACAGGGAATTTACAATGGATTTATTTAATATTTGGGTGAATGGCTGCAGAATTGGAGTAGCTATGGAAATAGCAGGGGTGAGCCCATGATGAAGGTGGAGAGGGAGAGGGCTCTGGCTTCCAAGCTCCAGGGTAGAACTGATAAAGTTCTCTGTGCTGGAAAAGCCAAGAACCTAATCCAAAGCCAGACCACCTGGGGTTGCATCCTGAGACTCACCGACTGTGTAACCAGTCTTAACCTCTCTGTTCCTCAGTTTGCTTATCTGTAAAATTAAGCACACAGCAGAGTGTCTTCCATGAAGTGAGAGCTTGGTAAGTGTTTGGCCAATAACAAAAATGACAAAGTTAGAGCTCTTTTGAAAGAGATTTCTGCATTCCAGGAGTCAGATCTTTCTGCTATGGTCAATTAATTTCTTTTTTTCTTCTTTCTTTCTCTCTCTCTCTCTCTCTTTCTCTCTCTCTTTCTTTCTTTCTTTCCTTTGAGACTTTATTTATTTTAGAGAGAAAGCACACATGTGCGAGAGAGAGGACATGGGGGGAGTGACAAAGGGAGATGGAGAGAAAGAACCTCAAGCAGACTCCCAGCTCACGGAGCCTGATACAGGGCTCCAGCCCACCACGCTGAAATCATAACCTAGGCCAGAACCAAGAGTTTGACACTCAACCCCCTGCAGTTGCCCCCGCTTGGTCAATATCGACTCAAGGACTGTATGAGCCAAATATCCTGTAACTCCTGTATTGTAAGTGCTTTGCAAAAGCCCTAAAATCATATGCATTTATGATTTTGATGTTTTTTGACCATGTCTCTATGAGTCATGAGTTAGAGTACTTAAATTCTTTGATCCTGAAATTTTAAGTTTTCAGGTCACATATCTGTTACTCTGGTCCACGGACTTGGCAATGGGGCAGAAATTAGCTCTGAATCATTCTGTCTTGCAGATGGCCCTGAAACTATTTTTGCCCTGGCCATGGGTAAGAGGTGGAGAACAAAAGCCCGGAGAGGGAAGTGCTTTGCCCATGGTATGACAGCTGAGCAATGACTGGAGACAACATGGCATCAACCTGCCTGTCCCAAAGCCTCACCTTATCCCGTCTTTTACAGAGCTGGAATAGCCCAGGTGGGCCCAGGTGAGCCCAGGTGAGCCCAGGTGTAGGCATTTGGTGCCAAGCCCCACTGGCTTTGACTTCTTGCTATGGACATGACATTTAACCTCTACAATCCTCAGTGTCTTTATCAGTAGAATAAGGATAACAAAACCTACATTATAGACCTTCATGACAGTGAAATAGGTAGTATGTAAAGTGCTCAGGCTGGTGTCCAGTTCTGAGTAGCACAGTTTTTACCATTGTTACCATTTCACACTAGCCGGAGCGCCAGGCCGTGGATGTGGGGTTCTAGCATACTTGTCCCTTTGGAAAACTTGTTTAAAACTACACCTGCTTAGACCTAGATTGGGAGGGGTATGGGGCACCCTCTCTCTCCACTGCCCTGGGCTGCATGAAGAGGGACTTTGCCTACTCCTGGCTTTCTGCTCTACCTCATACTCACCCCCACACCAGTTACTGGGTTATTGGGTGGGCACCATTGGTCCACACTGGCTGGCGGGGTGGAGCTAACTTCATAAAGGCTTGCATACACAGGGGGTGAGGCCTCTTTCTGCTTCTTCCCCTAGATGAAGATTTAGCTGCAACCCGAGGTGAGTGGGTGTCAGCACTGCAGACCCCTAAGCTCCCTTGGGGAGCAAAGCAGGCTGACTTGTTGCTCATGTAGCCAGGCCTTGTGTTGAACCCCAACATGCTGACAGGTCTGACCTCCACTTTTCGACAGTTCCAAATGTGGGTGAGCAGGTAGAAACCTTTTTGAGTTCATCAGACATTCCATAAGGATTCTGACTCAGGAGGTCTTAGGTAGGGCTCAGGTCCCTCCTTTTTAAATAAGTATCATAGGCCGCTCTGAAGCATACCCCCTCCTCCTACAAACCACTACTCTGCAAGTAGTGAAAGCTTCTTACTAGAGGCATTCAAGAGGAGGCTGGGTGCCATTTGAGTCTCTATCCTTCATAATGATATGCATACTGCAGGCTTTCCTTTGTGTTTTCTGTCTAGCATTTTATAATTTGAACATTCTACAATCCATTTATTAGAAGTTTCCTGGGTGCCTTTTCTATATTGGGTATTAAAGGATTGAGAAAAAAAGGCGTGGAAATTATCTGATAAATAAGACAGACTACCCATTACCTTCTCTGATTCCTGAAAGTGACAGTCCAGGAATACGATGGTATTAACTGTGAGAACAAGAAAGCAAAAGTGGCGACAGTGAGCAAGGCAGGATAGCAAAGTGGGGAAAGGGGCAATCTGAGCCCTTGTGGGGAACCAAGAGGAAGCGAGACCCCAATGCTCAGAACAAGGGACTGCTGAAAGCAGGTGTGGTTGTGTGAAAGAGCACGGACCCTCATCCTCTGCCCATGCCTGCAGCCAGTCAGCTCTTTTCCCTATGGTAGACTGGCTCACTCTCACAATTAGTGGGACCATGGTACCTTCAGGCATGGGCACACCAGGCCCAGCAACAAAACATGAAGCTGAAAACTAGAAAATAAGTCTCAGAGCTTCTAATCACCTGCATCTGACTCTGCTCCTGCAAGACATGGACCTCCTGTTCTGTTTAGAGAAACCAGCCTCCTAAGGGAAAAGCCATCTCCCACTGATGTACTAGGGCCTGCCGACAACAATGCTGCTCACACTTTCCTCTCCCTGAGTGGAGCCCCATCCCTCACCTTCTGCTCAGCCTATTTTAACTCTGGATGGGAGCACCAGGCATTTGAGGACGTCTCTGACCTGCACTAGAAGAGAGACCAAAAGAAACCAACGAAAAGAAAGAAATTGGGAGTGGAAGCAGAAAATATAGTAGCTGGACAAAATAATTTATGTAGGGGACAAAAGCCCCATCAGTAATACCTACTGTGATATAGATGCAGATACTGTGTTTAGGAAACAAGAAATGGATGCCACGTAAAAGTGACACGCAAAAAATCCCTTTAGAAATTAAAAATATGATAACAAACAATAAAAACACACAATAAGTAAGTTGGAAGACAAATATGAGAAAAACTCCCATGTGAGAGAGAGATGGAGGAAAGGAAAGGAAAGATTAACAACAGAATTAGAAGGTCAGTCTACGATCTGACTTACAGGGATTTTGAGAAAGAGAAAAATAGAAATATGGAGAGGAAAAACTACCAAAGAAGTGATAAATGAAATTTCCCAGAATGAAAGGACATGAGTCTATATACTGAAAGAGGTTCCTGAGAACTCTGCACAATGGAGGAAAAAGATCCACACTAAAGGCCATACATTGTAAAATTATAAAACAAGAGATAAAAAGGAATTCTAGAAGCTTCCAGAAGTAAACAATAGTTCACTTACAAGTGAGCAAAAATAAAGTCATCAGATTTCTCACCAGCATTGCCAGATACTTGAGGATAGGGGAGCCATGCCTTTAAAATTATAACCGCCCAAGAGTTCTTATCTAACCTACCATCTACTGGGTGTATGTGTAGAATAATTTTTAGACATGGAAAGTTTCAAAAGATTTTCCTTCCCTCATGTTTTCTTAGGTAAGTACTTGAGGAAATGATTCAGAAAAGCAAGAAAATAAATGAAGAAGACATGGGACCCAAAAAACAGTGGATCTTATCTTCTAGAGAGACATAGGAAACCCAGGACAGGTCTGCAGTAGGACCAGAGACAAGCAGTTTAGATTAAAACAACATGCCAGAAGACTGAGGTACAAAAATCAAATTCATAGAGCATTTGCAATATATTTTAGCACTTTGCAAACTTATTGCCAAATACTTAATATTACAGCATTTGAAAAAATATCAACTGTAGGTACAAAGAAAACTAAGAAAGTGAGGAATAACAACAAAGGTATTACTAACTCTAGGAGAAACAAAAAGTTGCATGAAAAAGGAAAGCAACTGGGGCACATTATCACAATATAAATATTAACCAGTCATTAATAAAATATTGTGCTGTAACTATATTGATAGGGTAGAGAAAGGGAAGAGGGAGGTAGTAGTGTAAGAATGCCTACACCTCAATTATTACACTAGGACATCAATGAAAATGTCTAAAACTAATGAATCTAGAAGTAGTGTTGCAACCAATTATTTATATATAAAGATTATACACAGATACGCTTTATTATAAGAAACTAGTTCAAATTATCTTAAAATGTTGGAGAATTACCAAATAACAGCTAAAAGAACTGTAAAAGACTCAAGCGGGTGAAGTAATGGACCACTGTTATTCCTTACAAGTGTTTTAGTAGTATAGGATTCCTTTTCAAACCATTTCCATTCATTTTTCTAACATAATAAAAATTTTGTTTTAAATCTAGTATGAAGTTGGGATATTAATATTTTTATTGGGGATACTTTTCTGGTGTTTTGTGCACCCTCTCGAGATTCTGGTGGTGAATCCCTAGTCTCTAGTCTCAGTTTCCTTCGCTGTGCTTCAGCCACACAATGTGAACTGGCCTGTGCCTGAGCAACCTGAATGTTCTGATCTCAGGGAGGTGCTGAATCATAGCCAGGTATGCCATAGCTGGCTGGGTAGGGGTGTGTGTGCATAGGATGTGTTGTGCATATGTGTGTGCATAGGGGTAAGGGTGTGTGTCACAGGATGAGACGGGGTGATTTCTTTCAAATTACTGTTATTTCCAACACCAAGCTCTCTTGGACAGGGACCCAGGCTAATAGGGTGATACTCTCCCCTCAGTGCTCAAAGCATAGGAAGGAATTTGTGATCAGCAAGGGCTGTTTGAGAGGCTCAGAGGTCAAGTTACATGTGAGAGGAACCTTATGGTTCCAACATTAGGACTTGAAGTCTGCCAGGAGCAGCATCTGCCTCATCTAATTATGGAAGTACGGTGTCTGGGTTGTGTTTCCCCAGGGCCCTAAGCCTACCAAGTCTCTCAGCCTCTACAAAACTGCACCGACTGGCACTGAAGACACAGAGCACGCCCGTCAGCCTGGAAAGCAAGCTCTACCTTCACCAGCCCCTGAGTGCCCTCCATCAAATTAAGCTAATAAAAGAGGCCACTTAACCTCCCCGATGAAATGCTTCTTCCGTCAGTCAACAATATCGGTGACGTCCATCCACACCAGGCAGTGCAGGGAGAGAAAAGGCGAATCCGAAGCAGCAAGGCTTGGCTCCCGAAGGGATTGCAGTCAATGTGAAGTCGGAGGGAAGCAGTAAGAAAGGGCATGTCCCGATGTTGCCCCATCAGACCGAAGGCCCAGAAAACGCTTTTATGGGAATTCAGCAGAGCGAGGGAAAAGCTTTTGTTGGGAGCATCAGGCCAAGCTCATCTCATGTTTAGCTTCTCCTTTCTATTTTCAGAAAGGTTGTTAAATTATATTCCTTTTCAGAGTTTGTAACTGCTGGAGCTGGGCCTGTCTTAAAGGCTAAATGATGTGGATTAAAAGAGGTAAGAGAGAATCAATGGTGCTAGGCAGAGGATGGCAGGAGGATTACAGGATGGTGGAAGAGCAGAAGGCATTCAGGAAAGTGTGGACAGCTGAATGGTGCTAGAGGTTAGTTGCAATAGGCTTGGACCCTGGAATGGAATATGGGGGTCTTGGAAGCCACACTGAGGAATTTGGGCTTCATTTGGTGGACACAGGATACACTGTTTAGCCAGACAGCAATTATTACAGAATACAGTGATAAGTGCTTTACACCCAGCATGTCTTTCAAAGATTACATTAACCCTACTGAGTATGCATTATTGTTCCCATTTTACAGATACAGAAACTGAGACTCAGATTGCAGCAGGAACTTGTCCAAGTTCCACAGCTAGAAAACAGCAGGGGTAGGAAATCTACAACTTGACGAATTCCAAGTTGGAGCATTCCACCATGCTCTGTGCCCTTCTACGGAGGGGCTGGTGAGACTCCAGCAAAGCACAGCCAGAGGAAGGTGGTTCAGCAGGTGGGACTGAAATGACAAGAGCAAGGAGGGCTGGGGAGAATGTGCACATGGCCCCAGCTGAGCTGTCCCCCTCACCTCTGTTGGCCTCCCTGGCAGTCTTACTGAGCCAATGTCAGGTTTTTAACATGCCTAGAACTCTCTCAGTTTCTTAGTTTGGGTTTTTTGTACAGGCTGCTTGCTTGACCTAGGACAGTGTCCTCCCTGATCCTCCCAACTGGCTACCCAGTCATACCCTAAAGGTCAGGGAGGACACCACCTTCTCCAAAAGGCTTCTCTGGCCCTCCTCTACTGCACTGGGGCTGCTCCCCTGGTCTTCCTACCCTTGGAATTCCTACACAGGCCCTCACTGTCTGCTGTCCCTCCCATGTGCCCCTTGCAGGTGGGACTTCATAGCCCTCATCTTTAGGAGAGGGCCTGGTACATGATGGACACTCAGTAAATACCGGGTGATTTAACTAAAATGAGCTGATCAGAATTATATGGCTACAGGAGGTTACAGAGTTGTCTGCAGCAGCCCAGAGGAGGAGAGAGGAGGGCCTGAATTTGGGGGCATTGGTGAGGGAAAGGGGAGAAAGGGAGAAAGAGGTTGAATAAGAGGGAGATTTAGAGGAAGATGGCAGGAGCAGCAGGGAGAGGGGAAAAGCCAGGTCAGGAAAGTGTTCCAGCAGAGGCATCTCTGGAGAAGAGCTATGACATGCTTTCCAGGAATCTGCCACAGCCATTCCACGGCTTCCTACTCCGCTCAGCCCCAGAGGCCTCCCTGCACCAGCCATCTTGTCTAAAGCAGCCTCTATCGCCACCCTCCCCTGCCCTCCCATTTTATTCTGCTTTATGTCATATATTCATTTGTCTCTGGTCTATGTCCTCTAATAAAATGCAAGGTTCATGAGGGCAGCGATCCTGGTTTGTTTTGTCCACTGCTGGAAAGAGCATGGAACAGTGTCAAGCTTACAGTAGGCACTCAGCAAATGTCTGTCCAATGAATGAGTACACTAAGAGTTTGTCCAAATGGTCCAAATGGAGGCTCTGGGCTCCTATTGGTTGTAAACATTAGAGGGTACCCAGTGACAAGCCAGATCTGGATCCAGTGTTCCTGAACACCCCAAACTTTGTACACTGCATCTTGGGCAGCAGCTCCCCAAAGGGAGGGAGCCCTGGGCTAAGAGTCCTGATTATGGAAGGGTGATACGAGCCAGGGCTCCTGGGCTGGCGTCCTGAGTGCTGGCCAGAACTCCTACTAGTGTGTGGCCTTGGGCAAGTTCTCCAAACTCTACTGGGACCAGTTTTGCTCTTCTGCAAAATGGGTATAAATCATAGCAATCCCAGCTGATAGACTTGTTGTGTGTTGTGCAGATCACACTACACAATGCTGGTGGAGAATACACAGTTCCTGACCTGGGAAACCCTTCTGAGAAACAGGGGAGAAACTTTCACCCATTTATTCAGTGGCACGTGCTATGTGCCCCCTGGTTGGCAGGCACGTTCTCTGCTCACAGGATGACCGCTGACTCACATACCCCTGTCTTCACAGACAGGAGGTGAAGGACTGAACACAACACTGAGGGGTCTCACCCACTACAACAAATTAGCAATGCCTGCCCCTACCCAGGTTCGGATCATGTCCAAGACTACCAGCCAGACGGCTCTGGGCAAGGTTTCTGCTCTGAGTCTCCATGTTCCAGCCTGTCAAACAGGGACAGCCGAGGTACTTCCCAGGTCCAGGGTTATGGAAAGAGCCCATGTTTCACACAAGGTGCCCTTTGCATATTCTGGTGCCCGGTCTACCCTCTCCTCTCCCCTCTGCTAGGTAAGGGATTTTCTACCCCCTGCAGGTTGCTCAGCCTCCCTGGGCCTCAGTCCTCTTGCCTGCACTGAGCATCTACCCCACGGGGTATTTGGGAGAGCCTGAGGGCACGTGGCAGCACCCAGATCAGGGCTCAGGAACTGTTAGGTGGTCTCTATATGGTGTTGTGGACAAAGCTGGGCCTGTTGGCCTGGGGCTGGGGGCACCGTCCTCCTTGCAGCTGTGCAGCTCAGAGTCAGGCACTGCATGTCTCTGAGACTGGGGCCTGCGGACCCCACTGCCCTCCATGAGGACACTCTGCTGCACAAAGAGCCCTGGAGGCTGCAGATAATGTGGCCCCCTAGCACATGTGTGCAGGAATGAGTGGATCACAGAGCTTCCAATCCATCTTCTCATCTTCCCAACATCCACTTGGAACGGAATGATGGCATAATGGCCAAAGACCTGGAGGCAGGGAGGGTGCACCTTTGTTGTTCAGAAACATTTGTTGATAGGAACATGTTCCAACCAGACCAAACAGGTAGGAAGAGCTGCCCATGGACTGGGGGCATCTTGATATAAGAGCTTCTACTTAGCTGGGATCTGCCCAAGAAAGGCCAAGGCCAAAATGGCAACAGTAGGGATTCTACCTCCCTGTGTTCAAACCCAGCTGTGCTGCCTGCTACCTGGGTGACCCTGAAGCACATTTGTTAATCTCTCTGTGGCTCAGGGTTCTCACCTATGAGATGAAGATGATAGAGATGGTGCCTAATTCATGCATGGACTCCATGAGTTAATATATAGACCGAGCTTAGAACAGAGGAGCCCATAGCACATGTCATGTCTTGGAGCTCTGGGCCCAGGTCTGATGATGCTGACTGTGCTCTCATCCTGACCTTTCCTGAATCCCTCTGCCTTCAAGGCTTCACCCAAGGCAATCCCAGCCTGGCTGTCAGCAGCATGGGAGTCATAGGGCTGGAGTCTCGTGGCCAAGCCATCTCTAGAACCACTCATCTTTCCTGATGTGGGCCCAGGAATTCTCTGCTTTCCAACACCCACTCCAGGCCACCCACTCAAGTGGGCAGCTCAACTATTCATTTTCCCCGTAGCTGTCCTGAAGACAGGACAGCAAAGTTCAGGCAAGCTTCAAAGACTTTCTTTGAGATTCCAGATGACATGGCTTCAAGAACCATTAAATTTATCTCTGTATCCCTCCAACCTTCCTTGATATAGCTGGTATGATACCATACCAGCTGAGCTGACGGAGGGGCTCAAGTGTTCCCAAGCCAGGGACATGCATCCCCATACCATATGATCCATCACACCAGAAGGAAACAGGAGCCCCAGGGCAACTTCACTGCAAGTGAGGAGCTCAGGGTCAAGAGAGATCATTCGTCCAAAGTCACAGCACTGTCAGTACTCAGTGGCCCGAGTCTTGCCCACAAACTTCACAGCCAGTGAGCGAAGGGGTCTGTTTGCATTTTTGGAAGTGAAGAAGCATTAGAAGATTCATGAATTGGGGGCCCCTGGGGAGCTCAGTCAGTTAAACATTCAACTCTTGGTTTTGACTTAGGTCATGTTCTCAGGATGCATTGCAGGCTCCTGAGATTGAGCCCTACATCGGACTCCATGCTTAGCGGGGAGTCTGTTTGAGATTCTCTCTCTCCCTGTGCCCCTCCTCTCCCTAAAAAAAAAAAAAAATCTTTAAGAAAACTCGTGAATTGGGGTATTCTTTGTCATTCTGAGGTCAAGGAAGGTTTTGCAGTCCTTCCACATTTAGGGAGCATCTCGGTGTCACCAATGGCTTGGTCAGACCCAGCATGATTCAAAGATGAGATCTCTGACCTCAGTTCCGGGGAAAGCCCAGCAGGGGAATGACCACTTGACTCCACAAAGGGACAAAGAGATTCTGCATCTGAGAAGGGATTACTTGGGGAAGACTGACATGAGAACAATAACTCTGAAGGCTCACTGGAAGGACATAACTTATGTCAAGTGTCCACACACGCTGTGCACACAGGGAAACGAAACAGCGCTGACACTGAGAGACTGACCCCCACATGCCAGGCGTTGTCCTGAGAACATAAATTCTCACAACAACTCTGTGAGCTGTGCACACTTATCCTCTTTTTACCAACAAAGATACCAAAGCACAGAGAGGATAAGTAACCTGCCCAAAGTCACAAAGCTGGTGAGGGGTAGAGCTGAGATCCTAACCTGGGTGTTGGTCTCGGGGACTTTGCTTTGAATCACTTGACCAGGCATCAGAAGCACCCAGATGGCTCATTAAAGTACAGAGGGCTGAGCTGCTGCACCCCAGAGTTTCAGATTTGGAAGGAACTGGTCTGGTCAAGAACCACACTTTGAGGAGCTTGAAAGGGAGCACTTTGAGCTGTGGCCTGTCACCAAATAAACCCTAATCATCACAGTTTTCAGACATTAGCTCTACCGCTTTCCACACAGAACATAATTCCTTTTCATATTGTTAAAGAGGCAGACTCTGAGTGACAGCTAACTCCAGAAGCTAACTGGACTGGAACTGTCCCTACTTGGAAAGGCTGAATTATGTAAAAGAAAAGGTTTGGGTCTCTGAATGTCATTTGAAGGAGCATGGCCATCAACCTGTGAGGAGTTCAGTGAGGGAAGGATGCAGAGGTAACAGTCTCCAATTTTCTTGTTTCCTGTTTCCCTTAAAGGAAATTCATCGTGTGGTGGCTCACAACCCAGCTGAATGTTTTCTCCAGCTATAGAAAGCAGCTGGGTTGCCCAAAATGAGATTCTTCATTTCAAAGAGGAAAGGTGTGATTTTGAAGTTACTGAAGAAAAAAGATGATTCTTATCAGGAGAGAATATTGGGCTATTTGGGGCTTGAAATCATTTTAACGTAGATGAATATGTTTCCTGTATATTTTTATAAAATCAAGCTCCCTTTTATTCCAGGGCTGGTAGGTCCAGAGAGTTCTGGATCAAAATCTCACAGAAAATAAGTGCTCCCACACACTCAGGGCTTGGGTCTACTTGGGAAGAGGACCATCCTGCCTGACTCCCTATCCCAGGACTCTAAGCTTTGGGGACATTCTCCTGAGTTCCCCTAAAACAAGTCTGGACTTTGGTTCTACTGCAAGGAGGTCACAGGCTTCAAAGCTAGGAAACTTAGGCTCCAAAGCCTTCCTGCTGCAGTCAGCTGGGTAATAATTATTAAACCTTTTAATCTGTAGAACAGAAAGTAATAATACTTTGTCCCAAATACTGCTACATGAATTAAATGAGATATTGGCTGACATCAATTTAGCACCAGTTGCAGGCACTGTTCCAAGTGTTTGCAATGCATATCCTTCTCCAAGCCTTACAAAAGCCTCGTGAAACAGGTGCCACTGTAATCCCATTGAAGAGGGGAGGACACAGGCCCAGAGAGGTTTTGTAACCTACTCAAAATCCCACCATGCAGGAGTGGCGGTGCTGGGATGCAGACCTATGCAGTCTGGCACTAGAACCCACACACCCACTGCAATGCCCTACACCACAAGTGCTACACCTCACTGCACCACTCCATCCCACTCCATCCCACTCCACACTGCGCCACACTGTACTACGCTGCAGCTGAGGCTATTCCGTGACGTTCCGTTTGGAGTTCACTCTTCTGTTACAGAATCACATTTTCTTATCCCTTTTTAATCTCATGATGGAATTCTTTGGTATGAGACCCTTTGTTATTTTGCAGATCAACAATAATGATTGGGATGAAATATGACCATTTGGTAATGCCAGGTCTATAGGATATAGTGGCATAAGAAAGAGCTACTGTCCTTAAGCAAACATAGAATGTTTACCCAGGTGGATCACAAACGGGCCACAGAGTGGAAGACACAACAGATTACTTTCTCTTTATACAACAAAGCAAAACTGGCAATGAGTGACAAATAACAAAGTCACATCTACTTAAGGGTTGAGAACATTGTTTGAAATAATTAATTGTTCTGAATACGGAATCAAAATGACAAATTATTTACAAAACAATCACGCTGAGAAAGTGGCATATGACAAATGCAAAAATGTTGGCAATCTCAGTTCAAAGAAAAAAATGTATGAATAGTAACAAAGCAGAAGTTAATGACTCTGGGAAGCACTAAATTAATAACAGAGTTTAGTCTATCAAATAACAAAATTAGAGGCAACCACTTGGAAATCTTGTTTCTAAAAAGAGAAAGCAAAACAAACAAACAAAAAAGAGATAGAGAGAGAGAGTGCACACAAAATCCAGCAGGTAAAACTAAAGTGAATGAGAAGACATATAGACATGAAGGATGTTAAAACTTATATAGTTGAATGTATGGCAGCACACATATTTGAAAGCATCAATGAAATATATAACTTAAATGAAAAGGTATAAATTAACAAAATTGACCCAAGAGAAAAAGATTAGATTATTAAAGAAGAAACTGATAAAGTTTCTTCAAAGAATCTCTTCCTGAAAAACTAGGTTGAGACTGTTTTACTAGTGAATTCTTTTGATGCTTTAATTATCAACTAATGTTACAGAAACTACTCTACAAAGAGTAAAAGATGAAAAGAGATAAAAGTATGGGTTAAACACAAAAAAATGCTAGACTAATTTCATCTATGGATCTAAGTATATAAACATTAAACAAGATACAAATGAATCAAATTTAACAACATATAAAAATATTCCATAAAACCCAAGGAAGATATATCCCAGGAAGGTAAGGATGGCTTAACATAAGACATTCTAATATTATAGCACATCTAATAATTGATTGCCAGGTAACAGAAAAGCATCAATAGCTTAATAAAAATCAGAAGATATTTTCTGCATTGCAGATAGTCTATTAAAAACCAAGATGGATCACCAAGACAGCATAGTACTAGCACAAAAATAGACACAGAGACCAATGAAACAGACTAGAGAGCCCAGAAAGGAACCCTCAACTCTATGGTCAAATAATCTTCGTCAAAGCAGGACAAAATATCCAATGGAAAAAATGACAGTCTCTTCAATAAATGGTGCTGGGGAAATTGGACAGCTATGTGTAGAAGAATAAAACTTGACCATTCTCTTACATCATACACAAAGATAAACTCTAAATGGATGAAAGACGTCAATATGAGACAGGAATCCATCAAAATCCTAGAGGAGAACATAGCAGTAACCTTTTCAACATTGGCTGCAGCAAATTCTTTTAAGACACATCTCCAAAGGCAAAGGATACAAAATCAAAAATGATCTTTTGGGACTTCATCAAGATCAAAAGCTTCTGTACAGCAAAGGAAACAGTCAACAAAACTAAGAGGCAACCCACAGAATGGGAGAAGATACTTGCAAATGACACTACAGATAAAGGGCTGATATCCAAGATCTCTAAAGAAATTCTCAAACTCAACACCTAAAAAGCAAATAATTCAGTCAAAAAATGGGCAGGAGGCATGAACAGACACTTCTCCAAAGAAGACATACAAAAGGCTAACAGATACATGAAAAAATGTTCATCATCATTAGCCAACAGGGACATTCAAATCAAAACCACACTTAGAATGGCACAAATTGACAAGTCAAGAAACATCAAGTGTTGGAGAGGATATGGAGAAAGGGGAACACTCTTACACTGTTGGTGGGAATGCAAGGTGGACAGCCACTTTGGAAAATAGTGTGGAGGTTCCTCAAAAAGTTAAAAATAGAGCTACCCTATGACCCAACAATTGCACTACTGGGTATTTAGTCCAAAGATGCAGATATAGTGAAAAGAAGGGGTACATGAATCCCAATGTTCATAGCAGTAATGTCTACAATGGCCAAAGTTCGGGAGACACTGAGACGCCCTTCAACAGACAAACAGATAAAGAAGATGTGGTGTATATATACAATGGAATGTTATTCAGCCATCATAAAGAATGAATACCTACCATTTGCATTGACCTGGATGGAACTGGAGGGGATTATGTTAAGTGAAATAAGTCAAGCAGAGAAAGACAATTATGATGTGGTTTCACTCATGTGTAGAACATAAGCAATAGCACAGAGGACCATAGGGGAAGGGAGGGAAATCCAAAGGGGGAGAAATCAGAGAGGGAGAGGAAACATAAGAGACTAGGACACCGGGGACAAAATCTGAGGGTTTCAGGGGGGAGGTGGGTGCAGTGAGTGGGTAATAGGGTGATGGGTATTGAGGACGGCATGTGCTGTGATGAGCACTGGGTGTTATATTTAACTAATGAATCGCTGAACACTACATCAAAAACTAATTATGTACTATACAGTGGCGAACTTAACATAATAAAAAAAAGCCTTAAATAAATTTGTATTCTTTGACCTATTGTTTCCATTTCTGGGGCACTAAACCACATGAATAATTAGAGAGTTGAGTAATGATTTATGGAGAGGATTATTCATCTCAAGTTCTCAAATTGCAGTGTTTCACTAATAAACACTGGAAACAATCCAAACATCCAGAAAATAAAGGAACAATGAAACAGACCATGGTAACTCAAAAAATATTGTACGATTATTAAAATTATCATGCCAAATAATTTCAATGCCTTGTTCACAACGTAATGTTACAATATAATCAGCATATAGAAAATTATACATGGAATGAAGTAAATGTGTGTGTGTCTAAGATTATATGATTAAAAATAATAGCAAGAAAAATTAAAAGTTGTTAGAATCTTTATCCAGAAATGGTAAAATATAGAAGTTTAATGCTCTTATTTTCCACATTCTTCCATATTGTACACAATGGGTATCATAATCAGAAGAATCAAGTAAGTCAACAGGAAAGTTAAAATATTCATGGGGGAATGGGTGGCACAGGTAATGAGAATTAAGAAACACACTGTGGTGAGCACTGGAAGTGTTGAATCACCATTTTGTACACCTGAAACTAATGCTACACTGTACATTAACTGGAACTTAGATACAAACTTTAAAGAAAAAGATTTATGAAAGAGGTATTTGTTTTGATATCATTCACAGTGAAAACTCAAAAGGTTAAGACATTCAGTAACTACAACATCGCAGGGCACCTTTCTGATAGAATTACAATGTTACTGCTGAATGTTTACTGACACTACCAGTGTGCTTACGAAGAGTCTTCAGTGAGATACAGAAATGACTTTGATATGGTGGAGATTTTCTAAAAGCCAAACACAAAGTTGGGTACAGTATTAATCTCTATTGGATAACAGATATATAGAAACACAGAAAGAAACAGACCAAAAGGCTCAAAGTAACTGCCTCCCCTATTACATCAGAATTTCAAGTGGTTTTACTTCCTTCTCTATGTTTTTCAAATGTTCTGAGCTGAGCACAAGATATTCCTACAAAAGAACAAAATGGATGTAAGTTGTCTGTGAAGTGTATGCCCCAAGAACAGTGATGGACTGGGAGCCCCCCAACCAATCTGTCCTGGCCCGCTAGCTCACCCGGAATGGATGCCCCCTACCCCCAGGCAAATGAACCACGTGCTGATGGCCCCACGTGGCCCCTGTCTTCTCACACCTCTGCCTACAATTTTCATCCAAGTTCCTTTCTTCTTTCTCAATTCAGGAGAAACAGCTAATTAATATGTTTTTAAAATATCCTTTGGAAGCATAAAATGTCACATAAATGTTCAACTCCCACATGTTCTATGATGTGTGTTTGATTAAATTTGCAGCGTAAGTGTTAATTCCTACATTTACTTCCCTGTCTTGCCTTCCAGGGGTCTGTTCTAGAAGTCTTCCCACTACTTCCTCCAGCCTCTGCATTTCAAAGCAATTGCTTGCATGGAAACACAGTTCTGCACTCTTTAGGTTTTTTATTTTTTATTTTTTTTCTCACAAGCTCAGTTGTCTCTGTCTTTGAAGGTAAATGAGAAATATGATAAAAACAGAGAAAATGAGATTCTTACACTCAGGTGAAATAGCTGTGGGTCTCACGTAACCAGAATACCATCAGTGCCCACAGAGATCAATGAAAAGTTTCCATTTGATATACCTCCCTGTGGTGGACACCCATTATCCATCTTCCTGGAGCGTGGCTTTGAAAATAAGGCAGCTACTGAGTTACATATCCTCTAGCCAGGTCCAAGACTCTGGAAAAATCCAACTGATGGTAAGAAGCCTCTGGGGAGCCATGGCTTACCTTCTTGGCTGGCTTGGGGCCAGTGGTGGGCCTGGGTACTATGCCGTTGGTCAGCACCAGGCTTCTAAGCTTTGTTACTGCAGGTGAACCCCTGCCTGGGAATCTAGGCATTGGGAATCCAGGTTCCTGGGTCTTCAAATCAGTTCTGCCTTCAAGTTGCTCTGTGACTTGGGCAGTTCATCTCAGTGACCTTGTCATCTCGTTCCCTGCAAAACTGCTTCTCCTCTGGCACTCCCTATCTCAGCATCTGATGTGCAGGACACCAGGACTTATCTTGATTCCTCCTCCCCTGGACACTGTGCCCCACCATTCACCAAGCGAACCCATCTGCTTATCCCTGTGCCCACTGCCACTACTCTAATCCAAGCTCCCATCTCTATACTGGACCAGTGCAGTCTCTCTGGGTTTGACTGGGGTCAAATATTTTCTCCACATGGCAGCCCAAGTCTTTTTTTTTTTTTAAAGTAGGCTCCATGGAGCCCAATGCATGCTTGAACTCAGGACCAGGAGATCATGATCTGAGCCGAGATCAAGGGTGGACACTTAACTGACTGAGCCACGCAGTCCTCTTTTTCTCAAGTGCATGGCTTATCCCATTGTGCCTTACTTCCACTTGTGGAGGACTGCTCAGGACTCTTGAATATAGCTAAGCCTCCACAGGTGCTCTTGCTCCCCATCAGGGTTTGTGAGAAGTCAACCCCAGGCAGGATCCAGCCCACAAATGGAAAGCTCCTTCCTTCCTTCCTTCCTTCCTTCCTTCCTTCCTTCCTTCCTTCCTTCCTTCCTTCCTTCCTTTCTTTTTTCCTTCCTTCCTTCCTTGCCAAATGGTTTCCAATATTTAAAAATCAAGAAATACAACATAAATACTGGGATCCTAACTTCTCCTGGAAATCAGAAAATCTATTAGCTGTAGCCCAGCATCTGGTGTGGAAACAGCAGCAGCTGGTCTCACTGGACGGGGCTTGGCCCCTAAGCCACCACAGGACCACTAAGCCCCTCATCTTGCCCACACTTCATTGTACCTCATGGCATGTGGGGGTCCTTGCTCTCGGAATGTGGACCCTCTTACCTTCCCAGTGCCTCCCTCCTCTCTCCCTCTCAATGCCCCATCCCCCTGGGGCTTCGGCTCTGGACAAATGACAGGGCCTTCACTTATACCTTCCCTCCACCTGGAACAGTCTCTTGCCTCTGCCACTCTCTCCCTCCATCAGCCTGACCTGGGTAAGTCCTACTAATCCTCAAGGCATGAGTTTCAATGTCACTTCTAGAGGAAAACCAACCATTCTGGGCACCCTTCTCTAGGACAGTGCTCTACCTTCCTTCTCCCCATCATGCTCGTGACCTCTGGTTACTTGCCTTTCCTGTGAATTCCCCAAGGGCAAGGACTAGTCTGATCTCCTCTGTGCACAGCCACCAAAAACCAGCCCAACACATGGCACAGAGCACCTTTCAAATATTTGCTGAATGAGGGAGTTAACTTGCCAGCCCTGGATTTCATGTACATACACGTCAGTAAGACAGAATTTACCAGAGGGAAAAGACACAGAAGCAAACAGAAATGACAACATGGGACAGGTACCTGCTGCATAAGGTGTCTGTTCCAGGGACATGCGGAACAGTGTCATTGTTTGCCAGAGATGTTCCCCAGAGGAAGTCATGCTGGAGTGGAGCCTGGGGACTTGGAAGCATGCCTGCTACCGAGGAGGACTCTGGCTCACGGAAGTGGTGAGCTGCCCACGGTTACAGGGTCTATGCAGACCACAAACATCATAAATGTCAGAATATACCCAGTTCACGCACATGCCCAAAGCTGCTGCTCCAGCACCCAACTCAGTATTCAAGAATGTGTTGAATGAGTAAAGGAGTGAGTGAATGAAGAGACAAGACAGAGGTTTAAGAAAGACCGAAGGACAGGTTACGGATGGAATATTTGCGCCTCCCCCACCCCAATTCACATGTTGAAACCTAGCCCCAAGGTGATGATGTTAGCATGTGGAGCCTCCGGGAGGTGATTAGGTCATGAGGGTGGAGCCCCCACCAGCAGGATGAATGCTTTTGTCCAAAAAGACCTGAAAAAGAGAATCTCTCTCCCCATTTGAGGACAGAATGAGAAGGCAGCGGCCCACAAGGCAGGAAGTGGGCCCTCTCCAGATATGGTCCCCTGATCTCAGACTTCCCGCCTCCAGAACTATGAGGGGTACAAACTATCTTGTTTGTAAGCTGCCCAGCCTGTGGTATTTGCTACAACCGCCTGAGCTCCCAGTGGCAGGAAGAACCCAAAGCTGATGTGAGGCATGTGATGAGGAGCTGGAACTTATCTTGAAAGAGAACAGCTTAGCCTCTATGGGGGCAGATGTTTGTTTACTTCTTACTCCGAGGACCACAGTCCTATTTGTTGACTTTAAAATACACTTTTACATTTAAGGGGTAGAGGCTGCCATTGTTACATCACTTTTGTCACACATTTGACACATGGGGAAAGGCATGAGGAGGGCATGGAGCTTTCCTTCCTTCTCCCAAATGTCACTCTCCCACAACTGTCCATGCTCATCAACCTGGAAGCTCTCTGAACCCCATCCTTTGTGGGGGGTTGTGGAGGCTGCATTACAAAGGCAGGGTTGTTGAGATCACTGGCCATTGGCGACTGACACACTGTCAAACGTCACACATAAAACGTTGACTTTTAGAATATTAAAATAAGAGTCTCTTTAATATGGGATCTCACTTGGGTAAGGAGACTGTTTCCACTATGCTCGCATTAATTATAGAAATCATCACGCATGTGACAAGCACAAATGTAAGGTGTGAGTTGTTTTGTTTTAGCAAAAGAGAAAAACAAAACAGCCACCATAATAATCCAAAAGGGCTGATAATGAAAGATGAGAAGATGTTTCCTCAGTGACCGGGATCAGGTCAAGTAAAAAAAGGCCTACACAACACACTTCAAAAATGGTTAAAATCCTAAATTTTATGCATATTTTAACATAATAAGAAGTGTCAGCAAACACTCGAAAATATTTTTAAGTGATAAATGCCATCCAGCTCCCATTATCTTGCCAGGCTTGACTCCTCAGCTTGCAAAACCTTCCCTGAATGAGTCAGGAGCTAGCGTCAGGGTCACTGAGGCTCAGACGAAAGGGGCCCTATATCTCCCTACCTAAGCTCTTACTGTCTTATTGTGAATTATAAAAAGAAACATATATTTTGGTCTTCCTCATTCCTGACACAGAGCATCTAAAACCCTTGCAATTTCCTAAGAGATAGGTATAATAAAGATGTCTTGATATTCATAAAAACCCCTTTAAGCCACACCTGAGTTTATGTTAATGAAGTGACTTTTGGAAAGCATCTAAGGATGGGGGCTGGATGCCACAGAGCCAATCAACTGAGTGACCTGAAACCTCCACAGAGGGCAAAGGGCTGGAGACTGAGTTCCCTTGATGATGGCCAGTGATCTCAACAATGCTGCCCTTGATTTTTGGTTTTTTAACTTAATTTAATTTAATTTTTTCAGTACCAGTGATCCATCTCCTCCCTCCCTCCAATCTTCCAGTGAAGGTGGGAAGGCCATGCCCTTCTTCCCTCATCCTGGTGGGACACACAGGAAGCAAGTTTGTGGACTCCATCTCCTCCTTCTCTCCCCAGGACCACTGCCTCAGTCCCTCTCTCCAGTCTCTGCCGGGTCCTCCCCTCCCTTCTGGCCCTTCCCCGCCGAGTCCACATGTCCATACCATCTCTACCTCCAGAGCCACCTTCTTTTTTTTTTTTTTGATTTATTTTTCATTTATTTTCAGCATAACAGTATTCATTATTTTTGCACCACACCCTGTGCTCCATGCAATCAGTGCCCTCTATAATACCCACCACCTGGTACCCCAACCTCCCACCCTCCATCCCTTCAAAACCCTCAGATTGTTTTTCAGAGTCCATAGTCTCTCATGGTTGACCTCCCCTTCCAATTTCCCCCAACTCCCTTCTCCTCTCTATCTCCCCATGTCCTCCATGCTATTTGTTATGCTCCACAAATAAGTGAAACCATATGATAATTGACTCTCTCTGCCAGAGCCACCTTCTAACTTGGAGCTGGCCATGTCACTTCCCTAATCAAGTGCCACTGGGCTCCCCAGTCCCCCAGGATGAAGTCTACTGAGGCTCAATGAACAGGCACCTCACCTCTCATGCTCCCCACACAGGCTTTCCCCTAGAACTTCAAGGTACTTGAATCCTGGCAGGGCTAGTCCTCATTGCAGGCTTTTTCTCCCATTACTCCCTTATGCAATGTCTTCTCTCCAAACCCCATCATCACCTGCCTAACTCCTGCTCAACTACACAGCTCTGTCTAGAGGCCACCTCTTCTGGGAGGCCTTCCTTGATCCCACTCTCCCCACCCCAACCTGGGTGAGGCTTTCCTCCTTGCCAAGGCCACACAGCAAGTCAGCTGTTGAACTGGGATTCAAAGTCAGACCCTCCCACTTCCCAAAACAGAAGACTGTGCAACCACATATGTATGCAGGAAAGAAAGAGCGAGGTAGAGCAAAGCAAAACATCTTGGAAAGATGTCCCAGCTATAGTAAATGAAAACAGCATGATGCTGAACAATGTGCATGGCATGGTTCCATTTAAAAAATGTATATATGTTTATATAGGTTTGTATAAGCAAAGAAGAAAGTCTCAATAAATACAAATTGAGCTGCTGACAACAGCTATTAGGTGAGCGGATCTGAACATTGTGTAAGGTTTGAATTTGTTATGTGTTTTTTATGTTCTAAAAACAAAACAAAACAAAAACGAAAAAACAAATGCAAATCAAAGGAACTCAGCAGCTGTCTCCCAATAATAAGTGAAAGGCCTGAGCACTCAGGAATTCTAAGCCTTTGGACGCAGGGCTCACCTCCAACTACCCTTGGTCCTGGAAGGGACACGGGGAACTGAGAGGACAGCATGAAATAAGAAGGGTCAAGGTGGGCTGGCAAGCCACACTTACCTTTCCCAGCAGCTCAGGCAGGCCCAGCACTTGCCCGGCGAACACACCGATGCAGATGAAGATGGCAGTCACCTGCCCCAGAGAGCCACGGATCTCCTTGGGTGAGATCTCGTTCAGGTACATGGGGAGCGCACTGAGGGCAATGCCTGTGAAGGAAGCATGGCAGCCGTGAGAGGACAGTCTTCTCCAAGGGAGGAGTACCATGGTCAGTGTGAGGGCCGTCATCCTCAAGGGAGACTGGTCAGAGCCCTTCCCTCTTCCACATGCCCTCTCGAGAACAGCAGCGTAGCCACAATGCCACTCGGCATTCTGCACGGACTGCCCATGCTTTCACATGCCCTGTATTATTTCATCCTTAAAGTACGCATGGGAGGTAGATTTCATAGAAGGGGAAATAGATGATGATGGTGGTGGGGATGGTGGTGATGATGATGATGGTGATGGGGGTGATGGTGGCAATGGGAGTGAGGTGATGGTCGTGGTGATGGGATGGGGGTGATGGCTGTGGAGGAGGATGTGGTGGTGATGGTGGTAATGGAGGTGATAGTGGTGGTAGTGGTGATGGTGATGGAGGTGAAGGTGGTGGAGGGGATGCTGGAGGTGATGGTGGGGGTGACGGCCGTGGAGAAGGGTGTGGCGGTGACGATGGTAATGGAGGTGGTGGATGTGAAGGTGATGGTGGAGGGGGTGTCAGTGATAGTAAAGGTGGTGTTAACAGCCAACATACCCGGAGCTTACCAAGTAGCAGGGATCCTTCTTATCTCTTTACATATATTATACGTTTTTATAGTAACCCATTGAAGCAAATGTATTATTATTATCCTTATTCTAAACATAAGGAAGCTGCAGTACAGATGAATAACTTTCCCAAATCACCAAGTGACGTCCAGAGATGCCCAAAGAGATTATTTTGCCCCGAAGATCAGGTCTCTGATTCTTGAACTCGAGCTCTTCCCACTAGCTAGCAGTGCCTCTATGTACATCAGGGCACTCAGGTCGAGCAGATACTGTATTACCCAGTTTACAGCATTTTATAAGTGCTTGTCAGTTTCAAGAAAGTTTTCCACCTGCAGCTGGGTGGAAAAGCCCTTTACAGGCCTGCCAATGTATACAGATGCACTTGTCCCAGGCTGACTCACAGCCTGTTGGGAACACAGAGCCTCATTTCATAGGCCTTCCCCTTCCTTGAGGTGCACGGCCTGATGGTGCACAAGGAGTGGTCAGGGGCACACTCCCTCACACAGGGCTAGCTTAGCTGCCCCAGTCCTCCTAGAGTCCGATTTGAGCAGCAGCTCTCAGCTTGTGAAAAGCAGAAGGGACCTCAGAAAATATTCTCTAGGGAAATCAGAGATGCTGAAGGAAATACTTTAGGGACAACTGGAAATGTACATTTTCCTACAGGGGTGCAAAAAAATTTTAGTCCAGTCCAAAACATTTTACTAAACAGAATAGTCTTAATTTTTGAAAATGAAAATATGACCCACATCTTTAAATTGTACAATGTGGTCCGGGGAATGATCACAAAATGCACACAGCTGTGCAACCCCCAGCTAGGTCAAGAATCAACCAACACTACCAGCATCCCAGAAGCCCCCCACCCTGTGCTTCCTCAGAAGCCTCATCCTCCCCCTTCTCCCCAGAGGCCCCCGCCAGCCTGACTGCTATCACCAATGCTCCATGTGTGGAACCATAGCCGGTGCATTTCTTTTGTCTCTCATCTCTTCGTGTTTTTCATGGGTGTGAAATGCATCCATGTTGTAGCATGCGTGTAACTGCAATTTATTTGTTTTTATTGCATTGTAATAGTTCCAGTTATGAGTATATCCCACTTCATCCACCATCCTATTGATGGACGCCCTTGCATTTTCCAGTTTAGGATCAACACTAATAGGGCCCCATAAACATTCTTAAGCATTCTTAAGCACCAAACATTTTGGTGCACATGTATGCACATTTATATATCTAAATTGCAACCATAAGATACATTTGTTCAGTTTTAATAGAGCCAATTTCCTGAAATTATCACGCCAATTTACATCTTTATGAGAGATGTATGAAATATACTTTGCTCCACATTTTTGGCTAATATTCAGCATTATTGGTCTTTTTAATTTTTAGCAATCGTGGCTTTAATCTGCATTAAATTACTTATTTAATTACTAATTGCTAATTAGTAATTACTGATGAGAGATTTTATTTTAATTCCAGTATGATTAACATTCAGTGTGACATTAGTTTCAGGTGGACAATATAGTGAATTGACACCCCCATACAACACCCAGCGCTCATCACGACAAGTGCCCTCCTTCATCCGCAGCCCCTATTCCCCACACCCCCACCCACCTCCCCTCTGATAACCATCAGTTGTTCTCTAGAGAGAGTTAAGAGTCTGTTTCTTGGTTTGTCTCTTTTTTTCCTTTTTTTATTTCTCAAATTCCACATATGAGTGAAATTATATGGTATTTGTCCTTCTCTGACTGACTTACTTCGCTTAGCATTATACTCTCTAGCTCCATACATGTCATTGCAAAGGGCAAGATTTTATTCTTTTTGATGGCTGAGTACTATTCCTGTGTGTGTGTGTGTGTGTGTGTGCACACGCGCATGTATTCCACATCTTCTTTATCCATTCATCTACTGAGGGGCACTTGGGCTGCTTCTATAATTTGGCTATTGTAAATAATTCTACTATAAACAGGAGCACATGTATTCCTTTAAATTAGTGTTTTTGTATTGTGGAAGTAAACACTCAGTCTTGTCACTTCTGGATCATAAGAGAGTTCTATTTTTAACTTTTTGAGGAATACTAAAACGATTTTATGTACCTTTTGGCCATTTTTGTGAAGATGCCCATTCCATCTCTTAGCCATTTTTGTAAGAGTTTTTCTGTGTTTTTATGATTGATTTGTAAGAGTTCTTAATGTATTCTGTATATGAACCCTTTGTCGATTTCATTCACTGCAAATATTTTCCTGCTCTCTGTGTTTGTCCTTCATGAATGGTAATTTTTTTGCATGAGGTCTTTAATTTTAATGTATTTCAATTTATCAATTCTTTTACTTTAAACTAATGCTTTTCTGCCTGTTTAAGAAATCTTCTCCTATCCTAAGGTGGTGGAAAGTCTACATAGCACGTTATCTTTTAGAAAACTTCCTGTTTTACCACTCATCTTTAGAGCTGCAATCCACATTTATTTTTTAATGGAATGAAAATGTCAGTGTCAACACAGATGCAGCATTCAGCCTCTTGGATGGTGCAGTCTGTGCTTTATCCCTAAGACAATTCCCCAAGGAGGAGCGGCAGCAGAAAAATACACACACCAACTCTTGACCCATAAACCTCTGCTTTACATAAACAACTAAGCCGTAGAAATAGTAACTAAAGCTATCACTGTAGAAATTCCATGGCTGTACACATAAGCAAAAAGGGTTCTTTTATGGTTGCCAAGATGAGTACTCTCCTTCCTTGTTACCCCAAGAATTGATGTTTCTGGAAAGATGCAACACATAAAAGCATTCTGGTTTAAGCAAATGTCACATACAATTTTCCAAGCCCCAAAACATAGGTGCATATACACAACTGTTCCATTCTTGGAGTCAGCAGCCCCCCTCAGGCTACCACTGGGGCCCGTTCTCATAGAGCACAATTATGACCGAGGACCAGCCTGCAGTTCACAACTGCTGGGAACCCCAGCTGATATTATTTGCTGAAAAGACACCCCTTCCCTTCAGCTCTCCAGATACCACTTTGCCATAGGTTAGTGCCCATATATGTATGGGTCAACTTCAGAAGTCTCATTTCTCTTTCATTGATCTATTTTTCTGTCTTTGCCCCAATCTGTACTGTCTGAACCACTGTAACTCTCTAAGTGTTGATATCCAGTAGATTAAGTGTTCCAATTTTTCTTCTGGAAGATGATCTGATGAATTCTCAGAACTACGCATTTTCATATACATTTTAGAAGCAGCCTGCAATTTCCATTTTACAAAACCTGCTTGGATTTGCTTGGGTTTGTGCTGTATCTACGGATCAATAAAGAGGGAAAACCTTCATAATGTGGAGTCTTCCAATTCATGAACACAGACTACCCCCTATTTATGTGTCTAATTTCTCTCCACAATATTTTATAGATTTTTTGTAGATAATACAGAGATGAGCATTGCGTATTTCCCATTGGACTTATTCTTGGGTAATGGGTTTCTATAACATTTCAGGTGGTATAACTTATATATTTAATTTTCTACACACAAATAAAATTACTTTTAGTTTATTGATCTTACAAAGAAAGGCGACATTGCGTTTAGTATTACAAGCATACAAGTATGATGACCTTTTATCCAGAGACCCTGGCAGCCAAATCCACTCACACATTCTGAGGTTTATTTACAGATTCTTTTAGATGTTTTATACATTCGTGATACCTGTGACAGATGACAGTTTTAGTTCATCTTTACCAAGCTTTATATCTTACATTAAAAAAGTTTTTGTTTGCCTCATTGCATTAGCTAGGACCTCTTGTACTATGATGATTTGGAGTGGTGACAGCATATATCTTGTCTTGCTCTTGAGCTCAGAGAAAAACCTATTAACAGTGTACTCAATATGACTACTGCTATAGGTTTTGGTAGATAACCTTTATTAGTTTAAGAAAATTAGTTGGTTTAGAAAAAAATTGACTAGATGTATTTTTCCTTTTCTTTTTTACCATAAATAGATACTGAACATCATCAAATGACTTTTCTGCATGTATCAAATAATATGATTTTTATCTAAAATGTATTCTGTAAACATGAACTATCTTGATTGATTCTAAAATGTTAATCCAATCTTCCATTGCTGGAAAAACTCAGCTCAGTCTCAACATACTATCTTTTTATGTTTTATTATTGAAATATTGTTAAGTTTATTGTTAAAATTGCTAATTCTCTGTTTAGGATTTTTATATCTATGTTCCTTAACCTGTAATTTTTTTCCTGTAAAGTTCTTATTGGGCTAGCTATCAAAGATACGCTCATCTCATAAAATGAGTTGGGAAGTATTCCCCTGGAAATGTTTATAAGGAGTTGGCATTGTTCTCTTTTAAAGGAAACTTGAATCTCTTTTGATGGAAAGTTTTCAAGTATATGTTCAACTTATTTAATAGACTAGGACTATTAAGATACTATATTTTTTCTCTCACTGCTATTGGTTAACTTTTTTTCTTTCTAGGCATTTGTACCTTTCATTTACATTTTCAAATATTATCACATCATGATATATTCTTTCTCTGTGCTTCAGGATCTATCCATTTAGTTCTTAATTTAGTTATTAATTCCTTCTCTCTTTGTAAACAGTCTCACAAGGTGTTTATCAATGTTATTAAACTCTTCTAGGACTTACTTTAACCTTGCTGATGCTTTCCAATGAAACTCCCTTTTCTAACTTCTTAAGATGAAATCTTAGATTATTTTTAGCCTTTCCTGTTTTAAATATTTGCACTTGAGGTTATAAATTTTACATGAAATATGGCTTTAAAATATCATGTAGTATTTTAATTATCATTTAATTCAAACGACTTGAAAAATTCCATTGTGATTTCTTTTTGCCCCTTCAGTTACTTGGAAACACACATTCATTACTTAGTGTGTGCTACTTACATCTAAATTTCCAAACTTATGAGGATTTTATCTCTATATTTTTGTAACTAGCTTCTAACTCAATTCTGTTATGGTCAGGGAACACAGTCCAACTTTAATCTTCTGAAATGTGTTAAGATTTGCATTATGACTCATCAAATGGTGAATTTTTATAAATGGCCCATGAATGCAGAAAAGGAGTGTGTGTTATACGGTCCTAAGACTTAGTGTTCCATATATGTTAATAAGCTCATATGTATCCATTGTGTCGCTCAAACCTCCTACTGCTGTTTTTGTCCACTTGTTCTATCAGATACTGAGACCATATTTCTCATTTTCGTTTGGCTAATTTTCAGTTTATACTCATTTTCAGTTTATACATTGTGACGCTCTATATGAAGTGCATATCAGCTTTAGAATTGTAATCCTGATGAACTGAGAGCTTCTCTCATTTCTGGTTACCCTTCTTGCCTTAAGATCTACTTAGTCTGTTAGCAGTGCTGCTGTACTGGATTTACAGACGTGGGTTTTGCCCATCATCTTAGTTTCAGTCTTCCTATATCTTTATATCTAAGGTACAAACAGCATATACACATGTATTTGTTTTATCCAATGTAATCATTATTCCTTTTAATTGGAGTACTGCATACTTGTGTTTAAATACAACATCCTACCATTGGCTGTTCTATGTGGCACTCTTCTATATCCTGTGTTTTCTTTTTTAATTCCTTATTTAAATTCAATTTAGTTGGAATATTTTCTCTCCTCTTTTGCTTTCTTCAGGATTACTTTTTTTTTTAAGTCATTTGATTGTTCTATGTTATTTTCTCTTCTTTTAATAATTGCTCCAAAGATCATTTCATGAATCTGTGTCTTAGTTAAATCTGATATGAATTAGTACTTTTAGTATTTCCGGGGTAATGCTAATAATTTAATACACACCAACTTTAATTACTATCTTCTTGATTTGTATGCTATTTTAATTGTGTATTTTAATTTTTTCTGTCTTTTTTCTTTTTACACACACACATACATACAGAGACACACACACAAACTCAGAGACATGCACATACACAGAAACACACAGACACACACACACAGACTCAAACAGATACATACGCATATATGCACAACTGCAGAAGCACACATACACACAGACTTAGGCACACACAGAGACACACAGATACATACTCATACAATCACAGACTCAGACAAACACACAAACACACAGTCCCAGACACATACACACATATCCAGACACATACACATAGACTCAGACACATACATACATATACAGATACACAGACTCAAACACACACAGACACAGACACATATATGCATACATGCAGAAACACACCAACACATAGACATACACATAGACAGAGACATGCACACACACAGAAATACACAGACTCAGACACACACAGAAACACACATACACAGACATGCAGGTACACAGAAACACACAGATTCAAACACAGAGAGACATACACAGACACATGTATGCACACACACAAAGAAACACACACACAGACACACACACAGACATATACACACATACAGACATGCACACATGCAGAAACACACATACACAGACCCAGACACACACAGAATCAGACACATATACACATACACAGACACACACACAGACTCAAACACAGAGACATATATGCACAGATGCAGAAACACACAGGCACACAGACATACACAAACACAGAGACATGCACAGACATAGAAACACACAGACACACACGCACCCCTGTACAGTATCTGAACGTTGTCAGGTAGCTTTGAGGAAACAGAAGCTCAGAGGGGTAAAGAAGTCTGTCTGAGGTTACCTGGCTGGTAAGCAGCAGGGCTGAGACCAGAATCCACCCTTCTGAACACCTCACATGCTCTTTGTCATGTTATGATTTGACTCAAATCATAATAATAAGTGAATAATAGTATTAGTGTTTTTACTAGTTTCCTACTGCGGCTGTAACAAATTGCCACAAACTTAGCGATGTAAAACACTACAAATTTCTTATCACACAATTCTAGGGGTCATGAGTCTAAAATGGGACTTGGACTACATATGATTCTTCTGGAGGTTCTAGGGGAAAGTCTGTCCCCACCCCTTTCCCAGCTTCCAGAGGTGCCCACACCCACTGGCTTGTAGCCTTGCCCACCCCCAGCCCACCCCTGCATCACTGCAGTCTCTGCTCTCACCTGCTGGTCTCCTTGCTCTGGCTCTGACTCCTCCTTCCTCTTTCACTTATCAGGACCCCTGTGATCTTATGGGACCCACCTGAATAATCCAGGTAAAGACTGTCTCAAGGTCCTTAACTTAATCCTGTCTACAAAGTCCAGTTGCCCCATCAGCTCACATTTGCTGGTTCCAGGGATGAGAATGTGGATGGCTTTGGGGCAGTAAGCAGAATATTGATAAATAACAATTTCTTTATAAGAGTGGCCCACAGCCTTGCTGGGAGCCTGGGCTGGGACATGACTGGGTAGGGCCTTGGGGCATGGTACACATAAGCTGACCCCACCAGACAGGAGGGCCAGTGTTTCTGCCCTATACTCTTATTTCACAGTCTCCTATTCTGTGATGTTTAATGAGTAAACAATACAGCTGTGCATGACATGTGAGCTCCGGAAGCTTCCAGAGAACATTCAAGATAGTAGCTCTAAGATGGGTACAAAAAGGAGCCAAAGCAGAATTTTAGAGCTGGTAGCAACCTCAGGTCCCAGAGTCCAATCCTTACTTTCTAGATGACATTACTAGCTCAGAGAAGTGAAATGATCGTCCCACAGTCACCTGGTAAGTCACTGGTAGAACAGAACTTAAAGCCACATCCTTGACCCTGATTTCATGTTCTTCCCATGTCATATACTTCTCTAAATGCTGCTGCTCAAATGTGTCCACCAGAGACCAGCTAATGTGCTTGCCGAGCTTGTCTATGAGAGAGTTCCTAGTGCAGACCCCTGGGAGTGTGGGTGGTCCTGGGGCAGCTTGGTGAGAACCTGTCCAATGCAGTCTTCCACAAACACAAAACACCTCTGTACCCTTCTAATTTGACCTTAACATCTGCATGGATTTTGCCTCTAACACCGTTGCACCAAGTCTGTTTCAATGTGAAAATGTGTTTCTTTTTTTTTTTTTGCCAAGCTTTTTAGAGAAAGGACACTTGGGGAAGGTGTCCAGGGCTTCTACTATGACTCCAAATACTGCCCACAATCCTGGCTTGAGCAGCACAGCCTTCTGAAAATCCTCCAGGCTTGGGGCGCCTAGGTGGCTCAGTGGGTTAAAGCCTCTGCCTTCGGCTCAGGTCAAGATCCCAGCATCAAAATCAAAAGCTTCTGCACAGCAAAGGAAACAGTCAAAAAAACAAAGAGGCAACCCACGGAATGGGAGAAGATATTTGCAAATGACAGTACAGATAAAAGGTTGATATCCAGGATCTATAATGAACTCCTCAAACTCAACACACACGAAACAGGCAAACATATCAAAAAATGGGCAGAAGATATGAACAGACACTTCTCCAATCAAGACATACAAATGGCTATCAGACACATGAAAAAATGTTCATCATCATTAGCCCTCAGGGAGATTCAAATTAAAACCACATTGAGATATCACCTTACACCAGTTCGAATGGCCAAAATTAACAAAACAGGAAACAGCATGTGTTGGAGAGGATGTGGAGAAAGGGGAACCCTCTTACACTGTTGGTGGGAATGCAAGTTGGTGCAGCCTCTTTGGAGAACAGTGTGGAGATTCCTCAAGAAATTAAAAATAGAGCTTCCCTATGACCCTGCAATTGCACTACTGGGTATTTACCCCAAAGATACAGATGTCGTGAAAAGAAGGGCCATCTGTACCCCAATGTTTATAGCAGAAATGGCCACAGTCGCCAAACTATGGAAAGAACCAAGATGCCCTTCAACGGACGAATGGATAAGGAAGATGTGGTCCATATACACTATGGAGTATTATGCCTCCATCAGAAAGGATGAATACCCAACTTTTGTAGCAACATGGACGGGACTGGAAGAGATTATGCTGAGTGAAATAAGTCAAGCAGAGAGAGTCAATTATCATATGGTTTCACTTATTTGTGGAGCATAACAAATAGCATGGAGGACAAGGGGTGTTAGAGAGGAGAAGGGAGTTGGGGTAAATTGGATGGGGAGGTGAACCACGAGAGACTATGGACTCTGAAAAACAGTCTGAGGGGTTTGAAGTGGCGGGGGGGTGGGAGGTTGGGCTACCAGGTGGTGGGTATTATAGAGGTCACGGATTGCATGGAGCACTGGGTGTGGTGAAAAAAATAATGAATACTGTTTTTCTAAAAATAAATAAATTGAAAAAAAAAAAAAAGATCCCAGGGTCCTGGGATTGAGCCCTATGTCGGGCTCTCTGCTCCGCAGGGAGCCTGCTTCCTCCCCCCTATCTCTCTCTGCCTGCCTCTCTGCCTACTTGTGATCTCTCTCTCTCTGTGTCAAATAAATAAAATCTTAAAAAAAAAAATCTTCCAGGCTTATCACTTGGCTTTAAATTATTTATTATGAGTAGGACAGACAATTCATCTCCTGGCCAGAAATTTTCCCTTATTTCTAACCAAATGCCTTCCTTTAAATGCCTGCAAGCCCCCAGCTCTGCTTTGAGAGGGTCTGACGAGAATAAATGACAGGAAGCCTCCATGTCTTGGCCCACCTCTAATAGGTTGTATTCCAGAAGTCAGAGAGGTCTGGTTTTTTCTCCATTCCTTGTTCTTACTTTTTTTTTTTTCTGTTTCTTTTTGGAAATATCATCAGAAAAGGGGTCTAACAGATATCTGACTTGAATATGGGGCTTTGTAAAAATGGCCTCTCTCAAGTTCAGCTTATTTTTAATTAAGGAAACTCAGAGAGAAACTAAGTGTCACCTTCTCCAGAAGACCTGGAGAGGCAAGACTACTGGAAAGAGGCTAATGGATAAAATGTAAACATGCTGGAAAGGCCGACCCTCCATGGCCTCTCTTGGGAAAGGCCATGCATGCCACATCTCACCTAGCCTTCGTCCTGAGCGGGCAGGGCCTTTGAAACTGGATATCGTAGTCTACACCTGGGATGTATACCTTATTAGCTGAGAATAAAAGGAATAGCACCAAGAATGGCAATGATCCCGTCACCATTCCCGGCGACGAGGAAGGCACCATAGGCCTGGAACGTAGTGTTTTTCACACATACCTGCTATCAGTTAATTTTTGCATCCCACTGAGCGGTGGGGGGTGGGGGGAGGGGCTTTCGATTAAGCCCCTTTGCCAGCCCGGGAAAGAGGCTAGGACTGTGAGGCAGAATGCTGCTGTGTGACCCCACTGGTTCACAGAACCCCTTGAGTCTGCATCCCTAGGGCGTAGGTTCCTCCAACACTGATGGTGCCCCTGGCCAGGGGGCTTGATTTGGTTAATGGGACACTGACAAGCGCCATGAGCAGTGACTTGACAGGTGCTTGCACATGGGGTCCTGCCCTCAGTACCACTCTCTGGCACTCTGGGGATCCCATGGGAAGACTGGGCTGCCCTACGGCAGGCTGAGAGACCACGTGGAGCCAGGATGAGCTGGCCCTGCAGGGATCCCCTGACACCAACCCAGCTGCCAAGAGTCGAATAGATGAGCGAGCCCATGTGAATTCAGCCAGCTGCTGGCTGGGCTGCAGCCCACTGCAGCATGGGAGCGAGCCCAGCAGAGAGCTGCGGCAGTGGCCCACATTAGAACTGCCCCACCAGCCTGCAGAACCCCAAGTTCAGCAGAAGGGTTATTGCTTGAAGCCATTATGCTATGTTTGCTAATGGCTTCAGATAGCAAAACATAACTGATACAAAATAATGAAATCAAGCTAGGTTTTGGGGGACCTAGTTAGTGTAAACACGCAGACCTCAGCCTTAACCACTTCAGTCACATGTCTCTGAGCCTTGGTGTCCTTGATGAAAAATGACAAATTGACAGTCCTTCAGCATTAGCAGGAGATCAGAGCAGAAGAAACCATAAACAGGACTGGTTAACTGCAAAGCACCACATAATCTCCAGGCATTATTCTTACCAAATAACATTTTCTATAGCCAACTCCTTTCTACTTGAATACCAAGACGGAGAAGTAATTTCACCCCGAGTCTGGTTATTACTAATCCTGAATATTTCCCACCAGCAGCAGAAAGGAACAGGAAGTCTTCTCCCCTGACCTTCCTCAGGTCCCCACTCTCCTGCTTACCTCTCCCTGATATATATTTGTTGTTGGGCTCACTCCCAAAAGCCTGGTGCCTGCAGCGTGCAAGAATCAGCAAGGAAAGGAATTAGCCTTTAACAAGCTCACAGGTTCCAACAGCATTTGGCAGATTACATATACATATGTAATACACACACACACACACACACACACACGGCATTTTGTGAACGCTATGACAGTCCTTCACAGTAGGTATTGTCATTTCCATTTTACAAATGGGGAAATTGAGGCTCAGAGCCATTTAAGCAACTTGCCATAGTCAGTAATTGGCAAACAATAGAACTTCAATGCAAAGGCAGGGATTTCTAATCCAAAAGCCTGCAATCTTTCCGCAAATATTACTGACTTGAAATATTTAAAAAGAAAGCAGGGCTGATTGGTTGGTTGGCTGGGTATAAAGACATATTTTGAGGCTCCTGCTCTCTCCCACCCCAGAGCCAGCAGCTGGCTGCACCTCGCTACCTCCTGGCCACCATTTTGTCCCCCAATAGCTCTCTCCCCTGGAAAACTGGCTCCCTGATTCCACTCTTACCCTCCTTTACACTCTTCTCTACACAGAAGCAGGAGGAATCTTACTGAAATACAAAACTAGCTCATGTCACATTCCTCTCAACCCTCCTCTGGCTTCCCATCACCCTTGGCACAAATCCTGCAAGGCCCAACGTGATGTGACTGGCCCCTCTTCAATGTCATCTGCAACCTCTCTCCCCAGCTCACCAAGTCCCAGCCATGCTGTCGCCTAACTCTCCCTTCGATGTGCCAAGCATGAGTTCATCTAAGGGCCAGTGCACTCTTCTCTTGGTCAAGAACCCAATTCCCCTGATAGTTTCTTGGTTCTCCCACTTGGTTCATTTTGATATCTGCTCATATGCTTCCTACACTAAGTGGTCCTCCCTGGCTGCCCTATCTAAAATAGCCCCCACTATCCTCCTGTCCTACTTCAATTTTGTCCTAGGGCTTGCCTATCTACCTTACGTATCCAATTATGTATCCACCCACCCACTAGAATGTAAGCTGCAGTGGTAGGGAGTAGGGGACTTCATTCACCACTGTGTCCCCAGTATGGAGAAGAACGCCAGACACAGAAGGTGCTCCATAATGAATGCTCAGTGAATACATGAAAGAATGAATAAGTCAGAGGTGCAGAGAGGAAACACAACCCTCATTAAAAACTCCCTGGAAACCACAGACAACCTTGGAATATGAATTTTACAGTGAAGTTGACAAAGCAAAAGGCATGACATACTACTGAAGACCATCCAGGTCTCTGGAGTTGACTTGGGTCTCTCCCAGTTAGTTTTTCTCAGTTAGCAGGCCAGAGCCTCTTGTGTGGTTCATCTCATGGGACTGCCCTCCTTTATGCAGACTTCTTGCATCCTTGGTCCCTGGCAACTCAATACTAATAGGAGCCCGGTCATGTGACAGCTCCAAACACCACTCATACTTCCAAACACCCCCGAGGATCATGTCCTGCCCTGCCTTGGTGAAGGCTTACCTCCATCCACGCCCATGATGAAGCGTCCCACAATGAGCATCTCGAAGGCTCCTGCCTGGAAGGAACAGGCCATCAGCAGTGCAGCAGAAATTGCAAACCCATTGTTGACCAGCAGAGTATACTTCCTGGAAAACAAAGGGTGGTTTGATGAGGAGGCCCACCATGAGGACGTCAACCTACCCATCTGAGAAGCAGGGGTCAGGCCTTCAAAATGGAACAGCAGAGCAAGACTCAGGCAGAGTAGAAAGAGCATTAGCCTAAGGGTTAGAAATGGGCCAGAGCCCTAGAAGCCCCCACTTGCCACCTTTGGCTCTGTGACTCTGAGCAAGGTACTTCCTCCCTCTCGGTTCACCACCGGGACTGATTAGGTCATCTTCAAAAGCACTGTCGTGATCCATGAATTACCTGATGCACTACTATATGTATCAATTCTGAGACCTTCACTTAACATTTCTGATATCAAGATGTGTCTTAGAATCCAAGAGTCAGAGCTCGGGCAGGGAAATGGAAACCACCCTAGTACTTTTAACAGAGAGAATTTAACATAGGGAGTTGGTTAGGCAGGCACTGGGAGACTGAGATGTCAAAGGAGGAATCTCTGAAGAGAGGTGCTATCCATTTGGTGCTGACACTTTAGGGGCTTGGAAGAGGGACCCTTAACCCCTGGCTTATCTTCAAGGATGGGCGCTGGCCCACTGGGGCTGCTACTCTGAGGGGCACCATATTCTGGGGAGTAGACATAATCTGGGAACTAGACTCAACTGCCAAGTTCACTGCTGGGACTAGTAGGAAATTCAACCAAACCAAAGGACCAAGCCACTTGTCCCTCCTCCTCTAGTGCCCCTCTTGTCAAAGGGCAGATGAGGCATGCCAATCCTAGCCCCTGCATCATAGAGCAGAGCATCAAGGGTAAATTTGGAGTGGAGAGACAATAGCTTAATAACCAGTGCAGTATCCTATAGCTTTAACTGGCAGGTTTTCTATTCTCCCTCTTTCCTTTCCTTCCTTCTTCCCTTCTCTTCCCTTGCTTTCCCTCTCTTTCTCCCTTCTTCCCTCCCTCCCTCCCTCCTCTGCAGTTCATGTAACAATGCTTCTTACATGTGATGACATCTTCAATTTGATGAAGATGTCACAGCACTAACTGTGAGATTGAACTAATCCCCTTGAATACAGTCAGTCAAACCCCTATGGCAATATTATTAGCTGTTCTGTCCCAGGACTACTCTCACTATTCTGTGAACATATCCCTAAGACCTCCTGGTTGAGAAGCATGACTTGTTTGGAGGCCTGGAGACCCAGGTCCCTGCACCAACTGGAACTTTTTTTTTTTTTTTCAATTTATTTATTTTCAGAAAAACATTTTTCATTATTTTTTCACCACACCCAACTGGAGCTTTTATGAGCTAGGTGACTTTGTACTTGATTGCTCTGTGTTTTCCTTTCCTCACTTATAAAATGATGATAATAGCACATCCTTACTGAACACTGGCTATATGACAAACCCTATTCTAAGTACTTTATATGAATAACTCAACTGATGATCAAAATGATCCTATGAGGTAGGCACTTTATCATCCCTATTTTATAGATAAATTAACCAGGATATAGACAAATTGGAAACTTATTTTAGGTCATACAACTAGTGAATCAAGAAGCTGCAGGAAAACACCATAGCTTCTCACAGGGCACTTTCCCCCTAATGATTCAATGAGTTAACAAATACTAAATTATTTTGTAAACTGCAAGAAACTAGGGACTTGAAAGGGGCTTTGTTATTACTTTTGGGAGTTAGAACCCTTAAATTCCAGGCCAAGGCTCTTTACACAATTTTTACTTATCTCAAACATTTCATTAAACTTTTCTATTTCCTACATCTTCTTAGAGAATCCCAAAGCTAATGACTTTCGTGGCTCAGTGATGATGGTACAAAGACTGCTCATGGCAAAGCTTTCTATGTTGATGAACAACTTCTAACAGTGAACAACTGAAACAATCCAGGTGTCCTTCAGCAATGGACTATTTAAATAAATTATGACACATCTCTATAATGGCACATTGTACACACATTAAAGCACAAGGGGCTTTGTATATTCTATGTGGTAAGATCAAGAAGCTAACATCCTTCCCTTTGAGATCAGGAACACAACAAGGATGCCCACTCTGATCACTCTTGTTCAACATAGTATTAGAAGTACTAGCGCAGTGGCAGTATCATAGCCAATGAGGTTTATCCGAGGCGCGATTATTGCTAATAGAAGTACTAGCAACAGCAATCAGAAAACAAAGAGAAATAAAAGGTATTCAAATTGGCAATGAAGAAGTCAAACTCTCTCTCTTCACAGATGACATGATACTTTATATGGAAAACCCAAAAGACTCCAACCCCAAACTTCCAGAACTCATACAGCAATTCAGTAATGTGGCAGGATACAAAGTAAATGTACAGAAATCAGTGGCTTTCTTATACACTAACAATGAAAACACAGAAAGGGAAATTAGAGAATTGATTCCATTTACTATAGCACCATAAGAACTATGGTTAGGAATAAACCTAACCAAAGAGGTAAAGGATCTGTACTTGAGGAACACTCATGAAGAAACTCAAGAAGACACAAAAAGATGGAAGACCATTCTTTCCAGTCAGAAAAATAAACATTGTTAAAATGTCTATACTGCTAGAGCAATCTATACTTTCAATGCCATTCTGATCAAAATTCCACCAGCATTTCTTCAAAGAGCTGGAGCAAACAATCCTAAAATTTGTATGGAATCAGAAGAGACCCGAATTGCTAAGGAAATGTTAAAAAAGAAAAACAAAACTGGGGGCATCATGTTGCCTGATTTCAAACTTTACTACAAAGCTCTGGTCACCAAGTCAGCATGGTACTGGCATAAAAACAGACACATAGACCAGTGGAAAGAGTAGAGAGCCCAGTTATAGACCCTCAACTCTATGGTCAAATAATCTTCGACAAAGCAGGAAAAAATATCCAGTGGAAAAAAGTCTCTTCGATAAATGATGCTGGGAAAATTGGACATCTATGTGTAGAAGAATGAAACTTGACCATTCTCTTACACCATACACAAAGATAAACTCGAAATGGATAAAAGATCTCAACGTGAGGCAAAAATCCATCAGAATCCTAGAGGAGAACATAGGCCGTAACCTCTCCGATATCAGCTGCAGCAACTTCTTTCAAGATATGTCACCAAAGGCAAAGGAAACAAAAGCAAAAATGAACTTTTGGGACTTCATCAAGATCAAAAGCTTCTGCATAGCAAAGGAAACACTCAACAAAGCAAAGAGGCAACCCATGGAATGGGAGAAGATATTCTCAAATGACAGTACAGACAAAAGGCTGATATCCAAGATCTATAAAGAACTCCTCAAATTCAACACACACAAAGCAGATAATCATGTCAGAAAATGGGCAGAAGACACAAACAGACACTTCTCCAATGAAGACATACAAATGGCTAACAGACAACATGAAAAAATGTTCATCATCACTAGCCATCAGGGAGATTCAAATAAAAACCACATTGAGATACCACCTTACACCACTTAGAATGGCCAAAATTAACAAGATGGTAAATAATGTATGTTGGAGAGGATGTGGAGAAAGAGGAACCCTCTTACACTGTTGGTAGGAATACAAGTTTGTGCAGCCACTTTGGAAAACAGTGTGGAGATTCCTCAAGAAATTAAAAATAGAGCTTCCCTATGACCCTGCAATTGCACTACTGGGTATTTACCCCAAAAATACAGATGTAGTGAAAAGAAGGGCCATCTGTACCCCAATGTTTATAGCAGAAATGGCCACAGTCGCCAAACTGTGGAAAGAACCAAGATGCCCTTCAACGGATGAATGGATAAGGAAGATGTGGTCCATATACACTATGGAGTATTATGCCTCCATCAGAAAGGACGAATACCAACTTTTGTAGCAACATGGACGGGACTGGAAGAGATTATGCTGAATGAAATAAGTCAAGCAGAGAGAGTCAATTATTATATGGTTTCACTTATTTGTGGAGCATAAGAAATAACACAGAAGACATGGAGAGATGGAGAGAAGGGAGTTGAGGGAAATTGGAAGGGGAGGTGAACCATGAGACACTATGGACTCTGAAAAACAATCTGAGGGTTTTGAAGGGGCGGGGGCTGGGAGGTTGGGTGAGCTTGGTGGCGGGTATTATGGAGGGCACGTATTGCATGGAACATTGGGTGTGGTACATAAACAATGAATTCTGGTACACTGAAAAGAAATTTTAAAAGAAGATAGATTGTTAACTGCAAAGAGCAAGGAACAGAACTTTTTGTAGAATATGCAACAATCTGTGTGAAAAAGAAGTGTGTGGGTGCACACGTATGTGTGCATGGAAAGACCAATACAAACCTTTGAAGAGATACACAACAAAGTGGCATCACAGGTCGCCTCCAGGAAGGGGATCTGATTGGAGAGAAATGCAATGGAAACTTCCTACTTGACACTCATTTGGTCCTTTTGAAAGTTATACCATATGAATGCATTAATTATTCAAGATATAAATACAATCTCCCTTTCAAAAAATGAATTTAAATGGATGTTATAATGAGGGGAAATTATGATTTGGCCAAGACTTAAAATAGATATTCCCCTCTAAGTTGACCTCCCTGCAGAAGGTCACAGACTCAGGCTTCAAAACGATGAATCCAAAAGCACTAATTTCTGTTATTAGTGAGACCTCAAAGCACAATGAGAGCAGGCTAGTGCCCCGGGTCTGTGCAGTACTCATGGCCCTTCCCTTCAGTCTTCGGAGGAATTGACCTATCAGCCTTAAGAAGAGAGCTGGGTGGTGGTGGGAAGACCTGCAGTCTCACAGCAGCGAGGGCTTTCATGAACGTTTCCACTTGGCAAGTATTTAGTGAGTGCTAGACCTGGGGTCTACCACCAGGAGTAAGTCAGTCCCTGTCCTTGCCCTCACAGGGTTTTTAAATCTAATTAGGGACACAGAAAAATGATCTGTCACACAGAAGTCAATTAGAAGTAAAAGATACTGATGCTGAGAGTGTATAAGTGGGACCTGTGCCTGTCGTTGGCCTGTCTATCCAGGGAATCCTTCCTCTGCTCTGCTGTCTCCAATGGAACTACATTTCCCAGACTCTCTGCTTCCTGCTCTCTGATAGGCCTGGCCAAAGAGGGGCCTGATGTTAATCTCCCCTGGCAAAAAGAGGAGGCTGGGTATCTCCCTCCCTATCTTCCTGTTCCCATAGCAGCAGGTGCATCTGCTCTGCAACCCCAGCCTTTTTTCTGGGATGCCAGCACCCTGCTCCCCACCCCTGAGTGGGCCTGACTCATAGGCCCCAACAGTGCTGCCTCAGCTTTTTAGCCTTCCATCCCAGGCATGGCAGCAGCTTGTCTGTGAAAAAGTGATTTCCCACAAAAAGCCAAAGGGCTCTCCCTGCAGCTCCATCACTGGCCCCAGTTCTACTCCTTGAGACCTCACAACACAAAGCCCTGTGGATGCAGAGCCCGGTGTAAATCAAGTTTGTGAAGAGGTGGTTGAGAGAGGGGGGAGATGGGAGGAATGCTGAGGCCAGACTCAGAGGATTCTTGGATGTTGAGCAAAACAGCATGTTCTGTAACCTATAGACTGAGAAATGAAGGGTTTGATCAGAAGTCAGACATCAACTCCCATGACCCTGTTCCAGTTAAGCTGGACCTCTGATGCTAGGATGAGGGTCATGACATTTGTAGCAATAATGTTGGCATTAGTTGGTGGTTCTCAAGGCTGGCTTCTCATCACATCCACCAACAGCACATAAGAAGAGAGACTCTTTGGTCCATCCCTAAAGAATCTCAATTCTTGATGCAGACTCAACAAGAGACCATCTGAAGAGTCTAGAAAGAGCATGGCTTTTACATAAATGGTCTCATTTCATTCATTTCATCTCTTACACCTGTAGCCAGCAGTACCCATGACCTGGGCAATTCACCGAGGAGGAGGTGGAGGCGTTACAAGGTGGCAGCCACCTGCGTGTGGCTAAAGCTGTCACAGAAAGGTAGGATGCATTGGTCTCCTGCACACTGGCTGTCCACTACTGGAGAGAAACCACCCTCCACCCCACCATTCTCATACGAACATAGCTACTATGTCTTGGCCCTCATCCTTCTGCAGCCACTGCCCCTTGTGTCAGATTCCTTTTAGAGTGAAACTCCTTAAAGGGTACTGTCTGCTCCCCTCCCCTTCTTTCCTCGTCCCACTGATTGGATCCTTGCTACCGCTCTGTGGAGACTGCCTTTGTGAAGATGACCAGGAACGCACTCTGACAAACACAGCTGCTGTGTACCCCCAGGACAGCCTCTCAACAGCAACTGATAGGGTTGACTGTGTACTCTTCCTGAAACACAGTCTTCTCAGGATGTCTGGGATCCCACTCTCTCCTGTTTTCTCCCTACCAGCCTCCCCTTCTCATCTCAAGGCTGGTCTGTCCTCTGCCTCCACTCCCTCCCTGGGTGATTTCACCTAGTCCTGTGACCTTAATTGATGGCAATTCCTAACTGTATCTCTGGCCTAGAGTCATCTCAACCCAGACTGACATATCCAGCTGCCTCCTAAGCATTTCCACTTGCATGTCCAACAGGCATCTCAAGCCACACATATTTAAAATGGAACTCTTGAATTCCCAATGCTAATCCTCCAACAAATACATCCAAACCCCTCTTTCCTCAGTCTTCCCCATCTGAGTAAATAAAGACTCCACCTTCCTAGTGGCTTACATCAAAAATCTGGAATAATACTTCCCTCTCTTATTTTCCTTCTGACCTCCATGCACTCCATCATGGAGTCTTACTGACACCACTTCCAAAATATATCCCAGGGCAAAGCACTTCTCCCATTTCCAGTTCACAGTGCCACAGTGGAGCAGACCACCATCTCCTCACACTCTGACTAATGCAGGAGTCATGGGAGGCTCCTGACCACTCCTGGGCTGTATAATTCATGGTCCACCAACAGCTACAGCGATCCTTGCCAAGCAAACACTGACATACTTCCCCTTACTTAGACCCTTCTAGGGCTTCCCACTGCACTGAGGATCAACTCCGCTCCTGGGCCTACAAAACCTTGCATGAGATGGCCTTTGCTACACCATCTGATACTCATGTCTTCATGCTCATGAGTCTTCCTGCCATCTCTTGGGGCTGTCAGGCTCCTTCCTGACCCACCACCCTTGTCCTGGGAGCCCCTCTATTCATTGTCCCAGTCTTATCTCACTCAAGTACCATCTCACTCAAATGCCATCTCTGACACTATCTCATGCAGCCACTCCCCCCAGCTGCAGGGCCCATCCCCCATAACACTATCATCTTATTTTTCTTTGAGGCCCTGACAACACAGAATATGAGCCCACATTTCTTTTGTTTATGTTGGCATATGCCCTCCTAGAGTATCAGCTCCATGGGCGCAGAGATTCTGCCTTGTCGCTGTAGCTCCAAGGACTAAACCTGTTCCTGGCACATGCAAGTGCCCCATACTTCTTTGTTGCATAAATGAAGGAGTAAATTCTAGAAGGCAAGTCATCTTAAGCCAAGCTTCCTCCTTTTTGCCGAGCTCTGACCTATTCTGAGTCTTCCTTCAGCTTCTAAGTCTATGGGCAGGATGAATACTGTTCTCCTGAATCCACCTCTGATAACGAACGTTCCTGCTTGGACAGTCCATCCACATGCTGACTCAACAACCCTGGGCAGATTTCCTACACTCTCTGAGCCTTGGTTTCCACACCTGTAAAATGGATGTAACAGTGTCTATCTTGTAAGGCTTCTGCAAGAATCAGATGATTTATGAAAAGTTTTGAGGATGGCACCTAGAACTTATTTGGTGCCTCGATAAACTAAAAAAGAAATAAAATCCATGGTGATAGGTAATATTCACTGGGTACTTGCTATGTGCCAAGGCACTATTTTAAGTGCTTTATACTCGCTGGACACCCATGAGTTAGGTAATCTTGCTACCCCATTTCCCACGTGAAGGAAACAGATCTAGAACTTGAGTACTTGGTCAAGCGGACATACTATTAAATGGGAGATTTACCATCCCAGTAACCCTGACACAGAGCTATCCACAGTGGCAACTGCTATATTACTCACATCGATTTATTCTTTCAATGATCATTCATTCATTCCACTGACATTCATTCACTCAACACACATTTGAATGAGGACTGTGTGAAGAACGCCGTTCTAAGGTCTGGCATATAGCTGTGAACATGCCCAAGAGCCTGCTTTTATGTTCTTTTCGATAAACAAGTAAAAAATAAAACATATGTAGCATGTCAGATGGTGACAAGTGTTGTAGAGAAAACTAATACAGGGAGGGGGAGGAAGTTTACACAGGGAGACATCTGGGAAGGTGACATTAAGCACAAACATTAAGCACAGAAGGAATGCAGATGAGCCATACAGATATCAGGGAGCAGCAATCTTAGTAGGGAGGTATAAAGACATGGGCTATTTTCAGGTATGCCAGTGAGCCCAGGGGGCTGGAGGCAGAGGAGGGCAGGAGAACAAGTAGTGGAATGAAGGCAGAGAGATGGGCAGGGGAGCTCATGAGGGTCTTGTATGAGCCACCATGATAACCTGGGTTCTCACCTGGAAAGAGATGGGCAGACCCTGGAAGAGTCTAAGGAGAGGGATGGGATGGCTCCCTGACTGACATCTTTAATTAACAAGATCATACAGTCTTCTATGTTGACCATGGGCTATAGAAGTCAGAGTGGAAACAGGGAGACCAGCTGGGAAGATCTGACGAAGGATCACTCAAGTACTGATGGTGATTGGACCAGGATGGCAGCAGTGGGATGTGGTCAGATCCTGGTATGTTCTGAAGACAGCTGATGGGGTTGACAGATGGACTGGACAGAGGCAGAGAGAAAGAGGAGCCGAGGATGCCACAAAGTGCTTCGGACCTAGCTCATGCACTGGACATGATGGTATATTTTGTGCTATGCAGAGAATGTTAGAATCCCATTCAGGTCTGACTTGAAATATTTGCAAACAGGGCCACACACCCTCTAAGCAAGCTCATCATATTAATATATTCTTTCCCAAAATAACCCCCAGCCTGACAATGTCCCAGGGAAGATGGAAACCTTACCTGAAAAATAATTTACGAAGTTGACTCACTGGGGTTCAGACATGGGGATTTTAATGATTTTCCCCCCATTTTTCCCAGGGGATGAACATGGCAACAGAAACAAGGGAGACAGGGCCATGCCATTTCTGAGCACAGAACCCCAACTTGGACACTTGACCCATCATTCTGAGCTTTCCTATAGTGCAGAATTTTTCTGTGCAGCCCAGAAGATTATCAGCTCCCAGCAGAAGGGGCCAAATATGAGGAAAAGTGATAAGGTGTTGAGGAGGGTGGAGAGTAGGTCACCTGAGAAAGGGCCAAAGGGACTCAGCACACTGAGCCTGGACAAGAGAAGGCTCAGAGAAAATGTGAGAGCTTCCACTATGTCATGCTTTAGCTCAATGCACAGGACCAAGTGGTGGAAGACACAGGGAATATTTAGGTTGGATTTAGAAAGTACTTCTGGAAAGGCCTGCTGGAATGGGGAGCCTTTGGATATATGGCTGCCACCACCCACCCTTCCAAAAATTCTTTAGCCTGGCTTAGCCTATAAACCAAGATCATACCTTGTTTCCACCAATCCTCACCTTCCTCATGTCCACCCATTCTTGCTTACCCAGCCGGAATTCCACGATCCATCATTTTAAACATCCATATACCCTCAGCTCCTTGACCCACTGACCCAATTGCCTTCATTATACATGCTTGGCAAACTCCAACTCTGGTTAGATCCTGACCTACCTCACCCATGCACCACAGAGCTCAGCTTGGCTGGAGAAAAACTCAGAACTGTGTTGACTGGTGTCACTTGAAATTCGGGAGCACTGATCTCAAGTGGGCTTTTAGGACACCAGGCAGCCATTCTGTGGTTCCCTGGATTATTCAGTCTCCTGTTCTCCTACAGGACTATTTCACACATCTTCTCTCTCTCCAAATCCCCTATCTTTCTTCTCAGCTGATGACCCTGCTTTTACGCCACCGAAAAAGCAGAAACAATCCAGAGAGGATGTCATGTGTTCCCTCCACATGCATCGACTCCCTGCTTCTGTGCACACACACTGTCTCCCCTCGTGTTCCTATGGATGTACCATCCCTGTTCTCATCTAAGGCTGACCCCTCCAGTTACTGACCAGTTCCCCTGTCTCTCTCAGCTGCACAAAAGTAGCTTCAGCAAGTTTCATCTCTTGCTCCTGACTACCGATTTCCCCCTGTGCTGGAACAACTCATTTACACCCTGCTGTAGCTCCCATCTTAGAAAGAAACTATACTCATCTAGACTCATTGTCTCAAGTTATTCTTCGCTCTTAAACCCACTCCAGTGTTGGTCTTCCCCATCATGCCTTTGGAACACCCTTTCACATTGCTAAATCCATCAACCACAGCTCAGGCCTGGTTTTCATTTCTCAGCAGCTCTGAACACAGGTGATCAACACTTCCTTCCTTCACATGTTTTCCAGCCCTCATGCAGCAGTGGGTCTGTTCCTTCCTCACTGGCATCCTTATCATCTTCCCAACCCTTTCAGAGTTGGAGGGCTCCTGGTCTCAGCCCCTGAGCCCATTCCTTTGGCCTCCATACACTTCCTAGGTGATCTCATTTCCCGGCTTTTAGTGTCACCTATGTACTGATGACACCCAGACATACATCCAAGCTCTGCACTCCCCTCTGAGGGCAAGATCCATATATCTAACCACTTGCTGCATGTCTTCACAAGGGTGTCTAACAGGCAATTCACGGTGAATATACCTAAAACTGAGTTCCTAATATTGTTCTTCCTTTGCCCTCAAAAACCCCTATTCCTCACATGGGCTTCCCTACCTCAAAACAAAACAAACGAAAAACCCAAGCCAAAACAACACACCACAATCCTTGCAAATGCTCAGGCCAAAAAGGTTAGCATTATTTTTTACTTCTCTGTTTCACTACCCACATATCATACATCAGTAAGGTCTGTTTTCTCTACTTCCAAAATATGTCCCAAATGCATAAAATTCTTTCTGCCTTTCACTGTGTCTTGTTACACACCTGGTGACGCCTGAATGATGGCACAATGCTCCTAACTGGCCTCCCCAGATGCACTGATAACAGCAAGCCTTTCAAACTGCAAGGCAGGCCCACTCTTAAAACACTCTAGTAACTTCCCGTCTTACTCAGAGTAAAAGCCAAAGTCCCAACTCTGCCCCACAAGGCCCTCTGGATCCAATCTCAGTGACCTCCCCAGCTTTAGTTTCTACTCATTGACTTGGCCCTAGCCACACTGACATCCTGTCTTACCTCCAAGGAAGCTGAGCCTGTTCACCGCCCTCCCCCCAGGATATTTACGCTTACTGCTCCCTCTGCCAGGAGACCTGTGACCCCAGGGACTTTATTCCCTTTGTTCACCCCTGAGTGCTTGGCACATAGCAAGTGCTCAATAAATAGTTTTCAGGAAAATAAGCGCATGAGTGAATGAAAGTATGCAAGCAGGAGAAAAGCGGCCACCTTGGGAAGTAATAGTAGAAAACCCCTCAAGCATCAAGCATTCCTTCATGAGTTCTTCCATCTATCCATCAAATGTTTATTGCTTGCCTAGCATGTACCAGCTTCTGCACCATGTGGGCTCATATATACACACGTTTCCTGCATCAAGGAGCTCCCCTTGCAGGGAGAAGACATAAATGTAATTGTAATTAAGTGGTAACAGCATAAAATGCTAAGTGATGTGACAGAGGAAAAAAGAAAGTTCTACGTGAGCCCAGAGGAGGCCAGTGTTTGGTTCTAACAGATGTGTGGCAGGCAGTGTGGGGGAGGAGTGACTATTTGTTGAGTTTTAACTGTCATTTCCAGCTCGTGCATCAGTAATGCCAAATGGGTCCTGTCCACAATCAGACAAACAGATGCTGCGGAAACAACTTGTAGCAAAGTTGCTACACATTTGGGTTGGCTGACTCCCTGTTTTAGACGTTGGACTGCTGCCTTCCTGAAGTCCACGTCCACCAGGCCCAGTCTTTTTCCGCATCATCTGCCTTGAACCCGAGGATGGCTTTCTTCTCCCAGAGTCCTTGCCACCCTCACAGTGCATGGCAAGCCTCCGAGGCTGGCACAATGGAGGTGGAGTATCAGGAGCCCCAGTGGGGACCTGTCCCTCAGCTTTCCCCCTCATCCCCTGCTTTGTGTCTGTGGCTGCTCAAGACTCCCAGTTGGCCCTTCTCCAGAAGACTGCCTACCCCAGATGACGTCCCCTCCTCCAGAACAGCCTGCAGCCACTGACTGGAGAGTGGTGGGAGGAGAATGTGGCCCCAGGTGGGAGAGCTCCAGGGTATGATTCATGCTCCAGACCCCTGCAGGCCGGCCAAGGCCAGACTGGATCAGAGAGCACAGACTGTCTTAGCTCTCTTCCCCCTTTTCTCTCTTCTGCTTCTATCACCTTCAAGGGAACTCCTGAAGAGCACCCCCCTCCACAAAACATATCATCCCCCTCGCAGGCTCTGCTCCTGGAACTAGCTTTCCTAAGACAATTCCAGCCTGAAAGAGGAGACGGTCAGCAACCAGTGTGTCTGTTCTATTATGGATTGAACTGTGTGCCAATTCCTCTTAAAGCCCTAACCCCTACCCGATGACTGTATCTGGAAACTGGGCATTCAAGGAAGTAATTATGGTCCTAAAGATGGGGTCCTAATCCGATGGGACTGGAGTCCTTATAAGAAGAACAGACACTAGGGTTGCTCTCACATAGGAAAAGAGGCCATGTGAGGACACCGTGAGAAAGTGTCCTCACATGGAGGACACCTCAGGAGCAGCCAATCCCACTGCCGTCTTCATCTTGGACTTGCAGCCTCTCCAACTGCAAGAGAAGAAATTTCTCTTGTTTAAGCCTTGTATGTGCTTGCCATGTACCCTGCAGGTTCCTCCAGCAAGCATCTAAAGAGCTAATGTTCTTTCTCATTCCCATAAAGTAAAGACGCACTTTAAAATCTCAAAGTAGGGGCACCTGGGTGGCTCAGTGGGTTAAGCCTCTGCCTTCAGCTCAGGTCATGATCCCAGGGTCCTGGGATCGAGCCCTGCATGGGGCTCTCTGCTCAGCAGGGAGCCTGCTTCCTCCTCTCTCTCTCTCTCTCTCTCTGCCTGCCCCTCTGCCTACTTGTGATCTCTGTCTGTCAAATAAATAAATAAAATCTTTAAAAAAAATAAAATAAAATCTTGAAGTAGAACAAGAAGAGAAAAACACTTTTGAGAACCTGCTATTTGCCTGGCATGATGTATGGGAGACTGGTTGTTGCTGCTTGCTCAATCTCATCACCCTTCTTCTGGTGGGAGTCCCCTGGATTTCCTCTAAGAAACATTCCCGCCCTCACTTCATGTCACAACCCCACCCCACTGTGGCTCCAGGAATGGGCACGTGGTACAGTAATTTTAAATTCAATTTTGAATGCTACTTACCAGGATTTCTCAACCTGGGAACTATTAACATTTGTGGCCAGAAATTCTCTGTGTGGGGGGGCTGTTCTGGGCATTGCAGGATGCTCAGCTCAGCCTCCTTGGCCTCTGCTAGGTGCTGGTAGCACCCCCTAGCTGTGACAACCAGAAACACCTCTCAATATTGTCAAATGTCCCTGGCAGGGGCAAAACTGGCCCTGGTTGAGAAGCTCCAAGGGTATGCAACCTCACACAAGTAGATAAGATTCAGGCCTGGGACTTTACTAAAATTCCTGGCAGGAGAAGCCTGTGTTGGGGATGCTGAGCAGAAGCAGTGTCACCCTGGGCTGCCGGGGCCATCTTGCCCTTACCGGGGAGAGAGCACCTATACCTGAAGCCAACGCAGAGCAAGGCAGAGCTGAGACAGAGAAAACAGACAGGTGGATTCAGCTGAGCTATATTCCAGTTGCGTGAGCCAATTAGTTCCATCTGGGCCCGAGCCAGACTGGTTTGGGTTCCTGTCACAGGCGTGAGTGACATGACGCATTTTGTAAATAGTATCTCCTGCCGCCCTCACAAGCCATCCCCGTAGGGGGGGCTTGCTTACCTGGACTTTACAGATTTAAAATTGAAAGGGGCACAAGATGCCTCTTCTTGCATCTCTACTCCCCATCCCCCCTCCGCAGGGCTTTCAGGTGCTGCCATGACATGCAGAGTGGATTGTTGACAGCTAGGCAGCAGGCTCACACTCTGCCGTTTGTCGGAGACCCAAGTACCGGTCACAGTGTCTGACTCCCAGTCAGTGTTCAAAAATATTTGCTGGGTGGACGAATGTGGTTATGCGGCTTGCTCAAGAAGATGCCTGAGCTGGTGGTGGGTATTATGGAGGGTACATATTGCATGGAGCCCTGGGTGTGGTGCATAAACAATGAATTCTGATACATTGAGAAGAAATTAAAAAAATAAAAAATTAAAAAAAAAAGAAATTAAAAATAGGGATTCCCTATGACCCTGCAATTGCACTACTGGGTATTTACCCCAAAGATACAGATGTAGCGAAAAGAAGGGCCATCTCTACCCCAATGTTCATAGCAGCAATGGCCACAGTCACCAAACTGTGGAAAGAACCAAGATGCCCTTCAACAGAGGAATGGATAAGGAAGATGTAGTCCATATACACTATGGAGTATTATGCCTCCTTCAGAAAGGATGAATACCCAATTTTTGTATCAACATGGACGGGACTGGAAGAGATTATGCTAAGCAAAATAAGTCAAGCAGTGAGAGTCAATTATCATATGGTTTCACTTATTTGTGGAGCATAAGGAATAACACAGAGGACATTGAGAAATGGAGAGAAGTGAGTTGGGGGAAATCAGAGGGGGAGACGAGCCATGAGAGACTGTGGACACTGAAAAACAATCTGAGGATTTTGGAGGGGTGGGGAGTGGGAGGTTGGGTGAGCCTGGTGGTGGGTATTATGGAGGGCACGTATTGCATGGAACACTGGGTGTAGTACATAAACAATGAATTCTGGTACACTGAAAAGAAATTTAAAAATTAATTAATTTTAAAAAAAGATGCCCAAGGACCCAATTCAAAGCCCAAGTGAATTTCCCTCTGTTTTTTTTGCACATTTCCTCTGCTCTGCTCTAAAGGGAAAAACTAGATCCATTAGCATTAAGGAGGCCAACTTCAGTACGACTGGAAGAACATATTCACAGCCAGCTCTGTCGAACGATGGGCTCATGGGCTGTAGGAGGACCGTGCGAGGATGGGGACAAGGATGACAATGACACTAGCCAACATAAAGTGGGCACTGACACACCATGTCAACCACTGGGATGAGTGCTTTATACCCACCATCTCACTTCATCTTCATGACAACCCTCGGACAGGCCATTGCTGTATCTTCCTTTTGCTATTAACTAAGCCAAGCTTGGAGAACTTGAGTGACTCATACATGGCACCAACCTCTAGCCAGCATCCATGTGCCAACATTGTCACCAACCTAACTCATGAGGGAAAGAGGGCTCTGTCACTAGAGCCAGATGGCCGAGATAGGTGACCCCAAAAAAGTGGAGGGATTCAACCAGAATTCTCCAATCCAAAGACTCCAGGAGACAAGGAACTTGTACCCCCAAGAGAGATAAATTCAGCATGTCCTAGCAAGGAATAGCTCCCTACGAGACCTGCCGGGGAACAGACCCACCTGACTCCAAGGACACCCAACTCCACCTAAATTTTCTCCCACCAGTTTCAAGTTTGAGCCCCTACTGTGGGGCCCCATCCCAACCTTGCACATTAAGCCCAACCTCTTCTTTCTCCCCAATAGTCCCTGCCCAGGGAGACAATGAGGCATCAAGAAGTAGTTTCAATAGACACCACATGATCGGAAAGTCACATGCTCTGGTCAAACAGACCGGATCTGAATCTCAGGTCAACCTTGTTCTCTGTCACCTCAGGCAAGTTGCTAGGCCTCTAAGGGCCTCAGATTCATCACCTGTAGAATAGGGACAACAATACAGAGTTGCAGAAGTGAGGAAGTATGGAATGTCAAGCACTGCTATGCAGCAAGGAGTGAATAAATGGCAGCAGACTTCTTTGGGTTTTGCTCCTTTTCCTCCCAACAGAGTTCCTACTCAAGCTGAGACTTCATCTCAGTTCAACCTTTATTCCTGTGATGATGAAAAAAAGGAACTGGCATCTGGTCAGGGCATAAGGACCAACACCTTTTGATAGAATCTCTCTCCAGCCTAGAACTCCTCCTTCACTTAGAAAATCACTTTCTTTGAAACCTACTCTCTCTTTTCCATTCCTTCCATTTTTGTTTTTGCACCATGCTGCTGGAAGTGGCAAAGCCACTTTCGTTGCCTTCATTTTACATGTGGGGAAGGTGCTGGATGAGAGGTGAGGGGGCAAAGTCCCACATCACACACCTGGCAAGCTGGGGTATCTGGACTTGCTGGGCTACAGCATCCTGACCCCAACTACAGTGTGGCTGTCCCTGTACCATCCACTTGGGTTCAGAGACTCCTTAGGGGGCAGCCGGGGGTGTAATTGCCATGGCCAGATACTAGGCAGGTGTACGTGACAGGCCATAACTCCAGGGGCCAGGGGTGACTCTATCTAACTAGAATAGGTCAGAGGACTGGGGCTTAGTAACAGTACCTCATGGATCCTGGTCGTGGAGGCTGATCAGGGGGCCAGGTAGTCACCTCCCTGTGGTCAAACGGTCACAGTTTTTAAAGTACCACTGCCAGCAGAGCCCTACTCAAGATTTGCTTGGCACAGTGGAAGGGGTACCAGGCTGTATAGCTGGGTCCAACCTGAGCTCAGGCACCGTGTAAGCTCTCAATTCCATGCCCCATCCAAGACCTCAGGCAGTGGAACAAATAAAAGACAGTGTGTGTGTGTGTGTGTGCCTGGAACATTGGGGGAAATCAGCAAATGGCAGCCCTCATTCCACTATGCAATAGCTATATTTCTCTGGAGGGCAGAGTTCCCACAAGTTACCACCTGGAAGTGGCCTTAAGGTCAAGGTAGATGTCAGTACCTCCCCTGCCTCACTGGGGGACTGCATGAGCATGATATGCATGTTTTCAGGATGGCTTCCTGCTCCAGCCTCACGAGAGCCTGCTCTGAAACACCATCAGCTCTAACTTGCCCCTTGCTGGGCATGTGAGGCCGAGGGTAAAGGAAGGGGTAGCAACTTTTTAAATAGTGCTTCTGTGGCCCTGAGGAGTGGAAAGATTTTCTGGGGTCTGCTGAATCTCCTTTCCAGTTCAGGTCACTGCAATATGGAGAGCTGGAGAGCACCTGCTATGTGAGGGTATCAGGAGGGTGAAGAGGAGGACAGCAAGCCATTTGGTAAGTAAGAGTACCTTCTACTTAGTGGATTCCTGTTAACGGGCTCTTCTCCCTCCACTCACTTTCTCTGGTCCCTGTAACATTTCCTGCAGGCACTTTATAGAGGAGGAAATTGAGTTTCAAATACATTAAAGGACTTGGCCAAAGGCACACGACTGGAGAGTGGAAGGCTCATGAGTCAAGTTCAGACACGAATGCTGCAGAGACTCTACTTTTCCCTTAACACCTCAAAATCCCCCAGGAAGTTCCAAGCGAAGATGGAGAGAAAATATCTGGGGAAATGTACTGATAATCAGTCCGATCTCAGAGAAGTCTTCAGGACAGAAAGAAGTGAGAAATGAAACTGAGGAGGTAAACTGGACCTGACTAGAGAGGACCCAGGTGGGAAATTTCAACATGAATGTTTGACCCTCGCTGCAGCTGTACTTGCAATACAAAAGGTCTGAAAAAAACTCAATGTCCATCCATGGGAGATTGGTGTAGTAAGTTATCATTCAGTCATATAACAAAACATTGTCCTATAAGGACTTACCTGGAACAATCGCTAAGACGCTCTGCGGACCCTTCTGCATCTGCCCCTGCAGCCAGATCCATCTCCTCCCTCCCCATCCTGCTCTGAGCGCTGGGAGCTGGTCCTCCCCGACTACGCCAGCAGGCTCCTGGTATTTCCGGTTATTACTTGGGTTTGACCAATGATGGGCACTGGTGGTAGGTTGGATGGTGGGAGAAGAGACAAGGCAGGATATTTCTCCCCTACTCCCTCCCTGTTCGGACAATGCGGCCTGACATAGCCCAGTTCACACAGCCCTCACAACCTCAGCTCCTGCTTGTCGGCCTTGTCCATGGTCTTCACTCCTCCCTGACCTCAGGAGCCCTATCTCCTCCCCCTTGCTTTTCTGGCATCATTAAAATCTCTCCAGCTGAACTGTTTAAATGGAATTCTGTTGCCTTCTGGGACCTTCACTATGATACAGACATATTATAAATACCACAGAGAGGATCCCCAAGCAAAGACAGCTCCCACTAACCTCCCAAGAACTTTTCCGATCAGCTTCATCATTAAAGTCCCCACGAGGCCACCGATGGCGAATATGGACACTGTCACAGACCAGAGTAGAGTCAGAGTATCTGGGTCTATAGGATGCCCATGCCTTCTTTCCCACGATTCATTGTAGAAGGACTTGATGTACTGAAAACAAAGAATAAACCATGTTATTCCATCCTGTTGCTTGAAACCAACCAGTAGGTAAAGAAAAACAGCTTTTATAGAGCATTTTCTGCAGACTAGGCATTTGGCTAAGTTCTGTTTGAGCTTTATTCCATTGAACCCTTCTAACAAATTTTGTGGATGGGCCCTATTTTGCCTCATTTTGCAGATAGGGAAACTGAAGCTCAGAGAGACAAAATGACTTGCTCTCTAAGTGGCAAACCTGGAAGTCAAAATCAGATCTGACCCCAAACCCAGGGTAACCACTTATACCCAAGCTTCTCCAACTCTGGCACACAGCAGAACCAACGGAAAATGTGTTAAAAATGCACATATCCGATATAACAGAAAGTCTTTCCCACCTTGAGGTAGGCAAAGACACACCATAAAATAAAAACAAAATATTCTTTTGGGTTTCAGCAACATTAAAGTGTTTATTTTTCAAAAGATACCTTGAAAAAATGAAAAGACAAGTCACAGACTGAGAAAATGCATTCACAACACATATACTATAAAGGACTTATATCCACAATACATAAAGAATTCAATAAGACAAACAACCCAATTAAATGAGCAAAGGACTTGAACAGACTCCAAAGAAAATCCAAATGACAGTAAGTTAATGTCATGATGCTCAATGTCATTGGTCAACAGGCAAATGCAAATTAAAACTATAACAAGATACCACATGGCATTGTCCAGCTCCCCACTGTTGTCAGTCTTGATTTGATGGGTTTGTGATGGTGACTGGGTGATTCTGATGTGCAACGAAGACTGAGGTCATGGCATTAAGCTCCTCAAGGGAGTCCATCCCCAAGATGCTCAGTTATCTACTGATATGGGACATGGGCCCACAAACCTTTCCAGAGCTATATATGACACTCAAGAATAAGCATAGGTTCCAGAGGCAGAGATCTGAGATTGAATCCCAGCACAACAACAATTTCCTAATGATTTAAACCAGCTGGACCTCTGCTTCCTCATCTGCAAAATGGGAATCTCATCTGCAAAATGGGAATGATGTCTCGAGGCTGTTATGAGGGTCACAGTAGAGTTTGGAGCAGTGGCCAGTGCCTGGGTGGAGCTCACACAATCTCCAGGAGGCTAAAAACTAACAGGTATGGTAAGACCAAGTAGTGATCAGCAGTGTACTCTCATGCGCTGTGTTTAATTTGTATAACTGTCTTGGAAAACAGTTTGGCATCAGCTAGTAAAGTTGAAGATGCCCCAAACCTGCGGCCCAGCAAATTTATTTCTAGAAAATTCCTCTTAAAAAATTCCTCTTTTTCACCTGTCTTAGGACATATCTACTCAAAATTCCATGTAGCATTGCTTACAACACCCCTAAATGGGAAACAACCCAGACTCTCACCCACAGTAGAACAGATAAATTGTGGAATAGTCATCAAATGAAAAACACTAGCACCACAAACATGAATGAGTTACAGCAATGTGCAAACACACATATAATAAAATCTCACACAAAATAGCATTGAACAAAATAAGCCAGAAACAAACGAATACATATAGTATGATGCCATATGTAAATTCAAAAATATGCAAATATAGATGTTTGGGGGGAATTACAAATAGATTGTAAAACCACAAAGGAAAACAAAGAATTATTGCAAATGTCAGGTCAGTGGTTACTTCTGAGGGGGGGGTTGGTGGAAGGAATGATCTGGGTGAGGCATCTGGCAGAATCCTCTGAATCTTCATAAGAAGATTTTCTTATACTTAGTAGGGTGCTAGATTTATAATCATTCTTTAATGGGTTGAACTGTGTCTTCCCTCAAAATTAATAGGTTTAGTCCTAACCCACAGTGCCTCAAACTGTGAGGTATTTTGAGACAGTCTTTACAGAGGTAATCAAGTTAAAACGAGGTCATTAGGGTGGACCTGGTCCAAAATGACTAGCATCCTTACAAAAGGGGGAGACGTGGACACCGAGGCCCGGGTAGAGGGAAGACCATGTGAAGAAGCACAGGCTGGAGACAGCCACCCGCAAGCCAAGGAGGGGGCCTAGAACAGACGCGTCCCTCACAGGCCCCAGAAGGAACTGACCCCACCAGCTCCCTCATCTCACATCTCTGTCTCCAGGGCCGGGAGACAATAAACACCTGTTTTTTCCTAGTTTGGGCAGCCCCAGCAGGCTGACACACTGTGTCACCACTGGGCCCACCCACGCCGGTCCGGGCACCACACCCCTCGTGGGGCCACCACAGCTGCTGCAGGCTCAGCTAGCTCACCCAGGAACCGCGTGCTGTCAGAGGCTGCACATCAACGCTGACCCTTAGTGTCCGTGTCCTCTGTGGCCCATGTCACCCTTTGTCTGCCCGCATCAGGAGCCCCCTTCCCATTTGGCGGAGCTTCCTGCCCCACAGTCCTGTCAGGACTCCTCAGGACTCTGTGTCCATGGCGCCAGATGCCTGCTCTCCAAGCATTCCCCTAGCAGCTAGCAAGCAGCCTCGTGACTCAGGATCAGCCAATCAGAGGCCTGGATTCTGCGAGAGGCAGGACTGTGCGAGAGGCGGGGCTCCGTGGGAGGAGGGGCTCCGTGGGAGGCGGGGCTCCATGGGAGGCGGGGCTCCGTGGGAGGCGGGGCTCCGTGGGAGGCGGGGCTGGAACTCCTTCCAGGGTGGCACTGGTTCTGGGAACGGCTGCAATGGGGGAGCCCTGGTGTCCTGTACCAGCCGAGCACTAGCTGGCAGTGGCAGCTCCTGGGCGTGAGGTGGGGCGTCACCCAGACTGCAGCGCTTCTGGGCTTGGCTCACCAGCCCTGCCAACGACCTGCGAGCTGCTCTCTATTTTGTCAACAACTCTTTCAGCTTCAATCAGACAAAATTGCTGTTGTTTTTTCCAACTGCTGAAACTCTACCAAAACACAGAGATTATCCTATTTCAGCCCCACGGCAACCCGGGTGGCAGAATGCCTCATTGACAGATGGGTGAACCGCGAGTTGTCAACTTGCCCACGATCATGGTCACCTGTTAAACAGGTGGAGAAGGGGAGGGTTGTGTGAGGTCGGCCTCACATCTGAGCACTGAAGGACAGCTCCGCTATCAGGACTCCGAGCTTCGCAGTCAAGGTGGCAATACTAAGCAGCCAAGTACAATGTTGCACTTATTGATTTAAAAGTATCAATTAAGTCTTCATTATGGGCTAGACACTCTGCTGGGCCCTGAAGTGCTAGGGCGACCACCAAGGGGCAGGGAACATAGTGGGAGGAAGAGTGTGATGAACTGCTAAGCAGGGAGCTGAAGCTAAGCAGGGAGCTGAAGGGGGCTCAGGAAGGCAGAGATACAGGACCCATAGGGGGACAGCGAGCATTCACAGGGTGAAGACCCTCGGAGAAGCTGGTATAAGGAATCAGTCCCCAGGACTCAAAAGGCACCTCTCCTGCTGCCCAATAAGCAGGAACCTCCCCTCTGCCCTACCTGCCAACACATAGAAGGCCATTCTTGGATGTGACCTTGGTCTCTACTGCAGTCTCACACTGATCCAAGCAATTACAACCCCCTTGCAAGGAGCCTTGCTAAACCCACTCTAGAGAGCCTCTTAACACTACCCCTGCACCAGCGACCAGTTTACTAGAATTGATTTTGCAGAAACTGGAGGGATGCTGTTGGGGAGGAAATTTTCTCTTCCTTTCCAGGCATTCAGGAGCCTGCTGAGAAAGGGGATAGCTTTCATATCACATACTCCTAGGTGTTGTTTTGGGTATCCCTCTAGAGATTTCGTATTTCAGTTTGGGGGAGTTGGAGGATGGACGGAAGTCTCTGCAGAGAGCTGAAGACAGCTGGAAGACTTGCAGCAAAGCCCATGCCCGCTGCAGAGACACATTTCTCAATCACCCTGAAAGCTGGCTGCGAAGTGTGGCTTTAATGACTAAATGTTTGTCTTCTCCAGGGATGAATCGAGCAAAGTCCTAGAGGAGAGGCAGCCTGAAGGCTTACGTGATAGTAGAAGCCAGGTGATGAGGGTTTGAAAGACTCCGCATATAGACACCCCCCTCAGCCATTGATTAACTAACTGCTTCTTGGCTTTTCTGTAATCGTTTGGCTTTGCCCTTCCCCTGTTAGACCCTTCCCCCAGTTAATTGTTTAACCGCTCTCTTGCCTTTCTGTAACCGCTTGGCTTTTAGGGGGTGATACTGGTCTCCTGTTTAAACAGGATACCTTATGTGCATAGTCATGTAGGCAAGGGGGGGTCGCCTAAGTATGTGGACCTAGTCACGTAGGCAGGATGTTTCTCTGCTAAGTAATAAGGTCCACTCCCCCTCCTCACTCCCCCTCCCCACCTTTCTCTTCGCGCGCCGGGGTCCTTCAAAGCCAATCTACAAACACCGAGTATGCCTTACATTCAAACCAGCCAATAAGAACCTTGTAACTATGTTTCTGCTTCTGTACGTATGCGCTCGCTTCCCCGAACCCCATAAAAAGACCCTAAACAAAGGGCTGGCGCGCGAGTCTTCCTAAGACTTGATCGCCCGCAGGTACCTGTGTCAACTCAATAAACCTCGTGCTGTTTGCATCTGTGGACTCGGCTTGGTTTTTGGGTCCGGGGGTCTCCTCCTGAGAAGGGGTCCATTCCGGGGTGCTTGGAGCCCCGGGGGGATCTTTCAGGTTGTTCTGCTAATTCATGACACAGACACTCATCAAGTTGAGATCTGAGAACCTGATACATGAGAACACTGACTCGTACTGCATAGTACAGAACAGGTGCTTTAATAAGTGTTTGTGTTTTAAATTGAGCTGCTGTGCATCAGTCACCTTTTAGTGATAAAAATAGGTAACCCACATGTATTTACAATATGTCTTATACTATCCTGAGAACTGGAAGCAGAAGAACTCATTCTATCTCCTCCACAAGCCTATGAGACAGGTCCTGCTTTTTGACTTCTCCTTTAGTCAGATGATGAACCTTAGAGATGCATACATTAGGGGCTTTTCCCAAGGCCATGCCATCGGCATGTGGGAAGGTCAGGACTCAGATGCTGGTAGTTGGACTCCAGAGCCCATCTCTCAATCACTACTCTATTCCAGCTCGGTATAGAAAAGACAAAGGTGATCATATCAGTGCCTCTGTTGCACAATGAAAGACTGGATTAGGGGAGTAGAGGGGACAAAGAATGAGCACTGGTTGACTGTGAAGTACATTATCAGACACCTACATAGTTCATCTTGTTTAACACATGCAGCCATTACGTTTCATTAAGAGCAGAAAACTCTGAGACAAACCGCAAGAGACTCTTAATCTCAGGGCCCTGAAATCCACTTGATCCACTCTGTTTCCTCACTGCTGGGTGATCTTGAATAAATGACTTAACCTCTCTGTGCCTCAGATCCTTGATTTGTTAAATCGTTTCCCTCCTTAAAGAGTTCCTGAGAGGATTTAACATGAGAATGAATACAAAGCACAGATCTGGGTTATCACAAAGCACACAATACAAATCAGAAGTTGAGTGGCTACTGGCACTTATTTCTGATCTGTAAAATAAAGGGCCTGGATTTGCTTAGTTCTCTTATTTCTGATCTGTGGAGACCCTTATTTCTGATCTGTAAAATAAAGGGCCTGGATTTGCTTAGTTCTCCAGCCTAGGAATTCCATGAATAATTTACCACCAACTCCCCAGCCAACAACTCAGAGGCTATGCTGCTAGCAATGAATTGAGAGCACACAATTCCCAGCCAGGAAGACCAGCTTAGAACACCTCCAAATAATGGCAGGAAATTGCCAGACAATGGGAGGCAAATTACCTTGTAGCCTGCTTTACAATATTAATGTTCCTTACTGATTCATGCGGAGCCTGTCATGAATTCATCTAAAAATATTCTCAGGAGAGCTATACGAATACACATAAATAGCACACTTGGCATGGCATCATCGAGCAGGCCAATGGCTATAACTCTTTTGGGGATCTGGAAGGACAGCCCACGTTGCAGAACACACCGGAAAATGATATGGAAGTCCTTACCAAAGTACCCACCGCCAAACCAGGCTCCTTGAAATAAGTACCCCACAAGGACAATCCATAAGCCCAGCAATGCCGCCTGATGTCACCTTCCTAGCAGAGGTAAGACCTCCTGTGCAGGAAAAGTGGACATATCTGGCCTGAGACGGCTCTCCTCTGAAAGGCCCACATACAGGGTTGACCGTAGGCTGGTGTCGGGAGCTTGGATTGCTAGAGGGTTCCCACTGTGCAGAATCCAGTTTGTGCTACAGTATACCTGCTTTATTTCTGGGAGTCAGAAGCTGTGCACCGGCCAAGTAGATGGTGCCCTGGGGACCTGCCCCTAGGGGACTGCCTGTCCCCAGGGGACATCCTCCCACATGCGTTGTCATACTCATTGCTGGAGGATGAATGAAGTGACTTCACTGGGTGAGGATTCTGGGGGCTGGCTTCTGGCTTCCTCTGGACTTTGTCCCGGAAGCCTTTTCCTTTTGCTGATTTGGCTTTGAATCCTTTCCCTGGAGTGAATCCCAGCCCTGGGCAGAGAGGAGTGGGTCCTAACATGCTGAGTCCTCCCAATGAATTACCAAACCTGGGAGGTCCTGGGGACCTGACACAGCCCCCAGCCCTAAGGACAATGTTCAGGTCCCACTGAGACTCGGCTTGAAGGTTAGTCTGCAAGTTTGTGGTGGGGTTTTCCTCCCCACTGTGAGTCTCCTGGAGGACTTCAGCGAACTGACTGGGTGAGAAAGAGTCCTCTGTATTGAAGACACCTGAGTATCTGAGTATATTCTATAGCCAGGCAAGTAGACTTCCAGAGCATTCTGGGTTCTCGGGATGCTTTGAGTTTAATTATATAGGACATGGAGAAAGAAAGTTTCATTTTCTCTCTGGCCCCAGGCAGGAGCATGACAGTGTGCGCACTCCCAAATATCTTCCTAATCCAAGGAAAATTAATCCTGGGCCTCTCTCCTGCTAGAACATTCTTTTGAGCTGTTGCAAAGCTGTGTTTGCAGAGGGACAGTGCATTCACATGGACACATCTGTCATTTATTATGAAAGAACACTTCCCACTCCTTTCTTTAGGTCCTCCAGTTGGCTGGGGTAAAAATGATGAGAGTTTTCATTACTGTTCAAATTGCTTATGGCTTCTAAAAATCAGTCTTGAGGCATCGGCAGCTTTCATAGGCATCTGATCCTATCCAAGTTCAGGGTGATGGTTTTGAGAACTGGTTCTGGAGTAATTTATTTACAGAAAAGGAAGAAAAGCCCCAGCCTGCAGATGGGGATCACAGGAAGGATGAAGTGAAGGCACGTAGCCCCTAGCATGATGTCCAGCACACAGTAGGCACTCAGTAAATCTCAGTGCCTCTCTCTGATGGGTCAGAAACAGAATGTTTCTAGTCGTACTCATTGGGTTTGTTCACACCAGCAGTCTCAACTCTGACAGGCCCCTCCAAGTCTTTCTGACCGCATGCCTTGCTGGGCTAACCTATCCTCCGTGCCCTCCGTCTGGCTGCAGCAAGCGCTGCCCACCGCCTCGACACAGAGCTTCTGCAAGCCCTGATGGGGCCATGGTCACTTCTCTTTTAGGTTCAAAAAAGGCACTTCCCCCAGAGAATCTTTAGGAAGCCAGAAAACTCTGAATCAAAGCTGCAGGCTTCTGAGCTTCACTCAGCTGGGGACCTGAGAGGCTGGAGTGGGCCCTGGGTGGCAGCCACCATCTAGAACTCACAGACACCAATAGCCCCAGGCCTGGAAAGTTCCCTCCTCCCATCGCCTGCTGCTCTGCCAGCCCTGATTCAATCCAAACCAAAGCAAACCAAACCATGACTCACAACTCCCAATTTAAACAATGTAGCAGCGTCTTACACTAGAGGAAAATTAAGAACCATCAGAGACCCACATTCGGAGGATGGGACAGCCAAGGACGCTATGGTATATACTACGCGAGATCCTGGCGATGGGGGATTTTCAAAAACATGGAAAAATGCTTATAATATAGATATTAAGCCCCCCCCAAAAGATTTAAAATAGCAGATGTGGATGCTCTTTGGAAAACAGAATATATTTAGAAAAAAGGCTTAAAAATAACCTTTAGGTGAGGCTAAGGTTGTGACTCTCTTTTTCAGGTACAAGCTACTATACTACCAGCTCATCAGCCTCCCCGCTTCAGGCTCCTTCACTTGTGCAATGGGATTATTATCTCAGTGTCTACAATGTGGGCTGCCGTATAAATGAGAAATACAGAAAGTGAGTCATAGCAGTAGTTTTATTATTAAATTATTGAATTTGTGCCATTTGCTTTTGCTAATGGAAGTTGTTTGGCTTACAAAACTACTGAGACAAGGTGGGGGTGGGGGAGAGGAGAGAGAGAAGAAAGAAAGAAAGGAAAACAAAAGAGAAAGACCTTGAGATATAAAAATCAAAGGCAGTCTTGTTCCACACTTAAATTAACCAGAGATAAACTACTTCATCAAAATAATTGCCAGTTGTTCTTGTAATGACAAATGCACGGGTCCTCCTGTTACCTCAGCTGTCTCCCAAGCCCCAGCACACCTCTCGATTTGCCCGTCCAGCACCAGTGTCTTTGACAGGATCCACACTCATCACACTCTGCCAGGTTCCCCGAGAGCAGACCTGGGGCCCCACGGAGGAGCCCTGCCCTGTGTCTTGTTTCCCTCATGATGCTGGGGCTCCCAGAGGTGGGATGGGATTAATTGAAAGGGCCAGAACTCACTTCTGGGTTCTCTGCCTGCTGGTTCACTGGAATCCTTCCTTTGACTGGCATCTCACATTTGCAGCTAATTGGGGCAGCTCTGCTCTTGCAGAGAGATGATTTATTTTTATCCCCACTTGTTTACCTGCCTTTAGGGGAGACAAAAAGGATGAAATACACCATTTCGGCTGGTAACTCATAGGGAGTCAAATAAAGTGTTCTGCTGAAACCTTTGGCTTAAATACAGCGGCCCCTCCAATCTACCCGGCGTGCATTCCAAGATGTCCAGCGGATGCCTGAGATCGCAGAGAGAACTGAACCCTAGATCTATTATGTTTTCTCTTCTAGCTATATACCCATACTTAGGACGAAGTTTAATTTCTAGATTAGGCACGGTAAGAGATTAACAGTAGCAATAATGAAGCTGAACAATTTTAATGATACACGGTAATGAAAGTTATGTGAATGCAGCCCCTCTCTCTCTCACTCATGATGCCTTCAGTATTGTACTCGAGTTTCTTTTTTTCGTGACAACGTGCGGTGTAATAAAATGCCTGGGTGGGGAGATGAGGTGTGGTGAGCGACAGAGGCACCAGGATATAGCATCAGACCCCTCCTGACCTTGGAAGATACGTCAGAGGGGAGATCATCTGCTTGCAGGACACAGCTGATGGAGGGCAACTGACATCATGGAAAGTGGACCCACAGATAAGTGTGTGGGGGGTTGCTGTACTGACACCGGGGTCGGGGAGGTCAAACTGTCTCCAGTCCCAACAGAAGAACAAACATCACCAACTCAGAAATCAATGGAATGGTGAGTAGTTCATTATAAAAGCCTAACCATTCACTTTCTTTTGTTGGATTCTGGTTTTGTTTCAATTAAGTCGTAATTGACAAGGCATGGGCATGGGGTAGTAAGTTAGAACCCAAAGTTCTCCTTTTCATTCTTCCTTTCTCACTCCTTCCTGCTGTCATTCACAGATTCATTTAACAAACGTCTTTGAGTATTTTCATGTTGAGAACATACATATGTACAACATACATCACATGTATACAGTTGGATAATTAAGAATTTGGCTGGCCTTTGTCCCTGCACTTGGAAAATAGCCTCTAAACCCTTGGGATTTCCTGAGTGATAGGAGTGTCTTTGTTATTCATGGTGGGCTGATTAGCCTTCACCTGGAAATTGACGCAGATGAGGCAACTCAGGTAAGGGGCTGACCCCACTGGAAAGACCAAGCAGGTGATTAGAGGCTTGGGGCTTCACACCAGGTGATATTAGCCCTACCTCCAAGAAGAGAAGGTGACCTGGGCATTGACTCCATCAATCATGCCTATGGAAGGAAACCCCAGTAATAACTCTAGACACAGAGTCTTGGGTGACTACCTCTGGGGTACAGTACTCTGTGCGAACTGTTATACATCCCCCTACCGGGAGGCTCATGCATCCTACCTCTGCAGAGAGAAGACCAGAATCTTATTGTTTCAAACCCCCGGACTTCACCCTATGTATCTCTTCTTTTGGCTGGTTCTGATTTGTCTCCTGTTGGCTATCATAAAACTTGTTGTTATAGCTTTCCTGAGTGCTGTGCACTGTTTGAGCAGCTTATCAAAACTGAGAGAGTAGTGGGAACTCCCCAGTTTGCAAGAAGGATGACCAGTCCTGGGATCCTCGAGCTTGCAGCTGGTGTCTGACATGAAGCCAGTCTTTAGAGAACTGTGCTCTTAACTTCGAACTTGGCCTACCTCTGGGTAGTCAGCGTCTGAAGTCATCACAAACCTTTGCTCCAGGAGCTCCCCTGGGTATGACCAAGATTCTGTGGAATGACACTTGGACCTGTAGAATCTTGTCTGCTGTTTCAGGCACTTGCCTGAACTACAGGCCAGGAATGGGCAAACTAGTGTCAGGTGTTCACTCTCCATCCTTGGAATCCGGCCTTTAGTGTCCCTCCTGCCCACCTTCCTGTCTGTTCTCCCAGCCTCAGCAGTCCCTATTTGCTTTCTCATTTCCATTGTAACCCATGGTTCCTATCCAACACACTCATTTAGCTCAACATTGGTCCTTCTTAGAGACTTTTTTTTTTTAAATATTTGATTTATTTATTTGTCAGAGAGAGAGAGTAAGAGAGCACGAGCAGGGGGAGCAGCAGGCAGAGGGAGAAGCAGGCTCCTCACTGAGCAGGGAGCCCAATGCAGGACTCAATCCTAGGACCCTGGGATCATGACCTGAGCCAAAGGCAGCCACTTAACTGACTGAGCCACCCAGGTATCCCTTGGGAACTATTCTTAATGTCCACCCCAGTGATCTTTCTGCTTGAGGCTGGCCCCTCTCCCAGGCCCCTTGCATGTGCCTGTGGTTTCATCCTGCTATCCCTCCCCTCTTCCCCAGATGCTCCTCTGGTTTGGCTGCAGCTGAGTCCCATCACCTTTGGCTCTACCCTCATCTTTGTGGGACTTCTTAAGACTAGAGCGTGGGCTCTGTATTGTCCACTCAGGCTCAAACCTTGCATTTCTTCAGAAGACTGCTTCCAGAATCTTCCTGTAGGCTCTCAGGACAGTATCCATGAGCAAGAGGAATTTTCACTCATGCTCTGAGTTGACACCACACCTCACCCAAGACACAGTTCTGCCTTCTCAAGTATGGGCACCTACCTTAGCTCCCAGCAACAACCCCATGAACCCAGAAACCCCCATCTTGCCTCTAAACACCCTCATCCAGCCTTCAATGGCCTCTCAGATGGGAACCCGAAAATCAGGCACCCTTAGGCACCAAGGGAAAACCTCCCACCACAACTTTGGCAGCCCCAGACTACTGTAGCAGTACTAATGAAGCAGACCTCGGGCAAGCAGTATTCTTCTACTAAAGGTCAAGGCTTAAAATGGTACAGACCTGAGGCCATTCGCCAGATTACATATTGGCATCTTGAGTTTGCATGCATGACTGCTTGAAAATTTCAGGCATCACCTTACATTTGATTGGTGTGTAAATTAGCCCTGGATTATGCACAGCCTTTTACAAAGGCATGGAATGGTTTAGTTAGGTAGGTAGGTGGGTGGTGGATGATAGATAGTTAGAAAGATAAGTAAGTAGATTGATGGAAGACAGGTAAAATAGGAGACAGGTAAGTAGATAGAGAAAAAGAGAAGTGGCTGGCTGGCTGGCTGGAGGAATGAATGGCTAGACTGACAGGTATAACTATGCCTATTAGAATTAGTCATTGTAGGGGCACCTGGGTGGCTCAGTGGGTTAAAGCCTCTGCCTTCGGCTCAGGTCATGATCCCAGGGTCCTGGGATCGAGTCCCACATCGGGCTCTCTGCTCAGCGGGGAGCCTGCTTCCTCCTCTCTCTCTGCCTGCCTCTCTGCCTACTTGTGATCTCTGTCAAATGAATAAATGAAATCTTTAAAAAAAAAAAAAAGAATTAGTCATTGTAAAGAGAAAAGACGAAGGCTTAGATAAGTAGCAATAAATGGACATGGGAAAAAATATCAAGAAATGTAACATCTATGGGAAAACTCATGGGTTAATTGCTCATAAACCCAGCCAGCTCTCTGAGAGTCTAATGAACCCAGCATCTACAGGAGTCTCGCTCTTTTCCTAGAATCTCGAGTACAGTTTAGCAAACAATGGCCCAGTTGGCTAAATCTGGCCTACTGCCTGCTTCGGTAAATAAAGTTTTCCTGGAACACAGCCTTGCCCATTCATTTATTATCTCATGCTGCTTTCTCACTTCTAAGACAGAACGGAGTAGTTGGGATGAAGACCTTGTAGCCTACTAAGCCAAAAGTCTGCACAATCCCCAGCAGATCAGCTGGTGGAGCAGAAAAAAGAGAAATTTCAGAAGTAGACAGACCTGAGTTCACGTCCCCGTCTGTGTGAATGGGGCTGAGGCAGCCCTAGAACTTTTATGTAGGACAGTAGGCAATTCTGTTGAGGATGAGGAGTTCTAGGGGACTTGTCTTGGAACTGCATTTACACATAAAGAACTTTCAAAAAATCTTAAATGTGTACATTTACTCATGACTCAGCAGATATTCATTATAAAGGCTGACTGTATGACAGACCTTTTCGGGGTAAAGACTGTGTCTGCATGGAGCTTAAATTCTAAAATAAAGGGAAGGACAGAAAAGAAGCAAATAAATATATAATATCAGATGTCTCTGAGAAGGGGACATTTGATCAGAGGTCAGAAGCCATCAAAGGACAGAGCATAGGCATGTGTAGGAAACAGCAAATGCCAAGGGGCTAAGGTACCAAGGTGCATGTGTGTTTGAGGGAGGCAGTGGGGGGCAGGTGAGTGTGAATGAGCAGGTGCAATGAGGGAACATGCCAGCGGTGAGGGCAAAGTGCTCACTAGGCAGCAGACCCCTGGGTGTGCGGACTGCCCCAGTCTGGGAGGGCTTCTAGGTGGGCTGGCTGGCTCTGGAAGGTTTTAAGCTCAAGCAACAATATGATCTGCTTCTGTCAAGGATCCCTCTGGCCTTTGGGTTCAGGATAAATTGTAGGAGCCACTGCGAAAACAGGAAAACCAAGCAAAAGACCCCACAGTGGGCCAGGCTAGACTGCCTTGAAGGGTAGCTGTTGGAGTCTTTAGTCATGGCGGTGGACACACTGCCCCCAGCTCAGAAACTCTGAAGGTTCTGTGGCTGCAGACAGGAAAGACTTCTGTCTAGCTCATGTAGTGCCTAGCATCTGCCGAACAGTTCTCTGACATCTTGTACCTGTGCCATCTGGGGGAAGAAAGAGCTGAGGAACCTTCTGGAATGTCTTCAAGGGCTTGGCATCAAGTGGCTTATATTCACTTCTGCTCACATCCCATTGTTCAAAACTGGCCAAGGGACCCCTCATGGATGTGTACGGCTTGTGGATGTTCCTTTCCAAATGGGGCATGGACACGATGTACATTCGAGAATGGTTGTTTTGAAGGGAAACCAATGGAAACTTAGGGAGTGGGGCTTAAAGAGCCTCCCAATCTACCCCAGGAACTTGGACACATTAACTTCCCTGGGACTCAGGTTCCTCATCTATGAAAGGGGGTGAGTCATGGCATCCTCACAGGACTGTAATGAGAATGAAGTCTGATGCCCTATAGACTGACCCTAACACAGACAGGCGTGGTCAGTGCTCATAGTGGAATCATTTCCATTATCAGCATCCCAGATGGTTTCCAAATACCTGGGGAGAGAGAAGCACTGAACATTTGGGCAGCTGCGGCTGGCCAGTGGCCAGAGCCAATGTCTGCTACTGTGTACATTATTCAAGTTGTGAAATTCTGCCCTACCTGGTGGTACACAGCCAGGGGGAGCTATGTGCTCCCCCTGACCACCACCTGCACCCCAATTATCCTACCACTGAGGAGGCAAAGCTGGTTAGCATGGGCCTCGGGGCCTTGTGTCATTACTAAACCAGCATCCCTCCATGTGGGTCAGTGTCCTCACTGTGACTTATTTTCATCAGCACCTCCTGCGGCAGCCTCTGTCTGCCATCTCTGCAGGCAGACACTTTCCCACCCCAATATCTGCATCTCGTGCAAACGGGGATCACTTTCTCCCTCCACAATGCCAGAGCCCTGATGCAGATTGGCCCCCACACAAGAAATACATCAAGGCCCTTCCCATGTGCATTAAGTCACACTCTGGGATCTCTGTCCTCATCCTGGGTTCTTGGACACGGGAGCTGCCCACTCACCCCTCCCCATGCCCATTGCAAAGGGCAGAGAGTGTAAAGCCATCCCTGGACACGGGCTGAGCTCCTCTACCAGGCTTCTTTTGTTCCAACAGTCACTAACTAGGGGTTTGTCACTGCCCCACACCCCTGCCAAAGTACCTGCGTGCAGGGGCTGGGGTCTCTTGCTTATGGTGGTTCCCACCCTTGGAGGGCCTCCCAGGCTGAGCCTTGGTCTTAGTTCTGCTCTGGCACCCAAAGGCTGGTCAGTGCTAGCTTATGCTCCTGTTCTAGCCCCTGCAATCCTCCTTGGGCTGGCCTAGCCGCCTTCCCAGCTTCCTCCCCATCCACCCCTCAGATCCAGCCATCTAGCACTCCAGCTCATCCCCATTCCCAGAAAGCTCTATACTCTCCCTCAAGCCAAGGCTTGGTTTCCTGCCCTCCCCAGATAGAAGAATGTCCTTCTCTGACCCTGGGTTCATGTCTCTGTGCAGCATATCTTGTCACTGCTTCTGGTCTTGAGGACAAGGACATGTGTCCTTTTGTCTTGCCACCCCTCAAGACTTAACGACATCTTACATGCAAGGTAAACACCCAGCACAGGTACAGGGAATTTACTGCCTACCTATCCTCTCTGTGTTTGAGTAGCAATATGACAGAAACATGAAGTGTTAGGTAGGATCCATGGCACACCTTCAGACAGAGCACAAGAGGGGATTCCTGACCCTAAGACCCTGTGGGAATGGGGAAGGGGGTTTGGGGGCTGGCCTGGCCAATACGAAAGGAGTCCTTCACTTCTCTTTTGGTTCATGCTGGCCAGGTTTAGAGCTCCCTCCGAGGACAGCCCCTGGGAAGTAGGGGACAAGGGCAGGAGTCAGGCCCTTGTAGGTCCCTAGTAGTGCAATCCCAATACCATCAGAATCAGTCCCCAAAACTCCAGAGTTGCCATAAATAAAGTCCACACAGCCATTCAAGTAGTGGGTGTCACAGGTAAATAGCCCATTGTGTTCTTCATGGGTCCTCTTGGCCTTTCCCAGAATCATCCTTTGCCTTAGTTTATCATCCCTAGGCTCCCCCATTGCTGGACTTCTGGGGACTGGTAATAGTGGACAGTGAAGAGGTCAAAATGTCATGGGCCTCGGAGTTAGATAGATTTGAGCACGAATCTCAGCTCTGCTACCTCCTACTTGTGTGACCTTGAGCAAGTGCTTAAACTCTAAGTCTCTGTTTCCTCATCCATGACGTGGTATGAAATGTCAATTACTAACTTCTGTGGACTGAATGGTAATCTCCCTGAGTTCATATGCTTAAGCTCTGCCCCACAGTGTGAATGTGTCTGGAGCTTGAGCTTTGGGGAGGTGATTAAGGTTGGATGAAGTCCCAAGGATGGGGCCTTCATGGCTGGGTTAGTACTTTTGTTAGAAGAGACATCAGCGAACTTGCTTGTTTACTGTCTCTACCACATGGGGACATGGTGAGAAGGTGGAGATCTGTGAGCCAGAAGGAAGGCTCTCATCAGGAATCGACCATGTCAGCACCCTTACCTAAGAGCTCCAACCTCCATAACCATGAGAAATAGATGTCAGTTGTTTGAGCTTCCCAGCCTGTGATATTTTTTATAGCCGCTGAGCAGACTAATACATTAGCATGTCTATGAGATATCTATGTACCCAGCATGCAGCATTTTATTACAGGAATGACAGGCTAGTGATCAACTCTGTGTCCTCCCTCAATGTTGGAGAGTGGAGTTTGGGAAGCAGTTAGAGGTGACCTTTCCCAGTCCCTTGTATCTAGGCAGGCTGGGCACTGCATTGCATTTAGGGCTCTCTTGGTCCCTCTAAAATATGTATAATGAGCCATGGTCCCCACAGCCTGAGACCACCAGGCTGAAAATGCATCACACTGTCACAATGACTCAACAGTTTGCTGGGCACACTAGCCACAAAAGTACAGCCACAACATTCCAAACAAGACTTCTCATGGTGTGAATCTGGCTGGTACAGAAAAGGACCTGCCCCCAAGAGAAGTAATTTTACCTGAGCTTAATCTACCTGCTGGAATTTTATCAGAGCCTAACCTACGTTGGTGAAGGGAAATACCCAATGCCACTTCCTCCAACCATCCTCATAGGGCAAAAGAAATACCCATCTCCAGCCCTCTCCAGCCATTCTGTCCCAGCTAAGGAGGGAGTGAGCAGAACCTGAGAGGCCCTGGTGAAATTCATGGTCCAGGGTCACCAGAGGACCAAAAGACTGAGACCTTATCATAAGACTGCAACATGCTTCTTCTCCCTTCATGCCTTATATTACTAAAGGTCTGTTTACTGAAGTTCCTTTTGCCCAATACATCATTTCATCTTTCAAAAAAATTACAAGATGTACTAAAAGATAAAAATCAGTTTGAAGAGAGTAAACAAGGATCAGAGCCAGAGTCAGATATAGCAGGAATATTGGACTTATCAGACCAGAAATTTTTTTAATTGGTTAATAAGCTCAGGGCTTAATTGGAAAAAAGTAGACAGCTTGTAAGAACAGATGAACAATGTAAGCACAGAGATGGCTATCTATGAAAGAATCAAAAAGAAATGGTAGAGATCAAAAACACTGTATCAGAAGGGGCACTTGGGTGACTTGGTTGGTTAAGCATCTGACTCTGGTTTTGGCACAGGTCACCATCTCAAGGTCATGAGATCAAGCCCTGCATCAGGCTCCATGCTCAGTGTGGAGTCTACATGTCCATCTCCCTCTGTTCCTCACCTTGCTCATTCTCTCTCTCTTTCTCTCATAATTAAATAAAATCTTTTTTAAAACAAACAAAAACACTATAACAAATGAAGAATGGACTGAAAAAAAAACATAGAGAAAAAAGACTGAAGGAAAAAAAGATAGAATAGAATACGCAAGAACTGTGGGGAAACTACAAAAGGTGTAATATATACACAGTAGGAATACCCAGAAGGAGAAGGGAGAGAGGTGGGAAAGGAGGAAATATTTGAGGCAATAATGACTGAGAATTTCCTCAAATTAATATCAGACACTAAACCACAGATCCAGGAAGCTTAGAAAACACCAAACAGTATAAAACAAACAAATAAACAAAACAAAACAGAACAAAAGTTGCACCCAGCATATCATATTCAAACTTTAGAAAATCAAAGATTTAAAAAAACTCTTGAAAGAATCCAGATGAAAAATTACCTACAGCAGACAAAAGATAGAATCTACACCCCAACTTCTCCTCAGAAACCATGCAAGAAGAGAGTAAAATAAAATACTCAAAATGCTGAGAGAAAAAAACAACCAACCAACCTAGAATTCCATACCTTGCAAAATTATCCTTTAAAAGTGAATAAGAAGTTGAGACTTTTTTCAGACAAATATTGAGGAAATTTGTTGCCAGTAGATCTGCCTTGCAAAAAAACATCAGAAGAAGTTTTGAGAGAAGTAACCTGAGATTGCTCAGAAACTCAGATTTCCATAAAGAGAGGAGCATAGGAGAAAGAATAAATAAAGGCAAAATGAGAACTTTTTTTCTTATTTTGTTAAGACTTATTTATTTACTTGAGGCAGGCAGGAGCACGGGGAGAAGCAGGGAGAATCTCAAGCTGACTCCTGGTAGAGCACAGAGCCTGATACAAGGCTTGATCTCAAGATCCAGAGATCATAACCTAAGCTGAAACCAAGAGTCACGTGCTTAACCAACTGAACTACAAGGCCCCCTTTTTTCTTATCCTTAATCTAATGGATAACAGTTTGTTCAAGATAATAACAACAGCAATGTATTTGATTATCTATATAATATGCTTATGTGCAAGTGAAATGAATAACACAATTAGAAATATTTTGTTATTTGTTATTATAAAATACTAACATTACCAGTGAAGTAAGATAGTATTATTTTTAAGTAGTTGAAAATGTATATTGTAGATTCTCGGGCAACCGCTAAAGAAAGTTTAAAAAAGAGAGAGATAAATTGATATGCTAGGAAAAGAGAAAACAGAGCCATGTAAAATACTCAGTTAAAACCACAAAAGGCAGAAGAAGTATGGAAGACAAAAACAGGAACAAAGAAAAAGAGCAACAAATAAAAATCAGTAACAGATATATAGATATTAATCCAACTATATCAATAATCACCTTAAGTGCCAGTGGACTAAATATGGCAATTAAAAGACAGATTGTCAGAGTAGATAAAAAAACAAGGCCGAGCTGTATGTTTTCTACAAGAAACACACTTAATATATAAAGACATATACAAATTAAAAGTGCAGGGAGGGAGAAAGATATACTGTGCTGACATGAATCAAAGGAAAGTTGTAATAACTATATTAATTTCAAACAGGAAGTACATTGGCTAGGAGAGTTAATGGGGAAAAAGAGGGGCATCAGATACTGATAAAAGGACAAATGCTCCAAGAAAATATAACAAGGCTTAATGTATATGAGCCTAACAACAGAGCATGCAAATACATAAAGCAAAAGCTAACAAAACTGTAAGAAAAAATAGATGAACTAGTATTATAGTTGGAAACTGAAACACTCCTCTGTCAGAAATGGACAGCTCCAGCAGGCAGAAAATCAGTGAGGGGATAACTAAACTCAACCATCAACCAATGGGATACAATGGTCATCTATAGTCTACTTCCTCCAACAACAGTATACATTCTTCTCAGGCTCACATGGACATTCAGCAAGACAGACCACATTCTGTGCCATAAAACAAACTATCAAATTTAAAAGAATAGGGGCACCTGGGTGGCTCAGAGGGTTAAAGCCTCTGCCTTCAGCTCGGGTCATGATCCCAGGGTCCTGGGATCGAGCCCCGCATCGGGCTCTCTGCTCAGCAGGGAGCCTGCTTCCTCCTCTCTCTCTCTCTCTGCCTGCCTCTCTGCCTACTTGTGATCTCTGTCTGTCAAATAAATAAATAAAATCTTTTAAAAAAATTTAAAAGAATATAAATCATACACTGTGTGTGGTCTCAGACCATAATGGAATAAACTAGAAATCAGTAACAGAATATAGCTGCAAAATCCCAAAATACTTACAAGATTAAACAACACCCCTCTTAATAACACATGGATCAAAGAAGAAATCTCAAGAGAAATTCTACAGTAACTTGATTTAAAAGAAAATGAAAATATAACTCATCAGAATTTGTGGGATGCAGCAAAAGTACTATTTGGAAGGAAATGTATAGCATTGAATAAATATATTAGAAAAGATGAAAAACTTAAAATCAGTAAGTTTCCATCTTGGAAGACTAGAAAAAGAAGAGCAAGTTAAATCCAAAGTAAGCATCATTCTGGAAGTCCTAGCTAATGCAATGAGACAATAAGAGGAAACAAAAAATACACATATTGAGAAAGACAAAATAAAACTGTCTTTGTTCACAGATGACACAGTCATCTACATAGAAAATTTGAAAGAACTGACCAAAAAAAATTCCTGGAACTAAGCAGTGATTGATTGTAGCACAGTTGCAAGATAACAGGATTAATATATAAAAGTCAATTTCTTTCCTATATACCAGAAATGAAAAAAAATGGAATTTTAAATCAAAACACTACCAATAATATTAGCACTAAAGAAAATGAAACCCTTAGGTAGAAAGCTAATGAGTTGTGTGGATATCAACAAACTGATTCTAAAGTTTATATGGAGAAGAAAAGACCCAGAATAGCCAACTCAACATTGAAGGAGAACAAAGGTGGAGGACTGACGCCATCCTACTTTGGCTTTTGATAAAGCTACAGTATTCAAGACAGCATGGTATTGCTGAAAGAACAGACAAATAAGTCAATAGAACAGAACAGAGAGTCCAGAAATAGACCCACGTTAATATAGTGAACTGATCTTTGCAAAAGAACAAAGGCAATACCATAGAGCAAAGGTGGTCTTTTCAATAAACGTTGCTGGGGGGCACCTGGGTGACTCAGTGGGTTAGGCTGCTGCCTTCGGCTCAGGTCATACCCAGGGTCCTGGGATCGAGCCCCACATCAGGCTCTTTGCTCAGCAGGGAGCCTGCTTCCTCCTCTCTCTCTCTGCTTGTCTCTCTGCCTACTTGTGATCTCTGTCTGTCAAATAAATAAAAAAATCTTTAAAAAAAAATAGGGGGGGTGGGAGGTTGGGGTACCAGGTGGTGGGTATTATAGAGGGCACGGCTTGCATGGAGCACTGGGTGTGGTGAAAAAATAATGAATACTGTTTTTCTGAAAATAAATAAATTGGAAAAAATATATAAATAAATAAATAAATAAATAAACGTTGCTGGAACAATAGACACACACACACACACACACACACACAGAATCCAAACACAGACTTCATACCCTTCATAAAAATTAACTCAAAATAGGACACAGACATAAATGTAAAACACAAAACCATAAAACTCCTAAAACAACCTAGAAGAAAATCTAGAAGACTTTGGGCATGGTGGTGACTTTTTAGAGACAACCCTAAAGGCACAATCCATGAAAGAAATCGTTGATGAGCTGGACTTCAATGAAATTAAAAACTTCTGCTCCTGGAAAGATAATGTCAAGAGACTGAGAAGACAAGCCACAGCCTGTGAGAAAATACTTGCAAAAGACGCATCTGATAAAGAACTGTTGTCCAAAATACGTGATAAACTCTTAAAACTCAACCATAACAACACAAACAATCTGATTAAAGAATGGGCAAAAATCTGAACAGAAATCTCACCAAAGTAGATACACAGATGGCAAATAAACATATGATGACAAAAGGTATTCAACATCATATGTCATTAGGGAATTACAATTAAAACAATGAGACACCAGGACATGCCTATTAGATTTTCTCAAATCCAAAGCACTAAGGACACCAAATGGGGAGTAATGGGAACCTTCATCCGTTGCTTCTGGGAATGCAAAACAGTGTGGTCACTTAGGGATGTGATTTGTCAGTTTCTTAGAAAACTAAACATATTCTTCCATATGATTCAGCAGCCATGCTCCTTGGTATTGACCCAAGTGGATAGAAAACTTCTGTCTACACAAAAACCTATGCATGGATGTTTACAGCAACTTGATTTATTGTTGTCAAAACTTAGATGTCATCAAGAAGTCCTTCCAGAGGTGAGTGGCTCAAGACACGGGTCCATCCGTACAGTGAAGTATTATTCAGCGTTAAAAAACAAATGAGTTTTCAAGCCATGTACAGACATGGAGGAAGGATACCTAAATGCATAATCCTGAGTGAAAGAAGCCAGTCTGAAAAGGCCACATACTGTATGACTCCAACTGTGTGACATTCTGGAAAAGCAAAGTTATGAAGGCAGTGGTTGCCAGGGGGTTAATAGGGAGAGAAAAAGAAATAGGGAGAACAGAGGATTTCTAGGGCAGAGAGGCCGTTTTTGTAAGACACCACAATGGTGAGTACCTGTCATTCCACATTTTGTCAAAACTCCTGGAATACACAACACCAGGAGTGAACCTTAAATGTAACCCCTGGACTTTGGGGGATGAAGATGAATTGAGGCAGGTTCACTGACGACAGCAAATGCACCTCTCTAGGGAAGATTAGTGGTAGACGGGGAGCCATATGCTGTGGGGACAAGGGATATGGGCAGATTCTCTGTACTTTCCACTCAATTTTACCATGAACTGCCTTAAAACTGCTCTAAAAAATAAAGTTTATTAATTAAAAACAAGTTTTAAATGGATGAATAACAGAATTGTTCCTTCCTCCTGTTCCCACAGTTGGAGCGTGAACTTGTGTTTTTCCACCTACATCACTTCAAGGTTCAAGTTTCACAGGGCCTCTTGCTCCACAAAACATGAGGGCAAAGGTTTTCCACCCTCTGCTGGAGTTTCTGTTGAACTGTCAAGATAAAGCAAGAATGTCAACTTCTAATCTTCTTTTTTTTTTTTTTTAAGATTTTATTTGTTTATTTGTCAGAGAGAGAGAGAGAGAGCACGAGGGAGCGAGGGCACAAGCAGGCAGAGGCGGAGAGAAGCAGGCTCCCTGCTGAGCAAGGAGCCTAATGAGGGACTTGATCCCAGGACCCTAGGATCATGACCTGAGTCAAAGGCAGTGGCTTAACTGACTGAGCCACCCAGTCATCCCTCCAATCTTCTTTTAAATACAAGTATGGGCAACTCAGATCCCCATGTCAGAATGACATCACAATGACAAAGTCAAAGCTGCTGCAAAAGTTCAGGGAGGCCATCTAGGCCTCTGGCTTTCAAATTGGTGTTAGCCTCAGAATCCAGTTTTCAAATGAACTTGCCTAGAAACCCCAAAATGTACAAGAGTTAACAGAGTTAAAAAAAAAAATCAGAACTATCTAGACTCATGATTCTAACACGTTTCATTTCCTAAAACATTCATTATTTGTTCCAGCTCATCAACTGAGAAATACAATAGACATCCTTCCTATATTATTGTCCACATAGTTGGTGACAACCTGAACAGGACGTGTTCAGTAGCGTGATTTGGAAACCTTCCCCTTCCTTTCCATATGTAGACACATTGGCAAAGATGTAATGATGTAATTATTTTTGACTATGTTATAAAACTTTTCAAATGCATAGAAAGTAAGGAAAGAAAATAATGAACATCCACATCTATATTTCATGGTTGTTAATTATTTTTCTATATTACTGTTATGTATATAGGAAGTGATTTTTTTTTTTTTTGGTCTGATTTGCACAAACCAGCTATAAAAGATGTTGCGGGACTGTTGAAGGACTTCTGAATTTTAAAAAGACACCTCTATGAAGTCCAGGGCTCCTGGGTACACTTTGAGACCCATGGTCCAGCCTCCCTTTCATTTTGCACAGGGGATGCTGGGGACCAAACAAGGAAAATCCCAAAAAGCTTCCAGGAAGATCCATAGCCTGGCTTCAGTCTGACACTTTAGTTCCTGCCTTAGGCTCCCCCAAAGAGCATCCTGCACTCCAACTGCATCACACTTGCTTTCCTGCAAATATTTCACAGATCTCAAGCCTCTGTGCCTTTGCTCTACCTTTAAGACAAAGCTGAGGCATCACCTTCTCCAGGAAGCCTTCTATTACCCTTCGTCCACTCTTCCCTCAAGGGTGGAGGAGGATGAAGCAGAAGCCAGCACCCCCTGGACTGGGTAGCATCCAGACCTAATAGTCTAGGTAGGCAGAACCAAAATAAACCTGCAAACCCGCAGGGAGGTGTGAGGAGGACCTGGGGAACTGTGCCTGTAAAAGGATATTCTAAAAGGGAAGTATTCCTAAGAGAGCCCCTCAAAATGGGGTGGGGAGGATACTGAGGAAGCAGGGCCCACAGCTCCTGTTTCAACTCTGAGAACACCATGAACTTTTGACTTTTGTCCGTTATGACTTGCCAATTGCACATTGGCCGCCGCTTGGAAGACCTTCTCTACTACGTGATGAGCTAGAGATAATTTAACACCCGTTAACTACAGAGCCAGTCCTGCATCCGGTGGTCAGTTAAGTTCTGTCCACAATTCCTTTGAAACAAGTTGCCCAGCCCTGTGGGTTTTGCCTCTATAAGCCTGCACTTCCCATTGCAGTTCCAAGCACAATCACAATCTCGGTGCTCTCTGTGCCTCCCACGTTGCAAACCCTAAGGCTCCAAATTAACACATTTGGTTGCTTTACAGCTTCTTCTTCTTGACTGACATACCTAATGTCTTGATTCCAGATGAAAACAAAAGCCAAAAATGGATCTTAACCAACAGACACCCAAGTGACCTCTAGCTGTGATTAAAGGCCATAAACACAAAAAGAACATCAGGAAAACATCTATGCATAAGGTCTCTCCGTGACTCCTTGGATTCCGTGCCTACGAATAAGACCCTCCGGATCAGCCCCTGAGACCTCCGAAGACCCCTCTCCTTGCCCTGCACTCTCCCAGGACACTCTAGCAAGGAACTGAACCCCTTGTGTTGTGACATTGTCTGTTTCTGGGTCTCTTATCTCCCCCTCGAGGTGCAGGCTGGTCTCACTCTCTCTATCTTTCTCCTAGATCCTCTGGCAAAGGTCTGGCACAGAAACAGGCCTGCAAAGGTTTGCCAGGAGCTAGCACCGGAAGATTTCCACGCGGCCACAGCGCCCTCTGTTGGGCCAATCCCACAGTCGTGGGGCACTCACCGGAGTGGGGGCGTTCACCACCGACAGGTTGTACCCGTAGAGAAAGGATGAGCCAAAGGCGCCCACGAGAGAGGCCACAATGAGTGAGCAGGACCAGTCCTGGGAAAGAAGACAGAACGTCAGATCTGGCAGTTGGGCACAGAACTAGGGCCCACAAGACATACTTCAGCTGTTCCCTTGTCTGGAGAGGCGGCCCCAGAGAATTCCCGGGGCCGAGGGAGACGGCAGGCAGCTGAGTTGCTGGTCCAGGTCTGCCTGTGCTGGCAGGTGTCCTGGAGGAGTTCTGTCAGCCCCCTGAGCTCTGTTTGCTTCTGACTGCTGCAACAGGTCAGTGACTTGCAGACCTAACGTCCTTAGCAGGTGCTCTGTATGTAGCCACATACTATTATTTCTGCTGAATTTGGCCACTTTCTGAAACAAATAGGAGCAAAAAAGCAAAGCCAGATTCAGCCGTCAGTAGTAGCTGCTGATGCTTACAAAAGGTATGGGACAGGCATTGTTTTGGGTATTTTCTCTTGGAACCCTTTGATCAGTGCTGTTTGATCCTGATGTCCTAGGTGAGCGAGCAGGCACAGAGGTGTCTGTGGTGTCTGGGATGGGGGCTGGAGCCCAAGTCACCTCCCGCTGCACCAAGGGGCCTCTCCCCCACTGCCTTTCTGTCTGGGCACAGTGTCTAGGGGTCTGAGGCTTCTCACAGCTGTGCAGGGACACACACGTTCGCATGCACACACACCCACACACACCCACACACACACACCTGCACGTGCTGGTCCAGACTCAGCTGTCCATCTACAGGCCACTGTGAGTGCCCCTGGCCAAGGACCTGCAGAGACAGACATGGCTCAGCCTGGAGGATGAGGCCTCTGCCTTCAGGTGATCCTGTCGCTTGGCCTCACCTAAGGATGGTCACAATCAGGACAGGGCCCTGGAGTGGAAACATCTGGGCCCCTTGGCCAAAGCTGACCAGCTGGCAGGAGCTGGAGGCGGGAGGGTTTGCCATCGGAAGCTGGCCAGAGGAACATGGGCCAGTCTCCAGATGGAGGGGACCCACATGCTCTGGGAAGCTACTTTCTCTGCATTCCGGGAACGCATGTGCACGTCTCAAACCAGTCCCTGTTAAAGCTCCAGGAATATTGTGGCAAACAAAAGAGACAAGGTCCACAGTTCCGGGAACTGTGCCCAACAAATACCTTTTGGAAGGGAACGCAGGACCCCAATTCTCTGCTCTGCCCATCCCAGTAGTCTCCTCTAGCACAGGATGCAATGCTGGACATTCTGACCACTCAGCTGTGGGAACCAGAGTCAGTTTCTTGACCTTTCTGGATCTCAGTTTGTCCAGCTGGAAAATGGATCTAACTGGTAGGTGGTTGAGGACTCGTTGTGTTGCTGGATAAGGATGTTTAGAACGTTGTATATACACAGGGAGGGTTCCAAAAAGCTGCTTACACTTTCTGCTTTCCCTCTCGTCCAGCCACACAGAATGGCTGTTGCTCAGGTCAGGTGCCAAGGTCTCTCTTGGCCGGGCCCGTGTGGCTACATATACCCAGAATTCTCCTTTCTTAAGACTTTTGTATCCAAGACCCATGACCAGTGTCCTCTTCCCCAAAAGCTCATTGGACATGTTGACATTTCTCTATGATTCAACTCTGTCCTATCCTGTGCTCTGCCACTTAGCTCTGTAACCTTGGACCAGTTATATAGCTGCTCTGTGACTCAGGGTTCGTATCTGAACATGGGATGATAGCAGACCTCACCTTCTGGGCTGTTATGCTGAGTTAACACTGTGCCCACGAGCATTAGCAGCAGAGGCTAGACAGTGGGCAAGGGTCTTACTTTCTGAAGGTGGAGGTCTTGCTTCCAGGATCCAAGCCTGTTACAGAGAAGGTCTTCAGGAAATGCTAGTAATTGGATGGAGGTGAGAAAGGGGGTTCATAAGCCACCAGGAAGGACATTGCCAGGTGTGGGGCCAGAATCTTTTCCTACAGTAAGGGGAGGCCTGAACTGCATGGAACAGAAAAGATGGATGGAACAGAATTGCATTTTGGACAAAACATCCATCCTCCATAGTCCCTTATCCTCCGGGTCTAGGCTCAGATGTTACTCCTTCTGACTCCCTGGGCTGTCCTGGGTGCCTTATGTCCCTGGGCCTCCTTGCTTCCAGCCCTGATCACTGGCTCCTTGTCTGCACCCATTGGAAGATAGAGAAGGGCAGGTGGGAACCTCTCCCTGGGCCCCTGTCCTCGCTTGGCCAGCCGGTACCCACCCCCTCTCATCACCAGCCCCAGGGACAGAGGGTACCAAGTGCAGGGGCGGGAAGGGAAACGTGGATGCCACCCAGCACCCGTGAGGCAGTTCTCTGCTGTGGCCTCATTTCATGAGCACAGCCACGTTGCCAGAGGAAATCACAGCTCCAGAGTAGGAGCTCCATGGCCAAGGTCATGGGGACCAGGATGCCAGCACCCACAGCAGGTTTCTACAACCCAGGGCCCCAAGCCTTCCAGGCAGTGGAGGGAGGAAACACAGCCGCCCACACGGGGCCTCTGAGCCCCGTGGCACAGTCCAGAGACTAGTTTCTACGTTTACCTTTCTCGTCCTCCTGCCTGGTGTCCCTCTCCGGGTGCGGCCACGCTCAGCAGCCCCTGTGTGAGCCCAGGCCCGGGAGTCCATGCTCCTCTGGCCACAGGCCGTGCCAGGGCATCTCTGAGCAGGAGGCAGAGTCCACAAGGGGGCGGGGACCCAGCAGGAAATGCAGCAGTCTGTCTTGTCTGAACAGGAAACGGGCACCGTGGGCTTTCCCCCCGTTCCCAGTCATAGCAGCAATCCAAGAGTCCTGGAAGGGAAACTTGCCTTCTCAGGGATCACCACCGAGGGCATGGATTTTTCTTTTGGCACCTTTGATTTTCCCTCCCAATCACGTGCAGCGAGAGAGCACTGGGCATGAAGCCAGTGTACCTCCCCAGGGATAGGGACAGAAAAGAACATCACTGGTGGCCGTGGAAGCCTGGTGAGGTCTCAAACCTGTCCCTCTAACTGTGTTCTTAGCCAAGTCACTCTGCTCCTCTGAGCTACAGCGTTTATGAGTGCAAAACAGAAGACTGATCCTGCTTGAACAGTCTGTCTGGTAGCAATTCTGAGGCTCAGATGGAAAACGCATCGTGCTGGATGTGGGCATGACTGCCCTGCTGTTCTCCAACAGATGGGGAGGCTCTGGGTCTGGAAGAAAAGGGATCTGCCCCTTGGTCATTACTCTGTCCTGTTCACTCAGCGTTGGCTCAGGGAAGACCTCTTTCTCCCCCAACCTGTGCTGGTTCAGGGAAAGCATGAAGGAGGCAAGACCCCTCCCTGCATACTCGACGGCACAAGAATTAATTCATCACGTTCACAATTTGCCCCAGATGTCAGAGAAGGACCTTTTATCATGACAGGTTTGGGACAGCCTACCTTGGCCATTTGCTCCCACAGGCAGAAGGCAGAAACCGAGGCCGGCTGGCAAAGGCATGTTTGGGGAACGAAGAACCCCTCAAGGGCCAGGGAGGCATCAAGTCCACCAAGAGACAAAAAGCAAGCAAACTAGGTTCAGTGCATCAGCTGGATCATTGAAGACTCTCTGGAAGAGGTGATTCCTGAGTAATATGCAGGGGGAATATGCAGGCAGAGGAAGGGTGGGGGTTGGGAGAGCATGAGCCAAAACCCACAGGCATAGATGCCCTGGGGTACGGGGGGAAGCAGAGTCATTGAGCATGACTGGGTCCTGAGGTATCAGAGGGGCGGGGAAGGGGCAGGCCAGCTGCCTCCCCGTGTCTTGGGGGACGGCACGCTGTGCTGTCCTGATGGGGACTTCATGTTCATCCTCGTTTCCTCCTCCCCTCCTTAGCTCAGGCCCTTCTGCATGTTCTCCCTGGCTTCCTCATCGCTAACAGGGGGTCTCGCCTGATCTCGCTAAAACTCAAACTGAATCAGGTGATGGCCCCCACCCTCGACATTTAAAATTGTTCTATGCTTTCCCATTGCGGTTGAAAACTCAGTAGGCCCCAGGCCCCAGGAGGTCAACACAAATACACAACTACAGTTGAGTGTAAAGGGGGGGTCCTCTGGTGTCTGGGAGGCTTCCAGAGTCAGCAAGCATCAAAGGCCCTGCCCGCCAAGCACAGCCTGTCTGCAGACCAGCAGTGGGATCCCAGTGTGGCCTCAAGCCCCTGTCAGAGAGATCCCAGTACACCTCTCCTGCCTCAGCCTCCCTGATTCAAGACCTGCTGATTCTCAGCTCTGTCCCAGGCCAGCAGCCAGAGGAGATCCAGATCCCAGGGCTGGAAGGAGACCAGTTGTCTGAGCTTGCACAAGGCACTGCTCACGATCCTAAGACTGGACCTGCACAGACTTCGCTTTCCCTTTTGGTCCCGCAGCCTGGAGGCGGTGCTTGGCCTGAAGAGGTCCTCTTATTGGTGGAGTTGGCCATCCATAACTTCTTTCCTTGGCCTGCCCCCGAAACCAGCCCAGAGGCAAGCAGCCAGGTCCAAAGTCACACACCTGAGAGCAGAGCAGCTCAAGTTCCAGGCCAGCCTCCCACTCCTCAGAGAGCGGTCTTCCCCTTAACTGCACTGCCTTCCTTGAGGCAGGTGAGCACTCTCCAATTCCCAGGGCTTTTCAGGGTGACAAAGCGAATAGCCCTATTTCCTGGGAAACCTTGGTGAAGGTGACAGGAGCTGTCCCTTCCTGTTGCCACAACTTAGTGGCCTAAAACCCAGACATGAGTGGCGCATTGTCTGGGTTTGAGCCTCTGTTCAACCACTTAGGATTGGTGAGCCCAGGCACAGGTCCCTCAGCCTCCCTGTGGGACAGTGTCCCTGTCTGTAACATGGGCATAACAGTGTTCACCTCATAGACTTGTGGAAGATTCCATGAGTTTATACTTGAAAAGCCTGCCCGACTGTGGAAGCTAAAACAGCAGCTGGCTTACAGCAAGGCTACGATGAATACTCATTAGTACTGAAACCACTTTGTCCCCAGATGACATGCTCTATCCGGACCCCAACGCTCTCACTCTTTTCTCACTGTTTTCTAACCAAGTACCATCCTACCTGCTCTGCGTAGAAAGGTCTGGGTCCCTATAGGAAATTAGTTGTCCTCTGCGGTAAATGGGGAGGTCTGGGCCAAGTTGATGTCACCGGACAATTGCTAAGACCTGTTCCAGTCCTCGAGATGGGTCTCTTGGGGGCAAACATGATGCATTGCACCTCCCTAGACCCCATGGCCGTTAACCAGGATTTCCCATAACCCAAGCAACCCTGTCCTGCCCTTCACGGAACGTGTGTTCCAAATGTGTTCATGCCCATGATGTCACCAGTCCTCCGGCAGCCATCGGAGGAGGGGCTAGGCGGATGCACAGGAGGAGGTGACGTTTGGGAGACCTGGTGCCATTCCCAGATTTGCTCAGCCCACGGCGTCACGTTGGGAAAATTAACCCTATCAAGGATATGACCATTAGACAGATGCTCCCAGGTGTGCTGGGGCTGGGGCCCAATCGACCTCGTCTGACGCTGATTCCTGCAAGCACATACCCATCCACCATTTTTTATCGAGTACCCACTCCTGCCAGCTTCTCCTGGCCCTTGCTCAGACTTGTCCTCTGACTACCCATAACTTTGCTCATCTGTCGGCACTCTGCTCTCTTAGCAGCTCCCCTCGAAACTCCGCTGGGCCTCTCTCTGTCCCTCCGTGTTCCATGTGCTGCTCACAGCTACACTGGCCATGTCCATCCTTGCTTACAAGCATCAGTCCTCACGTGTGCCTTTCCCTCTGGCCCAGAGCTCACCAAGGGCAGACGCTGTCTGTGTCTCTTGTGAGGTGAACTGTGTCCCCCTGCCCGAATTCATCAGGTGAGCTGTTCTCCCCCAGCCCCTCAGACGGCGAATGAATTGGGGGGCAGGGTCTTTAAAGAGGAGAGTGAGGTAAAATGAGGTAACTAGGATAGACCCTAATCCGAGATTACGGGTGTCTTTATAAGAAGAGCTTGGGACACAAACACATATAGAAGGAAGTCCCTGTAAGGACGTGAGGAGAACATGGCCGTCAATATGCCAGGACAGGGGCCTTGAAGGAACCAACCCTGCCAGCATCCTTGACCTCAGACTCCAGCCTCCAGGCCCGTGAGAAAGCGTATCGCTCTTGTTTAAGCCCCCAGCCTGTGGTGAGGTCCTGGAGGCCTGAGTGGGCTAATCCAGTGTCCTGAGCCTCTTTGGATTCCCAGTTTTCTTCCCACCTCACTCAGGGAAGGGGCCAAGTAGATATTTTCTGGAACTGAACTCAGACTGTCTGTCCTCTGCATGATGTCCTGAAGCCAGAAAGTCTGCTTGGACAAGATGAAAATTCTCTGCCAGGAAAGGCCAGGAAAGGGAAAGAAGGGGGAGTTTTTCCATGGACTGTCGTTTGAGCAGAATGACTGAGATGACTGTACCACTTCCTACGTGACACCAAATGCCTAGACAGGAAAGCCTTGACCCCACCTCACATGAGTACATACTTGGAGGGAATGGCCGTTGATCTAACGTGACTCTGCCACGTCCCTGGAGGACCTGTGGGGGGTAGCTGGGCTCTCCCTAGGCCTCTGTTTCACACCTGGAGGTGGGGACAGTCACTCTCCACCTGCCAGTGCCACACTTCCCTGGCAGTTTGATAAATACACCTGTGTGGCTCTTTGTCCGGCTAAATAAGGTTTATTAAAAATCTGGACGTATTTTCTTCTGAGTCCTGGTTGCTTCTGCCACTATCGCAGGAGATGAGGCACAAAGGAACCAGGGTTCAAGACCGCTCCCCCTCAAACCAGGTACGCAGCCTTGAACAAGCTGCTTCATCCCTGCCTGAAGCGCAGTTCCTTGCCTGCAGAATGAGGGTGGTGATGGGTTCACTGTGGTGTGGCCAAGAGAAGCAAAGAAGAGAGCTGGGTAAAGGCCCCATGTAGCACAGATGCTGTCTGGCTTTGGTTTTGGAGTCTGGTTTGAAGGAAGGTGCAAAGATCCTTGAGGAGGGAGAGCCTCTCTGCGGCAGGAGGACTGGGCCTTGTGGTGTGGGGTGGAAGGGTTTCAGTATATCCTCAAGGACTGTGACATCATCACTCTCACACAGCAGTGTCCCCTCGTTTGTGAAATGACCTCTGGAGTGGAAACCACCTCACCATGTCCCAAAGGACACCAGCAGACTGTACAGTCACCATCAACCAAAATACAATATGATCAGTGGCCCGTTCCTAGTAGTACATGTTTTCCCGTTCACATGGCAACTTCCCACACACCTCTGCTCCTGTCCCCCACTCTGTCCTCTCCACCTGACCTTGCCTCCACCTACATCTCCCTGGGAGCAGCGAGGGGGCCAGGAAGGACTGCCCCAGCATCACCAGAATAGGGAGAGAAAAGGAAACCAGGACTGACCAATTTCTTTCTCACCAAATCACTGTCTTTGGAATCTGCTGAGTCCTTCTCACTACACTTCATGGTGTATTTTTCAGATTTTGGGGGGGTTCCTTGTTCCTAAGAAGAGAAAAAAAGGAAGAAGTCATTAGATACTTGCTGTCACCAATGGGTAATTAGGAGAGGTGGCCCCCAAGTGTGTGGGGAGGGTTGCCTGCTGAGGACATAGGATGTTAGTGCCAAGCTCCCCTGGGGACCAAGGCATGTTGGCACGCCTCTCATGGCTCAGTGTCTCCATCTGCAGGATGAACGACATCTGTGTTTCCCACACTCGCCGTGTTGCTTATTAAATACTGGCCCCTCCCCAGAACATTCTCAATCAGATGGTCATTCTTATGGTGGGGAAGATCTTGGAAACACCAAAATGTCTGTCCCCAAGACATGAAAATAAAAGTGGCGTTCATTAAAACCAAGTGCCAACCTTCCCTGTCAAATTGGAAACAGTCACCAAAATCGTAACCGAAATCATAGGCAAGACAGAAGTAGAAAAATGTGCAGCTTTTCTGGAGTTTGGAAATAAGTTTCTAGAGCCATAAAAAATATATAGGCCCTTTGGCCCAACTACTCCATTTATAAAAAGTTATCCAAAAGCAGTAATAAAGAACAAGCACAGATTTCAGCCTGTGGTTGTTAACAAATGGGTATCACTATAGAAAAACACACCTAACAGGAACGTTTAAAGAAGTTATGGTACATCCACATATGGAAACTCATGTTGCATTTTAAAACAATGTTAAAAAAGTAACGTCATGGGTAAATCTTACTTGACAAAGGAAGATCTATAAAAGTAGATTCGCCTTAAAAGCAGATGTACATAGTAACAAATCCATGCTATTATGTGATATAAGGACTTAAACTATGCCCGTGTGGTTTTTTTATACAAAATTAATATTTTTTAAATGTTGAGACATTAAGTTATTTATTCCATGATTATTCGTTAAGCTCCTAAAACCTACGTAAGAGCATGACAGACTTAGCCCTGCTCTCATGGTGCTTGCATTCTAGAAAAGTCCATTTGGGAAGAGCATACAGAAGGCTCCCAGAGCCTGGGGAAGGTGGGGGGACGGGCCTGGCCCAGCCCAAGGTGGAGTAGAAGCAGGAGCCTGGGCGGCCCAAATGAGCAGAGGACGCATCACATATTTATGTGAAGTGAAAACAGACGCCGTGGAAGTAGCAAAACAGAACAGAAGTTCCTACTTGGTCATGATATTTTAGCCCATTTTATTCTGGTTTGTTTTCCTAAGTTTTTCCAATTTTTGATACACACGCAAACACGCATGCACACAAACCCACTTCTATAACTAGAAAAGAAAGTTTTAAAAAATTACTTTAAATTTAAAAAATTTTAGTTAAGTCTTTAAGGTGCCAGGTAGACATAAAACAAACAAACAAACAAAAACAATTCTGGGAGAATATTTAGTTCTGATAGGATGACGGGTTCAAACTCCAGCTCTCCTGCTCTCTAGCTGTGTGACCTGGGGCAAGTTGCTTAACCTCTCTGTATCTCTGTTTCTTTATATGTCAAGTGAAGAAGAACAACAGGACATATGTCACAGGGCTTCTGTGAAGATCAAATGAGTCCGTGTATATGAAGCACATGGTAAATGCTAAATGGTCACCACCATCACCGGACGCCCTGCAAATGGTCTCTGTGGAGCATAGACCGGTCATTCATTTGTCAGGGTCCTCGTGGAATGCCATTCTAAGATGGTGTCTTAGAACTGGTTACGAGAAAAAAGGAGTGGGAACCATCTGGTGTATGAGTAGAGAACTCTAAACTTCTTCAAAATAATTCTTGAAGGCTGAACTCGAATAAAGAATAAATAGAATACAGTATAACTAGACATCTTGGGCATGAGGTTCTAAAACCACTAGCCCCCTGTCTTCTCAATCTGCAATAATAATAGGGAAAGTGCTGCTGTTGCAACCTCACCCTCTGCCAGGGTCCACGGGTGCGGCCGTGCCACTTACAAGTTCAAACTGCGCCTTTGATGACCATCACCAGCCCCCAGGGGGCCCATCTGCCCCAGCCCAGCAGCCACAGGGTTAATGCCCACCCTAAGGGTACACCAGGGTTCTGCTCCTAGCCATCTGATGGCCTCGCACCCTCGGCTGTACCTAGGATTAAATATTTAGAAAACCACCTCTGCTAATGATAAGGAAAGTTTCTTGGGCACCACTGTGTCAACAGCGATGCCCAGCCATGCTGGAAATCAAACAAGCCTTGGAGAAATATCCTTACCCACCCAGCCTGTTGCAGAGGGTGGATCTGAGCCCAGACAGCTTCAAGTCACAGCATGGCTCGCAAGCCTTTGTTGGGTGGAAGGACAGACAGAGGCAAAGAAAAGGTGCTGCTGACATCAGTCCAACAGCACAGGTGAGTCTATCCTCCCAAAGCTGGCTCATGCAGGCTGGAGGCCACCTCCCAGGAAAGGCCTTCGGGTGCTGCCTTGTGCATGGTTTAGCCCCTGGCTGACAGCCTGTCACCAGGAAATGCCACATAATTCCTACTCCCCCACCACCACATTTTTGATTGAGTAATACTTGGCTATGACTTTATTCTTAATTTTCAGGGTGAGGTCTTTGCTGACTTTGGCATTGAGCTAAAGCTAACCCTAAAACATATTGAAAGGGAATGCAGAAAACAGAGCAGCTTTGTGAGACAGAGAGAGAGGAGAGGGAGAGGGGCAAGAGGGGAGCAGGTAGAAGGAGATCGCTGGATTATCGGGCATCAGAATGATTGCATGAGCCATAACCACTCATAATCAATTACATTTTTAGGTTAACATTGATTAAACACCATGCTGAGCTCTTCATGTGTATTTTCTCACTTATCTTCACCAAATTTTGAATTTCAGATCCTTCACTTTTCAATTCCCTTATTCCAGCAGCTCGACGAGTCTCAGAGACTCTTGAAATCCTCCTCAAAACTGATCCGTGTCTGTGAGCATAACTCACCTGGTTCCTGGAGCTTCCCTCACCTATTACAGTCTAAAGAACAACTATGCTTCCTAGATAACTCAGCTCTACATATAATCCTATATAAGCCTGGGAAATTGTGAAAGAAAGCTGAGTTAATGATTAACCGGCATCCAGCTGTTACTGTAAACACTCCGAGAAGCCTATCTCCACCTGTGAGAGATAAATGATTAACAGCGGACTACTGAGGGCTAACCCAGCTTATCAAATATGTGCCAGGTGAGGGTCAACAAGTTCTGGACCAGAGTCAAAGGCACAGGTAATCCCTCAAAACCACTGCTGATTATTAGGCTGAACTTCCTGGGTGTCAGAGGGCTTCTTGCTACTCTGAGGGTGTGGCCAGCGTGGGACCTGCCTGCCAGGCAGTGGGGAGGGTTAAGTGACATGACACAGAACGGCTGTAAAGCAGGACCCAGGTGGGTGCACAGCGATCTGGTCCTAAGCCCAAAGGATCACGACGAAGGGTTTACTCGCATTACTCTGTCGATGTAGGAAGACAATCAGCCCAATGAGAAATACATGAGAGACATCGACTCTGAAATGTTGTACCTGTGGGCACTGCTGTTGTTGTTATTCTAGGAATGTCACAATGTCCTCCTGACCTGTCCCTCTAACACGAAAGAGATGCCCACGTGCGAATCCTACTCTGCCTTTAGGACCCTGAGATAAATGGAAGGCTGGAGTGGTGCAGAGATTCGAGGGACAGAGAGGCAAGGAATCCAAGAGCACAGCTGGGCAGTGTGGGGCAAGATCCAAGGTCAATCAAGGGCACCCACAGCTGCCTCCTGACCAGTTCACAGAGAGAGCCGATAGCGTGGGAAGTGAAGATGGGCTCTTGGGAGTCCCACCCACCATGGCAAGGGGACTCAGTGCCTAGTTCAGGCCTGTGCTTAGGTCCTGGGAGACAGCACCATCTGGGGAACCTGGAAAAGCCCATCTAATTCCCTTGGTGCCAATTCAGAGCACCCAGGCAACCTGCTAATCACTAATCCCAGTCTCCCAGCCTTGAGGTTGACAGAAGGGTGGCCTGGAGAGCAGAAGAAATCACCTGATCCCTGTGAAGCATCTACCACAGGTGTTTTTAGCAACCAACCTCTGACGTCTGACACAACTTGCACACCAAGATGATACTTCTGTGCCCAGGGTGATTTCAGCTGTGCGTAAGGAAGTGCAGACACACCTGGGCAGTGCGATTGTTCCCCCAAGTGTTTCAAAGCTTCCACAGTCATCCAGCTGGTGCCCAGCCCTTTCTTTTCCCAGTTAGTCACCCAACCTCTCTCTCTTAGCTACGGCAAATCATTTGCAATGCCAGGAGTATTCAGCCATTGGTTTACCAGCATCTGGATAGATAGTGTAACATGATGACTAAGAGCCTGGGATTTCATGTCAGACCTCGAATCCCAGCCCTGCCACTCCCCAGCCACGTCACATGGGACAAGTCACTTACCTGCAAGGTGGGGATAAGGGAGTGTTCATCTCAGGGTCGTGTTGTACAAACCAAACAGGACGCTGCCCTTGGAATTGCCTGCTGTGTAGAAAGCATGCGGTATTGCTATGGTTTGGGGTGTCTCTTTGTTTATCAATATTTTTTTCTTGTTTATTTATTCTTTTTCAAGTGTTTGTGGAGCACCTACTATGTGGCTAACACATCCCCAGATACTGAGAAGGCTGCAAAGAAGGGTAAATCTATCACTTCCATCGGGTAATTCACAATTGAGTCAGAAGGATGAGCCAGTGGAAGGGACCTGCACTTAGTAAGCACCAACTGTGTGCTAGACACTAGTTATACACAGCCTCATTTAATCCTAAGAGCAGCCATTAAGGATTTGTTAGCTCCATTCTGTGGCCAAGCATACTGGGTTTCCCAAGGTCACCCATCTTGCCTAAAGCACCATGACTTGTGGATGAGAATTGATGCTTAAAGAAAAACCACCCATTCCACCCCCTGCCCACCCTCTGTTCACTGTTGTTCGGGGGTGGGGGTGGGGGTGGAGAATGCCTCTCACCAGAAAGGACATGCACATCAGAGTGAGCCTCAGGACCATGGTGTCAGACACATTTCTCACTCTCTCTCTCTTCTGGCAGTACAGCATCCAAAAAGACTTCTCACTTTGGAGGGTCTGTCTTGTGGGTCTTGTGGGCATATCCCTCTCACCTTCTCAGGGGTCTTCTTCCAGCAATTATCTCGTTTCCCTTCAGCATTATCAGCTTCTCCTTCTCTACTGGATCATTCTAGGCCATATACCAAGGTACCTTAACATTACCAACTAAAAACCAAAAACTAAACTAAGTAGTATTGAAGGGGGGGGCACCTAGGTGGCTCAGTCAGTTGAGCATCTGACTCTTGGTTTCTGCTCAGGTCCTGAGGCCCACATCAGGCTCCGTGCCCAGCAGGAAGTCTGCTTCCTCCTTCTCTCTCTCCCTCTGCCCCTCCACCCTCACTGTCTCAAATAAATAAGTAAATCTAGAGGCCTTGGCGAGGAGTGAAGAAACTAAAGTTCTCCTACATTGCCAATGGAGATGTCCACTGCTTCAGCGATGGTGGGAAATAGTTTGATGGTTTCTCAAAGAGTACACATAGGGGACCCAGCAATACTGTTCCTGGGTGTACACCCAAGGGACTTGAAAACAAGGGTTCAAATAGAACCTGTACTTGTATGCTCCCAGCAGCACTATTTACAGTACTTCAAATGCAGAAAGAGTCCCGATGTCCATGAGTTAATAAATGGATACACAGCTACAGTCAGATATCCATGAGTTAATAAATGGATACACAGTTGCTGTCTATCCACACCTGGATTACTCATTCAGAAAGGAATGAAGTCAGGATACATGTTTACAATGTGGCAGAACCTCGAAAACCTTAGGTGGAGGTGAAAACCCTAGACACCAACAGTCACCTGTCTCATGATTCCATTTGGATGGAACGTGCAGAAAAGGCAGACCCACAGAGGCTAAAAGCAGACTAGTGGTGGTCACAGGCTTGGGGAGGGGGCCAATGGGAAGCCAGTACTTAATGGGTTGGTTTGGGGGAGATGAAAATGTTTTGGCGCTATACAGAAAAAGCAGACTCCTTTCTTCTTTGGAATTCCCTCCTGGTGCCTGTTTGAATTATGACAGTTCTCACCATCACGGCTCCCAGTTATACCCCAGGCAGATGGCCCATCTTTCCCCGGATCCTGCTACACAGCCTCCAGACAGTTGCCTGACTCTCCCCTCCCCTGCCTTTTGCAACTGCTCTCCATCCAGGGGCAGGAGTGACATCCGCCACAAACACCCAGTCTCAAGACCCACTCTGCTAACAGTCTCTGGTGACTTTCCTAGAACAGGTCCTGGCACGCCCTTCCCTGTGCCCAGAGTCTGATCCTCCTCGTCATTCATCCAAGTAATGCAAGAAGAGTGAGGGGTTGGCCCCTCCGGGCCTGGGTTCCAGCTGCGGGACTGAAGAAGGTCTTGAAGGTCTCTAGTGACAAGGCCCATGTCTGCCTTTCCAACTTTTCACTCCACTCTCTCCTTTGGCCTGCACACACTCCTCTCCAAGGCCTTCTCCCTTCCTTCCAAACAACACCCAGGTTCTGCCATCTTGGGGCCTTTGGACCTGCTGCTCTCCCCAAACCACTATAGGGCTGTTTCACTCTTGTCCTGCAGATCTTAGTTCACACATCTCCTTAGAAAGGCCTTCTCTCACCTCCCTGACTAAACCAAACCCACACTACGTCAGTCAGCCTGCCTGCCTATCTGTCTGTCTGTCTCTCCCTGCTTCCCTGATGACTCCTCCTTGTCCCTGTCCATTCCCTCTTCCTCTCTCTCCTGCCTTCCCTCTTTCTCTCTCTTTCATTACCTTTTATTTTCTTCAACATACTTAATACCTGGCATTCTCTTTATCTGTCTATTTGTTTTGGGGCTCCTGTCTTTTCTCCCCAGCAGAATGCAACCCCATGGGGGGGCAGGGAGGGACCTTTTCTCCCATCACTGCTCTCATCCCAGTGCCCAGAACAGAGTCCAGCATATAGTAGGTCCTTCATGCATGTTTGATGATGAACCAATTGGAGAAGCCGCCATGCTCACTGAGCTCTCTTGCCTGCAGAAAGCTCCAGTGAGAGTGCTCGCCTTAGACTGGCTGCCAGGGGGTCCCACCAGCACCGGGCTCTGAGTCTGACCCAGATCTGCTGGCGCCTCGGAGGAAGGGAAGCATTCTCTTTTAAGAGTCTGGTGGCAACGGCACTCAGTGTCCAGCAGTGGGGGGTCAGGGACCTCCTAACCAAGGGGTTTTCTTGCTGCCTGCTTCCCACATTCTCTGCATATTTCCAGAATCTGGATGCACAGCCTCTCTGTGCATGCCTACAGCACATTTGCTTGGTATCATCATGGGCTGCCCGGAGCCCTTGGGGAACTCTTACTCTGACCTAAGGAGATGCGTGGGCAGACCTCTGCTTAGTTTGATCACCATTTTGGAGTAAGTTCGAAATATCAACTTGTTTAAAAAAAAATAAACAAAAACAAAAACAGAATGGGAGTGGACTGTCTGGAGATTCAGTCCTTCCTCCTGGTTCATAAGTTTGGTTTAGGAGGAAAGAGCAAGGCTCTGACACCTACATGACTACCCCCAGCCAGCCGTGTAACCTTAAACAATGCGTTTAACCGCCTTGAGCTCAGCTTCCTTGCCAGGATCATAAACACGACAACAGGTCCCTATGAGGGGATTAATAATGTATGGACTCAACACCTGGCAGAGACTTGTCTATTGTACCCATTTTTAACACACTTGTAAGCCAACCATTTATGGAATTCAGAAGATCCAAGTAAATATTTATACTTAGCTGTTCATTCAGAGTTCCTCCCAGCTTCTTGTTTAGTTACCCAGAGTTGACAAACAAGAATGGAGCAGGTCCCGGGGAAATTGTGATCTCCAGGGAGACTCAGTGTGTGGCCCTTAGATGTCCAAGGAAGGGCTGTGGGCCAGATGCCAGTTGGCTCGGATCTTCCTGAGATGCAGAAGCGCTCATCCAAGCGCCTGCTGGATTCTCTCCTGCCTCTCTGGCCGCCTTCCACAAATTCTTCCTTGGGGCCTCCCCCTCACCCTGCTCAGTCCGCACTGCCTTCCTGGGTGGCTCTGATCCCACCTGCCTGCTGACGACATCCCAGCCCAGGTGTCCCACGTTCCAGGCCAGCCCACATGACAGGGGTGCTTGGTGCCTAATAGGAACTTCAGAATGAAGGTGACCCAAAGAAGCCGATGAAGTGGCCAGGTCAGTTCCTAACCGAGCAAGCCCTTGGAGGGAGTCATGTATCCGAGGCCAGGGCGGGCCCCTTGGGCTGCACTCAACCAGGACACTTGAATGAATAACCAGCACCTCAAACTCACCCAGGTCCGCAGCCTGCCACCCTCCCCACTCCTCCCGCCCAAACCAGTTCCTCCACAGTCTTCCTGCCCGGTAAGTGGCATCGCTGTCCCACCTGCTGCCCATGCCCCGCCCCACGGACCCAGAATCCAACCACCTCCCATCAGTTCCTGCTCTTCAGCCCTAGTCCCAGCTGTCTTGGCAGCTCTGGGAGGAGCCAATAACACCACATCCTGCCTGTTCTCCCCACTCCTGCCCCTGCCCCCCACTTCCCCACAGAGCAGCTCAAAGCTCTTTATAGTGTAGGTTGGAGCTCATCCCTCCCTCGCTCAGAAAATGTCCCTCCCAATAGCTCTGACCCTCTCAGTTTAGGGTTATATTCTCAGGACTTAGCAAGGGCCTGAGACTCATACCTGACCCTTTCCCCTGCCTTGTGCCCGCACCCCCCCACTCTGGTCAGCTGGGTCCCTTGGTGTGGTCCAGTGGTTCTATTACACCCTTATCTCTTGTGCCTGCTGTTCCTCAGCCCAGAACACCCTCCCCCAGATCTGCAAAGGACTCACAGCTTACTTCCCTCTGGCCTCCACCCAGATAGGACCCATTGGAGCTGGTCCCCCTACCCCTGATATAAAATGCAAGCTCAGGGGCGCCTGGGTGGCTCAGTGGTTAAGCCGCTGCCTTCGGCTCGGGTCATGATCTCGGAGTCCTGGGATCGAGTCCCACATCGGGCTCTCTGCTCAGCGGGGAGCCTGCTTCCCTCTCTCTCTCTCTGCCTGCCTCTCTGACTACTTGTGATCTCTCTCTGTCAAATAAATAAATAACATCTTTAAAAAAAAAAATAAAATAAAATGCAAGCTCATAATTAATCCCCTCCCCCATGGCGCTGAGTATTTACCTGTTTGCTGATTTCTGTCCTCCAGCTAGAATGTGTAGCCCAGACAGCTGGGATTGGGTCTCGTGCAGGTCACCCTCCTTGCCTCCCTAGCTCCCGCTCCCACCTTCCCCATCCTGCTCCTGCCCTGGGAAGCCAGCCCTGAGGGATGGTATTGGCTGACTCCTTTGCAACTAGCTGTCAGCCCAAGAAAAGTGTGGGCAAGAGATCAGAGGAAGATAAGGAAGTGGGCGCTTCTTCCCTGCTACCCCTACCCCCATGGTCAATTCAGCAGCTCTGGCAGTAGCTGTCCCTGAGTGGAGTCCCCAAGTGCCGGTCCTTGCAGGTGGCCATCCGCCCCGCCTCACTTCTCAATGCCACTTCCTTCCCTTGCCCTCAGGGCCAGCAGTAATGGCTCAGAGCCTGGCCATTCTTCATCTGTTCTTCCACCCCTACCCACAACTCTGCAAAGTGCCTTGAATTGTCTGGGGTGGGTTCGGTTTCCTCCTGAAACCCTAGCCCAGCCATCCAGTCATGTTTACTGCTGTGCCTGGCACCTAGAATACAGTCTGAAACATGGAGCTTGATAAGTATTTGTAATTAATTAATTAGCTGATTAATTAATTAGCAGAAGGATGAATGGGAGGAAATCAATACGCTACTTAAAGGAATGAATAAATCAATGAATAGAGCCATTTTGCTTCTTAAAGGAAAGAATGAATTAAACCAATGAACTAACTTTTAAGGAAGCATAAAAAGAAAAAAAAAAAAAAGAATGGAATCTGTGGGTTCCTTTGAATTGTGTGCTTAGCAGAGTTCTGAGTCTGTCTCCTGACTCTTACCTTGAAGGTTAATACAGGCCATTTCTCCCAGGCAGACTGATAAAGGTTCTGAGATCCCCTTGACCTTGGAGCACCTTCCTGGCCTGGCCACACACCCTCTGAGTTGTGCCAGGAGCGTTTGGGCTCACCCTCTGACCAGAGGCAAAGACTCCTTCCTGCTCTGGGGACGCCCCCAGGACCCACGTCCCTGCACCCAGGAGAGGGAAAGCCTTGTGGCTTCTGCAGCAAGAGAGGAGCACCGGCCTATGAGGTTCTGCTCAGCCAGACGGCCCCGTTCACCCAGCTTCCAGCCAGCAAGCCATCCTTTCCTGGCCTGTGACAATGCTCAGGGTGGAGAAGAAACAGTGGACCTAGAAGGGACACTCATAAGCATCTTAGCCTTCCAAAGTGGACAGTCGCTCTCCTGGGTCTGCTGAGGCATGGGTTGGAATGTGAGGACAGAGAGAAAAAGCCCAGAGCAACACATCCCAGTGCCGGGGGGCCGAGAAGGCACAGGGAGTGGGGAGTGGACAGTCATCTGCGGCTGCTGTCCCTTTCCTACTCTCTGTTTCCTGAGAAGCGGCTCCCAGGGACCTCTGAGCAAGCAAAGGCACTTCCTCCATGAGGCTGGGGTGAGGAAGGCAATTTCTCTCACCAAGTGAAGTGAAGCCAAGTTTTCCCTCCAGGGAAGGGAAAGTGACAGAGCCAGGGAGGGGTACCAACGAGACTGACACCCCAGCTGATGGCATGGCTTTGCCCAGGCTGGCGGCACTTGATCTCTCTTTTCAATGTGCACAGCAGAATGACCTCCTGGGGCTATAAACATCCCAGAGGTGGTGCTGGGGGTGCATTCTACCCTGAGAAGCAGTGGCCAGCGAGGCAATAAATAGATGCTTCCTGGCTGCGTTGTGCCAAGCAAACTTTGTTCTGGAAAAGAAATCCACCTTCTCCTCCATTCATTTATTCATTCACTTCCTCATTCATTCATTCAACCCAGGCTTGCTGAGACTACCCTGAGAGCCAGGCCTATTGTTAGTTGCTGGAGGCACAGAAATGGATCAGAGAAAGTCCCTCTTGAAAGGCACTCACTCCCAGGAGGGAGGCAGACACACAGCAGCCCGGGGACGTGCTCCTTCACTGTTCGGCAGCCCAGTCCTGGTCCCAGGCACTGTGGATGGAGCCATGAAATCACACAGACAGAGCTCCCTGTCCTCGTGGAGCTTGCATTCTCGGGAAAGGTGATGGACGGTAGACCTCACACTTGTGATTAAATGATAGTTGATTAGACTAGATTAGATTAAATGATAGTTGATTAGATTAGAGGGGTGCCATCAGAAAACCATAAAGAAGGAGGTATAGAGGGCTATGGGGTGGGACATTGCAAATGTTTAAAAGATGGTTCTGGAGGCCCTCACCCAGAAGGTAACAGTGAGCAAAGACGTGAAGGAAGGGAGTGCTTGAGCCAGGTGGGCAATACAACATGTGTGTTACAAAGGCCACATACCCCAGAGGCTTACTCCACCGCTTCCCAGAGGGACAGCTCTCTGGGTAGGAAGGAAAGGAGTTTCCAACGGAAGAGCAGCTCAGGGAGAAGGGCCAATAGGGGGAGGAGCAACCAGAGTGCAGTGAGTGGGTGAGGAGAGTGACAGATCTTTCCAGAGAGGGAAGTGGCCAAAAGATGGGCTGGGCTAGTTGCCTGGACAGGATCCTATAGGCACAGGGTGTGATGAAGAGATTTGGGTGCTGACACTGGCATCCTATGTTCAAACCGCACTTCCACACCTGCTCTGTGACCTTGAGCAAATCTGTTGACCTCTGGAAGCCTCAGGGTTTTTGTTTGTTTGTTTGTTTGTTTAACCCTATCTGTGAAATGGGAAGAATCACAGAACTCAGTCCATGGGATCAAGTGACTTGGAATTACATCTGTATTGTAAATAAAGAGCCTGGAGGGTGGACTGGAGCCAGGGACTGGGACGATAGAGCCAGGAAATGGTGGCAGGGAGGCACATCAGAGAGCTTGAGAACAAGAGTCTGCAAGGTCCTGAGTCACACATCCCAGAGCGGGATACCTGCAGGAAAGATCATTTACCCCTCTGTTCAGTGCATGATTCCGAGGCACTCTGGCTGAGATATAGACGTGCTTCTGCCCTCTTGGGCTTGCAAGGTGAGGGGATACAGATTAAAACACACACCATCCACAGTAGGCTTGCAATAGAGCACGTGGGTCTCAACAGGCAAAGCTTGACCCTTGAGAAGCCTGGAATACCAGGAAGGGCAGTAACAGCAAGATGCCAAGCATGGCTTCCACCTGGAGAGTTTCTCAAGAACATAGATTTCTAGCCCTGGCCCAGACCCACTGACTCCGAAAATCCAGAGGAAATGTCTAACAAGCGATGATTTTTAATAGGTGTCCCAAGTAATTCTAATTATCAACAAAACTGGCAAATGCCCAACACAACTCCCTTTTTCTTACAGCTACAAAATGTGAGGTCCGGAGACCGGGCCATGGGGGCTCAGCCAGTGTGGCCACAGGAGGCAAGGCTAGAAGGCAGAGCCCTCTGTTCCCTGACTGCACTCCTCTCCTCAGGCTACATAACAAACTACATAACAAAGTACCCCAAACCAGGGAGCTTCAGACCATAGACATTTCTAGAGGCTACAAGTCCTAGAGGCTACAAGTCTAAGATCAAGGTGCTGTCTTGAAGGCTGTAGGGGAGGTGCTGCTCTGTGCCTTTCTCTTAGCTTCCGGGGTCACTGGCCACCCTTGGCCTTCCTTGGAATGTGGTTGCAACTCCAATCTCCGTCTGCATCCCTCAGCCTTCTTCCTGTGCGTCCTCTCCTTATAAAAACACCTGTCATATGGGATCAGGACCCACCCTACTCCAGTATGACTCTATCTTAACCAATTCCATCGGCAATGACTCTATGTCCAAATAAGTTCACATTCTGGGATGCTGGGGGTTAGGACTTCAACACATTTTTCGGAGGGAGACACGGTTCAGCTCACATACTCCCCCAGGCTTTGGCGGCTCCCCGCATGGACGTGGTTCTGACCCACCTGATCCGGGAAGAGTTGAGGGCACTGATGCTAAAATGAAATGGACAAAACAGGACTAATAGATTAAGAAACAACAAATGGGTGATGACTAAGAACCACCAAGTGGCGAGCGAGATGGAGTTGTGGGGGACATTGTCATTAGAGACTGTTGGACTCAATGTCCCTCTGGTGTCTGGACTCTGGCTCATGTGGACACTTTCCCCACTTAGGCTTATCTTTCCAGGGCTGTGGCCAGGCAGCCCAGAAAGGATCCCCTCGGGCAAAGGTAGCGTTAGTGAAGTGGGCATATGTCTTTGGGACCTTCTGAGCTCGGAGATGCTACTCCCCAATGTTGCAGGTAGTTCGTGGGGAACTGGTGATGATAATGCAAACTAAATAATAACTGGGGGAAAATGGCATTTTTTGAGAGCTTTGCAATTTATAGAATGCCTTTGCATTTATCATCAGAGATAATCCTCTCCTGAATTTTGTGGGGAACCCATGAGTTATGTTAACGACGAGAAGACCAAAGGGCAGAGAGGTAACTGGATGTCACACAGGGAGTTCTAAATGAGTCACAACTGAACAGGGTTTCTTGGTTCTCAGCCCAGGCCTCTCCCCATGTCTCCCATGACAAGACTTCAACGCTCCCTACGGCTTTTCCCTTGTACGGTTTCCAAAGTCATCTTGACCAGTCAGTCCACCCACCCACCCATCCATCAGTAAGTATACAAGTAAGTAAATGGCTATATTCAATAAAAGTATTATTTACTCCAGCTACTGGTTCATTTGCATCGTCTCATCTCTTTTCAATGGCAATGGCAACCCAGGACGTGATGGTGGCAAGTACCACCCCCGAGGTGGGCAGGCTGGAATAAAGAGTTGGCACCATCACCCTTGGGTGGGGTTCTGCCAGACAAGACCCTGAGAAGGGATGCTCAAAGGAACAGAGGTCGCCCCCGCTCCCATGACAGGCTTCAACTGCCTCCCAGCATGGCCTCTTTCCAGCTAAGAGAGCCCACCACTTCCTGGAGAGCTCTCAAGTCAGGGTATCAGGAACTGAGTTCAACTGAGAGGCTCATTTTATGGGTGTCGGGGAGAGCCCCAAGCGAGAGGTTGGTGCAGAAGCAAAGATGGGAATCAGTAGGTATTGCGTTGGTCCTGTGACAAGTAACCACTTGTTAGTATCAGGAGCCTACCCTGTGCCAGAGCCTGAGATATACTCTCAAGGGCCATCCCCCTGATCTTCCTGCAGGAACCCATTTTCAAAATGCAGACACTGAGACTCAGAGGCTAAGTAGCTTGCCTGCTGCCTGTAGTGTAGACACTTGCCAGGGGTGGGGGGTGGTCACTCAGCATATGCAGCTTTCCTTCCTTTTTAATTTCTCTGCAGTCTCCCAGCCCTACTGTGGCCAGACTGCAGGCACAGCAGGCAAAAGTTTTATGGAATTCTCCAGATGCCCATCTATGCCTTCTGGGCAGCAAATAATGGAGATTCTAGAAGGGAAGTTATTCACTGTCCCTCTACCCGTCTGAACACGAAGCTCACCTGTGAAGTTACCACCCAGGAAACAGTCCTGCCACACAGACTCTTATAGTCTGTTCCTGGTTGGGGCATTCTTTCTGCTTGTCTATCTCCTTCCTGTCCTAGGGAACTGGGTTGGACATGCCCCCTCTCCTTCCCCAGGGAGTCCCCAGGGCCCCCAGAATTACAGCCTCTCTGCCCCCATGCTGCTCTGGAGTGAATGTTGGCTCAACACCTTTCAAGTGTCAAAGTGGGGATTGGCCGACTTTGGCCAGTCAGCGTCCCCCTCCCTCTCCTGTTGGGCAGACCGCAGAGTGCTTCCTTTCCTCCTGGGCATGGCCTTGACCTTCACAAAATGAATGGCTCCTGAACACCACCCTCCAGAGAACCAGGGCCAGCAGGCTGATGAGAGCAAAGATCTATCTTCCAGGTCTAGCCCTTATGACTCCGATTTAATGAATCTGGCATGGGGCTAGGCGTCTGAAATTTAACCAGCACCGACCCACCCCACCCGCAGCTGATCCTGACATGTGGGCCTCAAACAGACCAGGGGCTTCTCTGTGTTTTCCCAGCTTCCGCCTCAGCTTGCCACCTTGATGATCCATTACTTTGAGTTATTTTTATTTTTTTACCCGGCTTTGCCCTAAACCAGCAGTTCTCAGTCTGGCTGTTCACACGAAAGGGGCTTGCAGAATGTTGTATGGAATCTCAAAGCCAGGGTCGACCCCTCTGTGGACTGTGGCATTTGAAAAGCTCCCTGGGTGATTGTAAGGTGTGGCCGTGGTCAAGGACCACTGCCTTAAGCAATGATATGCATACAATCTAATGGACCTTAAAGTATAGGCATAAACGTGTCAATAAACGCATGCTCACGCACAACCAACCCCAAAGCACCATGAGTTCCATGCTTTGAGAAACCCTCGTCTAAGACAGAAAGGCGCTTCTGGTCTCTGGGGTCCACGTTCAAAAAAATAACTCCTCTCACTGAGACTCCAAGATGCACTACACTTCCCCGGGTCACGGCGCGTGAATGATCTCGTGATCCCACAGCATGGTCCCCCACTGCGGGACACCGTTATCATCCCTAGTTTACAGATTTGGAAACTGAGGCTTAGAGGATCAAATGCTGGCTCTTCTGTTCCTGGAAGTTCGTTCAGAGTCTGATGCCCGCATCTGGGTCCTGAACAAGACACTTTCTCCACCGTTTCAGGGGCCGAGAGGCGAGCAGCCCTGCCTTCTTGCGGGGCCGGACTGAGGGCCGACGGGACTCTAGACGTGTACTGGTTTGTGCCAGCAGCCGAGGAAGAGGCTTGCCAAAGGATGGGCGTCGTGGGTCAAGGGCATGTGGCTGAACACCACCCTCCACAAACAGGCCAGTTTCACCATGCTCACCCCCGCAGCGGTTTCAGGCCTCCCTCTGGTTTCTTCTAAGGTTAGAAAAAAGGAATAAAATCTCATCTCTTTGAGAAGTCAAGACTTCGCCTGCATTATAAAGATCAGATTTATCATTATTCTGTCGTTTGTGTAGCTAATTGGCTGGCTTATGACCGTTAGGTCCTGGCAAATCCTAATTGCACAAAAGCACTTTGGAAACAGGCTGCTTTGCTTGCTGATCCTAAGTAATTAGTTTCTGATTTCCTGACTTGCTAAAGACCAGTGAGACACGCTGTATATTTTCCAAAGCAAGGAAGGAAACCTCTCTGCTCCCAGGTGGTCCACAATGGCTCTGTGTTTGGAAGCTCACGCTCTGGGGGTTCCAAAGCACCACCTTATGGGCAAAAGAAGATGCTGACAGGAATCCCCCAAATGTAGTTTGTTTCCAAAGGAAGCAGTGCATGCTTCTGGTTATGCAATCCTAGAATATCAGCCCTCGCAATGAAGGGAATCAGGGGAGTCATGACACAGAACTTCATTTTGGAGATGAAGAAACAAATGAGTCAGAGTGACGTGGCTAGTTAGCAGAACCGGAGGGGGAAGATGCCACACAGCCTGAGGCTGACTTGATTCTGGATTCCCAGTGCCACAGACACTGAGATGAATAAGGTTTTGCTCTTGTCCCCTAGGGAATGCACCATGGGTGGGGGTGGGGGACGATCACAGACATAGAATGTTCCAACACACTTTAAAAGAGGCAAAACGGGGTTCTGAGAGGAGGCATGCAGCTGGACTGTTTGGGGTTCACCCACTCATCCATTCCTTTATTCACCCATTCCTTCATTCAATGGTGTGCGCCGAACACCTGCTCCGTGTCAGGCCCACTCTGCTCTAGGAATGATGGCCCCAGAATTGAACAAGACAGAAAGAGCCCGATCTCCTGGCCCTCACACATAATGGGGTATCAAACATGACACAACTGCACAGTCATGTAGATGTTTAGGTGCAGTTATGGAAAATTCTAGAAAATGGTGTAAGGTGGTATGAGAGGCAACACCAGAAAATTCTGACCTCAGCTTAGGAGTAACCATTAGTCAGACATGTGTGGAGGTGGGATGGGGGTGGTGTACCAGTCCAGGGGGAAGGGGCAGCAGGCGGGAAGGCCCAGGAGGGAAGGAACTTGTGTGTGAGGGTTTGAGGGACCACGGGGCTGGGCCAGGCCTGCCCTGTAGATGAGGTTAAGGATGCGGGGTTGAATCCTAAGAGGGATGGGAAGGATTGAAGGTCTCTAAACCTGGGCAGGGGGTTGAGCGGGATGACAAGGTCGGCGTCTCAGGCAGCCACGTGGCTGGGGTGTTAGCCCTGGGAGGACACAGTCTTGTCCGCATGAGAGACGATGGAGGTTTAGAAGAGGGTGAGGCCGACAAGAGTGACTCGCTCACACGGAGGTTCGAGGATCGCAGGAGGCGGCGCATGCCGCTGGCACACGGGGAACGGGGCGGCGGGCTTGGCTGCCGTCACCATGAGGCCCGTGTCCTCAGATTGGGCTGACGAGGCGCCAGGATGGTCCTTCAGACTCTCCGGGAAGGGTCCTGTGGGAATGAGAGCAGCGCAGAGACGGGCTGCGGACACACTGGGCAGGGCTCCAATTCTGAGGGCTTAGCCCTGTGACCCTGGACAGGCCACGGAAGCACTCTGAGCTACGATTCCCTTTTTTTTTGGAAAGGGAAATTCTAACCTCTCCGAGCAGGACAAGCGTGGCCATGAAGTAAGACTCGGAATGAGGCACGGTGGAGCATTTGAGGAAACCTTACCCCCCACCCCTCCAACACACACACACACCATTTTTGGTAACACATTCTCTCCATCCTCTTCGAGTACCCATGAGTCTCTGAATGTCTGACTCAAGTTCCTCCTTTCGTCCTGTGCGCCATGAAAATTGAGACGCTGCTCGTCGTTCTTGGCTTGTCAGAACTGCCTTGAGTGTCTTGTGTTACATGATGTTACTGGAAAGCCCTAAGGTTGTTTGTCTGGCAACAGATGAGACGCGTAAGTCAGGTGTGTGGCTGTGAGACCCCACGCTGTCCCCCCGTCCTGGTGTGCCACTCCCACATGGCTTTGCCAGAGACCTGTGTCCACCTAGCCGTGGACTGCCTCCCTGTGTCTCGGACTGAGGCAGAGTGGATCCAGAACTCGCTTCTCCATCCTCTCCCTCATCTCTGGGTCACAATCATCTCTCTAAACTCAATCTAAGTCTTGCTTTCCCCCCCCACCCCAAGGAACCCTCAACATCAACCCCAAAATCTTCTGGTTATAGTGTTTCCTGTTTTAAAAATGGAGAAAGTAAGGTTCAAGCCTTTGGTATACAATAGGCCTAAATTCTTCAGCAGAATATGTGAGTCTTCCTCCCCTTGGCCTCGCGGTTCCTGCCTAGCCTGCAGGAACCAAGAAGTAGCGAAGGCAGGGTTTGGAACTGCCCTCCCCCCTGCCCCCACCATGGCCTACATCATGAATAAATCCTACCACTCTCTTCACTGGCCCAGTTACAAGCTTTCATGGGACCCAGGCAGCCAAGTTGCGAACTGCGGTGCCACCGGTTAGCCCTCCCTCAGTTCTGCGATGTGTGTGCACCTGTCCCGTTCCTCTCCCTTCTCTGCTGGTCACACAGAGGAATGACTCCTTCATCCAGTCCCAGGTGTCTGCACCTGAGGTTGCCAGCACAGAGTCCCTCCTGAGACCAAAGGACTCAGGGATGAATTGGAAACGGCAGTCTTCTCCTTTACTGCTTGGCATTTTTAATCCCAGTGGAGGTGGTGATGAGAGCAGAAAAGGGGAAAATATGAAAATAGGATAGATTTCTTCTGGAGCAAGTTTCCGGACCGGCCAGTCCCACAGCCCGGCTCGGCAGGGGTCGGGTACCTCCAAAAGGTTAGTGTTCCTAAAATAGGTTCACTGAGAAGCTCAGAATGGCCATAACCTTTCTCCAGCTCTAAGGGACCAAGTCTTTGCTGGTTTTCAATGAAAAGGATTGGACTGTGAGCTCTGGCTAACATTCACCAGGAGAGTCATCCCAGTAGACCCTCTGAGGCATCCAGAATGTGTTGTTCCAAGGATCCACATGTCCCTCCCAGCCGACCAGGTTCAGGGCCAGGGGTGTTTATTATTACCCAGTACGGAGCAGAACAGTTACGAGCACAGAGGTGAGAGATAGCTGCTTCTCGGCTGCTCACACCTTTGGCCCTATGGGAAATTCCCTTGGACCAGCTTGGTTTGCTCAGGCTGCCACAACAATGCATGGCACAAACCATAGGCATTTGTTTTCCCACAGCTTGGGAGGCTGGAAGTCTGAGATCAAGGTTCCAGCAGGGTTGGGTTCTGGGGACAGCTCTCCTCCTGGCTCGCAGATGGCTGCCTCCCTCAGGGTGTCGTCAGCTGGCGGAGAGGGAGAAAGGGCAACTTCTCTGATGTCTCTTCTTAAAGGACACTCATCCTATCAGAGCAGAGCCCACCCTTATGGCCTCTGGAACCTGAATCACAGCCATAAAGGCCATATCTCCAGGTAGAGTCACAGTGGGGGTCAGGACTTCAACAGAGGAACTGGGGGGTTGGGGAGGGCACACAGATCCAGTCCACAACACCGGCTGACCAAGCAAGAGAGTGATCGGAGCTAATCGTGCGTACATCAGCGTGGTGAGGGTGTAAGCCCAAATGAACCGCTGCTGACATGCAGCCACTCAGAGGTGGCCTGAGAGATGACGGCAGGGGAATGGCTCCCATGGCCAGAACTTCAGGCGGTGCATCTGGTCATCCACTGCGCGGCCCGAGGTGGGGATGTGCAGTGTGACGCATGAGGCTCTCTGGAACCTGGCCCTCACATGTAACTCTCCAGCCTCGCATCTCCTGGCTTTCCATCCATGCTGCATGCACCATTTCCTCCTTCCCTGGATAGTATGAGTCCTTCCCCAGACTGTGCCTCGGCCCAGATCCCTCCTCCACATGCTGCTCATGCTTCAGGACTCAGTTCAAATGTCCTTTCTTGGAGCAAACCCCCCTCCCCCGAATCAGTGGGTGTTCCTCTGCTTGCCTGGTTTTCTATTTAACGTAACTCTTGGTTTTGTGGTGCATGCTACAGTTCATTATAAACTCTATTCCTGACCAGATCACATGCACCTTGAAGGCCAGGGCATCTGTAGGCTGACTGCTTGAAATTTGTCTTTCTGATTCAGAACACTTTCCCAAGTTCAAACTTTTTCCCCCATCCTGGGTCCCCTGTTGCCCTATTATCCCAGTAAGCAGCTCTCCTAGCATCCTTTGGCAGCTTCCTGGTTCCTTCTGCTTCCTTTTTGATCATGCATCCTTCTCATTGTGCATCCATAATGCTCACCAGCTCTAGATCCAAACTACCTCTCAGCATCCCCTCATCTGTCACCTGGCTGCTAGCTGCTCTCAGCACCTCTCCTGCAGGGTCAATGCCAGCTTTCCATTTCATGGCAAGGATGCTCTGCACTGTCCCCACACCCTGCCTTTCTTCCTCATCCAGCTGCTGGTTTGCATCCTTCCTGGGGCTTGTCACCCTTAAGGTCATTCTGTCGCCTGGCATTTGCTGTGTCCCCCAAACAGGGACTGTGTGCCTGTCCCTGTCACCGCTGTACCCCCTCCAACACTCAGTCCAGTGTCTGACTCATAGAAAGTGCCCCACAAAATCTCAGTGACCTAGTGCTAAAGGCACAATGAAAGGCTGGCTGAGCTATTATGGGAACGTGCTCTAGAGCGGCACACGGATGAGGACAGGACCAGCCCACAACACGAGAACCAAGCACTAATACTCATGTTTCCAAGCACCAATCCATGAAGTCAGACGTAGTGCTAATATGTGCAGCGCCAGGGGCAGAGGAAGGAGAGGCAATCTGTGCAGTGAGGAACCTGCACGGAGGTGACCTTCCTTCGAGGGTCTGTTCCAGCGTGCCTTCTGGAAATCATTGGCAGGTGCATGGCTGTCCTGGAGCAGTACTGAAAGCAGAGCCAAGGTGCTCAGCCAGGATATTTTAGACTGATTCCTTCCGTGCAGATTGTCTACTAGGAGGCCAAGGAGGACACGGGGAGCACACCCCATCAGCCCATCCAGCGAGCATCTGACAACTTCCCCAGACCCAGTGTTTCCCTCCCCTGATGCTTCATGATCACTCCTTCTCCTCTCCCTGTTTTGCCCTATTTAAATGCTCACATACAAAAACGGAGGCCTGGCTACTTCCTGGGGAAAGGTTGCAAGGGCTTCAGAGAAGCAGGGTTCCATGTGTACCGTCGCTCATGACACTGGTCTTTCTGTCTGTCGGAGGCAAGCGTTTGCTGAAAAACACCCTGTTCCTCTGCTGGGTTTTGGTGGTGGCACAAGATGGGAACACAGGGAGACAAAGAAAATCTTAGAGTCTTTCCCTCTTTTGTCTGGTGCTGTTTTCTCCTCATTCTGATTTTTAACATTTCATTAAAAAAACCGTCTTGATCTTCTAAGAGTCAAGTTAAAAAAAAAAAAAAGAAAAAAGAATATGTTTTTATTATAAGAGCCAACGGCGGGGCCCCTGGGTGGCTCAGTCAGTGAAGCATCTGCCTTCGGCTCAGGTCATGATCCCAGGGGTCCTGGGATCCAGCCCAGCGGGAAGCCTGCTTCTCCCTCCCCTCCCACCCCCAGCTTGTGCTCTCTGTCTCTCACACTTTCTCTCAAAATAAATAAATAAAATCTAAAAAGAGAGAGAGAGAGAGAGAGAGAACTAACTGCATAGACTGAAAGCCGGGGGTGAGAGGGGGGGTTGCCAAGGGACATCCCCAGTTTTCCTTCCTGTTTTTGTAAAGAAGAAATCAGGAAACCCAAGCCGACAAAGGGGGCCCGTTGTCCGAAGTCACGAGGGCAGGCTTGTTCCAAGGCCTGCTGAGCTCAGCCCCCACGCTTCTGGCCGTCAACGGACAGCGAAGGCGTGGCTTTTCCAGTGACAGCCACATGCCACCGGCCTACACGCCTCAGCTCACGTCCCCGAGTCCCCGGCAAGGGCGCCGGCAAGAGCCCACGTCTGAGCAAGGAAAGCCTGAGGAAGGTGTCACAGTCACAAACAGGCTGAGATGAGGAGAGACTCGAAGTCAGATCCGCTGGGTGCCACAGCCTGAGGGCTGGCCCTTCCCCAGGTCTTTCTTTCCCTTCCCCATTCAAGCATGTGGAGCCAACGCTGGCTGGATTTTCCCAGCCCACATCGGGTCAGCTGAACCCACCCTGTCTCCTTGCCAGGGCAGCGTCTCCACCCCGCCTCCTTCTCTTCCCTCTTAAACTCACTCACCACCCTTCCTCCCACGCCTGCTTCTCAGGATCCTCTGGCCACCCTCACAGGGTCCACGTACCACACACAGCATCCCACACTCCTTCTGGGGCACCGATCCCTCTAGGGAACACATGTGCAATCCCCCGACAATGACACATGGCTGACAATCCTTTGTTAATTGTCTTGCAGACATTACATCTTATAACAACCGAAGGAGGAACACCTTCTCTCTCCACGCCCGTTGCCAAGAAAACCAAGGCTTAGGATGGTTCTGTGATCTGTCCAAAGCAAAGTTATCCTGGAGCAGAGCAGAAGCTAATGCAGGCTAGCGGTTCTGTCTCACAGCACAGCCTCCCAGGCTAAGTCCTGCTTCCTGTAAGTGCGGAGCCCAGACTCAGACAGCCTGGGCTCCTGGTCCAGCTGTGTGACCTTGGGCAAGTTACCTAACCTCTCGGGTTTCTGCTCCTTTGCCGATAAAGCGAGATGATAAACACCCCACCTGCTTCATGGGGTTACTGTGAGGATTAACTGACATGGACAGAAAATCCTTAGAATGATGCCTGGCAACTGGGCTCAGCATATGCTTGTTGTTAGTTTTCTTTTAGGAATTTTTATGATACAAAACATCATCAGGGGCCCAGGTAAAAATCTCAACTGAAGTCAGAATTCTAGGAGGTCAGTACCGTACCGTCTAGGAGGTCCTGTACCGTCACTCCTTCCAGACTTCTTTTTTCTGTAATCCTATCTGTTCTCCTGCTTTTATCTGGAACAAAGGAAGGAATACAAGATGGCAGGAGCTGTGAGAGTGACAGGAAAGAAGGGTTTTCACTAATTCTGCCTCTTCTTTCCTGTCATGAGAGGGTGGTTAGGCAGACAGATACACTGACATAGGAACCAGTACATGAGTCTCAACCTTGCCATTTACAAGCAGTACAACCTTGGGCCAGTTACTCTGCTTCCCTGAGCTTCAGTTTGTTCATCTGTAAAATGGGAGAAATGGTACCAGCTTCACTGGACGAATGGGAAATCGTCACCCTGGGACGGAGACCCAGACGGCCTTCAGCTCAAGACCAGTACAGCAGCAAATGTGCTCCTAGCTGTCCCCTTGTGAGGACAGATTACTGGGTTCTAGAGAGTAATGAGTTTATTTAACTTGAGAAAGTTTGCCCCAGCCACATCCCCACCAACACCGAGCATCGCCTGCTGAGTCATCATGGTCCCAAACCGTAGAGCTGCGGGTCCCTCGCACACGGGGACCTGCCCTCACCAGTGAGTCACCCAGTCTCCCAGTGCAACTAGTAAACAGTTGCCCTGGTTTCATCTTCAAGCCTCTGGGAATTTGCTTCGGTGGAAACTCTCCTTAAAGGATCGGTCAGACTTCCTGTCTCTGTGTCTATGATTTGCCTGTTAATATCCTTGTCTATTCCCCCATCCCCACTGCTGCTTTTCTTGGGAATTTCCAGAAGTCCCTTGTGTATCGTGGGGATACAGTTGATCCTCCGAGAATGAGAATCTGTGCGGGTCCCCGTTGACAATACTGCAAACATAGCTTCTCTTCCTTAGGAATTTCTTAGTAACATTTCTCCAGCTTACTCTATTGAAAAGAGCACAGTATCTAATTCATATAACATACAAACCATGGACCAACTGACTACTCATGTTATTTGTAAGGCTTCCAGTCAACAGTGGGCTATTCGTAGTTAACCTTGGGGGGAGTCAAGGTTATGCGTGGATATTCAACTGTGCAGAAGAGTCGGTGCCCTGATGGGCCCATGGTTCAAGGGTCGATTATAGTCACACATCAGTTTCAGTGATGACAAATACTTTGCTCCCATCCGTCATCCAGGGATCGGTCCCTGGTGTCCTTGCATGAGACAGACATCCTGTTTTGATCTGATCTCGTTCATCAGATCACAGAGGCTTCAGTTTGTTAGGATGCCTCTCCAAGAAGGGACCCCTGCAATGGAACAGAACATTCTAGATGGGATCTGAGCCATGTTGTGAGATTCGGTGGGACTGGATCTGAAATCGAAATGCAGAATGCCTTGCCATCAGTCCACGTTTTACACCAACTTGCTGGTTCCCGCCTGCAATTTCAGACTGTTGAGGCTGTTTACTTTTGACGCTGAAATTGCACAGCATTGCACCATCACAAAACCTTCATGACCTTACACACTGCGTTCCAGGCAACATTCCTGGTAGGTCGTGATGAAGGAGAAGCACTTTCCAATCTGCATCCTGTAGACACAGTACAATGTGTGATGACCGTTCCCCATACTTGCCGTGTGTTCTTGGCCCCTCCCTGTTTCTGAGCCTCCTCTCTATCCAGGGGGGCAACGACGGCGGCACCTGTGTCGTCAGGCTCCCGTGAGTGGCAAGTGTGTTATTACCTGGAAAGGTATGCCTGGGGCATAGGAAAGGCATGAGCTGAATGTCTGCCATGATCATTAGCATTATGGTGGCACTATGTCTGCTGTTTAAGGAGTAGTGAAAGGAGTTGCAAAGACTTGAAGTCACTTGTCCCAATCGCACTCCCCGTGACAGCAGAGTCGAGGCTGCGAGCTCCTCGGACCCCACGGCTGATGCCCCTTCCGTCCCGAGAGGCGTAGGCGAGCTGCAGTCTGCCTGTCTACCTGGCCTTCCCCGGGCTTTGTGTTGGCATCTAAGGGCATAGAGGATCTCTGCTCCCCGTGACAGGCACTCATCCGTTAGAAGAGTGTCGTGTACCCCTGACCCAAAGGACCTCTTCTCCGAGCTCACTAGCCCTTTCCCTTAAAGAGCCCTCAGGCCAAAGGGAAGCACTTGTTTTCCACGTGCACGCCCATCCTTCCTCGGTCTCAGTCAACATGCACAAGGGCTTAAGCCAAGAAGCTAACCCTCCTTGTTCCATCACTGCTCCTCTCGCCCGACATAACCTCTCCTGTGAGCTCCAGTGGTAGGACCGACCCCACTGCTGCCTGTTCTGCTCACTCCATGCTGGGTCAGCCATTCCCACTTTCTCCTGCACACTTGCAGTGTCTCCGTCCTGCTCTCCCTGCCTCCCCCTGTCTCCCTTGCAATCCACTGGCTCTCAGCAATAAGACTGAGCATTGTATCTATTATTATTTTAAAGATTTATTTATGCATATGAGAGAGAGAATTCTTATGCATGAGGGAGAGGGAGAGAGAAGCTCAAGCAGACTCTGGGCTGAACATGGAGCCAGTCTCGGGGCTTGAGCCCAGGACCCTGAGATCAGGACTTACACAGAAATCAAAAGCAGATGCTTCACCGAATGAGTCACCCAAGTGCCCATATTTACCACTATTTTAAAAATATGTTTATTGAGCCCTTTATGTTATTTCCACTGATACCTTTCTGCTTTAGTAAGATGACTGGATACAGGGTTTTGAGACTACCTGTGTGTTTTTAAGCAGGCTCTATGCCCAGTGCGGTGCTTGAACTCATGACCTGGAGATCGAGAGTCACACCATCTACTGGCTGAGCCAGCCAGGAGCCCCAAGACTGAGCATTTTGAATGTCTGCTGTGGTTTCCCATTTTCCTTAGATTTCAACCCAAGCCAATTGGCCAACGATGACCCAGTGATCTGACGCCTGCACTTGTCAACAGCCTCATCTCCCTCCTCTCTTCCCCTTGTCACCTTACTCCAGCAACACAGCTGGCTTCTCCCGATCCCCTAAACATGCCTCAGGGCCATGGTGCTTGCTTCTCCCTCTGCCTGGAGCTCAGCCTCAGAATGGCTTTCCTCCTCCATAGTCCGTGCTCTACTCAGACATTACCTCTTCAGAGGCTTCCGGACACCGTGAGGCTGAAAACTGTCACACTGTGCACCATAGCTTTCCATTCCTGGACCACACTAGGCGTTCTCTATCTTTTATTAAAACTTGGGATGTATGACTCCTTCTCTGTATCTGTCTCCTCTCTAGGAGGCACACCCGCTACGAGAGAAGAGACCACCTCTGATTTGCCCTAGGCATGCTTTGCACAGCCCGGGAGCACGATTCTCTCCCCACCCCTAATTCCTCTCGTGAATCCCGGGAACCTGTGGCTGGCTGTGTTAGGCTGCATGGCCCTGGGGGAATTAAGGTCACAGACAGAATTAGAGTTGCTAATAAACTGGCCCTAATATAGGAAGATTATCTAGGATTATCCAGGCGAGCCCAGTATAATCCCAAAGGTCCTTTAAAGTGGAAGAGGGAAGCAGAAGAGAAAGAGTCAGAGAGACTCCATGGAATGTGGAAAGGAATCCCCCCTCCCCGACCCCTCCCCCGCCCATGCCCCATCCTTCCACCTAGAAGATGGAGGAGGGGCCCTGAGCCGCAAGGGAATAAATGCCCTCCTTGAGAGCCCCCAGAAAGGACCGTGACCCTGCTAACATCTTGATTTTAGCCTGAAGGCACCCATGTCAGACTTCTGACTTCCAGAACTGTAAGAGAGTGAATGCATTGTGGTTTAAGCCACTGAGTTGGTGGGAATTCGTTACAGCGGCAACGGGAAATGCAGCACTCCGATTTGCTGGTTGCATCATGAGTAAGTGAGTCCATAGGGTCTTAATCCCTCTACCAACCGGTCTCCGTCATCCCCGGGCTGTCCTAGGGTGTGGTGTCCCAGGAGACCCAGCCCCTCCCCGGAGCCAGACAGGAGGGACGGCCCGCCTCTCCTTCTAGCTCCTCCCTTCTAGCTCCTCCCTTCTAGCTCCTCCTCTGATCTGCGAAGGCTGCCAGTCTCGAGTCTCGGTGGGGTTAAAGGCAGCACCCAACTCTTGGAGCGTACAGAGCTCCCCATGAGTTGGAAGGCTTCCCTGAGTATTCACATGCCCCTCCAACCTGTGTGTCGGACTGGCTTCTGTGCCCTTGGTCACATGTGTGCCGCTTGCCATCTATGTCAATGCAGCACTGCGTTTCTGGTTTCCTGTGTTTTGTTCCTCCTCCTGGAAACATCCCCTGGGGTGTGAGCTTTCTCAGTCCTGCCCCTCTGTCATCCCACTGGCTTCACGCGACTACCTTAGGTGTTTTCCTATCCCTGTTTTACAGACGAAGGAGCTTCAGTGTTGCTTGCTTATCACTAATTCACCTTTTGTACTTCTTTGGGAACGTTCTACTAAACCTTGCTGAGCGTGGGCTGTCTGCTCGTGTTGGACCATCCCCCACGGCTGTCAACCCCCTCCCCCATGCAGCCCCCCCCTCCCCGTTGCTGTTGAGAAGTGAGCATGTGAAGCTGTGTGCAGAGACAGAAAGAGAGAGAGAGGGAGAGGGAGAAGGCCAGAACTCTGGCTGCCTAGCTCTGCCCACTGGGCACCCCAGTACTTAAAACAACAGCACAAACCACAGCCACAAAACACAAGACAGCCACTCACCGCCTCTGGTCTCGTGCTCAGCCCTTGCAGTCTCTGGGAGAGCTCCTGAGCTCATGGATGCTTAGGAGCCTAATTCGAGCCACGGCGCGCCTGTGAGGTTCCTACTGGCCGGACTCCCAGTCCTCCCTCCACATAGGGCTGGTCTCTCAAGAGCTTCCCTGAAGCTTCTTGGCTTTTTCCGTGATATTTGCCCCGCCTGTTTGTCCAGTCTGCCTGTTAGATTCCAGGGGCCTCTTTCGAGCTCCTTCCTGATGTGACTGCAATCCCCCCTCCTTTCCCCGGGTGAGAAGTTAATTTCCTTAACGACTATTTCCCCATCCTAACCAGGGTTTCGCAACCTGGCACTCTTGCCTTTTCATGATAATTCTGTGTGTTTCAAGATGTTTTGTGGCATCCCTGACCCCTCTGCCTACTTGATGCCAGTAGCACCCTTGAACCCTCAGTCCTCAGTCCCCACCCCCCACACCCATGACAACAACAAAAATATCTCTGCGCATTGCCGAATGTCTCCTAAGGAGCGAAATCACCCCAGGGATAATTCTGCCTTCGTGCCTCTGTTTCATCTGGACTGAGTGATCTGTATTATTCTCCCCTAGACTGAAACTCCATGCCTCTGTATCACCCGTTCTCTAGTTGTGGTTTCCAAAGAAAAACAAAAGTAGGGTGCTTTAGTTATGATTGTGTTGAATAAGAGGTTAGCTTACATTATGGTAGTGATTAGCCAGCGTTCTCCAGAAAAACAGAACCAATAGGATGTGTGTGTGTGTATGATAGGTAGATATATGTCTATCATATATATGATAACCTATACCTATACCTATACATATATATATATATATATATATATGAATTTGTGGAGACACAAGTCCAAAATCTGTAGGGAAAAACAGCAGGCTGCAGACCGAGAGAAGAGTTGTAGGGCAATTCCAAAGGCTGTCTGTTGCAGAGCTCCTTCTTGCTCAGAGGAAGTCAGTCTTTTTTCTCTGAAAGTTTTCAACTGATTAGATGAGGCCCATCAGCACTATGGAGGGCAATCTGCTTTACTCAAAGGCTACTGACTTAAATGTTTATCTTATCCAAAAAACAACTTGATGGAAACATCCAAGACAATGTTTGACCACAAATCTGGCACTGTGGCCCAGCTAAGTTGGTGCATAAAACAATCATCACAGGTGGCAAGGATGAACTAATTTATGCTAAAGAAAGGGAGAATGCCTTAAGCTCATCTTGAACTCATCTGGAAAATGGGGCCAGACTTCCACATGTCCACGATCACTGTCTGAAATGTCAATGTTGTGAGGTCACACGGCGGCCATCAGTGGTTCTCAAAACCTGGCCATTATAATCACCTAGGGAGCCTTGAAAGGATAGCAATGTCAGAGTCACCCTTGAAGATCCAGACCCATTTAGTCTGCAGTGGGGCTCAGGCATGAATGCATTGCTAGCAATCCTCAAATGTTCCTAATATTTGGCCAAGGTTGAGAGCCCCTGGGCAGAAGGAATGTCTGATGTTCTCCTCGGGATATACCAACAGAGGTAAACATAAGCTTTCAGCAAGGTGGCCTGGGCATGAGTCCCACTTCCCTCCAAGTGAGTTATGTGGTGTTGGAACAACTATTATACCTCCCTGAGGCTGTTGGTCAATTAAGAAGATGCTTGGAAAGCCCCTAGCACAGTCCCTGGGAGGAAGGAAATGCAACATACATCATACATCAGTTTATGCCTATTCCCACCACTCAGCATGGTATTAATAACCTGGGTGTCTCTTCTCTATCATTTTTCTTTAAGTTCCTCTTAAAATATAGTAACAACTATGTTTAATCTAACATGTGCAGAGTTTTGAGACAGACACTGTTAAAAGTAAGTATTATCATATCCTCACAATTACCCAATAATGAAGAGTCTGTGATGGACCCAGGCTACAAGAGAGGAAACTGAGACACAGAGGGATTATGTTGCCCAAGAATGTTGCTGACAGTGTTGGATTTATCTGACTCTGAAGGTTAATGTTTTTTAAGAACTTTGCTTCCGGGAGACATAAATCATGATTATAACCACTGAAAAAGAGGAGGCAAGACATGCCAGAGTTCCCAGATGTCCCCATCATGTGCCTAGAGAACCGACGAAAATAAGAAATTAAAATTAGTATGGGAGCAGAGTCGTTAGTTACTTAACAAAGACTTTCGTTAAAAAAAAAACAAAAAAACACAGTCATTTAACAAAAATCTTGGTTCATATCCAAAATTAAGTCATGTTCCTGGTGAGTAGGAACAGGAAGCAGAAATCATACTTAAAAACAAAGATCTTATTCATAATAGCAACAAAAAATATGAAATACTAGGGATAAATTTAGCAAGAGAGCTGAGGTAGGTTAATGAACACAACCAACAAACTTTATTTAGGGATATTAGAGAAGATTCAGTCTTTGGAGAGATGATCTGTGCACATGGTGCCATTGAAAAAATGTTGATTCTTTTCAACATTTTCAACAATGTTGATTCTTTTCAAAAATTGTTTAAACAATTTTCTTTTTCAAGTAAAAATTAGGCACCGAAATAATTCTGAAACAATTCAAAAGTTTCCAAGTGCCATGCAGAGCGCCTTCTGTGTTCGCAGCAACTTCTAGTATCTCTAAAGAAAAGAGTCAGCTCTCCTGAGCCCTTGAGTCACTTCTAGACTTCATTTCAGATTTGGTCACTTATGGCTATGAGACTCTTTTTGCTTGGCTACTGCTGGACACACTCAGATCCAACCCAATTTATCAAAAGAAAAATGCTTTACAGTTGGAAAAATCTAAAATTGTGAAACATAGTGCAGGTTTAGAAATATTACACACACACACACACACACACACACACAGAGAGAGAGAGAAAGAGAGAGAGAGAGATTAACAAAAAATTACGTGAATACTCATGTAACCAGCTAGGGGGGACAGTTCTTGAGATGACCCCATGATCTGTTTTTGTTTTTTTTTTGTTTTTTTTTTTTTTAGATTTTATTTATTTATTTGACAGAGAAAGATACAGCGAGAGAGGGAACACAAGCAGGGGGTGTGGGAGAGGGAGAAGCAGGCTTCTCGCCGAATGGGGGGCCCGATGCAGGGCTTGATCCCAGGATCCCGAGATCAAGACCTGAGTCGAAGACTCAGGTTAATGACTTAATGAAGACTCAGCTTAATGACTGAGGCACCCAGGTGCCCCATGATCTGGCTTTCATGTACTTGTGTGATCCCTCCCCTTGAGTGTGGGTAGACCCCATGACCTGCTTCTGAGCATAGAGAATATAACAAAAGTGAGGGAGTATATGTGACAGCATGTATGTGATTATGTTACATAGATGGTAACATCCATCACATGCTGTGTTGGCTACACGGGTGAGAACTGGGGCGGCCTTCAGTCCACAGCCAGCGAGACCCTGAGGCCCTCAGCGCAGCACCTTGTGGGAAACTGAGTGCTGCCAATAATTGTGTGAGCTGGGGAGTAGAGCCTTCTCCAGTAGGTCCTCCGATGAGAACACAGCCCCAACCAACACCTTACTTATAGCCCAGGAGAGAACATAGTTAAGCTGTGCCCAGACTCCAGACCTGAAGAAACCATTTGATCATTCCTCTGCTTTTCTTTGTAGATTTACCATCTATGTAGGTAGGTATCACTAAATAGGATATGTTTGGGGAGCCCACACCCAACTTTGTAATAATAATAATGAAGACATGGCCAATGAGGTAATTTTTAACTTGACAAAGGAACTTTGAAACTGATCATGAAAAATGTGTAGAAAGATAGACAGTAACGACAAAATATCTTGAAAAAGAAAAATAATAAAATAGATCCTCTTATTTTAAGATATTGTAAAGGCAAATGTAATCCTGCTGCAAGAATGGATTGCGGTATAGGAAATACACCAGCATATGTACCTGCACAAACATGTTCTTTCACATGTGTTTATACCAGTCCGACCACCATTCAGATCTGGGTGAAGAACAGTTCCAACATTCCAAATGCCCTTTCCAAATCCACAGCCCTTCCTCTCTCCCCAAGGTAGCCATCATTCTGTCAACACGGGTTAGCTTAGTCTGTTCTCAAATTCCATATAAGAGGAGTTTTGATGCAGGTGGTCTTGAACCACAAGTGAAGAAACCCTACTTAGCTAAAAGTCCCATTATTCCCTTGAATGTGTTCTTGGGGTATGAATTCTTGGGGTATGAGCTTGTTTCCAGTGAGATACCAGCTAAGTGATCTGGGGAGGTGGGGGAAGGATGAGAAATTAAACTTACACCATCTCTTAGCACCTCTTCGGAACAAATCCTTGCAATGCACTACTTTTGCAATGCAAAATGCACGACTCTCAGAAAGCTGCTGAGAACTGGGAAGCTTTGATGGGGGTGGGAAGGTGAGAATCCAGCTCACTGTGCCCCGTCAACCAAGCCCTCTCTCACCCCAACTATGAACTAGAGTAATGTCCAATTATTGGCTAGAAAAGAGGGATCTGCTTGGGACCTTGGGTTGTCCGTATGGGGAGTGATGGTCCCTTCCATTCACCTGAAGCTAAAGGCAAAGCCATTTCCCCCATGCTCTTAAGGCTGGAGGATGCTTGTAGGAAGCAAGAGAGATGGCATTCTTCCTGCAATGCCTAGCAGGTCTGACAACAGAGGCCATTATAGGAAAACCATTCCTTTCAGCTGATTCTAGCCATTTTGCCACAGACACAGCCAATTTCACTGAGGTCAGAAGGCCAGAAAACTGGGCTTCGTGCTGGCAGCCTGGCAGAGGTGAGGGAGGGAGGCCCTGACTGTCCTATTGGTCTCCAGGAGCCAATTATCTTTCCAGACTCCAGGAATCTCAGCGGGCTGGCTCAGCCTTGGCCCAGCCACGATCTCCAGCTGCTCTCTGCTGTTCTCAGCTGAGTACTACAGCCAGGGGCCGCAGGAACCAGACACAACAGCAAGGGCCCAGAAGGGGAGAAGGGCTTCCACTTGGGGGCAGGCAGGGGAAGGGAGAGGTGGGTGTTAAAGGAGCCAGGCTCTGCACAGGGAAGGTGGGCTGTAATTCCCACCTGCTCCCCACCACCCGACTGGGCCCCATGTCCCTCCCTGGGGCTCCACAGCTCCTTTGGTAGAGTGTCCTCTTGTTCAGTCTCTCCCCAACTTCGCTAGAAACCCAGTGAAACAAGATGAACAGTGTCTGTCTTCCCCAGGATGTGTTGCCTGGTACCTAACAGATGATCGATGAATATTTTGTGGAATACATGAGTAGGTTAATAATTGAGTGGACTTGGAATGAACGAATGAAGAAGTCAAATATCTCTTCAGAGAATCAAGCTACTAGGATCATGGAGTTATAAAGCTCTTCTTCCTAAAAAAAAAATTCCCTCTTTCAAAATAAAAAGGGGCGCTCTTGTCCAAACTGGCAATGACTGGGGGTATCTGGAGTCATCACAATTGAAGCAGGGGATTGTACTAACAAACTAGTGTGTAGAGGTCAGGGACACTAGCACACCTCCTGAGGTGGACAGGAGGGTCCAGCACAACACAGACATATCCTGTGCCAACTGTGCATAGTGTCGGGGCCAAGAGAGCCAGAGGTGGGCAGGCGGTCTGCTGGGAGGCCAGTGGTGACATTGCTTTGCTGCAAAGTGGCATCAGCAAAAGCTGCTTGGGACAAACTTGCTCTGGTTGAAAGCAAGACTGAAAAACTGACCCAGATAAGAATGACTCAGATACGATTTCACAAGTTATATATCAGCAGAAGCCAAAGAATTGGTCCATCTGTGTGTGTCCAGAAGGAAATGGGCAGTGTCTCTGTAGGACACGTGTGCCGGCTAAACCCAGAAATGTGTTCACATCTTGTAGCTAAAATAGCTTTCCTCCCAGACCAGGGATTATGGTGTGTGGCCTTTTAGTTTGGCCAGACCTGGAGTGTTGGTTTCATTTTGACGAATGGTATTTTGTAACCCTCAGATATTATCAGTGTTTTTCCCATACCCAATGAGCTGGATGCTAGAATGGAAAGGAAGGAAGGGAAGAAGGGAGGGAGGGAGGGAAGAAGGGAAGAGAAGGATGAGGAAAAGCGGGAGGGAGAGATGGAGGAAGGAGCGGGGAAGATGGGAGAGGAGAAAGGAAGAGTGAATTAAAGAAGGCGTAACTGTCAGAAATATGAGTTATTCAGAGCACATAGCTTCACCTGCTTTCCTATAGCATGAAGGACATCAGGGAAAGCAAAAAGTCAGAAGACAAGGTCCCTTGGCGATTCTCCTGGAACAGCCAAAAGTGAGACTTTTCCCACTCTCTATCACTTACAAAAAAAACGTGTCTCAGACTTATCCTTCAGATGCAGGCGAGTCTAATTTATGACCACATCATAGGAAAGCAGCTGATGATTTTAATTCAGTTGCCAGTAGGGTGGTGTCGGTCTCCACCTGTGAAAGGCTTGTGCTGCCCTCCACGTGGCCAAACCGATGGTTCTAGCCAAAATTTCTCACAGTCTTTTCTGGGGGATACATAACACAATCTTCTGTGAAGGCTGTACTTGTTCAAGCTAACTTCTTTATGATGCAAGAATACATGTCCCAGAGTAAGTTCATCACCATGGTTCCCTGCAAGTCATCCCAAATCTGGCTTCCCTACCCCTTGCCACTTTAGACCTGGAGGCTCAGCATGGACACACTTAGCTTGTCCCCGATCCCTCAGGAGGCGAGAAGCAGATCCAGGACCAGTGGCTGTTCTAATCAGAGTCTGATACCGCCGGTGGGTCCTGGAAATGCACAACTATTCATATTTCTGCTAGCTTCAAGTTGAATGTGTTCATCTACCTGCGAGGCACTAGTCTGGTGGGCAAAACGGTTGTCATCTTTCTTTCTTTCTTTTTGTTTTTTATTAGGGCTTGGAAGGTACCAAATCAGATACACAATTACAAAATGCCACAGAATCCAAAATAAAAGACCTAGAGTAGCATCACTGGAGCTAGGCTGGCTCAGGCAAGAAGTTTTTACATCTGCACCCCTTCCTGACATGGGATTTCTAAAGTCTCAGGACCTGCCGGGGCCAATTGTTTTCAAGGTTCTTTTTTCCTTTTAAAAGTAGTCAGTTAGTGGCTAAGAATTAGTTGTATTAACAATATTAATTTATATCCATATTTATTAATAATTAACAGAAGTATTGATTTTAGTTAAGATGATCAATTGAGAAATGAAGAATCAATGGTAAATTAATAAGTTACGAGCCCCCTAGCAAGGACACTTTTGTGGCGACAAGGTTTTTACCTCACCAGGTAAGAGTGGGAGGGACACTGGGCCCCAAACTTGCACCGCAACAAGTGGAAAGCCCAGACACACATACTGGTTTCCCTCACTGTTCCAAACTCGACATTATGCCCCTTCACTTTTATGAAAGACCTACATTAGTACCCATTTTCATGAACTGAAAGAACTCCAAAGAGGATTTTCACTTTTACGAAAAATGTAAAAGCCAAAGTAGCGGTCAGTGGGGTTTACCCTGAGAGGAGCCTGAGCAGAGGCAGCGCACACCTGGCCGGCGAGTGGCGGCCCCAGCGCCTTCCATGGGAACGACACTCAGTATTTCCGCGTGGGGCCACCGACTCTGAGCTGCGTGTGAACATCCAGGCTTCACCTCCCCCTGTCGTGAGCATCCGTTAGCAAGGTGTGTCCTAAGTATCAGGAAAGCCTAAGAGAGGTTTTATTTGGGGGTCTGGGAGTGCCACTCAATTTCCCTGAGGGATTAATGGTAACTGCTTCTTTGCTCAGGAAAAGTTCTACAGGTGCACTGTACTTTCGGATAGTGGGGAAAGCTGTAGGTCAGTGCCGTTTCCTCATCCTTTCCCGAGATTTTCTGTGCCCTGTACCCCTCACAATCCTGGCTTACAGTAAACCCATGATTCAACTTCTCTTCTCAGTTTGTTTCCTAGTAGCTGCTGACTACTCATTTTAGACAGGATCATGATTGCCGGTAAGTCAGAAAACAGTATTGTCACAGAAATCTAGGACTTAATTCAAGAATAGGGGGAAAAAAAAGATTTTTGTATTAAAGAATGAAGTTTATACTTGTTTATCTCCATAGAATGGACAGACGAATGAATTCAAGCAAGGACATTGGATGATATTAAATATTCCCGGATATTTCTTAGGAATGTCACAACCTGATTCCTGTTTGACTTTCTGAAAGCCTCCTCCCTAGCTTTGAGAGACTGCCTATTCCAGGAAGGCTGCCCCGATTTCCTTCCTGAGATGCTCCTCTTGGGGCACAGGTCACAATTTGTCATACAATATCATCTGATGGAAACTTATTTTGTGTCCTGCATACACAGTGATAACTACCGTATGTTACTTCATTTTAGCCAACGTCCTTCTACATTTATGTCACATTTACTGCGTTTAATGGTGTCCCAAATCCAGACTTCAGCTTTACCTGGAATATCTCACTGGTATAACCTTCATCTCACAGATGCGGAAACTGATGCATGCTGTTGTGGACACTGACAACCCCGATACGCAGGCCGTTCTTTTTTATTTCTGTCTTAAGTCAGCTTAGAATGGGCTCTGCTGCAGTAACAAATTCTCTCAGGGAATGGATGGAATTACGGGCTTACTTGCTGTTCATGCTGCACCCTGCAGGTCTGGTGACCCTCCTCCACCTGTGGCCAAGCCTTTCTGGAATGTGAAGCTCCCAAGTCAGGGTGGGGAGAGAGATGGACACACAGCCCTCAGGTGCCTGTCTGGAATGCCCACTACTCTCCCTTAGAGTCCCCAGGGTGCAGTATGAATGTCTCCCTCTGCTGGTAGGGATTGTGGGCCAAACTCACGTTCTGCTTTGAAAAGTCTCTACCGAGGAGTGGAGTTGAGGGTGGTGGACCCCGGCTGCTGGTGGGTACCCTCCCACCTCCCAGTCCTTCTCAACCTGAAGGCCTGTGGTCTTTTTCCATAAATGTGGTTGGTTTATATGCAATATTCTATCACTGAGTTTCTATCAGATTTTGAAAACTGTCCCACATATGGACAAATTTCCATTTGAAAAATCCTGTGTGCTCAAGGAAAATGAGGCTGAGCATCAAAACATTATACATTCTGGGCGCCTGGGTGGCTCAGTGGGTTAAGCCTCTGCCTTCAGCTCAGGTCATGATCTCAGGGTCCTGGGATCGAGCCCCGCATCAGGCTCTCTGCTCAGCAGGGAGCCTGCTTCCCCCTTTCTCTGCCTGCTACTCTGCCTACTTGTAATCTGTTTGTCAAATAAATAAGTAAAATCTTTAAAAAAAAAAACAAAACCCAAAACATTACACATTCTTTGGCCTAGCATGTGTAGAAAAGCATGCCATTACTGTGGGTTTTTTCCTGCTTCGATACTCTTACAAATTAGTCAAATGTATCAATCTTTTGTCCCTTATAGTTTTTATCATTCTGAGAATGACGTCTGAGGGGACACAAAGTCCCTGAAGTTTTCTTCCAGTATTATTTAAACTCCATTGTTTGAAATTAATTTAAAAACTTGAAGCTACTTTTAATTTAGTTTGGTGTAAGGACAAGTAAGCTATCTTATTTTTCAAATTGGTACCCAAATCGATCTAGTAATTTGTCTGGAATCCGAATACAGAAGCATGAAGCCCATTTCCAGACTCTGTTCTGAGGCAGCCCCAGCTTTAGATGTATTATAGAGTAACATCTAATTCTCTTTTCCTTTCTTAGGTCCCTTTTCATGTATGAACTGTGGAAGCAATATGATGAAATCAGAAGAGAGAAAGTATTTTTTATTGGAGTTGCAAATGTAGACATCTTTACAGTGTTATCTTTCTAGCCAAGCTCATCTTTCATGGTTAATAGGAATGCTTGGAAATTTAGTGTTCTTCAGTGCCTAAATGTGTGCTACTTCCCTCTCTTGAAGGCAGTGACAAAAAAGTCATGGGCTGCCCCAGAACTTGCAAATCAGGTGGGATCCCTAGATCATCTGATCCAATATTTTCCGCTTACAAATAAAACAAATTTAGGCCCAAAGAAGGGAGGTGAGGGGGCCCAGGTCACAGAGCGATTTGATCCAGATGTGCTGGGCCCTTGTGGGGCTTCTCTCCCCGAGTTGGGTGGATCCAGCAATCCAGTTCAGGAACATATCCCTCTGAGGCTGCAAGTCAGGGAGAAGCCACGAGGGTCCCGCACAGCTTCCCACACTCCCCACAGCCCACCACCACACAAAGTCAGCCATCCACAGTGAAGAGAAAGACATTTAATCACTTCTTGGTCTTATCTCTTAAAGCGCTCAAAGTGTTTTCACAAGTGCAAAGGGAGCGATTGCTCTCAGCCAACAATTACCAGTAATTCCAACACACGCAAAAAAACTACAAATCACCGTGCTTTATACTTACTTTTAATTTCTGCACTGAAAAAAAAAAAAAAAGTGAAACCATAACAAGTTAGTTTACAGTGACGTCACCTCTGCCTTTAAATTAACTTTTGCTCTTGGGGGCAGAAGGGGTAAAGAAGGACAGAAACACATTGAAGCGGGAGAGCAAAACAGTGGCCAAGACTCCTGGGTCTGGCTAATCCGGCTCTCAACGCCCAGAGGCGGTGGCACCCTTGGCGCGTGAGCCTGTAAACACAGACAGGCAACAGTTAAGATACATTAAAAAAAAAAATCCCACAATTCCATTCTTAGAATCAAGCACAAAAACAGACAGTGACTCCAAGATTCATATGAGTGCACCCTGTCAGCCGCGAGGGTGGCCACACAGCAGGGTGCACAACCTAGGCCTCCCAGTGGCACCTGCTCTGCAGAACTCTGCAGGGCTGAGCTGTCCCAGGGTCCCTTGCTGGGCCAGGCGCAGGGAACTCTGCGGGGAGGGGGTCTACGGGGAGGGATTCGCAGAAAGGGGTGCGGCCCACAGCCGCAGCCTCCCCCGCCAGACAGCAGGAGCCACGGGGGCGGGTCTGTGTGCTTTCGAGGCTCTGCCTCTGGAATGTTCTGCACTCAGTCTGGGTGGGTGGTGGGTTTGAGTTACGCTCCACACGTTGTTTAAGTGCTTGCTTTATTTTTCATGTGCAAACTGTCACTGTCTAAAGCTTTCAGAAGGACGTGTACAGGTATGGATACCCTGCAGAGAGCTGAGGGTACGCGCGGTAAGGCCCCCCTCTCTTGAGCAGGCGGGGACGTGGGGGCGCATGGCAGAGAGACTGGGAGAAATGACGTGTTCAGCTGCGTAAGCTCTAGTCCCTGATTCGGTCCGTCCAACGGAGGGGGTCCTCAGTAGGTGATTGTCCACTCTTTGACAGAGGCGTCGTGAGACGTCGTGACCAGCGTGTGCTCGTCCAGCCAGGCCAGGCTGCTGACGTGGTGAAGTCGGTGCGCATCTGGGGAGAGAGAAGTTATGCTGAGGGTGAGCCCCGTGTCTCTGCCCCTGCAACACCGCAGACGAGGAGCAGGGGACAGGCTGTGGCGACATCGACAGCAGGCCCTGAGGAACTGACCGCGGACTGCTCTTCATCCAATCCTGGTCCTCCTCCCGGAAGCATGAACATCTATCTGGGTGGACAGTGGGTGCAGCCATTCTCAAGCCGGTCCCTCCCAGACATGGGGACTGTCCCAACAACCAACAAGGTCCCCTGGGGCACAGAAATGCTCCTCCCACGGGGTGTGTGTGTGTGTGTGTGTGTGTGTGTGTGTGTGTGTGTGTGTGAGAAAAGTCTTACTTCTTTTCATGCGTAAGCAACACTACACAGAGGATACACAGCCTCCTGGCGTATCTGCGGTGATGGTTGGGGGGTGGATGAATAAAGGCCGAGAAACCTCTGTAATTGGTGGACTTGTGACCAAAAGACCCCGAGAGTCGCCCCTGTGTGAGGTGCACCAGGGGTGACCCCATTCCCCCCCAGTCTCCTGCCTCCACCCTGCTGACTTGGTGGGTCTTACTACAAACAGAGCTGGGGGCCCAGGTAAATCCCCTCTGCCTGGGGGGTGACACCGGGATAGACACAGTCCCCACAAACCACTTGTGACCACAGAGTCCTTGAAGTGAGCTATTGCCACACAGAGAAAAAAATATGTTGGGCTAAATAAAACTTACTATTAAGAATAGTTTTACTTGTTTTTTGTTGTTGTTTTGTTTTTTAAACAGGGCTGCTAAAAAACCAGCAAGACATTACACTCCTACTGAATGCTGCCCACTGTGGGGAAAACCTGCTCAGCTGTTTAATTTAGGGGGTGGGGTAGGGGAAGGGGCAGTGCTGTGGTCTGAATGTTTGCATCTGTCGCCCACGTTGTACGCTGGAAACCTAATGTCCAAGGCTAGGGGGATCAGTGCCTTATTAAACAGACCCCACAGAGCACTGCCCCTCCCTGCAAGTCTCTGACCTGGAAGAGCTCCCCCACGCCCCAGCCCTGCGGAACCCCCCATCTGGGACTTCAGCCTCCTGAACTGTGAGCAATAGTTCTGTGGTTTCTGAGCCACCTAGTCTGCAGTACTTTGCCATGGAAGCCCAGTGGGATAAGGAAGAGATGTCAAGAGGAACCCCCACCATGTGTGAAGGTGAGTGTCCGGTGAATGGACACCACCTCCTCTCCCTCAGGGAACACACGCATCGTCCCTCCCTCTGCGTGTCAAGCAGGGGCCAGGGGAATGAGGGCCATGCTTCTCAGGGCTAACTTCCCCAGAAGCACAAAGAGGACACTCAGGCTTGGGGACAGCCTCTCTGGGGCTTCCTGGGGAGCTGATGTAGGAGCGAGAGTCACCTTGGATCTTGACCCTGGTCTCGGGGTCACTCAGGGTCCAGACGTACACCATCATGTCCATGCCACCAGAGGCAAAGTGCTCGTTGTCTGGTGACCAGGCCAGGCAGACGATCTTCGCGTGGTGTCCATAAAAAACATTGTTCTCCTAGTATCGGGTTAAAAACAGAGGGGGTAGGTCAGGGTTCAGGCCAGAGGGGCACGTGTCATCTCACCTGCCCTCTGTGACCACAGTGAGGGCCAATGCTGACAGTGCTCTCTGCCAGGACCCGTGTACACCTCCTGAGGTGTCCGCTGCTCCATGACAAGGCCCAGGAGGATGCAGCCCAGCACTGGGCAGCAGCCAGTGTCCCCGGGACCAGACGGCCTCTACCACAGCACCTACCCTGAGGTGCTAGGTGTGTGTGTGCTCCTTCACAGGGCCCTCAGCCCAGCCAGGGTCAGCACCATGCTGACAAGAAAGAAGGCTCAAGGGGCTCCGCCTTGGGCAAGGGGTGCACAGGGAAAGTTTGGGCAGCAGAGGCAGGCAGCCGGCCCCTCCCCCACATCTGCCTGCTACTCGCTACTCTGTGGGGCAAGGACTGGAGGGGGCCTGCAAGCTGGAGGACTAGCACTTTCCTGACGCTGTAGGGATGGTTTTTCTTCAGAGCATTCCATTTCCTTAATCCCTAGATAAGGTCGACCTCCCGAGGATTTTCTTTTTCAAGTTTGCCTGTTCTATACTGTGTTGATACCACCCTGCCTACTTAGCATAACATCAACAAGACTTCTGTTGTACATACATGAAATCACTAAAAATGAGATAAATACAAAAGCTGAGAAACATGGCAAGGGAGCAGAAAAATCCCCCGGGAGGCAGGGTATATGTCCATGGAGGTGCAAGTTACAGGCTTTCTGTCCAACACAGGCGGACACTTGCCTTCACCTGCCCCTCTTACCAGAAGTGACATTATAGCATCACACAGACTAAGAAAAGACGCAAGCCTACTTACTACGTAAGTGCACGTATTTATGGGGAAGTATACAGATGCCTGTAATTTACTTTAAGTGCACCCCGAATTAAGATCATTGGATGGATAGTGTAACACAGGGAGATGTTAATGGCAAAACCTCAGTGGTAAATTCTTTCATCTTTGCTGCATTCCAAAACGTTCAAGTGCTGGGGGGCTGGCTTGGTGCAGGGCCCTGAGACCGGAGACCTGACAGCCTGTGCCCCCTGCTCTGGCCAAACCCAGCAAGTGACCGACCCCCTAACCAAGCTCAGTCTCCTGCCCCGAGCCCCCTGCGAGGCAGTGCTGAGAGGATGCGCGCTCATCCTCGTGAGACCCAAATGGTAATGAGACTCAAGAAGAAAATCTAGTCTCAGCCCTTCGACAAAGAAACCAGGAAATCACTCAGCCAGGCAGCCCAGGTGAACCAATCGGCTTGTCTTCACGGCAAGTCTCACCACCGCCTGGGGCCCTAACTTTCTGGCAAGTGCTCTACCTCACTCATAAAACCCCAAGACCCTGGACAGCAGCATGCCTTGTCTCACATCAGCCCTGAGAGCAAGGAAGCTGCGTGGTCTCATACAACTGCCAGGCTGATGACAAGGGAGAGAAGCCACGGCCCCCCACCCGCCCACTCACCGAGTAGCCATCAGCAACGCTGAAGACCGTGACCACTTTGCTGGCATCGCACACAGCGAGGAAGGCGCCATCATGGGAGTATGCCACATCGGTCACGGGGCCCTTGGCCTCCAGGAGCTTGCCCTCGTCCTTCAGCGTGGTGCCCAGGATGGAGTACAAGCGGACATTTCCGTCCTGCAGGAGGACAGAGGGGCAGTGAGTCACTTCCCGGCGTGCACGCTACGGGAGAGCATACGTGCGTGCACACACATGCTCCCAATACCTTCCCCCCAAAACCTGTCAGCAGTTCCCATGACATACCAGCAGTGTGGGAAGAACTACTCAGGGAAGTAATTAAGAGGCTGAATGCTAGGTACCCCCAATTCTGATTCCATGTGTGTGGGTGTCCAGGACTCTGACTTTTTCCATCAACGCTCTAGTCAGTCCTGACGCAGGTGTTCACAGGGCGAACCATGAGGTCCGCCTATACACGTTAGTGCTGCACTGGTAGCCCTGGTCTGGCTCTGTCCTCCAGCCACACTGCCTGCCCCCTGTGCTCTGGATCCACACCACCCTTCCCAGTGCCCTGGAGGTTCCTTCAGGCACCGACTCACTCTCTGACCACGCCCTGCTCTGTCCAACCTGCTGGCTCCTGACGAGCTCCCCATCCTTGGCGTGACCCAGGCGCTTCTTCACAGGGGAGGCACACCTGCTCTCTCAGAGGGAGAGGGACCTTCAGAAGGTCCAACTGCCCCAGGGGTCCCTGAGGTTGGGATGCCCAAGCACCTGGCTCTACCCAGCTCTCCTCGGCTGGAAGCCTCTGAGGGTGTCTGGACATCTTTGCTAACAGTTCTGCCCATGCCGTGGGAGCCCAGCCAGGTGGACATACCTTGGGCACCTGTCCTCCAGGCCAGGGACTGTCTCTCCCCAATTTCATGACCCCTCACACTTGTCCAGGGCCTAGCCTGAGAAGTGTCACACACGGTGGAATAAATCCGTGAAGGGGGCAGAGATGGACAGACAAAAGGAACCGGGACAGGTAGTGTCCTTGTGACTGTCCAAGGCTTCCCTGGGAGGAGTCAGATTAAGGACCAGGCCACCCTCTTGGGGCAGCTGAGCTGTCCAAGGGGCCAAGATAATCCAAGGTCTCCTAGCTCTGGCCACAACACAGCCCTGGCTCTGCCCCTAATGCAGGAGGGAGAGCCATGTCCAGATGCTGCAGGTCGATGAGGACAAAAGTCCTTGAGCTCACGTGATAAGCTCGCCTGATGTCTACCTACAGTGGGAGCCTGGGCTCCAGGGTTCTGTGAATACATGGCCCACAGGAGGCATTGCAAAAAAGGAAAAGGCTATGCTCTTAGACTGCACACACTGGACATTCATAGGAGGCACACAGCACTAACGTCCACTACCGGGCTAACTATGTGATGGGAATGCCACTTGCTGGAAAAGTCATTAAAATAAATGGAGACTACTGGTGTGTGGAGGACAATGGGGAAACCCAGGATAAACAGAGATGTGCCCCGTGTGATCATGGAGATTCACAGGCCCAGGGCTGGCAGACAACCAGGAAAGACCAAAGTTGGCAAGACCTTGAAGTCGAAGCTGAGGAAACATGGGAATAGCCCTATCTCTTCTTTTTAAAAAGGTAAAGGTCTAGTAAGCAGAGCATAGTGCAAGAGAAAAGACCAGATTTAAACCCCATGTCTGACTCTGACCTCCTGCCCCAGGACCATGGCTGTGAACTTCTCCCTAAAAAAGGGAAGACAACTCCTCAAAACATGCCAGAGAGTGGGGATTTAGGAAAGAAGCGGTGACAGGCCCAGAAGGGACTGCCAGCACTGCGGGGGTGTGGGCCTACAGGGACGGTAGCCCAGGCAGAGCACTGCAGGAGAGTAGGGCTGTCGGGAACCCTGTGGGAGGCAGTGGGGCTGTTTGGCAGGAGGGGATGCAGTGCCCTGTGGAGGGGAGCCACACACGGGACACATCTGACTCATCTGAAAACCAGAAAGTCCACGTGTCTTACAGCCACGACGACGAAAACACAGAGGAAGGGCTCGAGTGCAGGGGCTGAGGGCCGACAAGCCCTGCTCCTCTGTCTGGGCAGCAGTGGCTCGACACTGTGCCCAAGGGCTCTTGGGGGAGGGAAGAGCTTGTAGATGTGACTGGGGGCTTCCTCACCTGCTTGGGCAGGTACCCTGACCGACTGTCAAAGCACCCAGGGGCCCCTCTGGCTGGTCCTCCTTCAGGCTGGAAGGGTGGGCAGCAAGGACATTTCGGAGGCTGAAGGTGAGACCGCCTGGGGGGCAAAGCCGCACCCACAGACCAGCCCTCCCTCAGCCCTCACACCTGCTCCACGAGATCTGCCCTGGGCTCCTCCAGCAGCTGGGGAGCAGGTGGTTTCACAGTGAACACCAGCAGGTGACCCCTGGGTTGGCTTTTGGCACACTGGGCACTGCCCAGCACTGACTTCCTCCCCTGGGACATGAAGGTCTGCCATACCTGCTGCAGAGCTCCTTCGTCAGGGCACCCAAGCCTCCCAGGGCCAGAAGGGACAAAGAGAGCCAAGTTGTAAAGTACTTTAGGACTCAGCCTGGCGGGCAGGGACCACAGGGTCCCTGCGCTCTAGGTTTAGAGGAGCAAGAACACCACATTGGACCAGACAGATGCCAAAACTAAAGGAAAACCTTGAGCCCGTCGGGTTATTGCTGCTAAACACGGGTTAGGAATCTTCTTGTCATGTTCCTACCTCCAACCTGCCAGCCCAGGTCACCCACGCTGGTCCTCTCTCAACATACTAAATCACATGTGCCCTACGCACTTACGTGGTTGATGGCCCAGCAGTCTCCCCTGCTCTGTGCTCCCAAGCCCAGCCCCTGCTCACTGCCCAGGTCCTTGGTCTCCCACTACCTCCCTCCTCTTCTGCCTTAGGACCCTCTGTACATAGCCTGTGTCACCCCCTAACCGCCCCCATAGCCGGGGTCAGAGGACATGAGGGACAGGAGACTCACCGTGCCCCCGACGGCCACCGTGTCACCACTGGGGTGTACTGCCACCACTTCCGGCTCGTAGCCAGGGCTGTCGATGCTGAAGCACTTTTTCTGGTCCTTGAGCAGGACAATCTGAAAATCACAGGCAGCAGTCAAGGTGCAGAGGCCAGGGACAGATTGCTTGGCCCGAAGCTCACTGGGGGCGGGCGCCCTGTGACCCTGCGTTGTGCTTCCTCCCTCATCAGTCGCTGGGGACCGGGAAGCCACCTGACCTCTGAACTTTTCACTCTCCTGTCACATAATGAATGAGCTCTCCCAAATGCCTTCTTGTGAGATCCAAGGGACACAAGCATTTGGAAGAGCAAGGCTCTAAGGCAACAACAGGAACGCACAGGACAGGCCGGATTCTAAGTTCTGGTATCCCAGGTCCGAAAAAGTCCCTTCACAGCTCCAACCCGCAGCATGTGAAGCATCCTACGTGTGCCAGCCAGAGCGTCTCCCACAGCTGGGGGACAATGCTGGTACCTGTCTTCTGGACAAAAACTGGGCCCCAGGCATGGGCTCCCACTCCACAGAGTCTCTCTGCTCCCCACTGGCCTCCCACCAGGGCATGACTCATCCCATGGGAGGGCAGGACGGACAGTGCAGGGCAAGTCAGCCAGAGGCACTGGAGGGTACCTGGGAGGGGCTCCACCCCAGCCAGCCCCTGCCTCACCTCCCTCTAACAGAGGTGGAGGCAGGACGGAGTCCCTAGCCTGTCCTCAGCACCCTGTGGACACACAAACGGGGACCTGATCCTGGCTCAGTCACCTACTGCTTGTGGGGACAGCTCTGTCCTCAGCCTCAGCTTCCCAGGGCAGAAGAACCAGACAGTGCCTACACAACACAAAGCCGGAATTTTACGTTCAGGATAAATAAAGACCCAGTAAAGGCAAACAAAAGTATCAGCTCCGAGTCCACCAAGTGTAAGACACATGCATTGCTAACAGTGGGGCACACCCCTGGAGACAGCAGGATCACCATCCCCCACCACCACCTGGAGGCACTCACAGAAGAGGCCCTCTGTACACAGGGACCCTCTTCGCCCTCCACCCCCACTCTTGCTGCCCCTCCTGCTTCTCGCTCACTGGACTGCTCCCAGATAGCATGGCCTAGATTTGTGACAACTCTGGCTTCATCCCACAGTACCCCTGCCCAGGCTACCAGCTGTCCCACGAAGGGCGGGCCAGCCCCTGACCCCACTCTCCAGTGGCCTCTGCTTCTGTGTATATTGTGAGGTTGGTGGGGGGGGCGAGAAAAGGGAACAGGTGGACAGGTGGCAGAACCCTCACTAAGATCTACTATGAAAACGAAGCCCGAGGAACGTTTACCTACCACCTGCCTGACTCGGGAAGTAGATTCACCTGACAGGTAAACAGTAGGGGACCAAGCATTTGCCAAAACTTGCCTAAGAGGTGAGACTTAAACCGAGCTATTTCCCGAACTAAAATCACAGGCCCCTTCCAGCATATTCTACAGAAACATCCCACCTGGAGCGGGGCAGGAAGCCTGCGTAGCAGGGGCACATCACAGAACAACCTTGCATACCACCAGCCCCGCCACGTGGCACCAGGTTGCCCCTCTCTGACCCTCCTTGTGCAAGCCTCCCTCTGAGCCTCAGAGGAGGGCTTGTCAGGACTGCCCTCTACCGACAGGAAAGTGAGGCCTAGAGACACAGAGCATTAGCCCAGGCCCCCCTGTGCTTCTAGAAGGCTGCCTTTCGGCACCTCCAACCCGGACTCTGCTCTGGCTCTCCATGCAGATCATCACTATAGTTCCCCCACTGACTGCCCAGGCTGCTGACGGTAACTGCTTGGCAGAAGCTTCTGCTATCTAGGACACGCAGAAAACATTCTCCCTGAAGCACGTTAAGTGCACGCGACGCAGGACGGGTGTGGGCTCCTGAACAGCAGCTATCTTTACCAGGGTTGTCACTCCTGCCGTGGGGGGCTTAGTCACACCTGCCCACCCTGATTCCTGGATGCCCTGGTCTACTGACAGACGCCGCCTGCATCAGAGCAAAACCTTGTAGAAAATGGGTCACACCAGGGTCTGGGTCAAGGGCACTTTGTTCCCGAAATTCCAAAAGAAAAGGTCTGTAAGTGACCTGTCTTCAGTGAGAAGCCAGGCCACAGAGCTAGGACACCAGATGCCATCCTGGCCCTGGTGCCCCTAGCCACCATGTGGCCTCGGGAGAAGTCAGAAAAAGAACAGGCAACACTGAGAGGAGCCTCCCAAGTTCCCTAGGAGCTGTTAGGGAGCTCACAGATGGTGTGGAACATGTGTGGAGTCACATGGTTCCAGGGCTCAGGGCTGAGACAACCGTGTTGCTGCTGCTGGGCCCCCAGAAGGCTCCCGGGCTGATGGACACACGGGGAGGCTGACGCCTGACAGCTGTGCCCTCTGGCAGCTACAGACTGGGGCAAGCAACTAGCCCTCCCTCTGCCTCCGTGTCTGTAGGATAGGGAGGATGCCATGCTACCAGAGAGAACTGCTGACCAAGTGACTCAATTTGTGTGCACCCGGGTCTTGGACAGACATGCAGCAGAGCTCCCACTGCACCAGAGGCAAAAGGTCAGATGCCTCACCCACCAGCTCCGCTCAGCTGCCCGGCTGGTGTTCCCCGCCACTCTGAAGCAAGCCGTACCTGCCCGATGCAGACGACCACGGCATAGCCTCCGGGGCCCACAGCCACGCACTTCGGTTGGACGTCCATCTTCACAACTCCCTGCCCGCTGGTGGAGACAAGGGAAAACACGTTACGTCAACCTCACAGGGCTCAGCATGTGTGTTAAGCCTACACTCAGAGATGCCAATCCACCTGCACTGAGGGAGTCATGAGCCAAAACCCAGGAGCAGTGAGAGAAAGACATCCCCGGCTCTAGGGAAAGAGATCGGAAATTAAGCGGGGGCAGGGAACGGGGCGGGGGGTGGTGGTGCTCTAGTCACTATGACCTGTGGAATGGCTGTGATGCCCCCAGGGAACTCCACCCCACTCTCGTCCTGAGTCCACTGGCCACAGACCCTGGCGATCCATGGCTACAGATGGAACTGAGCCCACCTCCCGCTCCCACGGTCACAGCCACTCTGCTCAGCAGGGTGACTCTTCTGAAGAATCAGATACTTTCACGGATGAAAATCATGTCTTTGTTTTTGGTTAATGCTGTGAAAACAAGCCCTGGAAATCTTGCACACACACAAAACTTGAAAATAGTAAATGAAGGAAAAAAATCCCATGTGACCAGGCCAAGCATGGGGACCTTGCGGCTCAGGTCACCAGCTGTGGCTCTGCCCCGGGGGTCTCTGAGGAGGCCGAGGGTGCAGCAGCGCACGCAGCGGGAAGGCTCTCGTGTGGGCTGTGCTAATTCAGGGTCACCACGGGGCAGCAGTACAGAGAGAATGGCTGGGGCCTGGACACGAGGCTGTGGGGCATTTTCCGCACGCATCACAAGGCTCAACCAGTTCCCAGTGCCCAGTCCCGCCAGGCAGGTGAGGCCTGCCACACGTCCTTCTGGAGTCCCCTGCCTCAGTGAGGGGGAAGAGGGGCATGGCTGCAGGTGTCCAGTCTGTCCTTTCACGAAGCAGACCCTGCTCACCCCTTCTTCACTCTGCACAGGAAACCGCAGTTTGGTAACAGCTAGTCTTCTGGCGCTAAGGACAGTCAATTCAAGGCACCGGAGCCAAACCAAATAACATGGCCGCTTCCTCAAAGCACCTGGGTGCCTACGTGTCCTTTTGAGCACCTGCCACATGCCAGGAGGCCGTGAGGGCCTTGCTGGGCCTTCCCAACAGCCCGCAAGGCTGGCCCCACTGTCACCCTCCTCTGCTGTAGAGGAACAGAATGAGGAGGGCATTTGGGCTGAGAGGTTTCCCAGGCAGAGTCTACACAGGTCACTGTCCAGGTGGGCTACCTGGACTCTCATGCAGCTCCTGGCTGAGGGCCTGGACACAAGAGAAGCAGTTGGGGGGAGCAGTGAGGAGAGCAAAGTGCCACTGAGCCAGAAGCCATGTGGGCAGAGGGCCCCTCTTCTGGGGTGCACTGCGGACTGGGCCCCGGGCAGCCCTCACCTGTAGTCCCTCAGCATGAGGCTGGTATAGCGCACTGTGTCATCCATGCTGCAGCTCACCAACTGCCCAGACTCGTCCACCGTCATCCTGGACACCTGGTTCGTGTGGCCCTTTCCGGCGAAGGAGTCATTCTCCCCTGTCTCTGAATCCCAGTAATGTGGGGCAGGGGTTAAGGAAAAGCCGCCTCCAGGACACGGTCGGGCCCCACTGGGGAGGCCTGGCCACCTCTCACTCGGGATGAGACTGTGAGCACGGGGCCTGGGCCTGAGGGGAAGTCTATGGCAAGACTGAATCCGAATTCCAGAACAGATGTTCTGGTGATATTCGGTCGGACCATGGAGGACACGCTGAGTGAGCAGTCCGGCCGGACCCCCTGCACGGGGACCCCCTGCAGCAGCTGGGCACGTAAGTGTGCGGGTTCCCACTGGCTAACGGTGCACATGGACCACAGCCCATCTGCGCTGGAAGCCCGGGACCATGAACAGGAGGCTGGCTGCGCCTCCCTGCTCAGAGGACGACCAGCTGGGAACTGCCCGGGGCCGCGCAACCTTGGCAGGGATGGTCTGCACGCTGTGAGTCAGAGGTGCTCATGGGGGAGGGGTGCTGTAAGTGAGTGGACTGTTCTCATTTCAAGTTGAGGATTATCGTTGCCTCTGGAGTGTCACAGGTATGCTCCACGGCTGACAGGCTCTTGTGATGGAGACCCCAGTGCCTGATACCTGAGGAAACCTAGATACCTGAGCACTGGAATACACGCCAGGCTGCCCCCGCGCTGTGCTCAGGGAAGATCTGGAAGAGGAGGCGTCACACCAGGAGGGGAGCAATGCAGGGCAGCTGAAAACAGCCTGACTGCAGACCAGCACCTCGCTCCAGGAGGGGCACATATCATACACTCCCCTCCTCACATTTAAGTGGATAGAGGGTGACTTCTCCGCCCTCCTACCCCAGGGCCGTAGGGACAGCTCCCTAGCTAGAGCTCTTTCGTGAAAACAGGGGTGCGTGAGCCTGCACCCCAGAACCCCAGAGGGTGCTGTGGGAGAAGGGGGAGCCCCAGGCCTCAAACACGGGGGTGAGGGTGGCCTGTAAGGGCTGCTTCACATGCCTCCAGGGAAAGTCTTGCGGGACCACAAAGCAACTCAGAAGGGAGGTTCCAGTTCCAGTTCTAGCTGCTACCGACCAGTGGGATGACTTTGGGGAAAGCACTGGAGCATGCTGGGTTTCTGTTCTCTTATTTTTAAAACAACGGGAAAAGTACTGAGAGGTTCTAGGTCCTGCTAAATCCTCAGACTCCTGACTCCCGGCCTGTGAGAGGGATTGGGCGGCACTAGGGGCCCAGGCAGGAGCAGCAGCTCGATGCAGTTATCAGCCACTTAGAGCTGCAAAGAAGCGATCCATCGGGTCAAGGCTGCAGCCCAGAGCCAGGGACCTCAGCGTGGATACGGACCTCTGGTTGCAGCCCTGCTGCTACCCTGGCCTCTGGCTCCACAGGGACAGAACACTCCCACTTGTCCTGCCAGCGGCCCCAGAGCCAGCACTGTGAGTCAAAGGATATTAATGTGTCCATCGTGGCTCCCGGAGTAGATATAGGACTTGCCACCATTGTTGTGCACCGTCAGACACTGGATGGATTTGCTGTGACCCTGTACAGGAGAGGACGGAGCAGGTGAGCGGAGAACACGCCATCCTGCCTCTGCCACCTGCCAGCCGCCCTCCACTGACTGCCCCCCTGCGGGATGATGAGGCACAAGGCCCTCCACGCCTGTCTGTGCCAACTCCCTGAAGGCCCATGTGCCCAAAAACCCCCTCTGTGAGGCGCGGCCAGCTCTTCCCCAGCTGACGGCCCATCTGGCAAAACCTTGTCACAAAGCCCTTCCCTCCCAGGACCCAACCTCAACCCCAGCCAAGAACAGGATCTAATAAAACCCTAGGAGCCGAGTGCATGGTCCATGCAATGACCCTGGCAGCGCCCTTGATTGGGGGGACTGCTGCTCACATCTGGCAGATGCCGGTGAGCCCCAGTCCCGAGCTGAGCCCCCATGGGCAGGAAGCAGCAGTGAGCGGGATCAGCCACAAGGGGGGTCCATCACTCACAGAGGCAGGTGGGCACACATCCGGGCCCTGCAGGGACCCAGACAGTCCCGGGTTCTACTGTCTATTCTCTCCCCAAACCGGAACATACAACCCTAGCATCGACTCCTAGCTTGTGAGGCAGCTTCTTCTCTCCCAACATGCCCGTTCCCACCCAAGCTGTTGGCGGGCCCTGACCCCCAATACCTCCCTCACTAGCAACGTGGGGGGCACAGACAACTCCTCTGTAGCCAGTCCCTCGCTACTAGGGAACACATAACCTCACTATAACTGCTCCTGGGCGCCAGGGTGGGCAGGTCTCTGTCTGGTCTTTCTCAGCAATGCTCTGTGGCCGGGTGGTGCAATTCTGCACAGGCCTCTCCCCCAGAGCTTCCCGAGCATTCTGCAGGTTCCGCCTGTTGCCACACTGTGGCAAAAAGCTTCCAAGAAAGGTACACACAGTTCTCAGGGGACACAGTGGGTCCTTTCTACCTCTTGTCTCCTTCTCGGACAGAATCCTGCCAGCCCTGATACTTATCAGCCCTGATACTGATCTGGTCCTCACACCAGCTCAGCCCCACTGGGCATCCCCCCTGCACATCCTGACTCAGGACCTGCACCTGCCCTGCCTGGGGCCGCAGCACTCCCCAGGCACTTGTGAGTTAACACGTGCCCCGCAGGCGTCTAGACAGACCCAACCACCGTGTTTGCCTCTCATGGACCTTCTAGCTTGAGAACTGCTGCTCCAGCTACACAGCAAAATGCTGCGGGTGTCAGGGTTACCAACAGATAGAGCCATCCCTACAGGTTCTGACCAAATCCCTCTGGGGCAAGTCCAGTTCCAAGGCCTCCTGGTCCTCCTTCAGGGTCTCCAGAGATCCAGCCCTCTTTCAATCTCCGTGAGCGGGAGGGCTGAGAACTGCTATTCCAACTCCGGCTTTCTCTGGGGCGCCCACATGTGGCTCAGATGCCTCTGCAGCGCAAGATCAGCACCAAGGACCCCCTTGGATTCACGTACACTTCTGTGGCAGGAACGGGAACGGGAAGGACCGACTGACTGCTGACTGTAAAAGCCTGAAAGATTCCGCAACCTGGCCTGGGAGCAACAGAAGCCCAGCTTGTAGTTTCCATGCTTTCAGTGGCCAGTGGGAAACTGCTCTTCTGGGCCCAAGTGGGCTGACAACGCCTGAACCTCTCAAGGAATCTCTCCCCATCCCATCTAGAGAGAGATCCAGTCAAGTGAGTGTCATGCGTGCCCCCCGGCTCTGTGCCAGGCTGTACACACCCGCACAATACAGGCACTGCGCCAGCTAGGGGACCATCAAGGAGGAGGCGGCAATGCCCCGTGCTTAGGTCCAAGCTGGGGGAAGCATGACAGCAGGCATGGAACCCAAAGCGAGGACAGATAGTGCCGTGTTACCACATCAATCCTCTTCAATCTCATCAAGCTACATCCCCTTCTTAATGAGACACAGCAGTTCCCACCTCGGACAACTGTCTCCATCAACTCCAGGCAGAGGCAGTGTCTACAGGGACTGGCACGAGAGCCAACCTCCTAGGTCCTTGCTGGGCTACTGGCTTCCTGAGATATCAAGACCACTAGGGCTGATGCAGGGAGAAGGCATGCTCCCCTACCCCCGAAGCAGGAGTCCCCAGGGCAGACCCTGGGCACCAGCTGCCCTGAGAAAGCCCTCCAGGTGACAGGATGGCAGCTGGGCTGGGGCCTGACCACCTCTCATCACTCGTAGCTGCACAAACTCCTGGCCCACCACTCAAGGCCTCTGAACCTCAGGATCTGCCTATTTCTCCAAACTTGTTCTTTCCCATGTGCCTTCCCTCCTCGAACCACATAACACTCCGGGCCTCCTCACACTCTATCCCACGTTCAAATGAGACACAGTGCCCAGGTCCAGTCCCCAGGCCTCCTGGCCGTCCCTTAGGCTCTCTGCTGGTCCTCCAAGTCTGTAGTGATGCTCTTGGAGCTCCATGCGTTCCAGCTGTCAGCTCCTACCTGAAGGAGGCTATTCACCCCAGGACACAGGGACTCCTGACAGCAGGGGGAGGGGCAATGTCCACAGACACAAGGCCCTGAGCCCCCAGTGCTTCTAGAAGCTTAAGAGGAGCTCGGCACCAGCCTTCCACTTCTGCTAAACACACACCCCCAAAGCAACTAGCCTCCTGCCATTGACCAAACCCCCAAGGTGGGTCCCCAACTCGGCCTCCTGCCGGCTCTCCCTTTTCCTCGCTGGGCCACAGCCCTTTCCACCACCCCACAGGCTGCCACGCAGCCTTACCTTGATGACCCGCAGGGGTTTGCTGGGGTTGTTTTTGTCCAGATAGTTGATGTACCCAGACAGGGAGATGCTGAGGAGGTGGTCCTTCTGCCACAAGCAGCCCAGCTGCTGGTCCAGAACGGTGGAGCCCATTGTAAACGTATTGACGACAGAGTTCACACTGACATCCCAAATCTTCGAGGTTTTGTCTCCAGAAGCAGAAAGCAAATGGGTGCTATCAGGGCTCCAACTGATCTACTCAAATGAAACAGCAGGCCAGGTATCAGAGAACACAGAGTGGGAAGGGGCCTCAGAAAGCAGCCTGCCCAAAGCCCCCATTTCTGAGCAGGGAGAAGCGACGGCTGGGGAGACCAGGTGTCCAGGCCCCTGCTCCAGCCACTGGCTTCTCCAAGCTACAACACCCCTTCTGTGTGATCCTGAAGATCTCCACTTCACCCCCTCACACTTCATGGTTCTAACTTCTAGTTGTGTACTGACCACTGCACTCATGGACACGGCCCCACAACAGTCGCTGACACGGTCACACACCATGGATCCATACTCACAGCGTAAATGCCTCCGTCATGAGCCTTGCCGCCTCCCAGGGCACACACTTTCTCTCCCGTCTTTCCATCGTAGATGTAAATCTTTCAAAGAATAACACACACGTGGGTCACAGGTGGGAGGACGCGCTCACCAGCTGGCACGCAAGATGAGCTCTTCCCCGTCCCTGCTCTACCGTCAAGAGCTTGCTACTGTGACTCTTAAAAAAGGAATCTGAAAAACGTGCTAAACGGGGGAGTTTCCAGCTCCATTTAAAAGGAGAGAGATGGGAACGGGGGTGGGGGGGTACGCACCAAGCTGTGATGACGCAGCCTGGGAACTGTGTGCCTTCCAGGAACGGGATGGAGGGAAAGAGCTAGTTTCCCCGGCAAGACTGGCTTTGGGAGTCTAGTCTGCCCTGAAGAGCTGGGAGGTGATCAAATGAGCCCCCACCACTCCCAAGCCCCGGCCCTCACCTGCCCATCAGCGCTGGCCGTAGCAAATCTGTTCCCATCAGGAGAGAATCGCACACAGTTAACAAAGCGGCTGTGGTCCTGCAGGAAAGAGCGCAATTATCCACCTGATGACAGGAGGTTCTGGAAAGTTCTCTATGAAATACGCAGTCTGTTTCAAACCTCTGCTCCAGCTGCCAGTGTGAATGGTCAGTCCACAGGAAGACCTCGGCCCTTAAACAGAATACTCCCGAAGTAGCTCCTGACTCACCAGGAGGTCTGCTTCAGCCCGCCTGCCTTGGCCCAGGCCCATCTGTGCCCAGGCCGTCCCCTGCTAGGCCTCCCAACCCCATGCTTGGTGGGATGCATGAGTTCCCCTCACCCTCAATCTGCAGAGCAGACAGAGCCCTGACAGGGCTGGCTCTCTTCCCTCAGGGCCCCAGAGGTAGCTCAAGTCCAGAACCCTAGGCCTCTTCCCCGAGTCTCCAGGGTTAGGCACAGAGCAGGTATTGGGAAGGGTTGGGATGGAGCGGAGTTAACAACTGAGCTTTTAAAAAAATTAAACAACGGTTTTGCACTTCCGGGGACTAAGACTCCAGATGACCTCCAGGGATGATTTCCTATCCTAAAGATTCATTCTCTCCCCCATCGAAGGTCTGCACAAGAAAACATCCTCTAAATGCCCCATGCCCCTTCCCCTACCTTCAAGAAACACCCCTTCAGGGAACTTAATAATATAAGCTCTTCTCAAAGCAGGGAGGGTTAAGGGCTCCTGGGGCATAAACACCTAACCGCCCATCACCTGCCCCACAGCATTCCCTGAGGCCAAGCACAAGTCCACTTAAGTCAGGAGCCGCTCGTGTGAAGGCTCCATGTGTGTCTGTGTCATGCGAGGGGCTGAATCGGGCTGAAACTGTGCCACCTGTGAATGGAAACCTCAGGAAAGAGGGTCTATGCGGATGCAGTCGAGGTATGATGAAGTCCTTAGGGCGGCGCCACTACAGTGACTGTGCACTCTGATGAGGGAGACTGGGACAGACAGACAGCGGGTGTCTTCACGGGAAGAGCCCGTGAAGACGTAGGCAGATTGGGAGGGTGCCCCTCGGGCCAACGGAGTCGGGGGAACACCAGCCTGCTGACATGGGGAGCTCAGGCTCTGGCTTCAGGAACCAAGAATAAACCCATGCTGAACCCCTGGCTTGTCGTCCCTTGTTACGGCAGCCCAGGAACAGGCATGGGGCACACCATCTGTGACACTCCCAGAGGAAGAGCCCTTCAAGGACACCGTGCTTAATGCACTGGTGAAGCAGCTCAGGCCGGAAGGAGAAATCGGGGCTAGGATCCTGAGGAGGGAAGCCACAGGCCAGGACCAGAGGAATCCACGTGTCTGCAAAGTCCACCTGGGAGGCTGAGCAGAAGAGTCGCCCCTCAGTGGGGTTTCCCTGCTCCGGGTCCAGTGCTGGAGCACGGAGCCAGCCCAGCATGCTGCTCTTCGGTGATCCCACTGCTCCCCTCAGCTGACGAGGCCGGAAGCAGCCAGCATTTCCTCTCCCTCAGGGGGTTTCCCCCGCAGGGCTGGGGACAGGAAAGCCTGAGCTTTCTGAGCGCAGTGACACTGGAGAGCCACCCAAGCTGGCCTGCCTTCCTATCTCTTTTCGGCAAGCACAATCATGGGGCTGCCATCCTCTGACTCAAGAGCCTGTCTTCTGGGGCATCATCACCGGTGCCCATGACGGAGGTTTATGATGGGCTCACAGCTTCAGCCTGAACTTGGCCCTGGTTCTGGGACCACCGGGAGGCAGTTCCCACTACTAACATGCCACACCTCACTCCCAGGGCCCAGCCTCAGCCAGGTCAGGCCTGCAGGGTGACAAGGCTATGGCCGGGTTTACAGTGTGTGTTCATCTGGGTGAGGGCTGACCTTCCCTGCTCCCAGGTCTGGCCTCCATGTTTTAGAGCAGGTGCAATCCACCAAGCCGAACCACAGTGGAAGGAGTCTGCTTCCCAAGCCGGGATCTCTCAAGCCCTCCTGGGTGCTTCTGCCTCCCTCATAGCCACCTGTCACTCACCACCTTACCACTGCAAGGGCTTTGGGGAACCTCCAGACCCCTCCAAGACAGCCAGGCCCAGAGAGAACCTGGGGCTCTGGTTTCTCTTCCAGATCTCTAGGCTTGGCTGCACTGGCTCTGGGGAGCACCTGGGTCAGATCTTCCCTCCCCAGGCCAAATGCCACCATGGTGCCTTCCACCCAGGGCTGTGAGGGAGCCAGCTGGGCTCCCCAACAACTTGGATGCCAAAAGAGGGCACAAGAAATGGAATGAACCCCGGCTACAGGGGTCACTACAGTACAATGCCGGCCCCCTTCACCGGGCATAAGGAATACGCCATGAGATAGGCGGCCGGCCACCACTCAGTTCCACTGCACAACGAACTCGTTTCCGCTGCTTCCCTGAGAGAACAGGAACGTCCCAGGATCCCAAGACCACCTCACAGAAGTCAGGATGCCCTCCTGAAGGGTAGCACCAAACACTCAGCTGCATACCTGCACATGTCCACCCAGCGGCCCAAGCAATCCTATTATGAGGCCAGGCCGCTGCCTCTCCTCAGAAGGGCCCTCTGCCCTGGCTGCCATCTCTCGGGAATCCGACTCCTTATAGCACTCAGCATCTCTGATGGGAAGGGGACATCACACATGAGCTTAGAAGCTCATGGCCCTTCTCCCCGAAAGAATGCTGCACATCACTCCCCAGGCCCTGGAACAAGGCAAGCTTGTGGGAAAGCCTGGGTTTAGTGAGGGCCAGAAACAACGGATGCCCCCAGAGAACCCGGCACTGTGTGAACCAAGGCCTTTGGCTTTAGAAACTCCTGTCAGCTTTTCCTGCAGCTTGAGCCAAGAGTCCAAATGAGTAGGAAACTTATGTCTGCTCCTGAAATAGCCCACTTAAAGGAAAACAGCAGTGAACGGCTCATTAACCAAAAAAGTGAGGGTTAAAAATAGCCTGTTCCACAGGGAGGTGAGGCCTGAGTACGAAGAAAGAAGGGGTCTGGGGAAACATCAAGGCGGGGAGGGGTATGGGAGGGGTGTAGGGAGGGTTCACATACCTGCGGGGCTTCCTCCTTCCTCTGGCTGCTCAACCCAGCCACCACCTATTGGAATGGGGCTCACAGTCCCTGGCCCTCCCCTCCCCATGCTCCCTGGAGGAGACGCAGCACCATCCTGCAGGCCTAGGTCCCTCAGGCTGTTCCCTGATGTGGAAGGCCCTCAGTGTCTGACCGACACCTGTCCGCCCATTAGTCACAGCCGACTCTCAGTGGAGCCCTGTGTCAGGGGATCCTCCCAAGAACCCCCACTGTCATTGTCCCTTCCCCATCATCACCCTCTCTTGACACTGAGAAGAGCTGTGAAGCCATTAGGTAATAAGTAACATACCTGAGCCCCCGTCACCGACAGGGTCAGAGCACCACGGGGCTCTGTGGCTTGACTCCAGCGAGCACAGGCAGACGAGCTGGTCAGCTCAGGTGTCCTCTCTGGGAGCCCTCCCTGGTTTCACTGGCCCCAGCTGTCCCCAGAACATACAACTGCTACTAACTCATACAACTGCCCTGCCCACCTGTCCTGCTCCCTGTCATGAACTCATGGAGGGAGAAAGGGGCTCAGACGCCTGGGCCCACCTCCTCATCCTCCCTCAGCACACAGCACGCACCTTTAGTCAGTCCTCTGAAAATGGGTTTCCGTCCTCAACTGCAACACTGCCTCACTCCTTCAGTCGACCGCCCCCTTCACACCTGGCCTCCTCTCCCTCTGGGAAGTCTCCCCTGTCCAGTGCTTAGAGGGGGAGCACCACACCCTCTTCCTGCTTCAGCGTGGCTGAGACACAAGTGATCCCCATCCTCTGCCTGCCTCTCCTGCCACCTGGGCAGACTGGCTCAGCGACCACTTTCCTCTGCAGAAAGAGGACCAGCGGAAGGCGCAGAAGGCTTGTCTGGTCACCGCCCCACCATCAGCCACAGCCCGTGCCGGAGCAGACCAGGAAGGAAATGGGAGGAAGAAGACCTATCCCGCTGACCCCCAATGTGACCAGGACTAATGCACCCACAGCTCTCTGAACAGCAAGATCGGCAGATATGAGGACAGAAGGCAGAACGGCTAAGGACAAGGCAGAGCATTCTGCAGGCCCAGCCCAGAGCCTGTCCAAAGCAGGCACCTGATACACACCGAAGGCCTGACACCGGGCATTCTGCCCTGCTTAGAGTCAGGAAACGGGAAAAACACCCACCAAGAAAATCCTGCATAGCAGAGGTCCAATTTTACTTAACTGCCTTGAAAGGCAATGCCTCTAATAATAGCCAAGACACATTTCTAGCTCAACTCACCTCCACTGTGCCAAAGGAAGCAGGACACCCCATCCCCCCAGCTCGGCGCTGCCTATGATAGGTGAAACCACAGGTGGCTGGAGAAAGCTGCTTTCAGAGCAGCTGACCATGCTGCACAGCACGCCCGGCTGGAGAGGGGAGACCAGGTGTCCCCTCTGCCTCAGGTGGACTCTACCCGCCCTTAGAAGCTCAGGCAGGAAGTTTCCACTTCCAGATCACACGACCACAGCCTGGACAAGCAGGCTTGGGCCTCATGAGTGCCACCTAAGCAACCACTGAGTTAGACAAAGTAACCTACAGACCACCACACCTGGCTGCGGGACAGGCTGAGGACGTAGTCCTCCCGGGTGCCTGCTCTAGAAGGGGAGTCTGTGGTTGTCCCTGATGGAAAGGGAAAGGCCAGAAAGGTGCTGAACCTTGCCCAATGTGCCCGTGGGTTGCTAGCCGCGCCTTGGTCACAAGGACCGGTGGCATGGCAGGAAGAAATTCCTGCTGCAGAAGCAGGAGGCGGCAAGGGCACACTTGCCCTTTCTTTCTTGGGTCCTCCAAGGGAACCTCAACCTTTGCCACAGAATGCCAGCACGAAGCAGAAACAGAGACGCTGCAAGCCTCGGTCCCCTATAATTCTGGGATGTCATCTGCCCAAAGTGGCCGATGGCTTCTGAAATGAGGGGGTCCAGAGCCTATTTCAGTGCTGGTTCCTTCACCTCATCTTTCTGCAGCTTCTGGAGCCCATCGCAGGTCCAGGCAAAGGAAAACTCACACTGACGCTGACCTGACAGCCCAAGGGCCTGGCTGGCTCGAGATGAAGTGGGTCCTTACTCAGCTCCCCAGGAGCCAGGAGTCTACACTTACTGTACAACATGAGCAGCCAGTTTACACAGATGAGCTCAAGAACCAAAGAGAAAAGCTACCCAGAATTCAGGCACTCTGGCTTAACCCTGCCCTCACCTTCCCTTGGGTACACGCACCACCAGCATTTTATTCTAGCACTTACTGAAATGGAAACACAACTTCGTCTTTCTCACGGCAGCAACTTGAGCTCAGCCCCTCTGTGCTCCTGACATGCTCAGTCCTTGTCCCACAGCCTCAGACACGGTGCAGAGGGAGAGACGGGGAGAGGCTGGAGCCTAGGGGGACAGGCAGCCAGCCACCCATGGCAGGTGGACTCTGGGGCTCTGAGGTTCCAGGGGAGATGCACATGCCTAAGTCAGACTGATCTACACAGTTGTCAACACTTGACAGGCCATTTTGGGTGGGTGTAGGGCCCCGAACACTTTTCTCCCCATCCTTCATTTGCTGGCCACCTGAGCCTGTCTGGAGCACCCGAAGATCTCCTCGTGGACACTCTGATCTGATGTTCACCAGCATCTTACATCCTCCCAGAGGAGAATGGCCATCACCGTCCTGTCTCCCAAGGGGACCGAGCCCCACCACTGGCCCATCCAACAGTCACAGAGCCAGCCAGCTGTGGTGCTGGGCTGCCATCCAACGTCCTCCATTCCTGATCTGCAGCCAGGTCCAGAAGCAGGACCCATGGGCGATAGGCTCCACAGGCAGACCTGACGACAAGCTGTGTGTCCACCCTGGACACAGGCAGGGGGCAAATGTTCGTATCTGATCACCCTGGGCTGGGGGTGTTGGGGTGAGGGCTGTGTTCTCATGTTAGAAAAGAAAACAAAAAGAGAAAGACTATTCCAGCCAAGTGTCCAGGTGAGCAGAGGGAAGGCTGGCAGAGTGCTGAAGTCACAGCCTCGGGCTGCCTGGGCACAAACCCGGCTCTGCTGACTGGCCGCTGTGCTACTCCTGGCTGGGAGTACATCTGCAAAGGGGAAGTGACCCTTCCTGGGGCAGGGAGAGGAGCCTCACTGGCCCACAGCCCAGATCACATCTAAGTGACATCAAACAGTAGCGAGGAGGAGGGGAACTTGGAGATAGGGACAGCTTCACTGAGACAGGCAAAGACGGCCTCCTGTTGCCACAGAAACCCAACCCCTCCTCCTCTCTCTCCTGGGTGCAAGGCATGAAGTTTAGCTATCTGACTCATCCCACAGAACCTTGATTTGCACTTAGTGAACACTGACCTTGAACACAGCCTTTGACAAAACCCCCATCACCTACCAACTGGGCAGCAGCCACAGGGGACGGCCTCAAGAACCGCTGCAAAAGGAGCTCTGAGCTGCACACCCCGTGGGGCTTTCCATGCAGCCACCTGGCCCCACTCAAGAGCCCTGGGGGCAGAAAGGAGTCCATTTCACCAGCAGGGAAGCCCTGCAGAACACTTCCATCCCCAAGCCAAGATCTGCACTGGAAATTCTGCCCACTGCCCGAGTACTACCCCATGGGGACCTGCTGAGGAAGTGGCATCGTCCTTTCCAGCCACACCCTGCCTGGTTTGAGTCACCGTGTTCAGTCATCAAAGTAAACAGTGGTCCCCGCGGAGCCTCATAAAGGACCGTCTCTCATTTAATCCTCGATGAGGTAGGACTGAGAACTGCTCTGGAACCGTGGGCAGCTGTGCAGTTAAGTTCATGGTTAAAATGCACTATTATTGATACCCCCACACCCACCTTGCAGATAGGAAAAGTGAGGCTGAGGTTCAGACCCTTGTCCCAACCAGGGAGTAGGCGCAGAGCTGGGACACTCTGCTAAGGTGTTTTGACATGTGTCTTCCACAGGCAAAGCATCTAACTCTCATCGAGTGTCACATTCCAGCTGTGACCCTGCCCTCATCATCTCACCAGAGGAGACGAATCTGGTGTCCCTGGAAGCTCACCAGCAGGTCTTGAGTTGGCAGAACCAGAGCCAAGCCTGGGCCACCCCTTTTTGACAAAGCTCCTCTAGGCCAGGATGCTCCCCTGGTCACAGGCCATCAGAGGCCATCATTCACCCCACAACCCCAGAAACACATACATCTCCCAGGGCGGGTCCCTCCTTGCCAGAAGCAGCCCTTCCAGCCTGAGGGCAGGGCCACGTTGGCCTGGGGCTAGTGTGCTGTCCCACCATCACAGGACGTTCCCCTGCAAACCCCACTTCTGTCTATACACCACAGCATAAACAGCATGTGCTTACAACCCGCAGGTCAAGACTGCTGGTTTCACGTGCAAACCATCCCCAGGGGGACATCCACTTACGCCAATTGTGAACTTGAACTTGAATGGTGGCCCCTCAAAGAATGCGGCACAGTTATCGTCACTGCCCGTGGCCAGCCGGTAGGGTCTGCTCTGCTTGATGTCCACACTGTTGATGACTTTGTTGTGTCCCGTGATCTCACCCACGGAAGAGCCACTGTCCCACAGGAAGACAGCTCCAAACCTTCACCCAGAGAGTCACAGGAAGAAAACAATCAACCTTGGGGACGGTTGAAGAGATGTGGGCAGCAGCGAGGCTAGTACGTGGGGTGGTACAGTGCGGGGATGCTCATAGCCACACTTCACGCACATTCGCGAAAGGAGCCAACGCCGGAGACACCGTGGTTTTGGCTCTGTGCAGTGCTGGTCTAAGAATCCGAGAATAAGAGGCTCTGGGAAGGGACTGGATGTCTGCATCTGTATGGGCCAGGGCCAACAAGTCTCCCCCATGTGGAAGGTCCCTTAGAAACACCTGCTGAGGAACAGCTCTGTGGCTTCTCGGTTTCCTAGTGGCTGTACTAGGCAGGACCAAGGTAATCAGCAGCCACCACCCCCTATCAGAAAGGAGACGATGCTCTGCTCTCAGGGGGCATCTGGTAAGTATGTACTACAGGGGCTCCTCCTTGTGTCTGGAGGCAAACTGAATTCTTAAGACCAACAGGATGACCTGAAAAACTGGCAGAACTAACCCCTGCCAGAACATGCATTAAAAATAGCCTCCGAGTAAGGGAGACGAGATGCGTGCCTGCCAAGTCCGAGTGCCTGAAGCCGCCGTGATGCCCTGGAGGGAAGCCTGCGCTGCGGCACACCTACCCCGTCGCCACAGGGCCCCTATTCCTTCGGAAGGTCACCACCTTCAGTGACGTACCCAGCTCCCCTGCAGCCAGGTATGGCTGCTGGCATTCCGGGAGGGACCCCAACAGAGATCGGAGCTCCCTTTCCCCTCCTCATTTCCTGCTGCCTAGCGTGTGGGCACGACAGCTGGCGCTCCAGGTGAGGGGCTGAGGATGTCAGAGACAGAAAGAGAAGGGCCCGGCCCCAAGGGGCCTCCATACACACTGGTCCAAGCTGGCCCAGAGGTCACCGCTCCCCTCCCAGCTGGAGCACCCACAAAGAGAGCAAAGCCAAGACACACAGGCAGGGAGGCGCCAAGGCCAGAGACTCACTTCTCCCTTCCTTCCCCGACCACTGCGATCCTCTTACTGTCTTCTGTCCAAGCAATGTCCTTGATCTTCCCAGCGAAAGGCTGATACTCATACTTTAAGAGGTGCTCCTTCTGCGTAGTATCCCAGATCCTCAGCTTTCCAGATACATCTGTGGGCACAAAGAGTGGCGACAGCCATGATCATCCCTGGGCCTGACGATGTGGGCATGAGGCGTGCCCGTCCAGCAGGGCCCGGGGGCTCCACTGCCCCAGGCAGCATTTCAAGTGAGCACAATGGGCCACTGGCCCGTCAGAGTACGCGGCCTGTGAGGCCCACTATTGGGTCCCTGCAGCTCACCAGCCACTCCCTGGACAATAAACCCTGTGTGGGCACCAGAGCACTGAGGCACACAGAGGCACAGCCCAAGGCGTCAGGTAGCTGTCTGGGTCTGATTCTAGTCTCCTCACTAGAGGAGGGGTCTAAATGGCCTATGGGGATCCGGCACCTTTCTGAACGCTTGATACTCAGTTTCTTCGTTTGCAAAATGGGCCAAGACTAGTGACAGCCGGCTCTCCTGAGCAGTGGCTGTGCTAACGGAGTGGAGCTGTGTGCGGCTGGTGCATGCCGGGACTTGCTTGCAGCCCCCGCCTGGGCTCCCTTCCAGCTACTCGCCTGCATCGCCCGCACCTACAGTGACGCACCCCCCCGATGGCCCAGACGAGTGAGGTGAGCGCAGGAGCCTTGTGGGAGGCATGCAAGGTGGGTACAGGCAGGCAGAAGTGGTGCTCCAGACAGAAAGCCACGCCTCTCCTCGGGGATGAGTAACCAAGAGACACGGGAGCCAAGGAAGCACACCCCTCCCTTCCAGGCAGGATCCCGTCACCAAGATCTGAGACTGATCCCCACACAGCCCTTTCCAAAAGAGCACCGAATTCCCAAATTAGCAAGAAGATGGACGATTTTATGCTAACTCCTCAGGCTTAAATCCTCGGTCCAGATTGGGCTTGGGGGGGGGCAGTCTTCCCAGGAGGGGGGCTCCGGGGCTTCCTAGGGTTCCTAGGCCCCTTTAGTATGTCACAGAGACCCTCCTGCTGCTCTGTGAGCACAGGTCCTGTCCTCTAGCTCAGGGCACAGGGCTGAGGTAGGCAAAGGCTTCCTGGGGCTCTGAGGGCATCAAACAACATCCTACACCTACAGCTGCACCGACCAGAGAGGGAGGACCGGGCCACCTCGGGGGGCCTACTGAGAAGTGACACGAGTCAGCAACGTGGAAAATCTCAGACAAGTGCTGGATACACAGCAGGCACCCGCTGCAAGCTGGTCATCACTCACCAGTGAAAAAACTAAGGGCCACCAGAGACGCTACCTCATGAGCAAACAGCTGTGCCCATAGTCCACAGGGCAGACAAGGGAAGACTCGCTGCCATGTGAAGAGCATGACCTGAGGGGCCCTGGGGGTGCTGGGCCTCTCTGGGTGAGGTCCAGGAAGGCTGCCTGGCCGAGGGGAGTTGCAAAGATGACCTGGAACTAGTTCAGTCTCTAGTGAACAGGCCAGCAGGAAAGGAAAGAGGCAGAGGCTGGAGTACCAGGAGCGGAGCAGGGTGTGTGCAGGAAGGACACGTGTGCACACAGTATCACACACATGCTCACGCACACACCAAGCCATATTGTCAGCTGGGCTCAGGCCGGTCCAGGTGGCGCTAAAGTCTGGCCCCATCAGCGTCTTTAGCTCAGGCTGACCGTATCCCACCTTCTTGGCCAGGATGGAGCTGGCCACCCCCTTCCCGCTCCCAGGTGGGTACGGGGCACTCAGACTCCTCTCTGGGCTGGGAGCCTCCCCACCACACCCTCCACCTCCTGCGTAAACCCTACTTGTCTATTTAATCCTCCTTCTGTTTCTCCTGAGTAGAGCTGACAATGTCACTTTACTTTCAGGTGTACAACCCAGTGACCTGACAAGTTCCTAAGTTACGATATGTGCAGCACGGGGGTAACCACCATCCGTCCTGAAATCACTACTACAACATCTGCGACTGTGTTCCCCGGACAGTGCCCTTCTTTCCTCCAACTCGCTCATTCCACACCTGGGAGCCTGTGTATCCCACTGCCCCCATCCCTGTCCCTCCCCTCTGGCAACCATTGTGTGTTCTCTATATTTATAGAGTCTGATTCTGCTTTTGTTTATCCTTTTTTTTCCTCTAGATTCCCCTCTTAAGTGGAATCATATGGCCTTTGTCTTTCTCAGGCTATCCTCTTGGGCCTCCGTGGGGGCTCAGGTGGCATGCTTTCATCCTTTTTTACGACCGCATCGTGATTCCATTGTATATGTGCACCACGTTTTCTGTATCTGTTGCTCTACTGAGGGACGCTTAGGTTGCTTCCACACATTTAGTTCTTTTTGGGGAAGTAGCTAGAGCCAGGAAGAGAAAGTGGGGCTCAGGACCAGGCGCTCGGGCCCCACTGACAAGGGTAGTCCCTGTGCAGCCAGGAGATCTGATGAAGTGTCCGTGGGTGCTGAGCCCTGTGCCAAGTGCTGGGGACACAACAAAGACACCTGCTCAGGGGCAGAGGACACCTGCAAGAAGCCAGAGATGATGGGGAGAGAGTTCCTTCTGTCTCCTCACTGGGAAGGCATCTCCCCCTCCAGATAACATGCTACACGAAGGGGAGCAGTCTGAGCCTGCAGTCTGCCCCTACTTCCCAGCAGCTTAGCAACTTGGGTGGCAACAGGGAGTGAAGTGGGCCTTCCAGTGCCCACGGAGGCCTCTGCTCACCAGCTCCACAGCCTGGCCTCTCTTCCTACGTTCCTCACCTGAGCAACCCTCCTGTTCTCCTCTCCTCTGGGCAGAGGCCCCTCTCCTAGGAAGCCTGACTCTCTGTGGCCTGGGTACACTGCTCTGAGGGCAGCCTGGGATCCAGAGCCCTGGTGGGTACCCAAGGGACGGAGCACAGAGCATAGACTAGTGGCATCAAAATTACCCAAGGAAGACACAGCTAGAAAAAGGGAACTGGGTTTGCCCTGGAAATGGTTCTGAACAAGAAAACATGACACTATGGGCCATGTCAACTCAAGGGCAGACTGACCATTTTGCTTAGGGCTGGGGATCCAGTCTCTGGCATGAGCTTCTTACATAGTAGGCTTTCCAGAAGGTTCATTCAGTGGACACAGACCATTCAGACTCACAGAAGCCTATAGGTCCCCACAGAGGGCTGGAACCCCATCTGGGAGCAAGCCACAGGCCTCCTGAGGTACTGGGATCCCCGCCTTAATGTGGGGAACTCCAGGTACCAGGTAACCCACTTAGCCAGAGAGCAAAGCCCTTTCTCAGCCTCCCTCTCTCTCCCTCCCAACTCTATACAACCCTACTATTTTTAGCCCAGCACCTAATCTCTGCAATGAAGGTTTCCTTCTCTTCACTCGATTCAAGGGACCAGCTCGCTAGAAAAGTAAATGTGATCTGCATGCAGCCCAGACCTCCCTCACTTTCTCCACCAAATGAGGGCGCCTTTATGAGAGCAGAACGTCCAACTGACCCTTTATTTATGTGGACTGTCCTTCGCAGCGGTCTCTGTGCAGGGCTTCCTCATTGATTTAGCACTAGGATCTGAAGAGCCCAGACTTCTGGCTGGTGGAGGGCCCTGCCCCGGGACGTGGACTGCAGGCCTGGGCTCCCACGTGCTTCAGCAGCCGGGCCTGCAGCTCCACCCGCCAGAGTGGGGAAACCGCGCCAAGCAGGCAGCGGGGCCCTCGCCAACCACACTCCTCTTCTGAGAAGACATGATTTTAAAAGGGTCACATCTTGGGGCTTTCAAGGAAAAGGTATTTTGCTGGCAAGCAGGGCTGGCCAAAAAAAAAAAGAAAGAAAGAAAGAAAAAAAAATCACATGGCTAAAATAAACCAAGGCATATAAATTAAAGCAAGTTTTATAGATCAAGTTGGAGTGAGTCTAAACACCAACATCGTTAAGTGCCCATGTTGGGCCAGACTCGTGGCCAAGCTCTTCATACACAAGCCTGACTGCCAGCTTCAGCCACCAGCCAAGCACGCCTGTCTCTCTGGCGTGTCCCAGGGTTAGTGGCAGACACCCTTGGTCACAGGCTATCAGGAGGCCACCAGCATAAGACGGTCCATGGCATTGTACACACACTACGGCTCAGGATTCTATCCAGCTTCTCGGAGATCAAACCAAGGCCTAGGAAGGTGAGCTATTCCAGGCAGGCTGCACAGTGAGTAAGGGACGAACCGTGCAGGGACAGGTCCCCACATACCTCCCACGCAGGGGCAGAGGGCAGCGCAGACCAGCCATGGGGCATGTGAACCCCAGCCTTTCTCTTTTGCCCAGGAATTCATTCCTCTCTGCTGCTCTCTGGGGAGGCTGACCAGGCCCAGGCCCACAGCAGCTTACTCACTTGGCTTTCCCTGAGGCTGGAGACAGGGCTGGGCACTGGTAAAGCCGCCAGTCACTATCGGCTAAGCGTGCAAACGAGGGAATGAGTGAGTCAACAGAGGGGGGGCGCACACACCCACTGCCTCCCCTTCTCATCTGTAAATGGTGAAAAATCTGCCTCAAAGAAGTAGGTGAACAAAGCATCCACCATGGTAAAGATCCTTCTGTCCCTCCTCCCAGCCAGCCTCCCGCAGAGCCACACAAAAGCCTGGCTGGAGAGAGCAGAGGGCCTGAGCAAGCTGAGGGAAATGGAGCCTTTGCCTGAGGCCAGCATTGGCAGGGACTGGGAAAGGAGCAGCTCATGAATAAAGGTGACACAAGACAATGCTGCAACTCAGAAAACACACACACACACACACACACACACACGCACAAATGAGCTCCTGAACATCATGACACAGCTACTGCAAAGGCCTCTGGCCAATCTCACATGAGCATTTCTGCTGACCTCTGAGTGGGAACCAGCTGGAACACCGCCAGCCATGAAGTTCTGCAACAGGGCTTTTTGGTGGCTTGTACTTTCCTTGTCAGCCCCAAATGAAATTAATCAGACTGGCACCACCTGCTGCACCCCTTCCTACACCCCCCTTCCTTTACACTTCCCCTGCCCCTCCTCCCACCACCCTGCAGCCAGGAGTCCAGGTGGGCTGGGGAACTCCTGGGCCACACCCCCGCACCCCAGACAGGCGCACACACAGGTACCTCCGGAGGCGATGTAGAACCCGCTGGGTGCATACTTGGCCACCACGACCTGATGGGCGTGCTCCGTGTAGATGTCAGCAAGGGCTGGGTTCTGCAGGGAGGAGACCAGAATGAACACAAGGAACGCAGCAGCAGTCAACTGCTTTTCCCTCTCCCGATGAGCGGATTCAGGGGCTAAAAATAACACACGCACGAACATCTAAGTCAAAACCTCCATAAAGAAAAATCCCAGCAGTATGCCTCCCTACCCACACACCCAGTGCCTGCCTGCCTGTCTTCGGGTGATAGAAATTGAAGTAGTTTTAACTCTTTCTCTTTAGTCTGCAGCTGTGGAAGTGGAGATGCTTGTCTTTCCTTTGCTTTTCTGCACCTGACACGGTACAAATATGTACTTGTAAGATACACTCAAGACAAGTTTTATGGGAGAAAAGTCTACCACTCTCTCTTCCTGGTGGGGAGCTTCCCGGAGTCAGTTGTGTGCCGGTCCCCCGTTCAGAAGCAGCTCTGCCCCGGATGCCAAGCAGCGGGTGGCCCGAAACGGAGCCCTGGCTCTGAGCTCCAGCAGCCTGGCGGGGCGCAGCATTGGGAGCCTACCCCTGTCACAACCTTCAATGGGAAATGTGGACTTTACCACCTGCTTCGTAGCCCAGATGGAAGGCTGGCTGGACTCACAGCGAGAACAGGGCTGGCGCCCCGGGCCACTACTCACCAAGAAGGTTCTAATGTCTCATTTACCAAAAGAAGATTGCGGTACCCCCACTTCCACACACACTCAAGCGGCCTCAGCAAACTGTAAACACATACACTGAGATGCTCCTGATCTGTCTCTATGGCTGAGCTTTCTTTCTGGAGGGAATAAAGACTCGGTCATCTACTCTCCATTCCTGCTGTCAGGTAAACCATGCGCTCTTCAAAGAGGCCACATCCCCCTGGCTGGAGGCTGAGGCACATCAGGCTCCAGTGTAGACACTCTGCTTTCTAGAGGCAGCTGCTGCAGGAGCATCTGGCCTGATGCCCAGCTATCCCCACTGCTCTCCAACCTGACCACAAGGTCAGAGGCCTGCAATTTCCTCAGCCTTCCGGCTACAGGATCCCCAGCTCCTGACTCTACCAGACTGAGACCAGAGAAGCTGACCCTAAATTCTAGCCCCGCCCACCACCAGCCACCTCTGGCATTCCTGTTGGCGTTCCCCTGGCTGGCCAGGACCACCCCACCTGCCCTCTGACCCCTACTTACAAGGCTTAACTGCAGGGTCACTTCCTGCATGAAACCTCCTATGCTCCTTAAATCATTTACCTTGTTCCCTAAGGTACTCAGGACACACAATACAGGTATTCCCTGCTTTTACAAAGTTTGCACTATGCCACTAGATCAACATTAATACTAATTTTCACTAACCGAAAGCAAGCCACACAGGATTTTCACTTTCATAAAAAAAGGCAAAAGCCAAAATAGCATTTAGCCCTATTTCTGTGGTGAGATGAGCTGGTCTGGGGTAGCAGGCACCCCGGAGCAGTGTGGGGTGACCCCCAGCTCCTTCCCTGGGAGCCACACTCAGCATCTCAGTCTCAAACAGCCAGAGCTCTAAGCCGTGTCTGGGAGCACCTGGGCTCTCCATTTATTTCATGCATGTGTTAGCAAGACATATCCTAAGGTATCAGAAACGCCAGGAGAGGTGATTTTTTGGGGAGAGTCTATGAACACTCTATACTCTTTTTCATATAAAGCAATGGTAACTGCCTCTTTGCTTTAGGCCATTTTGGCTCACGTGAGGTTTCAAAGAATGCTCTGTTTTGGATGGTGCGGAAACCTGAAGTCCCAAACCTTCTTGTCATCGCTTCCAATTAGTTTTTCTGTGACCTGCTTCAAGTGCATTTACCTCTTCGGCCATCAAAGCAGTTCACAGCTAGCCAGTAGTCAATAAATGTTTTTTTTTTTGGGGGGGCGGGTTACAAAGTTCTTTTAACCCTAAGATTTAATACTTGGCATTAATGTGATGTAGTGAGCACTTAATATACGTGCTTCATAAATTGATCCATCTCGGAATAAACATTTACTAATGAAATTAGAAGGGTATCCGGTACTCAAAACAAGAGGTCATAAATGGCACACAGGCATATGCAAAGGTGCTTGAGTCTTTAGCCTTTTGGGAAAAGCAAATGGAAACTACAGAAAGATACCGTTCCATACCCGCTAGAATCAGGAAGATCAAAAGATTGATGTCACCAAATGCTGGCAAGGATGGGGGCGCAGTGTACTGCAAAGTTTCTGTGTAGCTGGTGGGAATGCAAAATGGTGTAGCTGGAAAACAGTCTAGCTGGTGATTCATGAGATTAAGCATATACTTACCACACACCAAACATGCAATCCTGCCCTTCGGTATTTACCCAAGAAACCAAAGCACACGTCCACAAAAAGATACATAAACATGAAGGTTTATAGTTGCTTTACTCATCAACTGCCCAAAGTAGAAAACAACCCCAATGTCTACCAACAGACACTGAAGAAACACCACCCTATCTATATCCACAGTGGAACACACCCGGGCAACCAAGGGGGCATACGCTAACACGCCCAGCAACACCAGTGAACTGCAAAGGCATTAAGAAAAAGTCAGACACAAAAGACAACACTGGGTTGCAGGACTCCTTTCTTATGACATTCTAGAAAAGGCAAACTTACAGGGACAGAAAGCAGATTGGTCCTTTCCAGGTGTTAGGTATGGAGGGAGCCCACCGACGGCAACGGGTTAAGAGAGCCCTTCTGGAAATCACTGTGGTGGTGTTTATGGGGCTGTGAGTATCTGTCACGTTGAGCAGCAGATAAATCTTGCTGTATCTAAACTATGCCTCAGTAAAATTAAGATGCCTGGTATCCATTAACATCTGCCGAATCCAACTCATTCCAGCCCAGATTAGTGCTTCTTATCCTAACACCCCAACATGGACAAAATCCCTTGCAAAGAAGTGGGCCAAAAGTGGTCTGTGGACAGGCCACCCCCACTTAGATCCTTTCCAGGTGTGTTTCAAGGCTGACTAAGGGGTCTTACATTCTAACGGGGGACACCATGAGCCCATTTTACAGAAGAGAAACCATCCCATGGGCAACTGACCACCCATGCTGGCACTCATCCCCACTGGGCTCTGCTTTTAAAAGGGTGGGCATGTGAGATCAGTAGGCACTGGCCCTGGGAGAAGTTCTGCCCCTAAACATTCCTTCCCCTAAATGGTCAGGGTGGTGAGTCCAGGGGGCGTGAAACACCCAAGGTCATCCCCAGCAGGCTCAGCTCCAGAATCCTGGGCTGGATGAGACATCTCTCTAGTCTGCACTGCAAATACAACTAAGCCAGCGAGGGAGGGGGCCAAATTCTCCAAACTGAGCATAATGACTTCATCTGGGTCCATTGCAAACTCCCCACCTCGGCTTAGTACACACAGGGAGGCTGGCTACTAGAGGCAGAAATGTCCCACTGTCATCCTGCCAGTTCAGGCGCATTCCAGATCAGCTAAGGCCACAAGGCACCAGGATTTGTACCCAACACCCCCCGCCATAGCTGGCGGCAGCTCCCCTCACTTGCCCTCCCTCTCCTGCTGCCTCAGGCAAGGAGAATAGGACTTGGGTGAGTAATTTATTTGGGGCAGGGCTAGGCAACAGGGGAAATGAGCCAGTGACGGGAAAAAGCCAATTCTGGGTGCACCAAGGAATATTCCTGCTAGGGCACGGGCTTCCCCTCCCTGGCGGTCTTGGGAGATGGTTCAGGACAGGCCTAACCCCATTGCCTCCACTCTTCTCAGACCCCCACCCCCCACACAGGACCCCCACAGGTCTGCCCTTCCAGGCTAAGGAGCCGCTCCCTGGGCTGATGCCCTTATGGGGCCAAGGCCCCTTTACTCCCCAGGCCAACCTAGGGCTATATAACAGGGGCACCCGCTCCCCCTACCACCTGCAGCTCAGGGTCTGGCAGGGGGCACTCAGCAACACTGCTAGGTGAGGGGCAGAGCTCAGGGCTGTTAAGGCCCTGGCATTAGCCCCGGAAGGCTGCCCCAACCTGGGAGGTCGGGGAGTCTCACAGAAGACATGAGAGGACACAGAGGCACAGATTTGAGGAAAGACACGGGCACGGAGGGCCTACCATGTGCCTTGCAGACCCTGCAAACACCTGTGGGGACAGCAAGGTGGGGGCGCTCTGGCCACAGTGGGAGCCAGACGACAGGAGGCACCTTGGCCCAACCTGAGGCGGCCCTCTCCCCTGCAGACTACATACCACCCAGCCTCCCACCTGCGCAGACACCCGTCCCCAAGACCAGATTTTCTTCTGCCAATCCTGTCAAACAGGAAACAAATCCAAACCCCCACGCCCTCCCAGTCTCCACCTTGCCCAAGGAGACTCCCTCCATCAAGGGAGAATTCCCAAAACTCACTTCATACGGGCAGTGTCTAACTGAGCCACTGACTCCCCAAAACTCTTTCAGGTCCTATGTCCTCTCAACCTCAGGGCTGAAGAGGGATCAGAGGTCACCACACCATCCACAGTGAGGTCAGTGACTGGCCCAGGTCACAGGGCGTGGCAGCTCTGACCTCAGCTCCTGAACCACAGGGAGCCTGGTGGATGTATCAGGAGATTGGGAAGGCCTCCCTGAGCAACCAGTGTAGAAGCTGTTGAACCTGGCATGCCAAGAGGGGCCTCTGTGCTCTTCTGGAGCAGCTCATGGCCCCTAGAGCCTCCAGAGAGAGAGAGAGAAAGCCCTGGGCTCCTCCGAACCCAGCCCAGGCATTGTGAGTGTGACCTTCCCAGAGGATTGCGTTTCAGAGCATGGGCTTTCTAACGACTTCTAGTTCCTAAAAGCAGTCCTGGTAGCTGAACCTGTGCATCCAACACAATGTGCAGAGACCTCTATAGATGACTAAGGACAAACTTGAATTACTGCGCAGCAGTCCAGTGAGCAGCCGCCACACAGATATGTGTGCTTCCAGAGCGCAAGCTGGGGCCCAGAAGCCAAGCCCTGACCTCGCTGCCTCAAAAGACAGAACATGTAAGTGTGGCTCATTTACTCCTTCCAAGAACTCCCTGCACCCACTCGGGGCTGGCCCTGTGGATCCAGCAGTGAACGAATGCTCTGTACTCTGTACGAGTCCAACCTGCCACCAAGGTAGCTGGCCCGAAGAACGGCACCCCCCACTGACAATCCAAAGTCCATCTTCCATTATGCCTGCTCCTTCCGTCAGGAAATCACTGAGTGACTTTGTTTTTTCACTCTATCTGTCTCTGTCTGGAACTCCTTCCCTCCTCCCTGGTCCTCAATGACATCTCCTAATTAGCTTCTACTACGCAGGCAAAGGTCACCTCCGAGAATCCTTCCCTGTTGCCCCAACCGGAAATGATCTCATCCAGCCCTGAATGCCCACCACGTGCCCTCGCCACCCACCCCACCACCCTCACCACTTACTGCCTTGTACCACATGCCACACTTACACCATGTGCCTTTTCCCTAAGCGGGCCCCACAGGGGCAGGGCCTGGATGTGACCCAACACGGCCACCTCCAAAGGCCCCAGAAGGCCAAGGCTGGCTAGACCCCAAGAACCGGTTCTGAAACATCGTGCCCAGATGGTTCACTCTCAGCCATGAGGGTGGACCCTTCTATTGACTTCTCTGAAACCTCACAGGAAGGTAACCTTATAACCCACTTCACAGGCAAAGCTGCACACAGAGAACGGGATGTGTGCAAGGCTACCCGGCTGGTAAGCGGTGCGCGTGGGTCCTGAAGTCAGGTAAGGGTGTTTGTTCCTCAGTTCTATTCTCTTACCTGTGGTTGGTACCATCGTCAGCCTGATTCTCTGACTCAGAGGAACACTTTAGTCTGGCCGACACATAAGGATTCCAGAACTGGCGTGGGGCCATTCAGCAGTCCTGCATGGGCTGCTGCTCCCTGAGGGCCTGTCCCTCTTGCCTCCAAGCTCAGTCCCTTCCCAGTGCAGCAAATCAAGCTGTAACACAGGGACCTCTGCACACAGGACAGTGGCACCTTCCTTCCTGGCCTCCCTCTTTTCCTCTTGTCTGCCCAGAGCCTTACTGAGCATTCCTGCGTAGAGTCTGGGGGAGTCTGCTAGGGGTCAGATGCCAGCACCTCCTGGGGTCTGGTGTCCACATTTTTAAAAAGAGCAAGTCTCTAGGCAACACGGCGGCTGTGTTGCCTAGAGACTTGTGAGGAAGGCACTGTGGACCATCACAGCTCAGGCAACCCTCTAGGGATACTTGTGAATGAACTCTTCTAAAGCCCATGATGACCCCATGACTATTCTCCCTACTCTTCCAGATCAGAAAACCAAACCGGTTAAAGTACAGTAAGTGCTCAGCCACTGCCCAGCACAAAATGTACTCAAGCACAAGGAGCTCCTCTGCCAGAGGCAGGGCTCAGGGCTGCCTGCTGGATTGGCACACGTCTATGTTCCCTGAAGAACAGCTGAACATGGGCAGGGCTGGTGGGGAGGTGGGGAGAGGACTGGAGTGCCCATGATGGGATGGTATATGGTGGAGAAACTGCCATCTTCTGGGTAAGATCCCAGGGAGCAGGGATAAAATCAGTGGGTAGAAGCTACTAGTAGGCTGACCAGAGCTTGAGGTCCAGGTTCTTCTACAGGGGCTATCACCACAACCAAAAGTGGGCAGGTTCCACCACTGGGACTTTTAGAAGAGAAGCAAAAAGAGCCCTCTTCACTCCAGCATCTACATATCCTCTATAAGGAGGCCCGATGGGGGAAGGTGGGTTGGTGGGGAAACAGTCCGGGGGTCAGGATTGCACAGGGACCCGAATGGGCATCTCCAACTATTTCAGGACAGGGTTGACTTCCATAACCCAAGCAGAACCAGTACTACCTTTCTGCTGGCTTCAGAGATGAGGCCATAGCCTTGTTTTCTTTGTAACCTTGAAGGCCTTGATATCCCTCTCTATATCTCCAGGAACAGAAACGCCTAAGAAATGTATTAAAACCATGAACCCCCCTGCAGGAGCCCCTAACTGTGTGAGAGCACACAAGTCTAACTTCTAACCTTGGTGCACACTTGGCTCCCTCTCTAGATTTTCTCCCATCTCCACTTTCTCATTCCTCTTCCTGGAAAACTCTAACTCATCCTCCAAAACACAACTCAAATGTTCCCCTTCTCCAAAAACCTTCCCTGCTGCTCTGTGGCACAACCGGTTCTTCTTTCTTGTTCCCAAATCACCAGGACATTCTTTTAAAGTGCTTTACCAGATCATTAGAATGTTATCCACCAAGGGTAACAACATTCAATCTCAACACTACTGATGTTGTGGGCCAGATAACTTGTAGCACAGCCCTGTGAACTGTGGGATGCTTGACGACATGCCTGGCTTCTACCAACTAGACAGATACCCGCAGCACACAAAACATCTTCAGACGTTGCCAAGTATCTTAGGGGATGGGGCTGGGGACAAACTCTCCTCACAATCATTGATTTGAATCTTGGGCACTGTGGTCACAGGCAGGGCTCAGCAAGACAAGCTTCGTGAATGCAAGAAACATTAAGAACCAAAGAGCGAGGTGGTGGGTATTATAGAGGGCACGGATTGCATGGAGCACTGGGTGTCGCGCAAAAATAATGAATACTGTTATGCTGAAAATAAAAAATAAATTAAAAAAAAAAAAAAGGAACCAAGGAGCAGTTCTACCAAGTGCTGATAAGCATTTGCTTGGGTGTTTTCATCTTGAACCTGAAATCTTAGGTACAGAACAATCTCAACTGCAGATTCAATCCTATCACTAGTCTGCCTAAGCTCTTAATGGTTCTGGTAGCCTCTGACACAGGGCTGCTTGATTGCCAACAGCTAGAGCCCCCGCCACACCCAGGCTCTGACCCTGCAACTCTACAACCCTATAGAGGCCCTCTTTCTCAAACCTGCCTCATTTGTCTGGCAGCACAGCGCCTGTGCTTCCTCTCAGGGTCAGCCCCATCCAGTTTCCAGAGTTGGTTTTCCCCACTAGACTGCGAGCTCTGTGAGGAAAGGCCCATGGGCTCTGCTACAAAGCAGATGCTTGTTAAGTACTTATAACACGGTTCACTGGAGCTTGAGGTACAGGAGGTGGGGGGGCAGGGCAGTGGGACAGGGATGGAAAGGAAATGCTTATCCTGGGTCAGGCAACACTCAGGGAACCCCATGAGACTGGATGTGGGACAGCCAAAGCACCCAAGAATCACTGGCCCACGACGTCAGTCACCACCGCGTCACTTGGGCTCCAGGCAGCCCCGTGGCCTGGTGTGAGCCTGTCTCCTCACTTCTTAAAAATCCAACCCCCAAGTCTCTTCTGGTTCAATCTCATGCATGTGTTGCCTACTCACGTGCCCGGGTGGTACTCCAACACACCACTCCCTCCTGCCACCTGGAAGCTTATGTCGCTCCCAAGACCAGTTTGGACAGACCTCCCCTGTATCTGGGCTCCCTACAGGGCTGGTGGTCATCCTGGATGTATAGCAGGGACTCAAGAGGCACGTGCAAATAGACAGAAGGGACAATGTCTATCCTTCTGGAGCCATCTGTCCTTTCGCAGACACCCCCCACCCCTTGGGGGCACACGCACTGGTGGTCCTTCCGCACAGGGCTGGCAGCAGATCACCCCAGGACAAACTCAGCACTCATGTTCAACAACCCTAACCTTCACACTGTGCTTTGAAGCAGACTGTGTTGAACTGCAATGTATCACTTCCTGGAATTGGATTTTATATACGTAACTTTGTCAAACATACATTATTTTAGTTCTACAATCTAGGGCCTGGACTGCTTTAAAAGCAAGATCCAAACCTGCCCTCGTAGCAAATCTGCTGGCTGCTTTTGGCAGCTTTCGAGGGGCCTCTGCTGGGAAGTTTATGTGCCAGAGCTGTTCTGTACAGGGACGTGATGCTGGGCAGCTCAGAATCCTGAAGAGCCTCCTTCACAGTCACTGGGAGTAACTCTTCCTGTCGTTGCCGAATCAGCAGGAGCAGTGGCCATGCCGGACCCATGCTGAGAATATACCAGGCTCTCCCCTTCTGGTAGATAGCCATAGCCACACTACTGCATACTTTAATTCAGGTGAGTTGAAAGAAAATAGGTAAGAAACACTCTTCTCCACGAGCTTATGAAATGCCATTATACTGGGTTCACAAAACAACTTTTAAGTCAACACAATGAGTGGCGGCAGTAGTCCCAAGTGGGAAGGAAGTCATATGGGTACGGATACCTGTTTGGTTTGAAAGGAGGGGAATGCCACAAAACTGAGCCCCAGCAACCTCAAGCAAGCTGAGCTTTTTTAATTTCCAGGAAATAAAGCCTGCGACAGCTGCCTATTATCTCCATGACACAGCTTCACTTTCAAGGCCTTTTAACCAATGGATAAACTTACTGAGCACCTGTTACGGGCCAGGTACTTTCCTGGGTGAGGACACAGCAGTGAATGAAACAGGGGAGAGCCAAGCCCTGCTTTCAAGGAGTTTCCAGTCCAGTCCCAGAAGACAGGCACTTATCTTCTACTTGTCTGCCTGCTGGCTCACTTTGCGTTAGCACAGAGGGGCAGAAAAGGCCAGGATGGGAGTGCTACAGAGGCCTATGCCCTGAGACAGAGAGGTGACAGATCTCAGAAAGAGCATAGAAGCCAGAGTGCCTGGAGCTGAGTGGGAAGGGTGGGGGAGGGAGGTTTGGGGGTGAGACCGGAAGAGACAGGCTAGATGGTGAAGCTGTATCAGGCATGGTAAGGCACAGCAAAGGGGCAATGGATACCATCTCCTGTTTTAACGTAACTGGTCCAGCTGAGCTCTGAGAGCAGACTGGAGCACAGCCACCTTGGAATCAAGAAGACCAGTTTGGGTTTTCTGTTTTGCAATCCGGAAAGGATGGTAGCTTGGAGGAAGGTGAAAAACATAACAGGTAGAAAAAAATGTCAGATTCTGAAGTTAGCTTGACAACAGCCACTAGGATCCACTGACGAATGAACTTTGGGATGGAAGAAAAAGAGGGAAATCCAGAAGTCCCAGGTTTGGGGCCCGAACGGCTGGAGAAATGGCACTGCTGTTTTGGGGGAAGGACACATGAGGAACCTGAATGTGGTTTGGACAGGCCAAGCAGACATCTGTTGGACATTCCTTGACCTAATTCCAATCTTTTCTTCTGGGTTTCCTCTCTTTCCCAAGCCTGTAATATAACCAGACCATCATCTTTCCTATTTCCTGAATGGTCATGAGAGTTCCCCATAGATTTTTCCCAGGAATGCTGTACCCCACTAAAAATGGCATCCATCTTTAACTGAGTACCAATGATCCCCCAATCCAAAAAGAGCCTAAGGGCCTAATTTTCACCCAGAACAGGAACACATTAGCAGCTCCCCATGCTGTCTGGGCCCCACAGAAACTTACAAATAGCTGGGAAAGAAAAGCAGACGCACCCTCAAGAGAGAATGGTGAACTCGGGTACAAGTAAAAATAAAGACTTCCGAAGAGGGGCGCCTGGGTGGCTCAGTGGGTTAAACCTCTGCCGTCAGCTCACATCTGCACTGGGCTCTCTACTCAGCAGGGTGCCTGCCTCTCTGCCTACTTGTAATGTCTGTCAAATAAATAAATACTTAAAAAACAAAAACAAAAACAAAACACCTCCGAAGAACGAGCAAACTGGGTTTCACAAGCAGGGGAATGTTTGCAGGGGGTGGAGGTGCTTGTGTGCAGCTGTGAATAATTCTCACTTGAAGCAGCTCCAAGGATCGGCCTCCTTCACCGTGCTGGCCTGACCCCTCCGCAGAGCAATGGGTCCACAGGGCTGAAAGATGTGGCTGGTCAAGAACTTTCGTGGCACCCGACAAAGGGCAGGTACGTCACATGAGGCCCCCCACCTAGATGCACATGTAGATTGCCATGACCCGTCCAGGAATTTTAGGGGCCAACTCAAGCGTTCCCCACCCTATATATCCCTGAGAATGGTTTAGTCCATTTTGTCTGCCCAACTACAAGCAAGTACCTACTTTGGGCCATCAAACTTTTATTTACTTACAATCTCGGGACTGCACCCTGGGTATCTCCATCATTACCATCTAAGTCCCTGGTAAGGTTTCCCTCAGTTCTGGGTGAGGCTAGATCAGCTTTCTAGGAATCCGTAAGACTAGCACAACAGAGTGTGGCACCTCCGGGGAGCATTCACACCCGCCCACCCCTTCGTTTGAGGTGCCCAGCAATGCAGGGCAGGGCTGAAACTGCCACTCAGAGCTCGGTCCTTCAGCAGAGGAATGACAGTGACCGGCTGGCTTGCCCAAAGATGAGGGAAGTGCCAACAGCACCTCAGATCATGCAGAGCCCTCTCCTTTTACATCCAAGAAAAGCATGGCCCCCAGAGCCCCTTTACTCCCTTAGCCAGTTGTGAGGTCCCCGAGGGCAAGTGCATCTGATCAGCAACAATCCTGGCCCACCAGGGGTAATCACTTGCAACAGATGTGAATCTAAACTGACATCCCTTGGGAGCATGACCAATCAGAATCATCCACCTACATACTGTGCAGAGGCCCAACCCTAAGCACAGTGCAGAAGAACCCCTCCCCCCACAAATGGCTGTGCTGGTACTTCCACCTTCCCTCCCCCATACCGTAACTGGGCCTGAGGAAGGGAGAAGAAAGATTTCAGTGTGCAATCCCAGCAGTGGGGAGACCAAAAAGCAGACTGGGTCATTTCAGTAATTACAGAGGAGTAAGAATTTGCAAAGATTTCCCACGAAATTGGCTCAAGCAGCATTCTCAGCCTGGGTACAGGACGTCTGTCTAAATGATTCATGGGAATAAACTGGTTCCTGATTTTGCACTGGGGCTCACACCAGGTTGGAGTGCAAAGCTCTGAACATGGGTCCTGCTGACTCTGCCACACTGAGACCCTGGGTGTTAATAATGATCATACATAAGTACCATTTACCAAGTGCTGGGTGTGCGCCAGGCATGCTGGACTGGAGGGACACATCATCTCATTCAGCGGGCACAGGCAGTCCGGGGAAGAGGGGGGAAGGGAACCTCATCTCATCATCAATTCCATTTTACAGATGAGGACACTAGGATTCAGATGCCTAAGTCACCAACAGCCCCAAGGTCAAGCAGCTGCTGACTGGGGGTGTCTGATCCCTCCCCAATCCAGAGCCCTTATACTTCTGGTCTGAACTAATCCAAGCCTCAGTTTCCCCAGAAAGAGAGGGAAGAGGGCCTAAATAAGCCTGAAACAGTCTTCTAGGCTTCCGAGGTGTGGTCCCAAGGCTGAGGGGGCGTGGCGTTCTCACCCTCCCCAGGCTGCCGGGCGGGAGAAGAGGTGGGGAGCGGGGAGGGAGACCTGGGAATTGCACCCAGGGTCTGAACCCGCGCCTAGGGGGTAGGTGGGAAGGGGTTACTCACGTCGATGTTCCTTAGAATGACGCACTTTCCATTGGTGTAAAGAAAATTGTTGCCCTTGGGGTCTCCGCCAATGATTTTGGAGACGCCCCTCTCCACCTGGGGGAGGCTAGCGAACACCTTCTCTGCGGAGACACAAACCAGGCAGAGCGCGTTAGGGGCACCTTCCACCTTGGCCCCCGGCCGAACTGACAACAGGGGGCCGGGAGCGGACGAGAGAGGGGACCTGGATCGGTCTCAGCCGGTCACCTGTTGCCTCTACCGGGAGGGGCGGCCGCCACTTTGAAGGAGCACAGGAGACCGCGCGACTTCCTGGTCCGCGCTCCCGACCAGGCCCTTCAGGAACGCGGGGGCTCCCACGGGCCCAGCCCGCAGCACCAACTTTGGGGCACCCCCTGGGCCGGGGATCGCCGCCGGGCGCCCTGAGGGCGGAGAAGCGTTCGCTCGCCCGCTCCCTCTCCCCTCCCCCGCGGCCCGGGACTTAGGCGGGCCACCAGCGCCCCGCGCCACGCCGATGGCAGAGGGGGTCCGGCGGCGTGGACGCCCATCCCCGGGGGCACCGGGCCGCGGCACTTACTGATCTCGTACGGCATCCTCGCCCACTTGTTACCGCGCCGCGCTCGCTAAGACCTCCGGAGCCGCCCGCGCCGCGAAGCAGACTGGCAGAGGCCGGGCCAGGGACCGGGGGCCGAGAGGCGGCGCCGGGCGTGCCGGGCGCGGAGGGGGCGGTCCGAGGCCGGGGCTCCGAGGCCGGCTCGCGCCCTGCCCTGCGCGCTGCCGCTGCGGACGCGCCGAACCCGGAAGCGCGGTCCCGCGCGCGGCTCGCCCCCAGCTTTGACCATATATAGTCAAGCGCTCAGCTCGGCGACTGCAGCCCGCGTGAGGCTGCGCGGAGCGGGCCGCCCCTCCCCCACCCCCGCGAGGGCCCCGCCCCGGAAGTGACGTTGCACACGGCCCCGTAAAAATGTGGCGCGGGCTGCGGGCTGAATGTCTGGTCCCTTCTGGGTGCTGCTGAGTTTGCGGACTGCAGGGTGGGGGGGTAGCTCCGGCCGCTCCAGGCTGAAGTGCGGGGGCCGCGCAACGCGCCAGCAAGCTGTTGTGGGGCGGGGGGTGCTGGGGGAGCCGTTTCCGACCCTGTGTTTGCGCAGCGGGCGTTCCTGGGCGGCTAGCTTTCCGGGAGAGTCAAGGCCCGCGCGGGGATGGCAAACAGTGATTTTTCTTTTCTTAAAAACATGCCTGAGTAGGAGTCGCCTTTCCTCTAAAGCAGCCGCTGGCAGCCTAGATTTCAGGGAAATGCCTTGCTGGGCCTGAACTCTCATAACTTCCTTTAGAAACCTAAGAAGCCGAGGAGAACGAAGGGCATGTAGGCTCTAAGAAAACCGGGGTTTATGAGTCAGGAGGCAGAAAGAAAGGGGGAGCTTCCACTTTTAAGATCAAGGCAGCGTGAAAATGGGAAAAGCAAGGGCTCTGAGATGTTGCTTTAAGCCTTCTTTTTCAGTAGGGGGGCACAGCTTTCCTGAGGGGCGGCGAAGTGAGGGTATGTAAGGCACCTGTGGGTACTGAAGTCCAAGCTGAAAAACCTTTCTCTGATATACTGGAAAGACCTGTTAGCTCTGTTTCCAGATCTACCCAGGTTAACCATTTCTTGCCTCCTTGACTGTTAGTCTCACAGAACCGAGGCTCACCTGGGTTATTGCAGGTGTTATGTGCCTGTTCTGCTCCTACCACCGTTCCCCACCTTCATCTCAGTTTGTTCTTCAGGTTGCAGTCTGTGTGTTCTATAAACTGAAACCTACTTTTCACCTTAAAGTTTATAGGAACTCCCAAGTCCCCAAGCTAAAGCCTTTAAGATGGCTGACTGGGCCCTAGGTAACAAGTCTCAAGAGAGACTCCATCTACTGCTCTCAGCTGTACCTTTCTCTTGCACCCTGTCTGCCTTGTTCCAGGAATGCCCCAAGATAGGCCTGCCCTAGGTCCTTGGCAATTTACTCTTTTCTCCAGAAGAAACTAATTGCTACAGTATCACTTGCTCAGTGAAGGTCCCTTTCCCTGACCACCTTATTTTAAATCCCAAGCTTCCAGCCCTTAGGAACATATTCCTGATATTAACTTTCCTGTGACTTGTCTAAGTGTTCACCTGGCAGATGTTCAAAGGGGTGACCCCGGTACCCCACGTGTGCCCTTTGATCAGGAAGCAGTGGCTGTGAAGGTAGTTTTGTGAAGGACCCTGGAAATGTTAAGTCTTGATATCAAATGGTGATTCCTGAAACAAGTGGTAGCTGTAACTCTGGAGAAACCAGGGTTTGATTATCAGCCCCTAATGAGACTTGGGTTCAGAAGAGGTGGATTCAGAATCACCCCTGGGATATTTATGTAACAGAAGGACCCTCGTGCAAGTAAATCTAAGGCACCAGCCTTGGACTCTTGCAAGCTGGTAACCTTTAGCTCACATACAAAGCCTTGTTGAACTTAACGCTACTTCACAAGGAGACTAAAACTTCAACGTAGAACATTCTCAAAACACTGGTAGCAGGGTTTGCTGCTAGCCTAGGAAGTCCTCTTGATCTGGGGGCTTGAAGTTTAGGTGGGGGTAGGAATGCTTCCCCTACTTTAAAAACAAAGCAAAAATCTGTCTGGACAGCAGGAAGAGGCAGAAAGTTACAAGGTTGAACGGGAAGAGGGACCCCAGGACATTCTTCCTCTGGCTTGTCTCGGGATTGGTAGGCTTGGTTGTCTCGACTGTAAAGGCTCAGTAACACCTGAGGAGTATCAGCTGTGGCTAGCTGTCTGGCACTTTTTCCTTGGGTTCCTCTACATACACCTTTGCTGATACAACCAACAGCCTGCTTCCCCTCTCTAGGAGGGACCCTGGATGTCAGTATCCTGGTAGCTCCTTTTCTACATGTCTGTCCAGCTACTTCTCTTAGCATGTCACCTGTTACCAACTGCCTCCCCAGCATCTCTGTAGGGAAGTCCACAAGGCACTTCTTGAGATTAAACCAGCCTAAGACCACACCCACTCCCTCCTGCCATAGGGCTGTTTCTCTGAGGCCTCCCTTCCCATGGTGACCCTGTCTTCCTGACTACTTTGGCTCCAGCCCTGTCCTCCCCCCCGCCACCCCCACCCTGCGGTCAACCCCTCACCAAATCTGATCCCTTGAATGCCTGTATTTCTCAAATCTATCCCTTCATCTCCCCAACACCACCAGGTTCTGAGCTTCTACGCCTCATCCAGGCTCCTTTAACCACTTCCTAACTACTGTGTCCACTCAGAGCCAGATTAACCTACTGGGTGTGGCCAGTAAACCCTGAGGCAGAGAATGAAAAGATTATTCCAGACACCTAAATAGGAGAAAGGAGAGGGAGAGAGGTTCTAGGGGTGAAAAGATCCCGAGCCAGACTCAGTCTCCATTTTTATTGCAGGTCTCAATACATCAAGTAAGAGCAGAAAAGCAGAAAGGAGTGTGAGGTTTTAGTAATCAAGACCTAGACCTATGGGTCCAGGCGTGGTGGAAGCAAGTGGCATCTGCTGTGCATACAGGCTAAGGGTATAATGCATACGTGACCATAAGGTTGAGAGTGTTTTTCATTTAAGTTAAATGTTTACTCCCTAGGTGAGAGCTTTGAGCTGCAGTAAGGATCTGACTCTGGCTGCTTTCAGCTCAAACTTCAAAGCAGACCCAGTGTTCCAGGCCCCCCTCCTTTGCTTTTCATAATCAGTCTCCTCTTGGGAGACCCATTTCCCTTAAATCTCCTCTATCCAGACACTGTGAATCTTTGCAGTAATCTCAAACCTTGTTAGCACCCCACACATCTTCTATCTCAAGATGTAGGCCTGGAGAGGATGTTGGTCTCTAAGGCCCTGTGGGGATCCAGCCTCAGCCTAGCTTTCTAGTAGCTCTGTGCCTGGGTCCCTCCGGGTCACGAGGGGCCACCCCCAGGGCCTTTCAGCTCTGCTGCTCTGCACAGCGCCTGCCTGGGCCTATTGTCCCTGCTATTTCTGAGCTTTTCCTACACAGCTCAGTTTAAGGCCAGTCAGTCAACTCTCAGATTAAGGCCAAATTAAGTCCTCTCCTTGCTGGATTGACTTGCTTCCCCACCCCCACTGTGAACTGAGAACAGGGGCCCCCTGTTCAGGGGTTGCATGATTTTTTAATATTTAGCTAAGGGCCCACCAGGCTGCCCCAGATGGAATGAGGAATCTGAGCATCCCCTGAATTTGCATTGAATTTCAAAGCAATTAGTGTCTTAAAAACCTACTTAAGTGATTCCTTAAATCTTAAACTCCTAGGCTGGCTCCGGGTAATCTGGTGTCGGTTACTTAGGTAACCCCAACAAAACCCTTAGATCGGCTTCCAGGTGTCAGTACAAGGCCCTGATGCTTCCTTTTTGGGTCAGTTCTGCTGGATGCTTCGTGCTGAAATTTGAAGGCTCAGGATACATGGCTCTACATGAATCCACCACTTCCTGAGCATGCTTAGCCCAGGAGCCTTGGTTTCCTCTTCCATAAACTGGGATCCCACAGGAGACCTGGGCTTTGTCAAATGAATGACTAACCCCTGTAACCGCTACAAGATTTTTTTTTTTTTTTTTGTCAAATTCCTGCAAGCTACAGGAACTTTAGCGTAAGTCATTTTCCCGTGAAGATGATCGACACTAGATGTATTTGTAGGAGAAAACTCCATATTCCTGTATAGCTTCAGACTGATCTTAACATAGTTCAGGAAATATACCCTATTTATTCCAGTCACTGACCTATCTTAGTTCTTTATAAGCTACGCTTCACAGACCACTAAACCTTCACTATCTGATCTTCCTAAGGTCTGGGTGAGGTCCATCAGCCAGAGACCGCAAACCTGGCTTGAGACTTGAACCTGCGCGACTTCACTCCTTCAGCATAGAGCTGTGAAGCCTCTGGGGCAGTCCCACCGCTTCCTTGTTTGTTCTTTGCACTAAGAACTCCTGTAGCTTGTAGAAAGAACACAGCAGCTGTTTTGCTTCTCTCTGCTGCCTGATACTCAGAACTTTGGTTGAAGTGGAGCCCTGGGGGCTGTCCTCAACTCTGACTCTTTGAAGGGCTTTCTACAACTGAGGACTTCCCCAGCCACTTCCCGTGAGCCAGGTGCTGGCTTGCATGTCCTTTGGCTCGAAGGTTATGACTTGCCCAAGTTTCTAAGCATAGGGCTACAGGCAGGATTAAAGCTTGGGTCAGCTTTCTCCAAAGCCCAGCTGTTTTCCTTAGTAAAAAGGCGTGATCCAGAGGCAATTGGGTGGCTCAGTTAAGCATCTGACTCTTGACTTAAGGTCAGGTCATGATCTCAGGGTCGTGAGATGTGAGCCCTGCATTAGGCTCTGAGCTCAGAATGGAGTCTGTTTATCTCTCACCCCACTGCTTCCCACCTCCCACCGCCCCCCACCGCCCCCCACCCCCAAAATCTTAAATGAACCAGACCAACACTTGTGAACCTGTGTTCTTGAACAGGCAACTTTATTTCCTTCCAATGAACGGTAAAATCCAGTAGCTCTTCAGTCAAGTGCAAGGATGTCCTTGTTCAGTTGAAAACTGTGACCTGGGACAAATACTCGATTCCAATACTACGGTCTTTTCTTTTTGCTGACTTACACTAGAAAATGATCCAACTCTCTGTTAGGTCAGTCGTGATCTGCTTGGCTTTGGATGCTGCCCCTGTCCCAGTAGCTTCCATCAAGCAGGCATGTGGCTGCATGTCACTTGACATTCTGCAGTGCTGTGGGGTATTTGGCCTGAGGGCCATGCTGGCCTCCTTCCTGATGACCTAGAGCCTTGGGTGAAGGGAGCTCTGCTTTGTGTAGAAACCCTGGTACAACCCCCAGGTCTGTCCTTCCTCTGGTCTTGTCAGCACTGGGGTCCTTCTCCCTGGCTGTTGCAGGCATGGAGAGTTCCTGGACCTCTGTGTATGGAAGTATAGGGCGTACTTAAGCCCCAGTTCTGCAGAACTGGCTCTAGGCTACTTCCCCAATAGCTGAGGATCTTGGGAAGTGCCAGAGCACTCCAGAAATCCATCCTGGCTTCTGCCAACACTTCCTGCTCGATTAAAGGAGTCACTGGCCATTTCCAAACCAACTTCCTACTATATTGGTCTTTAGTCTGCTCCAAGACATAAACCAGTCTCCATATTTTCCAAAGCACAGAAAACCCAAAGCTGGCTTTATTGGTAGCTGAGAGGGCTTTGGCCTTTTGCTTCCACAGAGAGGGACATGGATTAGCTGGACATAATCCATTTCTGTCCTTCTGTGGGGAGTGATCAGACCAATAGTTCAGCTTAGGGAACTGGCTAAGCATTGCTGAGCACTTGTTTTGCCTGCATTCTGATAACAGGTGCTTTGCTTCCTCCAGCTGGTTGAGTGTTGGCATATAGACTGCCCAGCCCCTGAAACAAAGTCCACTAAGTCTGCCTGTAGCTGGGAAAGTGTATTCGTTTGCTAGACCTGCTGTCCATAAGTACCACAAGCTGAAGGAGCAGCAGACGATCTCCATCTGGTGATGGCAGAATTGTTAATTCCCTCTGCAGGGCGTGAGCAAAAGTCTGTTCTATACTCGTCCCCCAGCTTTTGTGATTTTTTGACAATCTTTGATTTATATGCAAGCATCACTTTGATCTCTGCCTTCACGGTCATGTGACATCTCCTTGAGGCTCTGTGAGCCAACCACTACCCCCACTTTCTATAAGGACCCTAGCCATTTGGGACTGAGGCCTCCCTCCTCCAGAAGGACCTCATTGTAATGGATTACACATACAGTGGCCTGATATCCAATTAACCTTCTAAGGGTACTGGGGATTAAGACTTGACTGTATCATTGGGATACATTTCAATCCATGAAAGTAGGTAAAATGGTTGCCTGTTCCACCTCCTTGTCCTCCTTCCCTCTATGTGCCTTTGACTGCTAGTCTGAGGCCTCCTTGGAGGGAAAGACACAAGATGCCTAAGTATGCAGACACGCACTTGGGCAGGGACAATAGCTTTGACACTAGAGGTTTGCCACCCACTTTGGAGTAGATGCCCTTGAGGAAAACCACCAACTAGGATACAAACTGATCCACGGGCAGGTGTCCTGCCAAAGGTTCCCCAAAGAAATGATCAGCTATTCCCCAACCCACCCCCAATCCAATTTCCATTCCAAAATGCTTCAATGCAGCAGCTTAGAACAGCTTAGAATAGCAGCCTTTAAAATAGGCACCAGAACATTTTTGTCATGTTTGGGAGCTACTTGGCATCTGGTGCTGCCCCTAGGGCTGTGAGCCCAATTCCTTAGCCCTGCTGGTGTGGCTGGGAAGGAACTTCTGTGTCCAAGTGCAGCTGCAGGGTGGTGGCAACTGTAGGTAACCAGGAGCTGCTGCTTGGCTTCAATGTCCTCAGGAAGGTCTAGGCCCCTTGTCCTGGTTGGGTGGGCTCTGGGCCCTACTGATGGCATTGTTGGGACTGGGGTGGTAGGCCTCTTTATGTCTAAGGACAACTTGAATTCTATACGGCAGTGTTTGTTTTCAAAGCAGTAGCTCTACAGGGAGACTGCAAAGTGGGAGGCTGGAGATGGAAGGAGCTCTGACTCGGGTATCAAAGTGGATGGAGTAGCACCACTGTGTGCACTTGGGGATGACTGGCATCTGGTTTTAATTCTTATCTTTTAAAGATTTTATTTATTCGACAGAGATAGAGCCAGAGAGCACATTAGAGGGGAGGGGAGGCAGAGGGAGAAAGAAGCCGACTGCCTCCTGAGCAGGGAGCCCAACGTGGGACTCAATCCCAGGACCCTGGGATCATGATCCGAGCTGAAGGCAGACGCTTAACTGACTGAGCCACCCAGGCCTGCCTCGTTTTAAGTCTTTAAAACTAGTTAAGTGTTCTATTGGCTTCAGTGTAGAACATAGTGATTCACCACTCCCATACAACACCTGGTGCTTATGACAAGTGCTCTCCTTAATCCCCACCCACCTCCCCTCTGGTGGTCATCAGTTTGTTCTCTAGAGTGGAGTCTGTTCCTTGATGCCCCACCCCCACTCTGCTGGTTTTTAAAATTCCAGATGAGTGAAATCCCAAGGTAGTTGTCTTTCTGACTCCTTTCACTTAGTGTTACAATAATCTCTAGCTCTATGTCCTGGTAAATGGCAAGAACTCATATTTTTTTATAGCTGAGTAATATACCTGTGTGTGTATACACACATACATTTTTTTTAAAGATTTTATTTATTTATTTGACAGAAAGAGATCACAAGCAGGCAGAGAGGCAGGCAGAGAGAGAGAGAGGAGGAAGCAGGCTCCCCGCTGAGCAGAGAGCCCGATGCGGGACTCGATCCCAGGACCCCGAGATCATGACCTGAGCCGAAGGCAGCGGCTCAACCCACTGAGCCACCCAGGTGCCCCAACACATACATTTTTTATTCCTTATTTTTTTTAGCATATATTATTTGCCTCAGGGATACAGGTCTGTGAAACATCAGGCTTACACATTTCACAGCACTCACCATAGCACATACCTCCCCAATGTCCATAACTAAAACACCCTTTCCACCCCCAACACCCCGCCAGGCCAGCAACCCTCAGTTTATTTTGTGAGATTAAGAGTCTCCTATGGTTTGTCTCCCTCCCATCTTGTTTCATTTTTTTTCCTTCCCTACCCCAAAACCCCCTTCCTTGTCTCTCAAATTCCTCCTATCAGAGCGATCATATAATACTTTCACTAATTGACTTATTTTATCTAGCATAATACCCTCTAGTTCCATTCCCATGGTTGCAAATGCCAAGATTTCGTTTCTTTTGATGGCTGCATAGTATTCCATTGTGTGTGTATATGTACACCACATCTTTATCCATTCATCTATCGATGGGCATCTAGGTTCTTTCGCTAGTTTGGCTATTGTGGACATTGCTGCTATAAACATTTGGGTGCACGTTAGACCACTACATTTGTATTTTTAGGGTAAATACCCAGTAGTGCAGTTGCTGGGTTATAGGGTAGCTCTATTTTCAACTTTTTGAGGAACCTCCATGCTGTTTTCCAGAGTAGCTGTACAAGCTTGAATTCTCACCAACAGTGTAGGAGGGTTCCCCTTTCTTTGCATCCTCACCAGCATCTGTCATTTCTTGACTTGTTAATTTTAGCCATTCTGACTGGTGTGAGGTGGTATATCACTGTGGTTTTGGTTGGTATTTCTCCAATGCCAAGTGATGAGCACTTTTTCGTGTGTCTATTGGCCATCTGAATGTCTTCTTTGCAGAAATGTCAGTTCATGTTCTCTGTCCATTTCTTGACTGGATTATTTGTTTTTTGGGTGTTGAGTTTGAGAACTTTACAGGTTTTGGATACTAGCCCTTTATCTGATATGTTGCAAATATCTTCTCCCACTCTGTCAGTTGTCTTTTGGTTTTGTTAACTGTTTCCTTTGCTGTGCAGAAGCTTTTGATCTTGATGAAGTCCCAATAGTTCATTTTTGTCCTTGCTTCCCTTGCCTTTGGCGATGTTCCTAGGAAGAAGTTGCTGCAGCTGAGGTGGAAGAAGTTGCTGCAGCTGAGGTCGAAGAGGTTGCTGCCTGTGTTCTCAAGGATTTTGATGGATTTCTTTCTCGCATGAGGTCTTTCATCCATTTTGAGTCTATTTTTGTGTGTGGTGTAAGGAAATGGCCCAGTTTCATTCTTCTACATGTGGCTGTCTAATTTTTCCGCCACCATTTTTTTGAAGAGACTGTCTTTTTTCCATTGGACATTCTTTCCTGCTTTGTCAAAGCTCAGGTGACCATAGAGTTTAGGGTCTATTTCTGGACTCTCTATTCTGTTCCAGTGATCTATGTATCTGTACCATAGTACAGTACCATACTGTCGTGATGATGACAGCTTTGATATGGAGCTTGAAGTCTGAAATTGTGACGTCACCAGCTTTGGCTTTATTTTTCAACATTCCCTCTGGCTATTCAGGGTCTTTTCTGGCTCCATATTAATTTTAGGATTATTTGTTCCATTTCTTTGAAAAAAATTGATGGTGTTTTGATAGGGATTGCATTGAATGTGTAATTGCTCTAGGTAGTATAGACATTATTTGTTTTTCCAATCCATGAGCATGGAACATTTTTCCATTTATTTGTGTCTGCCTCAATTTCTTTCATGAGTACTTTATAGTTTTCTGAGTACAAATTCTTTGCCTCTTTGGTTAGGTTTATTCCTAGGTATCTTACTGTTTTTGGTGCAATTGTAAATGGGATTGACTCCTTTTCTTCTGTCTTATTGTTGGTGTATAGAAATGCGACAGACTTCTGTGCATTGATTTTATATCCTGACAATTTACTGAATTCCTGTATGAGTTTTGGAGTGGAGTCTTTTGGGTTTTCCACATAAAGTATCGTGTCATCTGCAAAGAGCAAGAGTTTGACGTCCTCGCTCCCGATTCAGATGCCTTTTATTTCTTTTTTTTGTCTGATTGCTGAGTCTAGGACTTCTAGTACTATGTTGGATAGCAGTGGTGATAATGGGCATCCCTGCCATGTTCATGACCTTAGGGGAAAAGCTCTTAGTTTTTCCCCATTGAGAATGATATTCGCTGTGGGTTTTTCATAGATGGCTTTGATGATATTGAGGTATGTACCCTCTATCCCTATACTTTGAAGAGTTTTGATCAAGAAAGGATGCTATACTTTGTCAAATGCTTTTTCAGCATCTATTGAGAGTATCATATGGTTCTTGTTCATTCTTTTATTAATGTATTGTATCATTGATTGATTTGTGGATGTTGAACCAAACTTGCAGCCTAGGAATAAGTCCCACTTGGTCATGGTGAATAATCCTTTTAATGTACTGTTGGATCCTATTGGCTAGTATTTTGGTGAGAATTTTTGCAACTGTTCATTAAGTATATTGATATGTAATTCTTTTTGTTGGAGTTATTTTCTGGTTTTGAGATCAAGGTAATGCTGGCCTCATAAAATGAGTTTGGACATTTTCCTTCTATTTCTATTTTTTTGGGAACAATTTCAGAATAGGTATTCTTTAAATGGTAGAATTCTCCTGGGAAGGTGTCTGGTCCTGGGCTCTTGTTTGCTGGGAGATTTTTGATGACTGCTTCAATTTCCTTACTGGTTATTGGCCCTGTTCAGTTTTCTTTTTTTCCTGGCTCAGTCTTGGGAGTTTATACATCTCTAGGAATGTATCCATTTCTTCCAGATTGTCAAATTTGCTGGCGTATAGTTGCTCATAATATATATTTTTAAGGTTTTATTTATTTGACAGAGATCTCAAGTAGGCAGAGAGGTAGGTAGAGAGAGAAGAGGAAGCAGGTTCTCCACTCAGCAGAGATCCTGATGGGGGCTCAATCCCAGGACCCCAGAACCATGACCTGAGCCGAAGGCAGAGGCTTTAACCCACTGAGTCACCCAGGTGCCCCTGCTCATAATATGTTCTTATAATTGTATTTCTTTGCCATTGGTAGCTATCTCTTTCATTTTGATTTTATTTGGATCCTTTCTCTTTTCTTTTTGATAACTCTGGCCAGGGGTTTATCAATCTTATTCTTTCAAAGAATGAGCTCCTAGTTTTATTGATTTGTTCTACTGTTCTTTTGGTTTCTATTTTATTGATTTCTGCTCTGGTCTTTATGACTTCTCTTCTCCTGCTGGGTTTAGGCTTTCTTTGTTGTTCTTTCTCCAGCTCCTTTAGCTGTAGAGTTAGGTTGTATACTTGAGACCTTCTTGTTTTTTGAGAAAGTCCTGTATCGCTGTATACTTTCCTCTTAGGACCACATTTTCTGTGTCTCATGGATTTTGAACAGTTGTGTTTTCATTTTCACTTGTTTCCATGAATTTTTTCAATTCTTTAATTTCCTGGTTGACCCATTGATTCTTTAGTAGGATGCCCTTTTGTCTTCATGTATTTGAGTTCTTTCCAACTTTCCTTTTGTGATTGAGTTCTAACTTCAGAGCATTGTAGTCTGAAAATAGGCAGGGAACGATCCCAGTCTTTTGGTACTGGTTGAGATCTGATTTGTGACCCAGGATGTGATCCATTCTGAAGAATATTCCATGTGCACTAGAGAAGAATGTGTGTTCTTTTTTTTTTTTTTTTTTGGATGGAATATTCTGAATATACCTATGATGTCCATCTGGTCCAGTGTGTCATTTAAAGCCTTTATTTCCTTGTTGATGTTTTGCTTGGGTGATCTGTCCATTGCAGTGAGAGGGGGGTGTTAAAGTGGGGGTGCTATTATTGTGGATGTGTATCTTTAATTTTGTTATTAATTGGCTTATATAACTGGCTCCTCTTATGTTAGGGGCATAGATATTTAAAATAGTTAGATCTTCTTGTTGCACAGACCCTTTTGAGTATGATCTAGTGTGCTTCCTCATCTCTTATTATAGTGCTTGGCTTAAAATCTACTTTATCTGATATAAGGATTTCCACCCCAGCTTTCTTTTGATGTCCATTAGCATGGTAAATTGTTTTCCACCCTCTCACTTTAAATCTGGAAGTGTCTTTGGGTCTAAAATGAGTTTCTTGTAGACCACATATTTTTTTTAATCCATTAGGATACCCTGTGTCTTTTTATTGGGGCATTTAGCCCATTAACATTCAGGGTAACTACTGAAAGATATGAATTTAGTGCCATTGCGTTTCCTGTAAGGTGACTGTCACTGTATATTGTCTCTGCTACTTTCTGGTCTGATACTTTTAGCCTCTCTCTTTGCTTAGAGGATCCCTTTCAATAGTTCCTGTAGGACTGTTTTGACGTTTGCAAATTCTTGTAATTTTTGTTTTTCCTGGAAGCTTTTTATCTCTATTTTCAATGATAGCCTAGCTAGATATAATATTCTTGGCTAAATATTTTTCTCACTTAGTGCTCTGAATATATCATGCCAGTTCTTTCTGGCCTTCCAGGTCTCTGGATAAGTCTGTTGCCAATCTAATATTTCTCCCATTGTATGTTACAGATTTATTGTACCGAGCTGCTTTCAGGATTTTCTCTTTGTCACTAAGAGTTTTAAGTTTTACCGTTAGATGACGGGGTGTGGACCTATTTTTATTGATTTTTGAGGGGGATTCTCTGTGTCTCCTGGGTTTCAATGCTTGTTCCCTTTGCCATATTAGGGAAATTCTCTACTATAATTCGTTCCAATATACCTTCTGCCCTTCTTTCTTCTTCTTGTGGGATCCCAATTATTCTAATATCGTTTCATCTTATGGTATCACTTACCTCTCATTCTTCCCTTGTGATCCAGTAGTTGTTTCTCTTTTGCTCAGTTTTTTATTCTCCATCATTTGGTCTTCTATATCACTAATTCTCCTTCTGCCTTATTTCTCCTAGCAGTAAGAGCCTCTATTTTTCATTGCACCTCATTAATAGCTTTTTTTATTTCAACTTGATTAGGTTTTAGTTTTTATTTTTCCAAAAAGGGTTTCTCTAATATCTCCCATCCTTTTTGAAGCCCAACTAGTACTTTGATAACGTCATTCTGAACTCTAGTTCTGACATATTACCAATGTCCATATTGATTAGGTCCCTAGCCTTCAGTAATGCCTCTTATTCCTTTTTTTTTTTTTTTTTGTAGTGAGTTTTTCCACCTTTTCATTTTATCCAGATAAGAATACATGAATTTGGGTGAATTGGAAGGGGAGGTGAACCATGAGAGACTATGGACTCTGAAAAACAGTCTAAGGGGTTTGAAGTGGCGGGGGGGTGGGAGGTTGGGGTACCAGGTGGTGGGTATTATAGAGGGCACGGCTTGCATGGAGCACTGGGTGTGGTGAAAAAATAATACTGTTTTTCTGAAAATAAATAAATTGGGAAAAAAAAGAATAAGAAAAATAAATTTTATTTTAACTTAAAAGAATACATGAATGAGAGAAAAAAATACTAAAAGGGTAGCAAAGACCTCAGAAAAATGTACACTAACCAAATCGGAGGAGGGAGGAGACCTAGAAGTGGGGGAGAAGGGGGGAGAAAAAGAAATAAAAATTAAAATATATATATATATATATATGTACATATATTAGATGGGCAAATAGAACAGAGCCACCCATTTGATTTTGGGTGTATTCTGGTCTCTTAGAGGCTACCCCCCAAAATTTTAAGGAAAAGGAAACACACACACACACACACACACACACACAAGGGTAAAAATGATGAAGGGATGGAATATGACTGTAAAGATGAGAATTTTAAAATTTCCAAAAGAATTGATAAGTCAGTTGGAAAAAGAAAAAAGAAAAAAAAATGTGATCAGGCTGGAGACTAGAACAGAGCCATGTGCTGGATTTAGGGTATATTTGATCTATTAGAAGAAATTGTATTCCAAAATTTTAAAGAAGAACACCGTATATGTATACAAAACATAAGGTTAAATAAAATGAAGGGATAAGATATGACTATAACAATAATATTTAAAAATATATTTTTAAAAAGGTATTAAGATAAACTAGTTAAAAAACGTTAAAAGAGGAAAGAGGAAATGCTTAAAAAATAAAAGAAATAAAATTTAAAAAATTAACTTTGCAAGACTAAACAATCATGGGGGAAAAGCCATGAATTCTATACATTGCTTTCCCCTAGCTCTGGAGTTCTGCTGTTCTCCTTGATCGATGAACTTGGTCTTGGCTGGTTATTCTTGCAGATCTTCTGGGGGAGGGGCCTGTTGCAGTGAGTCTCCAGAGTCTTTTCCCGAGGCAGAATTGCACCACCCTTGCCAGGTGCCGGGCTAAGTAATTTGCTCGGGTTAGCTCTCAGGAGCTTTTGTTCCCTGAATGCTTTCCATAGAGATTTGGAGGACAGGAATGAAAATGGCAGCCTCCCAGTCTCCCACCCAGAGGAGCCGAGAGCTTGGAACCCCACTCCTTAGTGCGCCTTAAAGATAAGCATTCAGTCATTCTGGTTCCCTGCTGAACTCAACCAGCTTGTGACTGAGCATTTCTGTCTCTGGCGCACAGCCCCATTTGGAGTTTCCAAACCTAGCAGGTTCCTGCTGTGCATCCTGCACTGCTTCTCCCAGAAGAGGAAGGAGGGGTTCTCTCTGGATCTGCCATTTTAGGGTCCGTGCTCAAAGAGCAGTGGCCTGACTGTGCCTTGGATCATGGCTTAAGGTAACCCCAAGCTGAGAGCTCCCGCCTCAGCTCTGTCTCTGTAGTTAGCTTCCTCACTCTGATACCTGGGAGCTCTGCCACACTCAGACACCCCCGTCTTTCTGTGATACTGAGGGACCTGAGACCACGCTGTTCTTGCAAGGGCTTCACCCCTGCTTAGCCTCTGGAGTGATGTCCCTCAGTGGAACAGACTTCTAAAAGTTCTGATTTTTGTGCTCTGCTGCTCCACTGCTTGCTGGGAGCTGGCCCCTCAATACCATGGTCTTTCTTCCTGCCATTTCAGATTCACTTCTTCACACATCCTTCCTTCTGGAAAGTGGTCAATTCTCTGTTCCTAGAACTGCTGCTCTTCTCTTCTGTTGAGTTTGTAGGTGTTCAGAATGGTTTGATAACTAACTAGCTGAACTCCTGGGACTTGATGTCATTTCAGTCTCCTACTTTTCTGCCATCTTGCTTCAATTGCCACATGTACACATCTTTATCCATCCATCATGGACACTCGGGCTGCTTCCATTATTTGGCTGTTGTAGATAAAACTGTAAAAAACACTTGGGGTGTGCATCCCTTTGAACTAGTATTTTTGCATCCTTTGTGTAAATAGCTAGTAGGGCAATTGCTGGATCATAGGGTAGTTCTATTAACTTTCTGAGGACCCTCCATACTGTTTGAGTGGCTGCCCCAGTTTGCATTTTTACCAACAGTGCAGGAGACTTCACCTTTCTCCACATACCTGCCAATGCCTGTTTTTGTGTTTTTAGCCATTCTAGCAGGTGTGAGGGGAAATCTCCTTGTGGACTTGATTTGTATTTTACTGATCTGTAATGTTGAGCTTCTTTTCATGTCTGTTGACCATCTGGATATTTTCTTTGGAAAAGTATCTATTCCTGCTTTCCCACTTCTTAATTGGGTTACTTGAATCTTCTAGGGTGAATTTTAGAAGTTCTTCACTTTGGATACTTAACACTCTATCAGATAGGTCTCCTGAGTCCAGAGAAATGAAAGCAAAAATCATTGACTTCAACAAAATAAAAAGCTTTTACATAGCAAAGGAAAGAGTCACAACTAAAAGGCAACATACAGAATGGGAGAAGATACTTGCAAATGACATATCTGGAAAGAAGTTGCTACAGATGATGTCAAAGAGGTTACCACTTGTATACTGCTCTAGGATTTTGATGGTTTCAGGTCTCACATTTTGGTTTTTCATCCATCTTGAATTTTTGTGTATGTTGTAAGTGGTCCAGTATCATATCACTATCCAGCCTTCCCACCACTTATCAAAGACCTTCTTTTCCCTTTGGATATTCTTTCCTTCTTTGTCAAAGATTAATTGGCCCTAGAGATTTGGGTTCATTTCTGGGTTCTTCATTGTTTCCTCAATCTAGGTCTATTTCTGCACTAGTACCATACTGTCTTGATCAGTATGGCTTTGTAATAGAGCTTAAAATCCAGGACTGTGAGGCTTCCAGCTTTGCTGCTTTTTCAAGATTGTGTTGGTTGTATAGGGATACCTGGCTGGCTTAGCTGCAAAGTCATGTGACTCTTGATCTTCAGGGTTGTGGGTTCGAACTCCATGTTGGGTGTAGACCTTAAAAAATTCTCTCGTTTTGATTTATTTTTCTTAAATTTGTAGTCATCTCTGGATGATTCTGTCATGCTGAATCCCTAAATGTCTTTAGGCTGCAGCTGTTAAGTTTCAGGATAGATAGGTACTTAAGCATCTGAGAGATACTCCCTTCTACCCCCTCCCTGAACTAGGAGGTGGTGCAGTATGGGCTACATTGGACTTACACAGGGAAGAGTGAGTGTGGGTCCTGAGATGCCCTTGTAGGTTAGAGATGAAAAAGGTCAGGCAGCATGACATTTACACACTAGTTGCACAGCTAGTGTCTTGCCTAGTGTATTGTGGATAACTGAGTCTCCATCCTGCACCACTAAAAATCAATAGAAGAGTACCTTTTAAATTCCCAAAGTGTTGGAACCTAGATAAATACTCATAGTGGTCCTTGTGATGTTCAAACCTAAGCTGCAAATGCCTAGTCATAGAGCAGATACTGAGTCAGCTGTTCCAGTGAAGGTCCATCTATTGTAGAATACAGTATTTTAGTAATGGTTAATAAAACGCTGATTTCAACCCTCCCTTGGTGTCCACCAATCACCCTACTTTCTGGAACTAAAATATTTGAGTATCATTTTTGATTGTTGAATTAAACCAACACACCCGGAGGTCTCAAAGTCACATATACTACATCAACTCCTGGAATCATGCTTCTATATTAGATGAAAGACCTGCATACCCTTTGGAGTAAGGCTGTGACTGTTGAAAAGTTAGAATATATTCTGAAGCTTAGTGTGAATTAGGCTTTCTACAGTCCCCTATAAAATTTAGTGCATCATGGGAAAGAAGCATTATAAGATCATTGTATTGGAAATGTGTAACTTTTAATGAGAGCCTTGTGTGTGCTGGGCATCAGGCCAGGGAGATGGAGTCCCCACCAACATGGGACTGGGGACTGCACAGAATTGTACTTGGGCGTCCCCAGTCTCCTTCACCCACCTCAATTTCTGGCATGGACACTGGGGTGGTGAGTGCTTTAGTTCCCAAGTGTTAAGTCACCGAGCACCAAGTGATTCGCATGACTTATGCATGCTAGTTAGTCCTTCCCCTGAAAGAGCAATTGCAAATTCCAGCTCCTGGGATCCCTGCCATGTTATAAGAGTGAAATGGCTGGAGCTAACCTGTTTTTTGGTAGTGCTTAAAATTGTAATTAGCCTCTTTAAATGTTTAACATACAAAGTATTTATAGTGATATTCTTTACTTCAAGAGCTGCAGCTAGACCAGGACTCTCCTTGGTTCAGTTCTGCAGCCAGGTCTCCTGATTCTAAAATACAGGTTTCATCTTAGCCCTTAAGGTCTACAGAGGAATCCCAGTTATCAGGGGTGTGGGGGTCATGGTCCTAACACTAGGAGATAAGATTTCTTGAGGTGATAGCATCATTGTGTGCACTGCCCTGGGCTGTGGTCTTTGTCCAGGGCGTGTCCCAGTGGCAAGAAGTGTGTCCCAGTGGCAAGAAGAACCAGTTCTACCTGAGTGTCTTGAGGTGGGTCCTGGGACAAGACTGAGTAAATGCTGATTTTCTGTTTTGCTTTGTTCCCACTTGATGCAAACATCTGGATTTAGGTTGCACAGAGGACTTCCCAGAGGACTCCCTCTTTGGCTGACCCTCTAAGGATAATGGCTAGATTATACCTAGTGTAAAGGAAATTAGCCTGATTACCATTAGCCTGAGCTAATGGTGCTGTGATATAGTACATGAGAAACCTTACTGTCGACAAATTAGCTCCAGACTTAAGATTATTACTACCAAGTTATCCCCTTATTCCCATAGCAAACCAAGTCACTAAAATGACCAAACCTACTGACATGGTAGCAAGTAAGACCTTTAAATGAAAGAGCAATTCTTGATCAGTTGCTTCTTTAGGAGTCATGTGTACACAAATGACTTAAAGCTTAGTGAGATAATGTTTATAGCAGCAATGGCCACGGTTGCCAAACTGTGGAAAGAACCAAGATGCCCTTCAATGGACGAATGGATAGGGGAAATGTATCCATATACACTATGGAGTATTATGCCTCCACCAGAAAGGATGAGTACCCAACTTTTGTAGCAACATGGACAGGACTGGAAGAGATTATGCTGAGTGAAATAAGTCAAGCAAAGAGAGTCAATTATCATATGGTTTCACTTATTTGTGGAGCATAACAAATAGAATGGAGGACAAGGGGAGTTACAGAGAAGGGAGTTGAGGGAAATTGGAAGGGGAGGTGAACCATGAGAGACTATGGACTCTGAAAAACAATCTGAGGGTTTTGAAGGGGTGGGGGCTGGGAGGTTTGGGGAACCAGGTGGTGGGTATTAGAGAGGGCACGGATTGCATGGAGCACTGGGTGTGATGCAAAAACAATGAATATTGTTATGCTGAAAAGAAATTTAAAAAAACTTAGTGAGATTTGGTCTGGTCAGTTGTCTTTGCCCTATTCCAGTTTAACTCAAAAGAACTCAATGTACTAAATTTCTTGGACTGCTTCAGTTGCATCCTTCATTGGATAGAAAATACCACCAAGTCTCTGCCATACCAATGTAACAGTTTTTGAAGCTTGGAGATAGTGTTTCATAAACTGTCTAATTGCTCTCCAGATAGGACAAGTCAACATGGACTCTGCATCTAAAGTTCTTAGGTTCAGATGAGGTGCTGAGAGCCCAAGACCTCTCCACTAAAAGGCTAAGAGGTACTAGGACCCATGGGTGTCTTGTGCCTAAGCCCTTGCTCATAGAACTACATCTTTTAGACTGTGTAAGGACTCTGAGGTCCTTGTGTTGGGGACCGTCTTCTGCTCTGGCCAGGATTTCCTCATAAGAATGAGGTTGATTACTTGGGGGTGGGGAGGGGGAGGTAAAAGGATGATAGTCCAGAGCCAATGGAAAAGCTCCAGTGTGGGAGGGCTGTTCTCTATCTCTTGTGATCTGGAGGGAATCTGTGATGAAAATAACTTTCGAGTTACAAATTGCTTTGGGGGTTGAGATATGCAGAAGCAAGAGAGTTTCCCAGCCAAGGCATATACAGCCAGTAAGCAGAATGAAGACTGGCAGCAGGTGCAGGGTGAGGTGCAGGGGCCAAGGATGGTCCTAGGGACTACCCAGAGTGCAGGCCAGGGAGAGGGTTGGACTAGGTGAGGCATGTGCATTCCCTGAGGGGGTGGTGCGTGAGGAAAGTTCACCAAGTATTACCTGAAGACCTGTCTGAATCTTCACATCCCTAGAGACTGGCAGTGAATGCTCGTTCTCCTAGTGATACTGCACTGACACTGCAGGATAGACTGTGCTAATAAGCATGGAAATAGTGCATCAGTCAGTGCTTCTATGAAGATACACTTTATAGTTGATCTCAGTCTAAGGGAGTGATTGGTTCTTCTGTGGCCACATCCAAATTCAGGCCTACAGTAAGGACTCCTTGGGACAGGCACTGGTACTTTCATGGCCACCTCAGATCCCTTCACCTTAGTGTCAAGTACTTAGAAGAAAGCAGTGTCTACATGTGCTGGTGGTTTGCACTAAACCATCATGGTGTCCAGTTTATAGTGAGAAAACTAGCCACATGTAGACTAGTTTGGGTACAAACTTGATTCTGTCATTGACGGCTTTGCATCTGTAATACTTCTGAATAACATGGAAAGACAACTGAATTACTTTTAGAACCACAAATCAAGGTTGTCTTGAAATTCTGAACTTGAACCCTTGTTTCCAGGGAATTTTGCTCCTTGTTTCCCATCATTCCCATAGAACTAAGGCTACCTCAGTGTTCTGTGCTGTTAGAAAGATTAGTGTCTTAATGGTTTTGGCAATCACTGTGTGCATTTTTAGAAAATCCAGGTGTATCCAGCATTCTTTTAAATGCTGGTGAGTGACAGCACGTTACTGGTTTTTGAGAACTGGTAGAGTTCTACGTGCTACAACTAGCTGTTTCTTGGGTTCTCCTTTGAGATTTGGTGCTAAGGTCATGGGTGGTGTCTTAAGCTCTAAGAGAAGCTTCCTTGGCTTTTGTGGGTGTATCCAGAGATGCCGGGGGTGAAGGGCCAGAACTGGCTACCTGCCTATGGGAGGGGGGAGTAGGGCACCTCCACCACCCTAGATGGAACTACTGCCCTTTGACCTCCTCCTTCTTAATCCCCATTATTCTCACCACTAGGAAACAGGTTCCTCTGGCCGGGAAGGTCACTCTTGCATGCCCTGGCTTTGGCTCTTGCCTCCTGGTGTTGAATTTATGTGGCTGCCCTTAATGTCCTATAGTAGGTTTCCTCATGAAAGTTCACCCAATCAGAGCCTCCCTGTACTCACGTAGGGATGGAGTGTTGGTGCTTAAATCCAAACCATCTTCTTGCCATTGGCCACTGGAAGGCTGTGCGCTCCAGGAACTCCTAACAAATGACAATAGAGGATTCCCTTTTGTAAAGGCAAAGTTCAGAAAGCTTGCCTCAGACACCAGTTTAATATAGGACTTATTTCTTGCAAAGTGCATGATCTTTGTCAGGTTGACACTTAGGGCTGGTTTGGAAGAATGAATTTCTTGGTGTGGCTACAGAGGTGTTGATGTTCTCTGTTTGAATGCCTGGCAGCTGTGGGCTGCATAAGCAGGACTGCTCTGTGACTATGTTGGGTGACATTAGCTTTAACTATAGCTACAACTGGGTTTAACCTGCACAGCCATGTGGGGTCTTCTAACAGCTGGAGCTTCAAACATGGCTTTGGCTGAAATCTTCAGGCCTAAGGCTCTAGCCGGGCCAGAGAAAAAGGTTTCTGTTCTGCATTAAAGCACATTCGTCTGCACCCTCATTTTGAGCAGACTTTAGAATTTGAGCAGAGAGTTTCTTGGCTGGGATCTGAAGAGGCTTGAGGAGGTGGGGAAGCCAGGACACAGCATCAGAACTTGTGGCCCAGACAACTCAGCTGGCTCTTCTACTGACCCAAGTCTCTGATATCTTTAGGGCCATCTTCAGTGGGAAAAGCCAGACTTAAGGTACAAAAGGACATGGAATGGAGCAGGAGTGCTACTGGGTGGTATCTACTGAGCTCTTGGTAGGTTGACCCTAGTGAAAGAGACTCAGTTGGACCTGAGCATGGAACTTCGCCAGAGAAACCTGCTTGGTAACACAGGACCAGCTAATCTAAGAGCCTGCTCTGTGAGCCAGAGCTGGGGGAACCACCCTCAAGCCTTGGTGTCCCTGGGCTGGGATCTCTAGGTATGCTGTCCCCCGTCCTGAGTAGCTGGGGAGTGGACAAAGGGTGGCCTCCAGATCCTGTTCAAGCAAACTTACTGTCTGTTTCAGTATCCACACCGTTTGTTTCCAGTCTGGGTCAGGCTTTTTAAGACTTGGCTTGTCCATGGGGGCTGCTGCTAAGTTGGTGTCACTTATGGGAACATGGCCATGGAAATTCACCAGAGGTAGGGCCTTGCTGGGCCTTTCTCACTATACAGAGATGCTTCAGCTGTGGAGATGGAATCTCAGGATCAATGAGGCAGACCAACTTTCCTCCTCCTTGGATTAAGAAGACCCTATGAATGCAAATGTGGTTCCAGGGCTTCCTTACCCTGTAGGAGACAAGGTGTAACTGTTATGGAGAGAAATACCCTGAGTGTGAGTAGCCTTCAGTGTGCACTCCTCACTGGAACACCAGGAATGTAGGGGAGGGCTTCCTGGGGGAGAAACTTGCAGTAACTGTGGGAGCACCTTGAATGATCCTTATCTCTTTAGGCATGCGGCTCTCCACCATGGAGAAGAATCCTTTCTGTGTTAGCTTCGCATTTTCCTGTATCCCTTGGGGGGAAAATCAGCTCTCACAGGAAAGAAACTCTAATCCAGGCATTAAGTGTGCTAAATAGTTATAGTGAAGGCCTCTCTCTTGTGTTAATCAGGCTTGCTAAAGGGTAGCATAATATCAGTGCAGGGATGCCCTCAGCATTTTTTAGTCTGAAGTTTTAATAAACCCAGTTGGGGCTTAAACATGTTTGCCTCACCATTGAGAAACATTTTTGCAAGACCACAACGAAGATTGCATTCATCTATCTGAAATCATGCTCTCCAGGGAAGCCTGCTTCCCATCCTGTATAATCCCATTAGGTGGGCTGTGTGAATCCTGGTGTTTGGGTCACAGCAGCTACTCAACTGGTTATACAGAAGACATTAAGATGGAAGACAGGGGACTATGTGCATTGGTTTGAGGACTTGGTGGTCAGGCATGACTTCTTTGGCAGTTTTGCTGTGCTGGTAGTACCTAGATGAGGGTACTTTACCCTAGTCTTAAGTTCTAGTCCTGCAGCCTTGGCCACTTCTCTACAGGAAGCCTGACATGCTAACTCTAGTGTCAGATTAAAAACCCCCCACTCTGGATGAAGTTACCCTGGATACAGACATGATATTGGCCCTGAAGGGGGTAGATGCTCTTCCAACTTTCCTTCTTACTGATAATGTTTGTTCACTTTCGGTGTCTTGCCTTCCAAATGTGACTTGATGAATATTGAATGGCAGGAGGAGGTTGGGGAAGCCATAAGGAATAACACAAATGGGCTGGCCATAGGAATCCAGATCCTATTAGGTTGTGGTGGGTTCAAAGTGAAGTACTAAACTAAACTGAATGAAATGTAAGAATTGAAGTCAAATAAAATTCAAAAGAACTGTAGTAAGAACAAATGCCTCCTCTAAAAAACAACCTCCATTCTAAGGGCTTCAGAGAAGGTTAGTTTCACCTTTTCATGGTCCAGGGTCCTGCAACCTCTCCCTGACCAACTTTTCCCCAAGTGACCTTCCTTTATGTGAAGGCTACTCACACATAGGGCTTTTAGTTTGGCACACCTGCTCTTAAAGTCTGTATCTGCGTGTCCCCACTAGCCAGGAACCCTAGTCTATGAATTAGGAATCCCAGATATGACAGGGTATCTAAAGGAGACATAGGTAAGTGGGGAAGTGGCCATCTCTGCATAGGAGCACAGAGCTTAAGTGGGCCACCAACCTCTCCTGCAAGGAGGCACTGGGATCTGGACAGTATAGGATAGGGAGGGATCAGGCATCCAATCCTGGGAGAACTGGGCAAAGTGGGCAGAAGTGTGCCAGCAGCTTCTCCCAGTAAGTCACTTAGGAAGTGCTTCCCATCACATCTACCCAGTCCTGGCCCTGGAATCATGACGTGACTCCAAGTATGAGCCAGTGCCAAGCTGTGTCCTTGTCAGGTCCTATACAGCAAACATGTCCTAGAACTTTTGAGGAGCAATCTTATTTTAAAACCTGGGTGCCAAGTATTATATGTAAACAATGAATTTTGGAAAACTACATCAAAAACTAATGATGTACGATGTGGTGACTAACATAACACATGAAAAAGTAAAAACAAACCTGGGTGCCTGGCATAATTGTGGAGCTAATATCCTGACTTGCAGGTGGGTATAGGAGCCCTTGAGGCAAGGCTCATGGCTGGGAAGGGCCACCCACAGCTGCTGGAGCTGTGTGCATAGGATGATGTTGCATCCAGATATATTTGGAGAGTTGATAAACTGGTATACAGAGTTTCTCAGTTCTAGGTTGCAATGGAGACTGCCATGTTAACCCATAAATGGAAGGAATTGGATGTTGTCAGTGACCACACTGGGGAGTTCCATAGATATCATGGTAACTTGTTGAAAATGGGGTAAAAAGACTTAGGAATGGCCTCTCTGGCGCCTCACGTTCCTGTTTGCTTATGGGGTGAAATTATCCAGCACAAAGCAATGTCAAAGACCCTTGGGAAGATGAGCCAGTGCTCCCAGGGTGTCCAGTGCTCCCAGGGGCACCCAAGTAGAGTGTTTCTAAACAGGAAAAGCAGGGAGATCTTGTTTGCTTCCTATGAAGTTTCCAAGAGCTCCATGGCGCCTGGGATGGGCCACAGTCCAAGGGAACTGCTTGGACTGCCTAGAAAAGGGATACTGGGGAATAAGTTCATGGGATTTCTTGGTATTACCTGATGTCATGGAGGACGAAAGATACTGGCTTCTTATGCGGTCTTTGGCCAGCTGCTTAGGGTGAGGGTGTTGAGCATTATGATGGAAGCTGGTTTGGGGGCAGCATTCTTAGCTTGGCAGTTGCCCCAGCGGATGTGGAATTTTTCCTACACAAACTATGCTATTTGTGAATTTGCAGGACCTACTAATTCTCTTCTCACTTGATTTATGTCAGTTGTGCCTTCTGAGCTACATTTTCTGCCAGATTGGAAGCTCACTGAGGGCCCAGCAAGTATGCTGATGGTTGTAATTTTGGCACTTAAGAATGAAGAATGAAGACTGACTTATTTCCATCTTAGAGCTTAGGACATTAGATCTTTCAACAGTAACTCCCAGGATTGTTGAGTATTTGGAAGTTGTGGCCTCCACCAAAGAACAGGCAAACTATGTGTTAGATCCCTGGATTCCCAAAGTATGGTGACTAAAGGAGTTATTAGGGACACTCTGCAGGGGAGCAGGGACAACTCCTGTTGTCTATGCTGCACACTTTCCTCCTTTGTAGGATACCTGGAAAGGGGAATGAGGGTGGGAAAGAATGGGGTCACAGAGCCCTTCCTTAGAAGGGGGCCTAATGGCACAGTGTATGCCTCCTGCTAATTGAGCACTTAATACCCTCTATTCATAGATAGTTTCCATTCACCAGACAGCTCTGCCCTTTACTGTGAACTGCTTGGCTCAGATGAACTGATTTAGGACTAGGAACCTCATCTCTTCCCCATAGCATCTGCATTTTATTAGATAGCTTTAATCACTGAGGGAGTTTTCATTGACTTTCCTTCCACATAGACTTTTGAGGACTCCAGCAACTAGTCTGTTAGGCTTTGATTCCCTGTTTGCTTTTCCTTGACCTATATGGATCTTCCACTGGAAGTGAAGTATAAGCCTCACCCAGGGAAATGACATCAGCCCCTGTCTAGTTATCAGCATACAGAATCTGTATGCAGGAAAGCAGTGTTTTTTTTGTTTTTTGTTTTTTAGGATTTTATTTATTTATTTGACAGAGATCACAAGTAGGCAGAGAGGCAGACAGAGCGAGAGGGAAGCAGGCTCCCTGCTGAGCAGAGAGCCCGATGAAGGGCTCGATCCCAGGACCCTGAGATAATGACCTGAGCTGAATGCAGAGGCTTAACCCAGTGAGCCACCCAGGTGCCTCATGCAGTGGTCTTTGATAGATGTCAACAGCTTTCCTCATTTGCATGGTGGACCTTGGATTGTTGGTAGCCTGGGGTTGCCATGCAGCATACAGACCTCCTTGAGCTATAAGAATGGGGCTCCTTCTGTACTGAGTGTCGTCCCAGCATGGTTCTAGAGAACAAGCAGGCACACTCGCCAAAATGGAATTTCCCTAGAGATAGGGTTACTGGAGGTTCAGTTGTTAGGATCTGTTCTCCGATTAAACTTGGGCCTTATTTTGTGACTCACTGGTGCACATCTGTGCCCCTCACCCCACCATGACTGAACTCACAAAGGAAATGAAGCTTTTCTCAGCTCCTTTCCCTCCCATCCTGAATAGTGGCAGAGCCTTAACCCAGGTAAGACTGAGCCCACATTGACTGCACAGGAGGTTGGGGAAGATAGTCTCACTTTGGTCCTTGACCAGACCTCCCTGGGATTGTAACCCCAAGTGCCATTAGGTGCCCATGTTTTGTCCAAGGGGACCTGTGAATTCAGGGCTGGGTACTAGGATTTTCTTAAAGGTCCTGTCGTCTCAGTCTCACGTGTTCCTATGCTTCTTATGTCGCCACTTCATTACATTAGGGTAGAAGGAAGAATGTGCAAATCACTGAGAAGAATCATTCAGGTCTTCAAATGTGTATTCACATGCCTAAAGCATGGGGAAAGACTCCTATAGTTCTATCACTGAGCTGTCGCCAGATAGCTTTCCGATCTCTGGCCCTTGGTCATCTCTGTGGGCTCTTGAGTTTGTTCCCACTGTGGAATATGTGGCTTCAGGGCACAACAGTGGTATAACCGATGAAACTCCTTTCTGGGCTCTGGTAGAAGTAGGATAAGAGGACACTTGTCCTTCTGCCTCTGGTTTACTTCTCTTCAAATGTTCTCAAGATTTATCCATGTTGTAGCATCTGTTAGTGCTTCATACCTTCTAGTAGCTGAAAAACACATTGCATGCACATGTCTATACCTCCATGGTAAGGACACTTGTCTCCTCCTTTTGGATCCTGTGAAGACTCTTGAGAATGCTGACATTCAGTTAGCTGCTTGAGTCCCTGATTTCAGTTTTCATGGGTTATAACAGAATTCCTGCATCATAAAGTACTTCTATATTTAGCATTTTGTGGAACTGCCAAACCGTGGACTGTTCCTGGAGTTGGTTCTATGTGGAAAAGCTCTTCCTGTGGTCCTTTTGGAATACCACCTCACCCCCTTAAGTGAAAAAATCCACTTCTTGGTTTTGTGCTTGAAAATCAACACTGAAAAAAGGTGATATCTAGTTCTTCAGTATCTAGATGTGGAAGGAAGACTCTTTCTGCCCTCCTCTCCCAAACCCCGCTCCCAGTTTAGATTGTCAAGATCTTTTCTATGTCAAGGACACTTTGAGGTCCCTGCCATTCAGATTCAACAGACACCTCAGCAATCAGTCCTTCTGTAAATTGTCAACCTTACACATAGCCAGATTACCAGAAAAATGAGGTATTCAGGAATATAAACTAAGCAAACAAAAGGTGCAAATCCAGAGAAAGGGGAGTCTTTATTGTAGAAGTCAAGAGGGGCTTTTTGGAAAGAAAGTCCATTGGAAAGCAAGAGTTCAGGCTGTAGTGACTTCCTGTTGGTTGGGTTATTGCTGGGCAAGGAGGAAATGTCCCTTTTGCTGGGGTGGAGGTAAAGGAAGCGTCTACCTGTTGGGATTTGTCAATGATGGTGAGCGGGTAGTGTGTGAAAGCTCCCCTTCAAGGCTTTCTGACTATTTACAATGAGATTTTCTTTACTTTCACAAAATCAAATAAGAGTTCTTAGGATCTGCCCTATCAACTGTTCTCAAATTTGATGCCAATGAGTCTTCATCCATTGTTAGATGGTGATCTGTTGATCAGGTGATTCACTGTTTATATGGTCAAGTTAGACAGCACTACTGAGTTGGCAAGGTTCCTTTGGATCAAAGTTTAGTTAAGTTATGGCTTGTTTCTTTCCACTCTTAATGTCTCTGGACTCTTCAGATACAGGTCTATAACTTGCAGCAAACAGGGAGTCCCGCACATCAGCAGTCATGTGGCTAGAACAGTTGGAAAAATCTTATGGAGTCTGTAATGAGCTTCTGGTTTTAAATGTTGAAGGTTGCAGGGGGCTGTCATTCTAGGAAGTGACCTCTCCTTTGGTTGTGTTCTCTGGGTCTCTACTATCTCTGAACCCAGCAGCTTCTGGGTTGGAGAATGGATTACTTCCTTCCCTCTGCTTCACTCCTGTAGTTCTTTGCCTTCTGTTTTGTGACTACTGATGTGACAGCAGATTCCTCTTGCTTTAGTAAATCTATCCCTGGACTGTGGTGAAGAAGAGGGAGGAAGGAGCGGAGGTTGGGCCAGGATTAACGTGGGCATTTGTGAACTCACCCAGGTTAACTCAGGGAAGAAAGTGAAGTTTCCTTCAATTGCTCCCTCTTCTGCCACACTTTAAAGCCTCTTCTGAGCTCTGGGGCAAGGCTTAACTAGCACAGGCTGAAGGAGTGTACCCCAATCCATCTGCCTGATGCAGGGCAAAGCCAATTGCTGAGAAATGGAGTATGCATCAAGGGAAGGGTTTATTCAAGAAGCATCCAAAGGAGGAGATGGAAGAGCAAGCCTCAAATTTACTTCCCCAGAGGAGACTCTGGGAAATTTAAAGGCAAATGAAAAAAAGGTCTGGGTAAAAAATTCTTGCATTTTGCCCACAAACTCTTTGGTTACCCATTTCAGTTGGTTGAAGTAGATCTTCATGCCTTGGGCCCAGCTGGGGTAGTCTTGTAACCTCCCATACCCCCTGCCCCACACCTTTTTCTAACACCCAGTCCCTTAACCTCCCAGCATTCCACGGAATTTCCTAGGCTCAGGGGTCCTGAAGGGTCTTCTGATGGGACTTGTTCCCAACCAAGTCCCATCTTGCACGACCATGTGGGATGTGAGGATGGGGGGCTGGGCACTAGGGTGTTCTCCTCAAGCCTCCTGGTTTCTCAGATCTCCCATGTAGGCATTGTTGCCCCTTCCAGGGAGAGGGAAGAATGTCATATCAGTAGGAGGTGTTTTCTTTCTTTTTTTAAAAAAAAAATTTAATTTTTTTATTTTTTATAAACATCTAATATATTTTTATCCCCAGGGGTACAGGTCTGTGAATCTCCAGGTTTACACACTTCACAGCACTCACCAAAGCACATACCCTCCCCAGTGTCCATAACACAACCTCCCTTCTCCCAACCCCCTTCCCCCCAGCAACCCTCAGTTTGTTTTGTGAGATTAAGAGTCACTTATGGTTTGTCTCCCTCCCAATCCCATCTTGTTTCATTTATTCTTCTCCTACCCACTTAAGCCCCCATGTTGCATCACCACTTCCTCATATCAGGGAGATCATATGATAGTTGTTTTTCTCCAATTGACTTATTTTGCTAAGCATGATGCACTCTAGTACCATCCATATTGTCGCAAATGGCAAGATTTCATTTCTTTTGATGGCTGCATAGTTTTCCATTGTGTATATATGTCACATCTTCTTGATCCATTCATCTGTTGATGGACATCTAGGTTCTTTCCATAGTTTGGCTATTGTGGACATTGCTGCTATAAACATTCGGGTGCACGTGCCCCTTCAGATCACTATGTTTGTATCTTTAGGGTAAATACCCAGTAATGCAATTGCTGGGTCATAGGGCAGTTCTATTTTCAACATTTTGAGGAACCTCCATGCTGTTTTCCAGAGTGGTTGCACCAGCTTGCATTCCCACCAAGAGTGTAGGAGGGTTCCCCTTTCTCCGCATCTTTGCCAGCATCTGTCATTTCCTGACTTGTTAATTTTAGCCATTCTGACTGGTGTGAGGTGATATCTCATTGTGGTTTTGATTTGTATTTCCCTGATGCCGGGTGATATGGAGCACTTTTTCATGTGTCTGTTGGCCATCTGGATGTCTTCTTTGCAGAAATGTCTGTTCGTGTCCTCTGCCCATTTCTTGATTGGATTATTTGTTCTTTGGGTATTGAGTTTGCTAAGTTCTTTATAGATTTTGGACACTAGCCCTTTATCTGATATGTCATTTGCAAATATCTTCTCCCATTTTGTCAGTTGTCTTTTGGTTTTGTTAACTGTTTCCTTTGCTATGCAAAAGTTTTTGATCTTGATAAAATTCCAATAGTTCATTTTTGCCCTTGCTTCCCTTGCTTTTGGCGATGTTCCTAGGAAGATGTTGCTGCGGCTGAGGTCGAAGAGGTTGCTGCCTGTGTTCTCCTCAAGGATTTTGATGGATTCCTTTCTCACCTTGAGGTCCTTCATCCATTTTGAGTCTATTTTTGTGTGTGGTGTAAGGAAATGGTCCAATTTCATTTTTCTGCATGTGGCTGTCCAATTTTCCCAACACCATTTATTGAAGAGGCTGTCTTTTTTCCATTGGAAATTCTTTCCTGCTTTGTCGAAGATTAGTTGACCATAGAGTTGAGGGTCTATTTCTGGGCTCTCTATTCTGTTCCATTGATCTATGTGTCTGTTTTTGTGCCATTACCATGCTGTCTTGATGATGACAGCTTTGTAATAGAGCTTGAAGTCCGGAATTGTGATGCCACCAACTTTGGCTTGCTTTTTCAATATTCCTTTGGCTATTCGAGGTCTTTTCTGGTTCCATATAAATTTTAGAATTATTTGTTCCATTTCTTTGAAAAAGATGGGTGGTACTTTGATAGGAATTGCATTAAATGTGTAGATTGCTTTAGGTAGCATAGACATTTTCACAATATTTATTCTTCCAATCCAGAAGCATGGAACATTTTTCCATTTCTTTGTGTCTTCCTCAATTTCTTTCATGAGTACTTTATAGTTTTCTGAGTATAGATTCTTAGCCTCTTTGGTTAGGTTTATTCCTAGGTGTCTTATGGTTTGGGGTGCAATTGTAAATGGGATTGACTCCTTAATTTCTCTTTCTTCTGTCTTGTTGTTGGTGTAGAGAAATGCAACTGATTTCTGTGCATTGATCTTATATCCTGACACTTTACTGAATTCCTGTACAAGTTCTAGCAGTTTTGGAGTGGAGTCTTTTGGGTTTTCCACATAGAGTATCATATCATCTGCGAAGAGTGATAATTTGACTTCTTCTTTGCCGATTTGGATGCCTTTAATTTCCTTTTGTTGTCTGATTGCTGAGGCTAGAACTTCTAGTACTATATTGAATAGCAGTGGTGATAATGGACATCCCTGCCGTGTTCCTGACCTTAGTGGAAAAGCTTTCAGTTTTTCTCCATTGAGAATGATATTTGCGGTGGGTTTTTCATAGATGGCTTTGATAATATTGAGGTATGTGCCCTCTATCGCTACACTTTGAAGAGTTTTGATCAGGAAGGGATGCTGTACTTTGTCAAATGCTTTTTCAGCATCTATTGAGAGTATCATATGGTTCTTGTTTTTTCTTTTATTGATGTGTTGTATCACATTGACTGATTTGCGGATGTTGAACCAACCTTGCAGCCCTGGAATAAATCCCACTTGGTCATGGTGAATAATCCTTTTAATGTACTGTTGAATCCTATTGCCTAGTATTTTGGTGAGAATTTTCACATCTGTGTTCATCAAGGATATTGGTCTATAGCTCTCTTTTTTGATGGGATCCTTGTCTGGTTTTGGGATGCTGGCCTCATAAAATGAGTTTGGATGTTTTCCTTCCATTTCTATTTTTTGGAACAGTTTCAGGAGAATAGGAATTAGCTCTTCTTTAAATGTGTGGTAGAATTCCCCCAGGAAGCCGTCTGGCCCTGGGCTTTTGTCTGTTTGGAGATTTTTAATGACTGTTTCAATCCCCTTACTGGTTATGGGTCTGTTCAGGCTTTCTATTTCTTCCTGGTTCAGTTGTGGTAGTTTATATGTTTCTAGGAATGCCTCCATTTCTTCCAGATTGTCAAATTTGTTGGCGTAGAGTTGCTCATAGTATGTTCTTATAATTGTTTGTATTTCTTTGGTGTTAGTTGTGATCTCTCCTCTTTCATTCATGATTTTATTTATTTGGGTCCTTTCTCTTTTCTTTTTGATAAGTCTTGCCAGGGGTTTATCAATTTTATTAATTCTTTCAAAGAACCAGCTCCTAGTTTTGTTGATTTGTTCTATTGTTTTTTTTGTTTCTATTTCATTGATATCTGCTCTGATCTTTATGATTTCTCTTCTCCTGCTGGGTTTAGGGTTTCTTTCTTGTTCTTTCTCCAGCTCTTTTAGGTGTAGGGTTAGGTTGTGTACCTGAGACCTTTCTTGTTTCTTGAGAAAGGCTTGTACCGCTATATATTTTCCTCTCAGGACTGCCTTTGTTGTGTCCCACAGATTTTGAACTGTTGTATTCTCATTATCATTTGTTTTCATGATTTTTTTCAATTCTTCTTTAATTTCCTGGTTGACCCATTCATTCTTTAGAAGGATGCTGTTTAGTGTCCATGTATTTGGGTTCTTTCCAAACTTCCTCTTGTGGTTGAGTTCTAGCTTCAGAGCATTGTGGTCTGAAAATATGCAGGGAATGATCCCAATCTTTTGATACCGGTTGAGTCCTGATTTAGGACTGAGGATGTGATCTATTCTGGAGAATGTTCCATGTGCACTAGAGAAGAATGTGTTTTCTGTTGCTTTGGGATGAAATGTTCTGAATATATCTGTGATGTCCATCTGGTCCAGTGTGTCATTTCAGGCCTTTATTTCCTTGTTGATCTTTTGCTTGGATGATCTGTCCATTTCAGTGAGGGGAGTGTTAAAGTCCCCTACTATTATTGTATTATTGTTGCTGTGCTTCTTTGATTTTGTTATTAATTAGATTATATAGTTGGCTGCTCCCACGTTGGGGGCATAGACACTTAAAATAGTTAGATCTTCTTGTTGGACAGACCCTTTGAGTATGATATAGTGTCCTTACTCATCTCTTATTATAGTCTTTGGCTTAAAATCTAATTGATCTGATATAAGGATTGCCACTCCTGCTTTCTTCTGATGCCCATTAGCATGGTAAATTCTTTTCCACCCCCTCACTTTAAATCTGGAGGTGTCTTTGGGTCTGAAATGAGTTTCTTGTAGGCAACATAAGATGGGTTTTGTCTTTTTATCCATTCTGATACCCTGTGTCTTTTGATTGGGACATTTAGCCCATTAACATTCAGGGTAACTATTGAGAGATATGAATTTAGTGCCCTTGTATTGCCTGTAATGTGACTGTTACTGTATATTGTTTCTGTTCCTTTCTGATCTACCACTTGTAGGCTCTCTCTTTGCTTAGAGGACCCCTTTCAGTATTTCCTGTAGAGCTGGTTTGGTGTCTGCAAATTCTTTCAGTTTTTGTTTGTCCTGGAAGCTTTTAATCTCTCCTTCTATTTTCAATGATAGCCTAGCTGGATATAGTATTTTTGGCTGCATGTTTTTCTTGTTTAGTGCTCTGAATATATCATGCCAGCTCTTTCTGGCCTGCCAGGTCTTTGTGGATAAGTCTCCTGCCAGTCTAATATTTTTACCATTGTATGTTACAGACTTCTTTTCCCGGGCTGCTTTCAGGATTTTCTCTTTGTCACTAAGACTTGTAAATTTTACTATTAGGTGACAGGGAGTGGGCCTATTCTTATTGACTTCGAGGCGCGTCTCTGAACCTCCTGAATTTTGATTCTTGTTCCCTCTGCCATATTGGGGAAATTCTCTCCAATAATTCTCTCCAGTATACCTTCTGCTCCCCTCTTTTTCTTCTTCTTCTGGAATCCCAATTATTCTAATGTTGTTTCATCTTATGGTGTCACTTATCTCTCAAATTCTCCCCTCGTGGTCCAGTAGCTGTTTGTCTCTCTTTTGTTCAGCTTCTTTATTCTGTTATTTTGTCTTCTATATCACTAATTCTTTCTTCTGCCTCATTTATCCTAGCAGTGAGAGCCTCCATTTTTTATTGCACCTCATTAATAGCTTTTTTGATTTCAACTTGGTTAGATTTTAGTTCTTTTATTTCTCCAGAAAGGGCTTTTATATGTCCCAAGACTGTTTCTCTAATATATTCCATGCCTTTTTCGAGCCCGGCTAGAACCTTGAGAATTGTCATTCTGAACTCTAGATCTGACATATTACCAACGTCTGTACTGATTAGATCCCTAGCCTTCGGTACTGCCTCTTGTTCTTTTTTTTGTGGTAAATTTTTCCGCCTTGTCATTTTGTCCAGATAAGAGTATATGAAGGAGCAAGTAAAATACTAAAAGGGTGGCAACAACCCCAGGAAAATATGCTTTAACCAAATCAGAAGAGATCCCAAATTGTGAGGGGGGAGAAAGAGGATAAAAAGAGGTTCAGAAAGAAAGAAAGAAAAAAGAAAAGAAAAGAATTAAAAAAATAAAACGAATGAAGAAAAGTATAAAAAAGAAAAATATATATATTAGATAAACTATTTAAAAAATGCTAGAAAAGAAAAGGGTAAATTTAAAATTTTAGCAGAAGATGAGAAAAAAAATGAAAAAGAAAAAAAAATTAACTGCAAGACTAAAGAATCACAGGGAGCAAGCCATGAGTTCCGTGCTTTGCTTTCTCCTCCTCTGGAATTCTGCTGTTTCTTTGGTATTGAAACTGCACTTTTTGGTAGGTGAACTTGGTCTTGGCTGGATTTCTTGTTGAACTTCTGGGGGAGGGGCCTGTTGTAGTGATTCTCAAGTGTCTTTGCCCCAGGCGGAATTGCACCGCCCTTACCAGGGGCCGGGCTGAGTAATCCGCTCGTGTTTGCTTTCAGGACTTTTGTTCCCTGAGCGCTTTCCGTAGAGTTCCAGAGGACAGGAATACAAATGGCGGCTTCCTGGTCTCCGGCCCGGAGGAGCTGAGAGCCTGGGGCTCCACTCCTCAGTGCACCCTCAGAGAACAGCGCCCAGTAACTCCCGTCTGCCTGACCTCTGGCCCTGCTCCGATCTTACCGAGCCTGTGACCAGTTCAAGGTAACTCCGAGCTGGGAGCTCACGGTCAGCTCTGTCTCTGTAGCCGGCTTCCCCATTCCAATACCCGCAAGCTCTGCGACACTCAGACACCCCCGATCCTTCTGTGACCCTGTGGGACCTGAGGCCACGCTGACCCCGCGTGGGCTTCGCCCCGGTTTAGCCTCTGGAGCGATGTCCCTCAGTGGAACAGACTTTTAAAAGTCCTGATTTTGTGCTTTGTTGCTCCGCCGCTTGCCGGGAGCCGGCCCCTCCCCCTGGGGTCTATCTTCCCTTCGCTTTGGATTCACTTTTCCGCCAGTCCTACATTTCAGAAAGTGGTTGTTTTTCTGTTTCTAGAATTGCTCTTCTCTTCGATCTGCTGATGGATTTGCAGGTGTTTGCAATCTTTAGATAAGCTCTCTAGCTGATCTCCTGCTAGCTGAATTAGTCTCAGCCTGCTACTTCTCTGCCATCTTGACTCCTCCCCTAGGAGGTGTTTTCTAATGGGCATTCAGGCCAGTTGCCTAAGAAGTCTCCTCCTGTGGCCCTCACTGAGCAGTCACCAGACAGAGCTTGTTGGTTTTAGCCCATGGAATTGCCCTCATGGACTCTTGGCTCTGTCTCCTCATGAGGGGATATGTGACTTCAGAGCACACAGAGGGGCATGGCTGGGGAAACTCCTCCCCAGGTTCCTGGTGGGGATCAGTCTAATGATCCTTCTGTTCTTCTGCCACGGGTTTCTCCTTCCCTAGAACTTCTGAGATTTGCTCTGTCTTGGACTTCCTGAGGCTTGAATGTGATATGGCTAGGCATATCACAAAGTTCTTTTTGGTACTTAACTTGGATTTGAGTTTCTTGAATATGACTTAGTATCTGTGACTAACTTTGGAAAATCCTTGCCCCCTATAGATGGAAACTATAAAGAAGGCAGAAGTTTGTGTACCGCCCATCCATCAGATGGGTAATGATTTGCAAGCCTTGTTGAAAACAGAGCTGAGTAAATTCCAGAACGACTGTTTTGCTCTCTGCCTGCTTGGAAGCCCAAGGGGATTTCCCTCCAATCCACAGTGGTACTCTGGAGCTCTTGGAAGTAAATCATGAAACTGCTGGAGCCTCCTGAGTTTGGGTTTCCACTGGAGCTCTAATCCTCAACCAGTGGACACCAAGCCTGAATCAACTTGTCAACTCCAGTTTAGCATGTTCCTAAAGGTACTGGCTTGGCCCAGGCTTCCCCTGGACTTCTGTTCCTTATAAATTGAAACCTGGTATCCTCAAGAACTGGAGGCCATTTAGCCTGTGGGGGCTTCTTCAGGTCTAAGTTTTTTCAGTTTGATCAGTGTCCTCTTGTTACTTTCCTAGAGGAAAATATGACCTCCAAACTCTTTACACATCAGGTCCTAACTTAGAGAAAATTTTCTAACCTTCTTATAGGCTTCTGTAACAAAATACCAGTGACTGGGTGGCTTAAACAGTGGATCTCTCACAGTTCTGGTGGCTGGGAAGTCCAAGGTTAAGGTGCTGGCAAATTCTGCTTGGTAAAGGCCCTTTTCTTGGCTTGAAGATAGTGGCATTCTTGCTGTGACCTCATGTGGTAGAGTGAGTTCTGGTCCCTTCTTCCCCATAGAAGGGAACTAATCCTTGGGAGCTGTACCTACATGACCTAACCTAAAGCTGATTATCTCTCAAAGACCCCATCTCCAAATACCGTCACATTATTGGTGAGGGTTTCAACATATGAACTTGGTGGGGGAGATAGAAACACTCAGTCTCTACCAGGTAGGCTTTGAAAAAAAATTATCTCCTCCCCAAGTAGATGTGTGGCTATTCCCCCCTCCCCAAATATTTTTGTGGTGAGATATATATACTACATAAAATTTGCCAATTGAACCATCTTTCAGTGTATAATCGGGGGCCTTAGATTCTGCTTATCAAGCTTTCAAATGAGGGATGTTTGCACATAATTCTACAGAGAAACTAGACAACCATTAAACAATAACTCTCATTGTCTGTGCTTCCCAGCCGCTGACAACTTCCAATCTAACTTGTCTATTAAGTGCCTATTCTCATAATTTCCTATAACTTTTAGACCATTCTTTTGTCTTAGAATTTTTTCAAGGCCCATGCTTGTTAGAACAATTTATCCACTTCATTGATTCTTCTTGTTGAACAACCTTGTCTATATCCCATTTTATCTATTCATCTGGTGGATACCAGGGTTTTCTACATTTTGGCTCTTGTGAATACTGTGAATGTTGGTGTATAAGTATCTGCTTGAATCCCTGTTTATTCTTTTGGATGTTTACCTAACAGGAATTCCTAGGTCAGAATGTAATTCCATGCTTAGCATCTTGAACTGCCAAACCATGAACTATTCCTAGAGGTGGTTCTCTGGAAGACTTCTTCCTAAGCTCTTTTTGGAACACCCACACCACACCCAGGTGTTAAAATCACTCCTTGGAGTTTTACACTTGAACAGCACGGAGGAAGGTCCTATCTGCCTTCCAAATACCTAGGTCAAGAAGCCCAACTACCCACTTGGATGGTCCAGATCCTTTATCTCAAGGACACTTAATCGCCAACTGTTTAAGAATCAGAAGACCACTAAAAGGTTGATCAGTTCTCTTCCCAAATCGAATAATAACTTGAATATCTGCCCTATTAATTTGTAACTTTAGATTTTTGGAGGTGATGACTCTGTCCATTGGCAGAGGATGGAAACCATTTGCAGAGAATGAGAACCATGTTGGATCTCTTCAATAGTATTTCTTTACCTTCTCAGGATAATATCTGTTCACTAAAACATTTCAAGGTATCCAACCTGTCCAAAGTGACCTGCCCAACCTCCATTAGGCAGCCAATATTAAGCCTTGAGTGGTTTACCATGATGTTTATCTGTGTGATTCTTGAATCTATCTAGGCTTTGTCCTTGATTCCTGTGGGTAGATAAAACTAGTGATTAGGAACAGAAAGTTTAACATTTTCACTTTTTTAAAAAAAATCAAGACTTAAGTGCTTCTATCACATTTCTAAAGTCCTTTGTCATCTCTGGTGAGAAATGTTCCAGAAAGCTCTGTGAGCCACTAAGTTGTCTTTGATTAAGTATGATTATATCTTTGACTTAGTATAACCTTAAGCATCTACCAATAAAGAGAAGTTGGATGTCCCAAGACCTCAATACTCATAAGAAGTAGGCTGGCCCTTCTGTGGGTTATCCTTAAATATAAGTTGTATATATACCCTTATCTGCAGGGATAGTGTACCTAAGTCAATTGGCTATGTAGAATAGGGAAGGCTTGCAGAGCCTGATAGCTGGCTGTCTTCTAGGACTAAACATGGATCATCCTTACTCCTGGGCCCATGTACCTCAGCACTCAGAATCTCCAAGGAGTAATTGCCCCTCTTCAATTTGTATTCACTGTTCCAGGAAACTCCTGCCTCTGAAGTAGGCTTTACTACTGCAGAGAAAGCGATGCAAGTCCTTGTTCTGGTGAGATGAAGCTGCAGGTCAAGATACAAAGGAGAGGATGATTAAACCCTTTGCACTCCTGGAGGAAAGGTGGCAGTGGGGGGGGGCAGTGGCAGTGGGGCACAGGACTAGAATTTGTTTCAGGTATCCTCTGCTGGTTTGCATTCTGCAGTCAAGTTCCCACATTGCTGGAGGCTGGGCTAAGATGCTGCTTTTGTGAGGTCTGAGTGGGTAAGGACTATGAGAGCAATCTGCAGGTCAACCAGGATCCTTTCTTCACCAGGATCACTTATGATAAGTCAAGTCTGTTTTTCTGGATTTCTTTTAGTGTGGATTGCAACCAAAGTGTAAACTTATGTAAAACCCTTCTGACTTAAGTGTCTAACAAGGACTTTAAGCATCTTTTGTCCATCATAGGCTTTGAAATTTCACTTGTGCCAGGTAGCAGTGAATTTGACAAAATGGCTCCCTTAACTGGTTTATTGGGCTATTCAGCTTTATGGTTCATGTTACAGTAAGTATATTCTATACTAGGTCTTCAGACTAAAGCCATTCCTGGAATAAAGCCATTTATTCCATTCCTGGAATAAAGCCATTCCTTAAGACTAAAGCCATTCCTGGAATACTGATCAGATTTGTCAAGTTAGTCTTTGAATAGACTATCCCTGCTTGTCTTAGAAAGTGTTGCTGTGCCCCCACACCTCTGACCCTTTTAATTCTTAATCTCTTGCTGCCAGAAGGGAATGAATCAAAGAAACAACTTTATCCTGTTGCATGACCATTTTAAAAGAAATGTTTTGAGACCTGAATAGTGAGCACAGCCCAACATGAATGTAGAATGATCTCCTGGACTCTGCATGCTGCTCTTCACCAGATGCTGTCCTGCATCCTCTCTGAGGCAGTTAAGGTAATGGGTGTACTGGAGGCGATCATGGGATGCTGCCTGGACCAAGGAGATGGCCTTATAGCACTTGCTGGTCTAGCAACCATTGAGCATAAAAGCCACCAAAGCACGGTCACCAGGGCTATTCCACCTACAGGTTGGATCAGGGAGAGGACCTCTCCTAAGTTCTGTTTAGCCGATAGCTGGGTACTCTCACGTCAAAGAACATGCATTTTCAACAGCTATGAAGGACAGTAAAGTACCCTCCAAACTGAATGTGCTTTGAGACTGGAAAAATGAATCCAGCTGCTTTATACTATTGGCAATTTTGTTCAGGATAATTTGCTGATCGGTGATCTGAGTAGATGACAATCCAAGGGACATGCAGCTATTCTTTGCATAGTCTGGACTTTAATCTGCAGTTTTTTTATAGAGCAAGAGGACCATGCCCTGATCCTATAATGCCACCTGTACCTGAGTGGGAGAGGGGAAGAAATTAGGTTATCTCTACTGGTTACCTAAACAATTCTAGGGAAGATCAGTAACAAGCCTTCCTAAGTTCTGGTTGGGGCATGCATTAACCTCCATGGGACCTGTAACCTGTAGTTCCAAGGGGGTGGTGTTGGGGGGTGGTCATTGCATGGACATAAACAAGACGAAGGGCCAAAGATGGAGTTGGTGCTGCCTCAGTACCTTTTGCTCTTGCCCTATTTCCCTCTAGAGAAATCTTTATCCTCCTCATCCTTCGTACCCCACCTTATCCTTACATTTCAAGCTCATAGAGCTCTCAACCTACAGGATCCCATGCATGTGTGGGGAGCTCTTATGCTTAGCAGGGGAGCCCTGGATTTCCTGATGGATCCAGGTGCCCCTGTCAACCTCCCAAGCTAGGGGTATGCACTAAGCAGGTAAACTCCTTTCTCAACAGATGGCTGATTGTGAATATTTAATGATCTTTCTCACGTGGCCTCACATACAAATTTGAGAAAATTTATTTCAAATATTAACATAAAGCCCCAGAAGCTTAAGAACCAAATTTAGACATTGAACCTGGCAAAGGCAAGTTGTTCCACAATAATAAAGGATAAGCTGTCAAGCAAATAGCTTAACACGACAGATCACAGTAATCCACGAGGTAGCAGTTAGAACATCTTAATTCAGTTCTAAGCCTGACTCTTGAGTATTCAGGGTATACAGAAACCCTAAAGCTGACTTCAAGACTGATGAATACATAACCAGAAGTGACCTACAGTGACCCTGACAGTCTAAAGCTTTGCTTGAAACACATCTTACATAAAACACTGGTAACATACCCAGTGGTCCACAGCTGTATTTCAATGGCTAAGATCTCAGGATGACCTAGAAGTAGCCTTTCTATACAGAATTCCTCTGTTTTGAGGTAAACTCCTTAAGCTTCTCATCCAGCTTGCCAGTAAACTGCTTTTTCTTGATTCTATAGGCCAGGCCTTATGAGAAATCTGAGGGATAAACAACTTTAAGCTCATCTGTGTTTTATTAACAGCTTGAGGGCAACCTAAGTACATTGGCGGTAAGCATAGAAGAAGTTATCTTGACCAATTAAAGGGAGATATAAGGACAAGCAGAAGAAGCATTCAAATAGCATCTTACAGAATGTCTGGACTAGTTCTCTGCAATTAATGACCTCCTGATCTAAGAATATTAGCATTCTCCCCCTTTCAGACTTAGCTACTTCTCTGATCTGGAGACAGAAGGTTCTTTTGAACATGGGTGTGTGTGTGTCCTTTCATCCACTAAAAGGATACCTTATTCACTGAGAGTCACTAGTGGCTCTACTGGCTCAGACTCAGGAACAAGGTGGGTTTGGGGCCAGGCATGTATACATCTGTGCTCAGAACCACGAATTACCTCCATCCTTGGTCCTATAGTCACCTGTTGGGAGAGCCAAACTTCATGAAGCAAAGCAAATGTGTATGTGAAAACCACTAGGAAGTGAAGCTGAGATACTGTAGACTTTTGTGAGGGGGAGGTGGAGAGAAAGGAAAGTTGAGGAGCCAGAGACCTGCTGGGTCTAAAGGGATGAGAGGGCTGGGAGGTCCAAGATGAAGGTGCCAGCAGATCTGCTTCCTGGTGGTGGAGCAATTGATAGGCAGACTGCTGTAATTTCCAGTGTCCTCAAATGGTGGAAAACCAGGGATTTCTGGTCGTCTTCTTAGACACTAATCCCATCGTGGGGGCCCACCCTCATGACCTCACTTAAACCTAATCATCTCCCAGAGTCCCATCTCTTAATGCCAGCATACTAGGGGTTAGAGCATCACATGAGGTTTGTGGGGAGAGGACAATTCAGTGTATAACAGTGTGTCCCTGGATTTTGGACTTCATCTACTCACTGTACTCCTATAGTTTCATGCAGACTGCTCAGTTTGGCTCTCTGGAAAGCAGATCCTGAGTCAAGGCTGCAGGAGCAGGAATTCACTTGGTGGGTGATTTCAGGAAGCAGGAGTGATTTCTTCCTGGTTCAATTTTGGTAGTTTATATTTTTCCAGGAATGCATCCATTTCATCTAGGTTGCTAAGCTTATTGGCATATAACTGTTCGTAATAACTTCTGATGATTGTTTCTACTTCCTTGGTGTTAGTTGTGATCTCTCCCTTTTCATTCATAATTTTATGAATTTGGGCTTTCTCTCTTTTCTTTTGGATTAGTGTAGCCAGTGGCTTATCGATCTTATTGATTCTTTCAAAAAACCAGCTTCTAGTTTCATTGATACGTTCTACTGTATCTCTGGTTTCTCCCTCATTGATCTCAGCTCTAATCTTGATGATTTCCCTTCTTATGTGTGGAGTTGGTTTGATTTGTTGTTGATCCTCCAGTTCTTTAAGGTGTAGAGACAGCTGGTGTGTTCTGGATTTTTCAATTCTTTTGAGCGAGGCTTGGATGGCTATATATTTTCCCCTTAGGACCGCCTTTGCTGTATCCCATAGGTTTTGGACCGAAGTGTCTTCATTCTCATTGGTTTCCATGAATTGTTTCAGTTCTTCTTTGATCTCCTGGGAAGCAGGAGTGAAATGAGAAAAGCAGGAATAAGGAAGGAAGTTGCAAGTAGTGTGGTTATAAGTGAGTTTACTGCCGGGTGGGTTCCATCCTGCAGGGAAGCCTCTGGTACACAGTCCATGCAGAGCACACCTGATCAACAACCTCACCAAGCAGGAGGGGGTTCAAAGACTATCCTACCCTCAGGGCAGGACCCTAGGGGCTTTACCTCCCTCAGGCTTCTAGTTTGCATTTGGGTGCTTTGTTTGTTCTATAACTAGTCTCCATGTCCAGCATAAGGCTGGAACTCACAACCCTGAGATGAAGTCACATGCATTCTTTTTTGACCAATCTCAGGTGGTGCCAGAGACTGCTTTTAGGCAGACAGATGCAGACTCTTGAGGTGGGGAAGTTGTGGATAGCTGGTGGTGCCTCTTGAAAGGGCTGGTAGGCTATGGAAGGGGGGCTTCATAATGTCTGATTCTTCCCACCCATGAGGAATGTTGAGTCCACCATCCCTGCAGCTTCTCTCTGGTTATGCTGAGAAGATGAGGCATGTAGAAGACTGACCTGGGAATAATACCTGTGGAAAGACTAGGGAAGAAGAAGCAGGATTATGCAGAGGGAGAGGTCAGATCATAATGTGAACGTGATGGTCTCTGCTAGCCCAGCAACCTGTGACAGAGACCAGCTTAAAAAATCCCACATAGGACTGGAATGCTTAAGCATACCCAGTAGTTGTCTCCACCCTAGGAGCATAGAGCTAACAGCTGGAGGTGGTTAGGTAACTGGACAGCGCCTTTTGTGATGGGGAAGCTGTCTGGAACATCTGAGTCTACCAGTGGTAGGTGGCTACAGTTCCCTGATCTTACTGCTGAGCTGGTCTTTAAGGACTATTTATATAAAATGTAACTGGTCTTTCTTCTAGCCTTAATCCTACAGTCCTTCTCTGGTGGCCAGTACTTCCATTGTTAAGCTTTTTTGGTGTGTGAGCAACATCTACATTAAGAGGTCTGAACCCCTGGTAACTTTATCAGGCCATGTTTACTATACTTGCCTACTTACTTTTAACATTGGGAATGGGAGCACCAAGAAGTGCCCCAGTGAATCACCTAGGTTCTGTATGCTTTTCCACTTTCATGTGGCAGAAAATCTTGCTGGGCTACTGGCAAAAGGACTTCAGTCCCTTGTCCTAGGTGACTTACAGGCTTTTCTGCAGTAAGTTAGGTATTCTGAAAGTGCTTGTGCAGGCACCTCTAAGGGCTGAGTGTGGAAGTATCTGGGAATGGAATGTAAATCTATATCCACAATAGTTATCAATCACAATAGGATGGATGCTTCTTTCTCAAGGGTGAAAGTATCCAATATAATCACCTTGCCAATAAGATGCTAGATGACACAATATGGAGCATTTTATATCTGCTGCTGCTGCTGACAGGTCAACTTTAAAACAGTGGCAATGGCTAGATGGACCTTAATGAGAGGAAGACCAAGGTGTTGGACACAAAAAGAGTGGGTAGCCCCTTTCTGTAAGCATTGGATGGCTGAACACAGAAGCTGGCTGACTTCTACTAGACAAGGACCTGCTGTCCACTTGACTGAGTGGGTTGTCCATGGCAAATGCTTTGGTAGACATGGTCTCTTGATGCAAAAATCCTCAGGCTTTGTGCCTATCCCCATGGGTCCCTCCTGCATGCCTTTTCCCAAACTTCCTCTCTTCTAATCTTCTCCCAGGACCCTGAGAAGCCTGAAGACCCATTTGCTAATATGTAGGATTCTGAATACTTGTCTTAGACCCCTTATTTTATTTTTTAACTTAAATTCAAGTAACATATGATATATTTGTTTCAGGGTTACAGGTCTGTGATTCATCAGTCTTATAGAATACCCAGTGCTTACACATATAACAACAAGTGCTTACACATATAACACATACAACACATATCCTTCCTAAATTCCACCAGCCAGTTACCCCATCCCTCTACTCCCTGTCCCCTCCAGCAACCTTGTTTGTTTGATAAAAGTCTCTTATGGGTTGTCTTACTCTCTGGTTTCATCTTCTTTCATTTTTTTTCCTCTCTTCCCCTATGATCCTCTGCCTTGTTTCTTTTTTTTTTCAATTTATTTATTTTCAGAAAAACAGTATTCATTATTTTTTCACCACACCCAGTGCTCCATGCAATCCGTGCCCTCTATAATACCCACCACCTGGTACCCCAACCTCCCACCCCCCCGCCACTTCAAACCCCTCAGATTGTTTTTCAGAGTCCATAGTCTTTCATGGTTCACCTCCCCATCCAATTTACCCCAACTCCCTTCTCCTCTCTAACACCCCTTGTCCTCCATGCTATTTGTTATGCTCCACAAAGAGTGAAACCATATTATAATTGACTCTCTCTGCTTGACTTATTTCACTCACCATAATCTCTTCCAATCCCATCCATGTTGCTACAAAAGTTGGGTATTCATCCTTTCTGATGGAGGCATAATACTCCATAGTGTATATGGACCATATCTTCCTTATCCATTCATCCGTTGAAGGGCATCTTGGTTCTTTCCATAGTTTGGCGACTGTGGCCATTGCTGCTATAAACATTGGGGTACAGATGGCCCTTCTTTTCATGACATCTGTATCTTTGGGGTAAATACCCAGGAGTGCAATTGCAGAGTCATAGGGAAGCTCTATTTTTAATTTCTTGAAGAATCTCCACACAGTTCTCCAAAGAGGCTGCACCAACTTGCATTCCCACCAACAGTGTAAGAGGGTTCCCCTTTCTCCACATCCTCTCCAACACATGTTGTCTCCTGTTTTGTTAATTTTGGCCATTCGAACTGGTGTAAGGTGATATCTCAATGTGGTTTTAATTTGAATCTCCCTGAGGGCTAATGATGATGAGCATTTTTTCATGTGTCTGATAGCCATTTGTATGTCTTGATTGGAGAAGTGTCTGTTCATATCTTCTGCCCATTTTTTGATATGTTTGCCTGTTTTGTGTGTGTTGAGTTTGAGGAGTTCATTATAGATCCTGGATATCAACCTTTTATCTGTACTGTCGTTTGCAAATATCTTCTCCCATTCCGTGGGTTGCCTCTTTGTTTTCTTGACTGTTTCCTTTGCTGTGCAGAAGCTTTTGATTTTGATGAAGTCCCAGAAGTTTATTTTCGCTTTTGTTTCCTTTGCCTTTGGAGACGTATCTTGAAAGAAGTTGCTGTGGCTGATATCAAAGAGATTACTGCCTATGTTCTCCTCTAAGATTCTGATGGATTCCTGTCTCACGTTGAGGTCTTTTATCCATTTTGAGTTGATCTTTGTGTACGGTGTAAGAGAATGGTCGAGTTTCATTCTTCTACATATAGCTGTCCAGTTTTCCCAGCACCATTTATTGAAGAGACTGTCTTTTTTCCACTGTATATTTTTTCCTGTTTTGTCAAAGATTAATTGACCATAGAGTTGAGGGTCCATATCTGGGCTCTCTACTCTGTCCCACTGGTCTATGCCTTTGTTTTTATGCCAGTACCATGCTGTCTTGGTGATCACAGCTTTGTAATAAAGCTTGAAATCAGGTAAGGTGATGCCGCCAGCTTTATTTTTGTTTTTCAACATTTCCTTAGCGATTCGGGGTCTCTTCTGATTCCATACAAATTTTAGGATTATTTGCTCCAGCTCTTTGAAGAATGCCGGTGGAATTTTGATCGGAATGGCATTAAAAGTATAGATTGCTCTACTCTGCCTTGTTTCTTAAATTCCACATATCTGTGAGATCATGTGATATTGTCTTTGACTTATTTTGCTTAGCATAATACTCTAGTTCTATCCACATTATTGCAAACAGGAAGATTTCATTTTTTGATGGCTGTATAATATTTCATTGTGTGTGTACACACACACACACACACACACACACACACACGCCCCGACACACACACCACCTCTTTATCTACTCATTTGTTGATGGACATCTGGGTACTTTCTATAGCTTAACAGTTAAGGACATTGCTGCTATAAACATTGGGGTGCAGGTGCCCCTTTGGATTACTACATTTGTATCTTTGGGGTAAATACCCAGTAGTGTAATTCTTGGGTCATAAGGTAGCTCTATTTCCAACTCTTTTGAGGAACCTCCATACTGTTTTCTAGAGTGGCTGTACCAGCTTACATTCCCACCAACAGTGTAGGAGGGTTCCCCTTTCTCCACATCCTCACCAACATGTTTCCTAATTTGTTCATCTTAACTATTCTGACCAGTGTGAGGTGGTATCTCATTGTGGTTTTGATTTGTAGTTCCCTGATGCCAAGTGATGCACATTTTTTCACGTCTGTTGGCTATTTGGATGTCTTCTTTGGAGAAATGTCTGTTCATGTCTTCTGCCCATTTCTTGATTGGATTATTTTTTGGGTGTTGAGTATAAGTTCTTTATAGATCTTGAATACTAGGCCTTTATCTGATGTTATGTGCAAATATTTTCTCCCATTCTGTAAGTCGTCTTTTTGTTTTGTCAGTTGTTTCCTGTGCAAAAGCTTTTTATCTTGAGTCCCCCATTAGCTCATTTTTGCTTTAGTTTCCCTTGCCTTTGGAGATGTCTAGCAAGAAGTTGCTGTGGCTGAGGTCAAAGAGTTTTCTGCCTGGTTCTTCAGGATTGATGGATTTGTCTCGCATTTAGGATTTTCATCCATTCTGAGTATTTTTGTGTATAGTGTAAGAAAATGGTCCAATTTCATTCTTCACATGGCTGTCCAATCTTCCTGCCATCATTTGTTGAAGACGCTTTTATTCCATTGGATATTCTTTCCTGCTTTGTCAAAGATTAGTTGACCATAGAGTTGGGGGTCCATTTCTGAGCTGTCTATTTTGTTCCATTGATCCATGTATCCATTTTTGTGCCAGTACCATACTGTCTTGATGATTATAGCTTTGTAATACAGCTTGAAGTCTGGAATTGTGATGCCACCAGCTTTGTTTTATTTTATCTTCCAAAATTCCTTTGGCTATTCAGGGCCTTTTCTGGTTCCATACAAATTTTAGGATTATTTGTTCCAGCTCTGTGAAAAAAGTTGATGGTATTTTGATAGGGATTGCATTGGATGTGTAAATTGCTCTCAGTAGCATAGAACTTTTAACAATATTCTTCCAGTCCATGAACGTGGAACTTTTTTCTATCTCTTTGTGTCTTCCTCAATTTCTTTCAGGAGTATTCTATAGTTTTCTGAGGACAGATCCTTTGCCTCTATGGCTAGTTTTATTTCTAGGTATCTTATGTGTTTGGATGAAATTGTAAATAGAATCAACTCCATACTTTCTCTTCTGTCTCACTGGTGTGCCCAAATGCAACTGATTTCTGTGCATTGATTTTTACATCCTGCTGCTTTGCTGAATTCCTTTATTAGTTCTAGCAATTTGGGGGTGGAGTCTTTTGGGTCTTCCACATAGAGTATCCTGACATCTGCAAAGAGTGAGAGTTTGTCTTCTTTGCCAATTCAGAGGACTTTTATTTCTTTTTTTGTTGTCTGATTGCTGAGGCTAGGAGTTCTAGTAGTAACTTGAACAGCAATGGTGAGGGTGGACATTCCTGCTGTGTTCCTTACTTTAGATGAAAAGCTCTGTTTTTCCTCATTGAGAATATTTGCTGTGGGGTTTTTAATAGGTGGCTTTAGTGATATTGAGGTATACCTTCTATCTCTACAATGTGAAGATTTTTAATCAAGAAGGAATGCTGTATTTTGTCAAATGCTTTTTTTCTATCTATTGAGAGGATCATATGTTTCTTTTTTTTTTTTTTTAAAGATTTTATTTATTTATTTGACAGAGGGAAATCACAAGTAGATGGAGAGGCAGGCAGAGAGAGAGAGGGAAGCAGGCTCCCTGCTGAGCAGAGAGCCCAATGCGGGACTCAATCCCAGGACCCTGAGATCATGACTTGAGCCGAAGGCAGCGGCTTAACCCACTGAGCCACCCAGGCGCCCCGGATCATATGTTTCTTATCCTTCTATTTATGTAGCGTATCACATTGATTTGTGGATGTTGAACCATCCTTGCAGCTCAGGAATAAATCCCACTTGGTTGTGGTGAATAAACGTTTTAATGTACTGTTGGATCGTATTGGCTAATATTTTTGTGAGCATTTTTGCATACATTTCATCAGGGATATTCATCTATAATTCTTTTTGGTGGGCTCTTTATCTGGCTTTGGGATCAAGGTAATGTTGGCCTCATAGAGTTTTGAAGTTTTCCTTCCATTTTTATTCTATTATGTTAGCCACTGTATAGCACATAATTAGTTTTCGATGTAGTGTTCAATGTTTCATTAGTTAAGTGTAATACCCAGTGCTCATTGCTCCATTTCTATTTTTTTTGGAACAGCTTCAAAATAGGTATTTCTTCTTTAAATATTTGCTAGAATCCCCCTGGGAAGCCATCTGACCCTGGGCTCTTGTTTGTTGGGAGATTTTGATTACTACATCAATTTCCTTGTTGGCTATGGGTCTGTTCAGGTTTCCTGTTTCTTCCTGATTCAGTTTTGGTAGTTCATACATCTTTAGGAATACATCTGTTTCTTCCAGATTGCCCAATTTGTTGGCATAGAGTTGTTCGTAATATGTTCTTAGAATTTTATTTCTTCAGTGTTTGTGATTTCTCTTATTCATGATTTTATTTGGTCCTTTCTCTCTCTCTCTCTCTCTCTCCTTTTTTTTTTTTTTTTTTTTTTGATAAGTCTGGCCAGAGGTTTATCAATCTTGCTCATTCTTTTAAAGAACCAGCTCCTATTTTTGTTGATCTGTTCTACTGTTCTTTTGGTTTCTATTTCACTGATTTGTGCTCCAATATTTTCCTTTTGGGTTTAGACTTTATTTGTTCTTTTTCCAGCACCCTTAGGTGTATAGTTGGGTTGTATATTTGAGAACTTGGTTTTTTGAGAAAGTCTTGTAGGGGTATATATTTCCCTCTTAGGACCTTTGCTGCATCCCAAAGGGTTTTTTTTTTTTTTTAAGATTTTATTTATTTATTGGACAGACAGAGATCACAAGTAGGCAGAGAAGCTGGCAGAGAGAGAAGAGAGAGCGAGAGAGGAGGAGGAAGCAGGCTCCCTCCTGAGTAGAGAGCCCGATGTGGGGCTCCATCCCAGGACCCTGGGATCATGACCTGAGCCAAAGGCAGAGGCTTTAATTCACTGAGCCACCCAGGCGCCCGCATCCCAAAGGTTTTGAATAGTTTTCATTTCCATTTGTTTCCATGAGTTTTTTATTCTTTAATTTCCTGGTTGACCCACTGACTCTTTAGTGGGATGATCTTTAGCCTCCATGTATTTGAATTCTTTCCAAATTTCCTCTTGTGACTGAGTTCCAGTTTCAAAGCATTATTGTCTTAAAATATGCAGAAAATGACCCCAGTCTTTTGGTACCAGTTGAGACCTGATTTGCGATCCAGGATGTGATCTATTCTGGAGAATGTTCCATGTGCACTAGAGAAGAATTTCTATTCTGTTGCTTTTGGGTGGAATGTTCTGAATATATCTGAAGTCCATCTGGTCCGGTGTGTCATTCAAAGACTGTATTTCCTTACTGATCTTCCACTTAGATGATTGTTCTGTCCATTGCAGTGAGGGGGGGGGTTTGAAGTCCCCTACTGTTATATTATCCATGTGTTTCTTTGATTTTGTTATTAATTGGCTTATAACTGACTGCTTCCATGTTAGGGGAATAAATATAATTGTTAGATCTTTTTGTTGGATAGACTCTTTACTTATGATAGTGTCCTTCTTCCTCTCTTTTTACAGTCTTTTGTTTAAAATCTAATTTGTTTGATATAAGGATAGCCTCCCCAGCTTTCTTTTGATGTTCATTAGCATGATAAATGGTTTTCCACCCTGTCATTTTAAATCTGAAGGTGACTTCAGGTCTAAAATGAATATCTTTTTTTTTTCTTTTTTCAAATATATTTTGAATATATATATATTTTTAATTTATTTATTTTCAGCATAACAGTATCATTATTTTTTCACCACACCCAGTGCTCCATGCAATCCATGCCCTCTATAATACTCACCACCTGGTACCCCAACCTCCCCCCCCACCATTTCAAACCCCTCAGATTGTTTTTCAGAGTCCATAGTCTCTCATGATTCACCTCCCCTTCCAATTTACCCCAACCCCCTTCTCTCTAACTCCCCATGTCCTCCATGCTTTTTGTTATGCCCCACAAATAAGTGAAACCATATGATAATTGACTCTCTCTGCTTGACTTATTTCACTCAGCATAATCTCTTTCAGTCCCGTCCATGTTGCTACAAAAGTTGGGTATTCGTCCTTTCTGATGGAGGCATAATACTCCATAGTGTATCACCTTACACCAGTTAGAATGGCCAAAATTAGCAAGACAGGAAACAACATGTGTTGGAGAGGATGTGGAGAAAGGGGAACCCTTTGTTGGTGGGAATGCAAGTTGGTGCAGCCTCTTTGGAGAACAGTGTGGAGATTCCTCAAGAAATTAAAAATAGAACTTCCCTATGACCCTGCCATTGCACTCTTGGGTATTTACCACAAAGATACAGATGTCGTGAAAAGAAGGGCCATCTGTACCCCAATGTTTATAGCAGCAATGGCCACGCTCGCCAAACTATGGAAAGAACCAAGATGCCCTTCAATGGATGAATGGATAAAATGAATATCTTTTAGACAGCATATTGATGGTCTTGGTTGTTTTAATCCAATCTTATACCCTGTGTCTTTTGATTGGAGTAATAGCCCAAGTGACTGTTACTATATATTGTCTCTTTCTTATCTGTTACTTATCTGTTACCTCTCTACTTAGAGGATCCCTTTTAATATTTGTTGTAGGGCAGTTTTGGTGATCAAATTCTTTTAAGTTTTTTTTTTTTTTAAGTCCTGGAAGCTATTGTCTCTCCTATTTTGAATGACCTCCTAACTAGATAAAGTATTCTTGGCTGTATATTTTCCTCATTTAGCACCCTGAATATATCCTGCCAGTCTTTTCTGGCCTGTCAGGTCTCTGTGGATAAGTCTTCTGCCAATCTAATGTTTCTACCTTTATAGGTTACAGACTTCTTGTCTTTGAGCTGCTTTCAGGATCTATCTCAGATATATCTTTGAGATATATAAATTTCACTATTATATTTTGGGGTGTTTTAGACCCCTTATTTTATATAAAAGATGACCAAAGGCATTGATTGAGCTTCTGCCTATTTGGAGTATTTTCCCTCTAAACTGTTTTTAGGGCACCTTCTAAGGAGTTTTAATTTACAATAGTACTTTTATAATCTCTTATTATATATTGAACAAATCTATGAAACAAGGCTTTAATTTTTCATCCTTGTCCTAGGAATCTCCCAATGAGTCAATAAGTATGAACTGAGAGGTAATAGAAACAGGAGGTAGCTGAAGATGGGTCTGAGCCATTCATTCTTATAACTTAAATCTGACCTTAAGTTTGCTTGGTTCTCCCCATAAGTATATTACTTCCTGCATAAAAATAGTGCCCACTTCACCTTATGACTTTGAGTCTTACTGCATCCAGTTATAATGGGAAGTGCTAAACAGTTAATTGATGTTTATGGTTAGGGGTTATGTCTCTACTAAGGCCTAGTAATCTGGTTGGGACCAGTTTGCAGATTGTTAATTTTCTTCTATCGGCAAATGCATAGACTGGTTTTGAAATCTTTTTTTTTTTTTTTAAAGATTTTATTTATTTATTTGACAGACAGAGATCACAAGTAGGCAGAGAGAGGCAGGCAGAGAGAGAGAGAGGAGGAAGCAGGCTCCCTGCTGAGCAGAGAGCCCGATGTGGGACTCGATCCCGGGACCCTGGGACCCCGAGATCATGACCTGAGCCGAAGGCAGCGGCTTAACCCACTGAGCCACCCAGGCGCCCCGACTGGTTTTGAAATCTTAAAGGTCTAGTATGTACCTTTTCTGTTGAGTCCTATATAGACCTCACATACTTTTCTACCATGGGTATGTCTAACATACCCATGACCTGTTAAGTTACATACTTAAGGGCAAGGCCATAGGTACTATAACCTAGACTGGCTGCAGAGACATCTTTGATCTAAGTCCTACTTAAAACTTGGCCTTTGGAGGTTAGTAGAAAATGTTTCCAAGTGTGTCATGTGCTGTCTCTACAATCCAAAGAGGCACCAGTTTTGAAGCTACACCTTATAGTAACTTTGAATTTGCAAGTTGAAAGTGCTGTCCCTGCATGCCCTAGATGTTCAAAAGCATCACTCATGTGGTAGGGCCCTGAATCCTTGTAAGTTTACCTCTTTCAATCTGGCACATAGGTGCTTTCCAGAGTATTTGCTATTTCCTAAGTCCAACCGTAAATGCTAGCGGTGAAATAGACTAGCAAGAACTTCTGTGAAAAGTCAATGTAATCAAGATTCCTGCAGCCTATATTATGGTGAAGATAAGGAAAGTTAACATAACCCTAAGATGAGGCTGTGAATGCATACTGCTGACCTTCCTGTGGGGGGAAAAAAAAAAAACTTGATATTCACTTTCACTGAGGATTAAAGAATATATTCTCTAGATCAGTAGCTACACAATAAATGCCAGAAGTGGTATTTTTAATAGTCAAGATACCATATCCTACATAACTGCTATTCTAGGTTAAATACACAGTAGCTTACTGTCCTGCTATGGGACTTCAAATGTTAAACTGAAAGAATTTCAAAGACTTCAAGTCAAATGCATGGTTACTTCTTTTCCACACTTAATAGCCAAGTGAATAACTGGCCAATGAAAAATCTCGATATTGGCTAGTTAACTTGAATCAGTAGTCAAAGTGAGTTTTTCTTTGCTGAGAAACCTTCCTAGTCTGTTCATTGAAGTGGAACAGAGTTGTTCCTTGAGGAACATTCCAGAACCATTGCAATTCTATAAGACCTGAACCTGTGGAGTATCTTGAGATAGGACTTTCTACAGAAGATTCTAGTCATTGCAATGCAACTCTTATCAAAGCTACAATAATCAAAATAGTGTGGTATGGATATAGTGACAGACATCTAGGACAAGGATAAAACGGACATCTCAGAAATCCACAGATGCATAGTAAAAAGATTTTCAACAAGGGTGATGAGAACATTCAATGGGGGAGAGGACATAACTTTCAAGAGGTGTGGTGGAAAAACTGCACATCCACATGCTAAAGACTAAGGCTGGACCCTTAACCCACACCATACACACAAATTATCTCAAAATGGATCAAAAACCTAACCCCATTCCGTGGGTTGCCTCTTTGTTTTTTGACTGTTTCCTTTGCTGTGCAGAACAAAGAGGCAACCCACGGAATGGGAGAAGATATTTGCAAATGACAGTATAGACAAAAGGTTGATATCCAGGATCTATAATGAACTCCTCAAACTCAACCCACATGAAACAGACAAACACATCAAAAAATGGGCAGAAGATATGAACAGACACTTCTCCAATCAAGACATACAAATGGCTATCAGACACATGAAAAAATGCTCATCATCATTAGCCCTCAGGGAGATTCAAATTAAAACCACATTGAGATATCACCTTACACCAGTTCGAATGGCCAAAATTAACAAAACAGGAAACAACATGTGTTGGAGAGGATGTGGAGAAAGGGGAACCCTCTTACACTGTTGACGGGAATGCAAGTTGGTGCAGCCTCTTTGGAGAACAGTGTGGAGATTCCTCAAGAAATTAAAAATAGAGCTTCCCTACGACCCTGCAATTGCACTCCTGGGTATCTACCCCAAAGATACAGATGTCGTGAAAAGAAGGGCCATCTGTACCCCAATGTTTATAGCAGCAATGGCCACAGTCGCCAAACTATGGAAAGAACCAAGATGCCCTTCAACGGATGAATGGATAAGGAAGATGTGGTCCATATACACTATGGAGTATTATGCCTCCATCAGAAAGGATGAATATCCAACTTTTGTAGCAACATGGACGGGACTGGAAGAGATTATGGTGAGTGAAATAAGTCAAGCAGAGAGAGTCAATTATCATATGGTTTCACTTATTTGTGGAGCATAACCAATAGCACGGAGGACAAGGGGCATTAGAGAGGAGTAGGGAATTTGGGTAAATTGGAAGGGGAGGTGAACCATGAGAGACTATGGACTCTGAAAAACAGTCTGAGGGGTTTGAAGTGGCGGGGGGGTGGGAGGTTGGGGTACCAGGTGGTGGGTATTATAGAGGGCACGGATTGCATGGAGCACTGGGTGTGGTGAAAAAATAATGAATACTGTTTTTCTGAAAATAAATAAATTGAAAAAAAAAAAAAAACCTAACCCCAGGAGCCAAAACCATAACTCTTAGAAGAAAGCACGGGGGAAAGCTTTGTGACATTGGATTTCTCCCTTTTGAAAGGAGAATGTCTATCCCAGGCCTATCCCACCATTGTATTCAGAAACACCTAAATTCCTTAGAGTCTGGCCTCAGGATGAATCCTACTTCTGGTCTCACCTAGACTTAAGATATTTAGAGGCTTTGGACTTGATACTGGAGTAAATCAAGACCTTGGGGGCTGCTGAAATGGGATAAATGCATTTTATATCTTGTATATGAGGACATGAATACTGGGGGGCCAGAGGATAGAATGTTACGTACTGAATTGAGCTCCCCCCGCAAAATACATAGGCCAATGCCTCAGCCCCCAGTGTGACTGAATGTGGAGATAGGATCCTTGAGGATGTAAATAAGATTAAATAAAGTCTTAAAGGTAGGGCCCCAATCAAATAAGTGTTCTCCTGAGAAAAGAGACACCAAGAGTGTTTGCTGACAACAAAAGGGCCATATTGAGAATACAGCAGGAAGACAATTGCAAACAAAGGGAAGGAGGCCTCCAGAGAAAACAAATCTGTTGACAGCTTGATTTTGGAGTTCTAACCTTTGGAACTGTGAGAAATTTTTTTTTTTTTTTTAAGCTCTGTGGCTCCTCTAGTGCCCTGTGCATTGTCCTAAGGTTCAACAAAGTCGGGGGTGGTCAGGGTATGGGGAAGAGTTTTAGGACAAGGGCAGGCATCTAAAAACAGAAATTTCTATTAAGTCACTTAGTCTGTGGCTTCCTGTGGCCAACTCAGAAGACCCACACTGGATATATAACACAAATTGGTGGGTGATTGCCAGGGACTGGGTAGATAAAGGAGGGAAACTACTTAGTAGTTTTAACTTTGGGGTGATAGAAATGATTTGGAACTAGCGGTAATGGATACACGTTGCAAATGCACTGAATACCACTGAACTGACCACCCTAAAATGGTTTATCTTATTTTGTGGAAAAATATACATAATGCAATATCTACATTTTAATCACTTTTAATGTATAATTCAGTAACATTATATACATTCACATTGCTGTGGAATTATCACCACTATCCATTTCCAGCAATTTTTCATTTCAAACTGAAACTCTATATCCATTACAGAATAAGTTCCCCTTCTTCATCCCTCCCTGCCCCCGGTAACCACTATTCTACTTTGTCTTTTACAGACACATTCTTTATTTAGAAATCTAGGTTTAACTTTAAGAAAACTGGGGTTCCAGCCCAAGATGCTGGATGAAAAGGAAGGAATTTGACCTTCTTACTTGACCTTAATCCTTGGCCCAGGTATGGGCGATCCTAGCAAAAGGATGAGGGCAATGTCCCAGAAGCAACCCCAAAGAAGGTCAGCAATAGCTGCTTGACTCCTGTGGGGTTGCCTGCTTCCTAAATGTGTCACATCCATCCACCATAAGAGAAAACTACCTTCACAGAAATGGATCCTCTGCCAGCTTGTACACATTCATACCTAGAGCAGCATACAAGCTGTCAAGCCAGTTGGGGGAGAGGGGCAGGGGGAAAGCATCTGTGGGCAGAAAAAGGTCCCAGGCCCTAAGTTCACTGAACATTTCACTGTGAATCAAGGTGTTCCCCAAGCCAAGAAATGCTTCTCAACTCCAGGTCTCTACTTCTTGCTTGAATTAGTCTTTTTTGACCACAAGATAATGACAAATGAAACCAATGACTCTATTCCTATTCAAAAATTTGTCTCTAGAACTGTCTGCAGCAGAGAGAATAGGTGTCAAGCTCAAAAAGATCCACCTGGAGCAAGTCTGTGTGGTAGATTTAGGATGCTGGAAGCATGTTCTTTGGATCAGGACACCAGCCTTCCACCCTTCGTAGAGACCTGAATTGCTGGTGTGGTTACTTGAAGAATGATCAGTTTGCCATGAAGAAGTTTGCTTGGAAGTGATTTGATCCCTGGATGTCATGAATAGCTCTAGACCATGGAATGCTTTTCTGAACTTCCTTCTGGTTAGTTCCCTGTGTAGCAATCCTTCCCAAGAAGCCAGATAATCCAATGTGGAAGGGTGGATGGTGTCCAAGTGGCCCATGAGTCCCACATAGTGACACTGCCTTCATAAGCTGCTGTCTCCTCTGTCTACCTGAGCTCTAATGTTGCCTGACAATTGGATGAATACCAATAGAAAGACAAATGTAGAGAAAAGGAGAACAGTAAGGATTTTTTAAATAGGCATTTTAGAGATTGATCCCTATCTAGGGAAAGATCCAGATCTCTGTCAGTTTTATGTTTTTTTTTATAAAGATTTTATTTATTTATTTGACAGAGAGAGATCACAGTAGACAGAGAGGCAGGCTCCCTGCTGAGCAGAGAGCCCGATGCGGGACTCGATCCCAGGACCCTGAGATCATGACCTGAGCCGAAGGCAGCGGCTTAACCCACTGAGCCACCCAGGTGCCCCTGTCAGTTTTATGTTTAATACTGAAGTTTGGGTCCATGGGAATAGGCACTTGCATTTGGGACAATGGGTCCTCAATTCCTGTACTCATAACTGTGGTCACCTCTGAGTCCAACATGTCCAGGAGTTTATTAGACCAAGCCCAGGGCCAGTGTGAAGTGGGTGTGCCTGGGTGAGGAGTCACAAGCCCAAGTGCTGAGAGGTCTCAAGTTATGGAAGCTGGGCTGTAAAGTCCACTCATGGTGTTGAAGCTTAGCAGGCTCTTCATCAAACCAGAAAGGTGGTGGGGTTGGTGGGGGGGAGACTTGCCAGGCTTCTGGTTTGCTGGCAATGGGACAAGCTCTGCATGAGTAGGTGTTATCATTGGATAAACAGCCTATGACTGGAATGAATGTTGGCAAATTCATGATTAAAGTTGTTCTGATGAAGTTTGAGTATTAAGCATGGCCTAGTGGGAGGCTTTTTGTGGGAGGGTCATAGAATGGTTAGTGGGGAGTCACAACCGTTTTGGTTCTACAAATTCTTTTATTTGTAGGGAATTGAAGGTTAGAGGCTATCACCTTTCAGGTGTCTCTGGCTGCTGCTTAAGGGAATCCTCCTGTGCCTTTCTCAGGGAAAAAGCCTATACCTATTTTTTGGATGACATCTAGGTAGTTATTTACCCAATAGAATGAGAATCTAGATAAGGGGTCTATACTAGTAAATGCATGGCTGTGTGAACCTTACTCTACAGATTATGGTAATGAGGCAAGAGGTCTGCCGTTGCTATAGCCACTTCTGTTCTGTTACTGAGGCCCAGGGGGCACTTCTAAACTTGTGTAGTGCTTATAGGAAACATAGTACACTTCAATATTCAATTTATTCATGTCCTGTCCTTTGACATAAAAGTAAAGAATCAGGACCATAACATCTCACTACATTTGAGGTCCTTTAGAGAATAAGATTCTCACATTTTGGTGTCTGGTGATCAAGTTGGATCTAGAACCTGGCCTGTCTGAGCTACAGAGCAATTGATGTGCTATAGCAGTGGACCTGGAGATGACACTTCATCACCAGATAGCTGGGTACCAAAATCTGATATAAAGGATATATTGTCTATAGTCTGAAGGGCCTGAGGCAAGGCCTGCTATGTAGATGGTTTACCACCTACTGGGACCTTGCTTGCCCAAGATGGTCTTAGTGGGGGATGTTGAACAAATTCTCACTGCCAACAAAGACCTACTAGTACCCTTGGTGATGGGTGCAGGTATTCAGAAATACAGAACACAGAGTAAAGTGGGTCTTTGTGGGAAGAAAAGGAACATACCCTTTAGTAGGAAATCACTCACAAGTTCTCAATCAGCTCATAAATCTGCATCATCCTGGAGCAGTGAGTGAATAATGGTGCATATTCTTTACCCTGATGTTGCACAAGTACTCTGAACTTGGTTCTTGGAGTACACATGCTTGGTGAACAGGCATTTGTTTTTTCTGGGACAACTTAGTAGCATTTGATCAAGATATTGTCATTATATTGTACTTCCTTGGTCTTAGAGGTTCCTTGGTCACCCTTGGAATGTATGGCAGTTTAGTGAATGGATAGGGTCAAGTGATTTGGTAGGTAGATTCTATTGTAATTCCTGTGTTGTCTTCAAACACTTGGTCAGAAGGAGTGTTGTTCCTCAAAAGGCTGAGTATGTTTCTTAGAGCCTCCCCAAACTTGCTTTATGGCTTTTGTCTATACTGTCCATCTCCAGAGGACCACTGTCCTCCTGATATATTGTACTGGATCTATCTTTTTTTTTTGTTGAATCACAAAACGAAGTCACATGAACGAGGAGTCAGTGTTTGGGAACCTTGGCTCATCTCATCCTTGGCCGCTTGATTTTCTAGAGGGAAGTCATCCAGTTGGGTTGAACTTTTGCCTCTACTCTTTCTTTGTATCTTTCTCCATGACCAGGAACATGGCTGTTATCTGTGAGATCATGTTCTTTAAGCTTCAGAACAGTTAGAAATATCTATGAAGGGGACCTCTTACTCTGATTCTGTGTAAGTGGGCTCCTTTGCTTCAAGGGTCTGGTGACTTCTGTCCATAGAGACCAGTGAAATTCCAGTAGAGGCCTCTTTATTGTTGAATGCAGCATTTCCAAGACTCAATCAGCTGTGCCAGCTGCAGAGTTTTTCCCCCACTGTTGAAGTCAGGATCCAGTATTTTTTGAATTGTCTCTGTACAACATAGAATGGCTTCAATTATCAATTGGCATTAAGGATGAAATCTCTATTTCTTAGGTGCTTGGTCTTTTTTTTTTTTGATGGAAGATTTAATCTTATTTTTTTTTTCCCAATTTATTTATTTTCAGAAAAACAGTATTCATTATTTTTTCACCACACCCAGTGCTCCATGCAAGCTGTGCCCTCTATAATACCCACCACCTGGTACCCCAACCTCCCACCCCCCCGCCACTTCAGTCTGAGGGGTTTGAAGTGGTGCTTGGTCTACTGAAGCTTCGTTTTAGTCTGTGAGACACTGTGAGACAGGTCCCTGATGGTCTCCATATTTGTAGAAGGAATGCAGAAAGTGAACACAAAGTGTATCCATGGAAGGGTGCCTGGTCAAGACCACAGAGATTCAAGCCCTGGGGTCTGAGGTCTGCACCCAACGTGTCCAGTCTGGCTTCCAGTACAAAGAGTAATGGGCGGATTGATTCCAGTCATAGCTTTCAAGATGTCTCAATGCAGCAACCATGTCAGTGTCTCCACTAGCAACACTGAACAGTCTGTGACTTTGAATATCTCTGTAAAAGCTCTTGAGACAACAGTTCCTGGCAGAGCTGCAGGGTCTTGGGAAAAAGTTGGAGGGGAATAAGAGGAAGATGGTTTATTGTAGCTCTGAAGAATAAGCTTCACCCACAAAGGTAGGGTTCTTATCTTTTTGTTCAGTACAAAGAATCCTGGATCTTGAAGGTTTTGCTTTTCCTATATGGCATCCAAAGACTTCATGTTATTTGGACTTTATCTCAAAGCCATGTATAATCTCATTAGTGTAGACAGCTTTGGCTGGATGATCCTTCATTGTGAGGGGGCTCTCCTGTGCATCATAGGATGCTTAGCCTTTGTCTATTCTTATTAGATGCTAATGGCATCCCCACAATTGTGACAAATGTCCCCAGATGATGTAGTCCTATTTGCCTGGGGAGCAAAATGTGCCCTGGCCAAGAACATCTAACTAGGTTCTTTAAGAAACTCCTGAGTACCTCTTATCATTCCCTGTGGGGCCTTTGTGGATGCAGTGCTAGATACTTGACCATATATATATTTTTTTATGAGCTTCTTCAGAGAGAGTATTTTGGGAAGAGATGGAGAATAATCCCATCTCTTCCTCCCTCTGAAACCAAACTCTCTCCCTCCTTACAGATTCCCACAGTTAAGCTCTGATAGTCTGGCACTTCCTTCATTCTCCCTTCTTAATTTGAGAAGTCTTTTTTTTTTTTTTTTTTGAGAAGTCCTTTTTACTATGGATTCTTGCCACCAAACTTGGAGCTAAACAACCTGTATTCATTGTACACAACCTATAATGGGCTTCTTACTACTCTGGGACCGAATCTGACCATGTCTTCATGATAGACCTGCTCTAGTTCATATTTAGTTCATTTTGAGTGGGTGATGAGGGAGAATTGGTGTGCCCTGTTACCTGCAGTGGTCTCCATCTCTATAGCTGAACTAAATGGGCTGTACCTGTATGTCCTCCTGGAGCCGAAATCAACTTTAGGAGTTGAGATAGGATTTAAGACTTCACTAAGAAAACCAAATATCAGGAGACTTTTATTTAAAGGAGTTGATCCATGTGATTGTGGGGCTGGTATGCCAAGCCTGAAATCCATAGGGTACCCTGTTAGGAAATGCAGTCTGAAACTCTCAGGCAGGAACTGAGTGTATACTCTACAAGAGGCATTTCTTCAACAGAAAAACTGCTGCTTGGTTCTTTAAGCCTTTCAACTGACTAAACTAGGCCCACCCACATTATCTAGGATAGTCTCCCTTAAGTCTAGTTGATTGTGGACCTCAACTGTCACCTGCAAAATACTTTTACTGAAACACCTAGATTAATGTTTGGTGGAAGAATAGGACTGTAGGCTCACAAGTTGACAAAACTATCCATCACAGGTTCTTAGTAGGGTTATTTCTGAAGAAACAGAGTCCAGTGTTAGATTTCAGAAAAAGAAATCTTTTGTACAGTAGGACATTTCTATATACTAGTAGGACATTTTTATATACTAGTCTCATCACCAGGATGCTCTTCTCTGAAAGCATAAATCAAATCCCAGTAGATGGCCACACTCAGAGCTCATGTAGCAGGACCCAGTATGTCCTCTTATGCTGCATATACAAGTATGAGCTGCAGCAAAATGTTCTAGTCCTGCATGGGTTCATGACTTCTTCTCTGGATTATTTCCTGTGCTGCTACAGCCCATGTCAGTTCTATGGCCTCCATGGATCTGGAGAGGTAGTTGGTACAGTGGAATTTAAGAGGCAAACCTTTGGCCTTCGTTTGTTTTACTGGATGTCTTCATATTACCTGTAACTTAAAAAGTCCAATTTTGGGTCATTGATGGTGTAGACTCTAAGTCACAAAACAGGTAACTGCTGATAATTCAGAGCAATTGGGGGGTAATTCAAGTGAGAGAAGGGAGGATACTTTCCATGGAAGGGGATCATATTTCTTTTTATGTAAGGAATGTCTGTTCATTGTCCATTTCATATTTGGCCTTTAAACACTGTCAATTGACATGCTTGACTTGCGGGTAAAAGGACTGGTGATGTTGGGATAGCTGTTCACTGGCAATTCTTGCCCTCAATACATAGTGCTATCTGGATTGAACAAGTAACTTGATTATTTTAGGGTAGGCTCAGTTGGCCACTGGGGCCTCCAGGTAGGAGAACAAATCACATAGACTAGTGTTCAGTCAGGCAACCATCTCCTAGATAAATGGCCTCAGACTTGCTCCACATTGTTTATAAAATACAGCCTTTCTTCAAACCCCTCAGATTGTTTTGAAGTGGTGGGGGGGTGGGAGGTTGGGGTACCAGGTGGTGGGTATTATAGAGGGCACGGCTTGCATGGAGCACTAGGTGTGGTGAAAAAATAATGAATAATGTTTTTCTGAAAATAAACAAATTGAAAAAAAAATACAGCCTTCCTGTGCTCAGTATCCTAGAATGTTCTCAAGCCTCCCTGAACTTGCCTATAAGATATATACATCCATCATGTGCTCTGGCCAGAAGCAGTAGGCTGCTACAACTGATGGGAGAGATAGAGAAAGTGATGGGACTGCCTGTGTGTAGATGTCAGCTTGGAGGGGTGGTCATGGATCTGCTGAAGCTGGACTATTTGATCAGGTGCATCTTCTCAATGATAAATGCTCAGAGCTGTACTATAATTAGGAGGATCTGGTCAGGGTGTGGGAATTTTTCGGTAAGGTGTGCTTCCCTTTCCAATGACTTCCTTAGTTCTAGTAAAAAATCTGAGCATCTTTATATGCTAGATTCTATTCTAGGTGACACTGGCACATAGGAAAATTAAGTCTGCTGCTTGTTTCCCATAAGAGGGAACTTGAAGGTCATCCAGGTGGTTCGAGCTTCAGGTATGCCATCAGCATTGCCTTTAGGATGCATTCTCAGGTTCCCCTGTATTGATTGCTTGAGCTCTCTTCTTCCTCACAATACCAGTGGCTCCAAGCTGAACAGTCAACTTCCTTACAAGTCTGTTTCTTGAATGTCCACGATCGAGCTTGTTTCTAGCAGCTTCCTAAAACCAGGAAAAATGCCTGATTTGGTTTGGTCCTGAAGTGGGTGAAAGCAGACCATGACATTTTCAGTTGATATCTTAATTTTCCTTTTGGAATACAGATTTTTGTGGAAGACACAGGATGGCAGCAGTCCCAGTCTTCGCTCCTGCTCTCTAGACCTTGTTAGGGACATGCAGTATTTTCCCGGCCATGTGTAGTATTCAGTCATCCGCCCAGTTCAGGTTTGCCATCAGCATGGTCTTTAGGCTGCATTCTAGTCCCCTGTATTGGTTGAGCTCTCTTCTTCCCTATGACATTTGGTGCTTTGTAAATGCAGTTTTCTGCATTCTAGGTAACCTACCCTTTGCCACTAGATCTGGTGCATTTCTGGATGTTACCATCTTGGCTGCTTCCCTCTAGCGTGGCAAACTCCTCTTGATAGAGCTGGGTTGCTCCATGCCTTCAGCTCCACCAGTGTTAAATGCAGCAGAAATGCAAGAATTGACATTGCAATGGAATGATAGAAAAGCTGGGAAGATGGCCAGGGGGCACCCATGAAGGAGGGCATCAGAAATATTAGATACCATGGTCAGGCTTACCTTGAATTCTAGGTGCTCCAGGGCCCTGAGGTTCTCCATCATAAAGTACAGGACTTGACTGGAGGATGTTACTGAACACCAATCTCCTGGATATGCACAACGGTGGTGTCTAGTGTCTGCTGCAACATAACTCCATGGTCTTCATCAGTGGCAGCTGGAGGATGAATGGGAATAAGGCAAACACAGCTCCTGGAGCTAGCCCAGTTAGCTAAACTGACTGGCCCAGTTAGTCAGTAAAACATCTTTGATATCGGACACTTACAGCCAGAGTTGGTGTTCATTTGCCTCAAACATTGTAATCTCAATGATTGTTGACCAGCAAAACTCCAGCAGGGGCACTTTCTGCTTTAAAAAAGCAGCCTGCCTACAGAATCTATAGGACAACAGCAACATGGGTGCTGTGGAGGTATTTCCCATGATTAAGGCATGAGGACTCCATGTTCTCCTTGAAGTAACTCTGCATGCATGAAGGAAAAGAATATATTTGCCAATTGCCATTGAGTCTAAGGCATAGTTCATCAGGTACCCTGATCTAACTGCAGCTTAGTCTAAATTAACATCTATGAGGCTCTTGTCCATGCTGCTTTGCTAAGTGGAGGAAGGATACAGAATGAACATAAATCTTAGGATGGAAAAGGAACCTGGGCAGGACCATGAGATTGCTATTCTGGAGTCTGACTTTTATACTCAACACAGCAGACTTGGCCTCCAGAAGATGATGGGTAGGTTGGTTTCCTTGTCCTAGCTTTCCAGATGTTGTCAAACAGCCTCCGTATTGTGATGTACCCAGAAGGAAATGAGGGAAATGCGGACTTACCTTCAAGGTCTATGTACACACTCTTGGAGGTAATAGCGCATTGCTGAAGGGTCTCTGGGAAAAGCTCAAAGATCTCAATTGCCTTATCTACCTTCTTGGGCAATAACTCCAGCAATTTGGACTGGCTTGTTTGTGTTACTTCAGGTCATGAATATTTCAGAGTTTTAAAGGTCTTAACTCTGTTCCTGAACAGATACCAAAGGCTGCAAACTTCAGATTTTCCTGCCAAAGCACTGGCTTATTTGGTGCTTCTCCATCTCAGGACTATTGACATTTTAGGCTGGATGATTCTTTGCTGGGGTAGGAGGGTACTTTATGTGTGGCTAGGCAGCACATCAGGATTTTTAGAACCATGCCAACCTCTTCTTGAAGTCATTAATACCCTTCCACAGATCACAATGAAACCTCTCCCTCCATTGCAATATGATCACCCCCCCCCCCAAGTTGGAGATTACTGACTGGGTCTTTCCTAGGAACCCTAGGGGGTGTCCTGCAGTTCTTGGCATGGTGGAATATAAGCTTGATGAACTGAAGTTTCAACTTTACAGGAAGTGGGAGAATTGAATGGCCTTGGTCAGAGGCCAACCCAGGAGGTAGAGAACCTGTTCTCTTATGGAGTTCCCACAATTACCCTAAATGTAGCTAATCAGCCTTCTGATCAATCTCTACCATTCTCTCACTTTTGGAAACTTTTCTACCTCTTATGTTATATCCTGCAACATGTAGCTCAATGTCATCATGTCCTCATGTTGTATATGCTGGTATCAGCTTCTTTTGTACTTGAGTATCTGAATCTGACCTTTGTATTCTTATGTGGGATACTATGTGATCATTAAGCTTCTCTGTGCAGCTGTTGAGAGAAACAAGTCCTGTTGATGCTGCTGTGACATGTATCCTTGGAGGTAGCATGAGTGATGGTCCCTGACCACCTGTTGCTGCTGCTAGCTATCCTCAGGAGATTGGAGCCTTCAATTCTCCTTGGTTGGGGCTTAGAAAAAGCTGGTGTATAAAACAGTTTTTCTAGTTTCCATCACTGGCTGCTGTTTCTGCAGCCTCTAGGTATTGTCTATCCACAAGATATTTCTTATGGCATAAATTATAAATCATGAATGGATGATTCATATTTCTGAAATTCTGTGAGAGATTCCTCCCCACCCCCATCCCAACTCTCCAGTGTTTGGGCAGCTGGCCATCAGAGTTCTGTCTTCAAAGACACCTTTTGGGGTAGGCCGGTAACATGTCCTGTAGTGTCCCTAAAACCAACAGGTGGGCCAGTGTGAAGTCTAGGCATGGCTGGGTAAGGAGTACCAGTAGATCTGGGATGATGGGAGCTAGGCTAGGAGGGCCATTCATGGAAGTTGGAGTTTCCCAGGCTTCTTGCAGAGTCAGATCAGAGAGCAGACAACCCTGTGGCCAACCTCTGGTTTCAATAAGGGACTAGGCTGTGAAAACAGGCATCATTGGATAAATATCCTATGATCTGCATGAATGCTGGAGCACTTATCCTGAAGTTGCCAGTGAAATTTTATTTTGGGCATTAAACACAGCCCGCTGAGACTTTGGGGGAGTGAAGTGTGGGGTTGAGAAGATTTCTGAAGGAGTTAACATGATTTGTTGTGTTCATTTCTCTGAATGCCTTAAAGCTTCAACCCTCTTTAACCCACTGAGCCACCCAGGCGCCCAAAGCTTCAACCCTCTTTAATCTGAGGTGGTCGCCTCTTGAATATATGGGCTCTAAGCCTAAGGGAACACTGAAATTTAATGTCCCTTCCTGATAGAGGTACACCTTTCTCCTGCTTCCTGGACATTCTTTTTTAATGCCTCCCCTAGCTGTATTCCTGCTGTGGGTATGTAAGAGGCTTGTCTGCCCAGATTTGGGAGATATTTGATCATAAGATCCTTTCCTATGAGGGATGGAGAACAAAGCCTCTTACTATCTTTTTTTTTTTTGGGACTCTATTTTATTTTTTCAGTGTTCCAAGATTCATTGTTTATGCACCATACCCAGGTCTCTTATTATCTTGCAACCAATCAGAACCTTACCAGGCATGTGGGGATCTTCCCCACGTGTGGAGCACTTCGAGGGAATTAGGATCCTTCTGATTTTGTTCTTACATTCCTCTATTTGTCCTTGGCACAAGAAGGACATGGAGTCACTCCAGGTCTATGGAAGTTACCCTCCATAGTACTTCTGTTGTATTGGGATGTTGCAGTATGGAAAAACATGTTTGACATCTGCGTGGTAACTGATATATCAGCCCCTCAACCTGGACCTTTGTCCTTTGTCTCTGATCTCAGAAAGGTGGAGATGGGAGAGTATTGTGTCTTGCCCTGAGGGTTAAAGCCACATCTAGATCTCCAAGTTCAATACAGAAGGGGATGGAGAGAAGGTGGGTTTTGTCTTTCAGCCTTGAGCTCCCTCCCGTTTGCCAGCACCTTTAGGTAGTTTCTGATATTTCTCTAGAGTCCCAAGTTCTCCTGAAGCAATCTCAGTCCCCTCCCTTGATTATTTAATTTTGCACATGGCACTTCAGTTTTTTTTTTTTTAAGATTTTATTTATTTATTTGACAGAGAAAGAGCACAAGTAGGGGGAGCAGCAGGCAGAGGAAGAGGGAGAAGCAGATTCCCCACTGAGCAGGGATCCCAATGCAGGACTTGATCCCAGGACCCTGGAATCATGACCTGAGCTGAGAGCAGATGTTTAACTGAGTCACCCAGGCACCCCTCCCCCATTCTCATTTCTTATACCTTATACACATCTTTTTTATACACCTCTTTCTTTCCTGCATACAGAGAGGGTTACTTTCCTTATTTCCATCAGTCTTAACTACATTTAGCAGAATTTTAACTCTTAGAAACCTTAGTCTCAGGGAAAATTAAGTAGTAACCAATTGCGAACTGTTACACCAGGATTCTGTAGGGAGCAGATTTATGAATACACTTCATAATTTCTTTTTCTTTTTAAAAAAATTTCATTTTATTTTTTCAGTGTTCCAAGAGATTCATTGTTTATGCACCACACCCAGTACTCCATGCAATATGTGCCCTCCTTAATACCCACCACCACGTCTAGTTTTGTGAACTGAACCCTTAGGGTCTGGCTGCTTCTACCAGAGAAGGACAGGGATGTTAGCTCCTCTTCTCCAGGGAATGCCCAAGGCACAGTTGTCCATCTGACACAACCTTTTATAGGATATTAGGGAGGTAGCTCAGGCCTTGAGACAGGGGTGCAGAATAGTATGCACAAGGGCACAAGAGAATTTTGGGGAATAAGTATTAGCCAGATAAGAGACTACACTATTCACCTAGATTTTTATTTTGGCATTGTAAAAGGAGAATCTAAAAAATATGCAGTTCTAACCTTTTGGACTGTTCAAGATTTGAGACTGTAGCACAACTTCTAGATGTCTTTTATTTGGCTGCAAATACTTGAGATAGCTAGGCTATAACAAATGCTTGAGTTAGTTTTTGCATGTAACTAGTAGTTGTTACCTTCAACTAGGACTCTTTAATTTGTCTTTTTAGGGGTTTTCCTATTTGTTGAAGAGCACTGAGGAGCAATCGGGTCAAAAGACATCATTATTCTTAGTCATATTTTCTCCAGTTTCCAAGTTCTAGTGATCAAAGGAAGCTGGGTCCTGATCAGTTTGTGTCTGGGGAGGGCGAGAAGGTCTTCTGTGATTGGATCCCTTGTTTCTCTCTATACTGGTGTTCTTTTTATCCCAAATGTGAGTGCCTCTCTCCACAGAAAGGAAGACATCTGGCTAATTTAAGAGGCTGGGTTGATTCCTTCCTCTGAGTGGGTGAAGATACCCAAAGGAAGAATCAGTGAGGTTATCTCTGGAGGATCTCAAGGAAGGGTACACAGTCTGTGGCTATAGCTCCTTCTCTGCCCCACTAAATCTCCCCAACAAGGGAGCACTGGAAGGAACCACCTGTGTGTTCTTCTTTGTAAGTTCACGGTCTATTACTAGCATCAGTAGAGAAGGTAGATATCTGCCCAAACCCTTCAAAGCAGTGAGCAAAATTCTTAGGACTCCTTTTGTTCAAGGACTCCTTTTGTCCTTTTTTTCCATCCTCTCCCCTCCTACAATGATGGACTTCTAGGTCATCAGCTGCTGGCATGTGGATGTTCTTGGGAGAATCTGGATAGTTGAGCTACAAGTTTTGAAGGGAAGCTGCTGTATTTCTACCTGGTCTTTATGGGATATATAGATTGAAGTCTAGGGTGCCAGGTAGGGTGCTCTGAGATCATCTTCCATCCTAGTCATGCTGAACCTGAACCCCAGAGTGTTAGAAATGAGCCTGAAAACCCTGAGTCCTTCTCTCTGCCAATCTGCAGGAGGACCAAGGGCTCTGAGAACTATCTAGGCACTGAGCCACCTCTGTAGATGAGCAGATATTTGTAGGCCACGATACTTCAAGGTTAAGTGCATATTTTTCCAGCTTCCACCAGGATTGGTGGTTACTAAACATACAAGCCAATATGAGGTTTCAGGGTAAAGTTCATGTCTACCCTGGAAGTCTAGGAAGAGCTTTTCTGTCAGGTGGTTGTGACTTAGACCTGGGGATTTTTTTTTTCCCCTATAACTTTTCCCTCCTTCAAAAAATATTGAGACATGGACTCTAGAAAAAGCCAATGTTTTCTGGTGGGGAGTGGGGCAAAAATCAGCATTTTCATGAGGGAAGCAAGGTAACTCCTGCCTTTCATGTAGTTAACAGTCCCAAGCGCACACACGATGCCCCAGAAACAGTCATTACTTAGTTGCAATTCCACCTGGAGACAGGGAACATTAGTCAGGAAATACAACATGACCATGCCCCCATGGTCCTCCACCAAGCCTCCCACCAGCTGGCCAGCTCCTGGGTCCCTGTCTGGACATTTGAATCCAGTTTTTGCTCATCTACCCCATGGGATGACTGAGAATGGAGTTGGGTATGACTTTTGAAGGGCCTTTTTCATGTAAAGTTCAGTAGCTGGGACCATGCCTTGCTGTCCTATGGTCAGAGCTTTCTTGCAGGGGATGGCAGATTCAGTGGTCCATTAAATTCCTAGTGCTCACAGCTCTGGGTATATTCCTTGTGGAAGGAGTTTCTGGATGCTCTCTTGAAAGATGAAGGTCATGGCTTCCTCCTCTAACTCCCACCTTCCGGCGTCTAAGTTGATCCTGAACCTGAGTTTTTGCTCTCCTTGTACTATCACAGAATCAGTGAAGTAGCTCCAATCTGACATTCAAGTAGCTCCAATCTGACCTTCTTTCCCAGTCATCCCCCTACTCTACCCACACCTTCTGTCAGGAAAGGTCAGTGCAAGAGGAACAAAAGCATTTTTATAAGACTTAAATCCTGTAGGCCTTCTTTTGGCAAGGCTGGCAGCCAGAGGGTGTGTCAACCAGGTGAAAGAACTTGCATCATTCCCAGGGATGGCCTGGGTAGGAACCTAAGTTCCCAGAGTAGACACATAACACCCTTGGTCTATATAACACCCCACCTCTTCCCTCCTGAGGTTACCAATAAGTTGCCAAGGGGATGTCAGCCATTTGAGGGCAGTTCATTGTTGAGTAGCTATTGCCATAAGGGTACCTCATTATCAGACTACAAATACTCTGGAAAGTAAATGCATGGTCAGTTTCCTGAGACACATGGGTAATCTGAAAACAACAGTGAGGTACCACAGACAGCCTGAAAAGGTTACAAAAGTCCCACTTGATGAATCTGCCAGGAATGGGTTGAGGGACCCTTAGTCCTCATTCTGTTACACCTCTACTTTGTCTCTTTTGGCAGGAAAAATTAGTCTTGGTTTCACTAATGCATCAAACAGTTGGTCTCCAGCAGATCAGTTTCATTTGGGGTCATTAGGTGTCCTCACTGGACACGTGCACAAGTAACCCAGAACATTTGCTCTGTCTCCATGATATGTATCTACAGTAATGGCGTAGGTCCAGAAGAAGCTTGAGTCCTAAAATGCTAGAAGCACAGTGGGGAAGGTTAAATGTGAAGAGATCAGGATATAAAGGGTTCATTATCTTTATCTGTCACCAAATGTTATTAAATCCCATTGAGTATGTTTCTTATGCTGCACCTTTCATCCTTGGGACTTATTCTGTAACTGAAATCCATGTACCTCCCTCTCTCCTTCACTGATCTTGCCGATCCAGCCTACTAGTCTCCTCTCTGGCAACCACCAATTTGTTGTCTGTATTTATGGGTCTGTTTTCATTCTTTTAGATCACACATTTAGTGAAATCACGTGGTGTTTTTTTCAGATTTATTTCATTTAGGATAATACCCTCTAGGCTTGTCTGTGTTGTCACAAGTTGTAAGATCTCCCTTTTATGGCCAAGTAATACTCTATTATATATACACACCTCATCTTTATCCATCTATGGACATCTATGGATGGACACTTGGGTTGTTTCCATTTCTTGGCTATTGTAAATAATATTGCAATAAACATAAGAGTGGAGGACAAGGGGCGTTAGAGAGGAGTAGGGAATTTGGGTAAATTGGAAGGGGAGGTGAACCATGAGAGACTATGGACTCTGAAAAACAGTCTGAGGCGTTTGAAGTGGCAGGGGGGTGGGAGGTTGGGGTACCAGGTGGTGGGTATTATAGAGGGCACGGCTTGCATGGAGCACTGGGTGTGGTGAAAAAATAATGAATAATGTTTTTCTGAAAATAAATAAATTGAAAAAAAAAAAGAGTGCCTATGTTTGTTCAAGTTATTTTTAAATTTCTTCGTGTAAATACCCAGTAGTAGAACTACTGGATCGTATAGTATTTCCATTTTTAGTTTTTTGAGGAACATCCTTATTGTTTTCCAGTGGCTGTACCAATTTACACTCCCACCAGCAGTGCACAAAAGTTCTTTTCTCACATTCTCATTAATACATTTTTTTTTTAAATACTTACCCATTCTGACTGGTGTGGCACACCATGGTAGTTTCAATTTGCATTTCCCTGATTTGTGATGTTGAGGACTTTTGTGTCTTAGGAAAAATGTCTAGTCAGGTCCTTTGTCCATCTTTTAATCAGATTGTGTGATTGTTTAAGTTCTTCATGTTTTGGATATTAGCCTTTTATCAGATATATCATTCACCAGTATTTTCTCCCATTCAGTTTCCCTATTCAGTTTGTTGGTTTTCATTGTATAAAAACTTATTTTGGAGTAGTCCCAACAGTTTTTTTGTTTTTGTTTCCTTTGCCTGAGGAGACCCTTCTAGAAAAATGTTGCTAAAAGTGGATGTACAAGAGATTATTGCCTATATTTTCTTCCTGGGATTTCATGGTTTCAGGTCTCACTGAAGGTCTTATTTAGGTCTTTAATCCATTGTTGAGGTTTTGGTTTTTTTTGTTGGTTTTTTTTTTTTTATGGTGTAAGGAAGTGGTCCAGTTTTGTGGCTGTCCATTTTTCCCAGTACCACTTATTGAAGAGATTCTTTTCCCCATTGTATATTCCTGTTTCCTTTGTCATAGATTAATTGATGTATGAGGGTGAGCTGATTCCTGGGCTCTCTGTCCTATTCAATTGATCAATATGCCAGTATTACTTGGCATATTGAAAAAAATATGTAATATTTTTTAATTTATTTTCAGAAAAACATTATTCATTATTTTTTCACCACACCCAGTGCTCCATGCTAGCCGTGCCCTCTATAATATCCACCACCTGGTACCCCAACCTCCCACCCCCCACCCCCGCCACTTCAAACCCCTCAGATTGTTTTACATGGTTTTGATGGCTATAGCTCTGTAGTGTCTACTTATCCTCACTTTGACACTTCACTCTAGACCTTGCTAAAATCTAGGTCTTAGATAGAATGAATGACTGAGCTTTAAGTATGACCAGAACCCCCTACTTGTTCTATACCATAAGGAAGAGGCTTCCGTGACCTCATGAACATTTTTATGGGGGAGAAAAGTGATATTCAGGTATACCCTTTTTAGGTCCTGTGTTGTATGGGGTGTACTTTATGTTTAGGTAACTACTAAGAGATGTGTGAGATAACTTGGTCTCAGGGAATGAGGCATGTTTTTACTGAGGAGTCTCTTATACCTCACTGGTCATGTGGCTCAAATTAGCCTGTCAGGTAAACCAGATGTAGACTCCAGATCTATGTAGTCTCAACAAAGGATATAGGCGAGCTAATTTAGAATGTCTGGTGACATTCTCTGGGGAACTTTTCAGACTTTAAACACTATAAATTGCTAGCTGCACCCTTATCTTGGTCAAGGCCAATGTTCTGTTTCCAGGCACTCCTGGAATAAGCACAAGGCCATCAAAGGCCGGATGCAAGGTAACTATCCCTATATAACCTCTGATTTTTTCAGTCAACAGAACCGAAGGCCATTGATATGGTGGTAGCAGAACAGGAGTACGAATGAGGAAGCTTCTGTCTGTGTCCCATGTTGGAGATCCCAAAATGGAGCAAAGGATTTATGTAGAGTCACGGCTGGGGAGATCTCCTGTAGTCTTCTCCAAGATGTCAAGCCTTCATTCAGGGGGATTTTCTTTCACTGCTAGGCTGTAGTACTTTGAAAATGCCTTCTCTGGCACTTCCAAGATGTTTAAGCCATGTTCATCTGGAATAGCAGTAATTCTGTTTTATTGAGGGCCAGTGCTAGTACATTATCTAAGGAGCCCCAGAAGGTTGGGCAGTGCTCCAGTCCTGGGAAGGTAAAGCCAAGGGTAGCTCTATAGCCATCTTATGATAAACAAGGGTCCTAGGTACAACTAGTAGAGACTCACTTCTACTGGTACCAAGGAGAGATTGCTCAGTAGGACTGGATAGGTCATGGTCATGCCTGACATGAGAAATGAACCTCAAACTCTGAGGACGAGTCTGGCCAAGATGGACTCAACAGAAATGATGAGCAGATACTCAATGCCTATAGACATCTTAGTATCTAAGGGGGATTGTATTTCAATGATTCAGGGGCGCATATGCTGAGTGGAATGATTCTTATCAAAAAGACCAGATAACATGCCCCCCTCTTATGAAACTTGAATTTTTAAAAATAATGGGATCATAATCACTAAACTATACATGGAATATCTGAAAATTAGGTGGTACGTGAAGGATGGTCTCTATTCTCTTTCTGCATGAATATTCTAGGTACGTTCTCAACATGGTACACCAAAGTGACTGCAAAGCACAACAGTACATCAAGTACATGTAGACTGAAGCAAAGGGGTGGTCTTTCTGATATAGCTTTCTTTTATAGTTTATCCGGGTTTTTTCATTCTGGTTCTACTGATGTACCTTCATGTCACATTCCAACACAGCTCTCCCTCATCATTGCCGTGGTTCTTTAGGAAACAACACAGCAGTGTCACATGCAGAGTGTTCTTTAGGTAGTGCTTTGAGATTCACACTTGTGTAAGGGATGGGGTAGAAACAGAACTGGGTAGAACATCTAAGCTTCAAGCTTAAGTTGGTCTGACAGCATTGGCTGACCTTGATGGATCATTTAAACTCCAGAGCTCTCCCATCAGACTTACTGTGTGTTGGACCCAAACCAAGTCTCTTATTCCCACCTTGATCAGTTGCTGGGTGTGGGGTGTTCCTGGGAGGGTATGACCCAGGGTGAGATGGCACTCTGCTGCGGGGACTATCCCTGTCAGCTAATAGCACTCCCAGAAGCCAGCATACTCCTGAGGAGGGGATCTGGTGGTGCATCTTTGCCCAATAGTCCAATCTTTATGCCAAATCATATCTACTATATATACATTTGAGAAACAGTTCCTCCAAGATAAGCATTTCTTCCTGTGGAAATTTAGGAAGAGTGGGGCTGGTGGAATAAACTATAGTTGCTATTGCTAGTGTCAGTGTCATCACAATTATTCATGGTCTCCTGATGGTAACTCCTCTTCATTTTCTTCCTTCACTACCCTGTCTTGATTCCATCCTCCTCAGCTAGCTTGATCTGGTTGGCTTATCCTGTGGCATAACTTACTATCCTGTCTTGAAGACCCGAGTCACCATGTCCTCCTCAGGCTGAGGTTTCTTTCTGTTTATTATCACAGTTAGGAAAGGAGAACCAAAAAGTGTCCAAGTGAGCCACCTGTGTGACAAACTGATTCCTCCTAGCCCCAATTGTGGCTCACTAACCCTATGTTCTCTTGCGATCAGTTAAGTATCGATGAGATGGTGATTATTTTTTTTTTTTTTTTTTTGGCCTGTTAGTCCCAAGGATACAAGGAACTCAATATCCCCTGGAAGTATTCTCATGGGATCTTCAAAGTTAGAGCTCCTGGTCCCTAAAGGTACACATACACAGAAAATGTGTATATATTCCTGGGTCAGGAATGATGGCAAGTGAGGCTACTTTTGCTTTTTAATCCCGTGGTTCCAGGTATTCTGATTGATACAGTGTTACAAAAAATACTTGAATTAAAATGTATGTATCAGTTAAGTGTCTGACTTCAGCTCACATCATGATCTCAGGGTCATGGGATCAAGCCCCACATCAGGCTCTGTGCTGAGAGGGGAATCTGCTTCTAGTCCCCCTGCCCCCCATATTCTAATAAAGTATTTTAAAAAATGTATATGATAAGTGTATATAGTGGAATGTTACTCAGCCACCAAGAAATGAAATCTTGCCATTTTCAATGACATGGATGGAACTAGAGGGTATTATATTAAGTGACCTAAGTCATAGAAAGACAAATAGCATGATTTTACTTGTGGAATTTAAGAAACAAAACAGAAGAACATAGGGTAAGGGAAGGAAAAATGAGAAGGAGCCAAACCATAAGAAATGCTGAACTCTAGGAAACTGAGGGTTGCTGGAGGGCGAGGTAGGGCAGAAGGGATAACTGGGTGATGGGCATTAAGGAGGGCACTTGATGTAATGAGCACTGGGTGTTATGTGCAACTGATGAATCACTAAATTCTACCTCTGAAACTAATACTACACTATATGTGAACTAACTTGAATTTAAAGAAAATCTTGAATGGGAAAAAAATGTAAATTTTCTAATACAGATAAAAAGTAGGATTTTTTTAAAAATCACTTGGAGTATAAAGATATAAGTTTCTCTTGGGGCCCCTGGGTGGCTCAGTGGGTTAAGCCTCTGTCTTCAGCTCAGGTCATGATCTCAGGGTCCTGGGATTAAGTCCCACATTGAGCTCTCTTCTCAGTGGGGAGCCTACTCCCCACACCCCCTGCTTCTCTGTCTACTTGTGATCTCTCTCTGTCAAATAAATAAATAAAATATTTTTAAAAAAAGGTATAAGGTTCTCAAATCAGAAACACTAGGCAAGCCATCCGACCCATCTTACCAGGACTTGATGACTTCTAATGGCAATTTAGGTAATATCATTACCCTAAAATGAGGCCACTTCCTGGCTTTCATGAGCCCCTGAGAATGTGGTTCATCTAACTCTGGTTCCATCTGCCTGGGAGTCCTATGTCTGTCATGTTTCCTATTAGCATGAGTAGCCAGTCAAGGGTTTCTTTTCTTTCTACTGGGTGGTCTTAAAACATGGCATCTGTATAGCCACACTTCCACGAAAGGAATGACTTTCTTAAAGAAACTTCAGGATCCAAGGTTCATTCCACTTTTAATTCCTAAATTCTTTGACAAATCCTAAGAACTTCTAAAGTATATACCGAGGTCTCTTGATTGCTATATAGTATAGTATAGTTCACCAAGGTTGGGATAGGACACACAAGATTACATTCACCAGGACTTCCAGCCTCTAGACCTGTCTTCTTTAAGGCCACCAGGTGGCATTAAGCGATAGGGCTCCCAAAGGAGTTAAATGGCAGCCAAGACTTGGGTCTATTGAGGACTGGGTTGATGCCAATGTTAACTCTCACCCATGATTTCCACATAGTTTATAAAATTCCTTCATGTTCACAAAAGACCTTGGGCCTCCTACAACCTAGGTGTTCAGTAATGGTCTCCAGCTCTGATTAATCCCTTGTTAAAGGGGCGTTAGAGAGGAGTAGGGAATTTGGGTAAATTGGAAGGGGAGGTGAACCATGAGAGACTATGGACTCTGAAAAACAATCTGAGGGGTTTGAAGTGGCGGGGGGGGTGGGAGGTTGGGGTACCAGGTGGTGGGTATTATAGAGGGCACGGCTTGCATGGAGCACTGGGTGTGGTGAAAAAATAATGAATACTGTTTTTCTGAAAATAAATAAATTGGAAAAAAAATCCCTTGTTAAACCACTTTCTACATGGGATGCACAGGGAATATTAATTATGAGCATTGGGAACCAGTATGCTCCCTGTGGTATCTGTCCTCTTAACATCACTCAAGATGGGATAGAGAAGGAAGAGAAACTTGATCTGAGAGTTAGTGATTTCTATCTGGGGTTGTTCAGGGTGGATATGCCACTGGACATCTCTTCTCAGATTGAACCCTCACCAGTGGAGGTCACCTGGAAGGCCTGACCCAAGGAAGTCCTTGTCCATGAAAATTTATCCCTTTGGGGCACAAGGAAAGAATAGTGTTTCTGAGCAAAACTCCTGCTCTTCAGTCATCAGAAGATGATCAAGACCTTTGCCTAAGTCACATGCCTCCCTTTTCTAGAGGAAACTTCCTATTCACTTCATTTACCTCTTCCCCAAGCAAGCAGATAGGTTTATTTTCAAGATGATTTCACCTGGAAGACTCACTCCCGAGGTACCTCTGGTACCTCTTGACAACATTCATTCCATCTAGAAGGTTCATGATTCATGTAAACCCACGTGGTGGCTATTTCACTCTATAGTACAGAAAGTCACTCCTGGTTTTCTAAACTCTTTGATTCTTATTTATTTATTTATTTATTTATTTATTTGATAGACAGAGATTACAAGTAGTCAGAGAGGCAGGCAGAGAGAGAGAGGAAGGGAAGCAGGCTCCCTGCTGAGTAGAGAGCCCAGTGTAGGGCTCAATCCCAGGACCCTGGGATCATGACCTGAGCTGAAGGCAGAGGCTTTAGCCCACTGAGCCACCCAGGTGCCCTGAGACTCTTTGATTCTTAAATCAAAGGTGATCTAAAGGAGTCTTTGAGATCTGGGGTCCCCAGTGATAAAAGCCTTATTTTTCTTTTTTCTTTTTTTATTTTTAGTTACTTTTCTCATGAGGATTTTTATAATTCCTTATTTTTTTTCCAATTTATTTATTTTCAGAAAAACAGTATTCATTATTTTTTCACCACACCCAGTGCTCCATGCAAGCCGTGCCCTCTATAATACCCACCACCTGGTACCCCAACCTCCCACCCCCCCCGCCACTTCAAACCCCTCAGATTGTTTTTCAGAGTCCATAGTCTCTCATGGTTCACCTCCCCTTCCAATTTACCCAAATTCCCTTCTCCTCTCTAACGCCCCTTGTCCTCCATGCTATTTGTTATGCTCCACAAATAAGTGAAACCATATGATAATTGACTCTCTCTGCTTGACTTATTTCACTCAGCATAATCTCTTCCAGTCCCGTCCATGTTGCTACAAAAGTTGGGTATTCGTCCTTTCTGATGGAGGCATAATACTCCATAGTGTATATGGACCACATCTTCCTTATCCATTCATCCGTTGAAGGGCATCTTGGTTCTTTCCATAGTTTGGCGACTGTGGCCATTGCTGCTATAAACATTGGGGTACAGATGGCCCTTCTTTTCACGACATCTGTATCTTTGGGGTAAATACCCAGGAGTGCAATTGCAGGGTCATAGGGAAGCTCTATTTTTAATTTCTTGAGGAATCTCCACACTGTTCTCCAAAGAGGATGCACCAACTTGCATTCCCACCAACAGTGTAAGAGGGTTCCCCTTTCTCCACATCCTCTCCAACACATGTTGTTTCCTGTTTTGTTAATTTTGGCCATTCGAACTGGTGTAAGGTGATATCTCAATGTGGTTTTAATTTGAATCTCCCTGAGGGCTAATGATGATGAGCATTTTTTCATGTGTCTGATAGCCATTTGTATGTCTTGATTGGAGAAGTGTCTGTTCATATCTTCTGCCCATTTTTTGATGTGTTTGTCTGTTTCGTGTGGGTTGAGTTTGAGGAGTTCATTATAGATCCTGGATATCAACCTTTTGTCTGTACTGTCATTTGCAAATATCTTCTCCCATTCTGTGGGTTGCCTGTTTTTTTGACTGTTTCCTTTGCTGTGCAGAAGCTTTTGATTTTGATGAAGTCCCAGAAGTTTATTTTCGCTTTTGTTTCCTTTGCCTTTGGAGACGTATCTTGAAAGAAGTTGCTGTGGCTGATATCAAAGAGATTACTGCCTATGTTCTCCTCTAAGATTCTGATGGATTCCTGTCTCACGTTGAGGTCTTTTATCCATTTTGAGTTGATCTTTGTGTACGGTGTAAGAGAATGGTCGAGTTTCATTCTTCTACATATAGCTGTCCAGTTTTCCCAGCACCATTTATTGAAGAGACTGTCTTTTTTCCACTGTATATTTTTTCCTGTTTTGTCAAGGATTAATTGACCTTAGAGTTGAGGGTCCATATCAGGGCTCTCTACTCTGTTCCACTGGTCTATGTGTCTGTTTTTATGCCAGTACCATGCTGTCTTGGTGATCACAGCTTTGTAATAAAGCTTGAAATCAGGTAAGGTGATGCCGCCAGCTTTATTTTTGTTTTTCAACATTTCCTTAGCGATTCGGGGTCTCTTCTGATTCCATACAAATTTTAGGATTATTTGCTCCAACTCTTTGAAGAATGCCGGTGGAATTTTGATCGGAATGGCATTAAAAGTATAGATTGCTCTAGGCAGTATAGACATTTTAACAATGTTTATTCTTCCGATCCAAGAGCATGGAATGGTCTTCCATCTTTTTGTGTCTTCTTCAATTTCTTTCATGAGTGTTCTATAGTTCCTCGAGTACAGATCCTTTACCTCTTTAGTTAGGTTTATTCCAAGGTATCTTATGGTTCTTGGTGCTATAGTAAATGGAATCGATTCTCTAATTTCCCTTTCTGTATTTTCATTCTTAGTGTATAAGAAAGCCACTGATTTCTGCACATTGACTTTGTATCCTGCCACGTTGCTGAATTGCTGTATGAGTTCTAGTAGTTTGGGGGTGGAGTCTTTTGGGTTTTCCATATAAAGAATCATGTCATCTGCGAAGAGAGAGAGTTTGACTTCTTCATTACCAATTTGGATACCTTTTATTTCTCTCTGTTGTCTGATTGCTGTTGCTAGGACTTCTAATACTATGTTGAACAAGAGTGGTGAAAGTGGGCATCCTTGTCTTGTTCCTGATCTCAATGGGAAGTCTGCAAGCTTTTTCCCATTGAGGATGATATTTGCTGTGGGTCTTTCATAGATAGATTTGATGAGGCTCAGGAATGTTCCCTCTATCCCTATACTTTGGAGCGTTTTAATCAGGAACGGTTGTTGGATTTTGTCAAATGCTTTTTCTGCATCAATTGAGAGGACCATGTGGTTCTTCTCTCTTCTCATATTAATTTGTTGTATCACATTGATTGATTTGCGAATGTTGAACCATCCTTGTAGCCCAGGGATGAATCCCACCTGATCATGGTGTATAATCTTTTTAATGTGCTGTTGGATCCTGTTGGCTAGGATCTTGTTGAGAATCTTAGCATCCATATTCATCAGTGATATTGGTCTGAAATTCTCCTTTTTGGTAGGGTCCTTGCCTGGTTTGGGGATCAGGGTAATGCTGGCTTCATAGAAAGAGTCTGGAAGTTTTCCTTCTGCTTCAATTTTTTGAAACAGCTTCAGGAGAATAGGTGTTATTTCTTCTTTGAAGGTTTGGTAGAATTCCCCAGGGACTCCGTCAGGTCCTGGGCTCTTGTTTTTTGGGAGGTTTTTGATCACTGATTCAATCTCGTTATTAGATATCGGTCTATTCAGGTTGTCGATTTCTTCCTGGTTCAATTTTGGTAGTTTATATTTTTCCAGGAATGCATCCATTTCATCTAGGTTGCTAAGCTTATTGGCATATAACTGTTCGTAATAACTTCTGATGATTGTTTCTACTTCCTTGGCGTTAGTTGTGATCTCTCCCTTTTCATTCATAATTTTATGAATTTGGGATTTCTCTATTTTCTTTCGGATTAGTGTAGCCAGTGGCTTATCGATCTTATTGATTCTTTCAAAAAACCAGCTTCTAGTTTCATTGATACGTTCTACTGTATCTCTGGTTTCTCCCTCATTGATCTCAGCTCTGATCTTGATGATTTCCCTTCTTATGTGTGGAGTTGGTTTGATTTGTTGTTGATCCTCCAGTTCTTTAAGGTGTAGAGACAGCTGGTGTGTTCTGGATTTTTCAATTTTTTTGAGCAAGGCTTGGATTGCTATATATTTTCCCCTTAGGACCGCCTTTGCTGTATCCAATAGGTTTTGGACCGAAGTGTCTTCATTCTCATTGGTTTCCATGAATTGTTTCAGTTCTTCTTTGATCTCCTGGTTGATCCAAGCATTCTTTTTTTTTTTTTTTTTAAGATTTTATTTATTGACTGAGAACACAAGATGCAGAGAGGCAGGCAGAGAGAGATAGAGACAGAAAGAGACAGAGAAGCAGGCTCTGCACTGAGCAGAGAGCCCGATGCGGGGCTCGATCCCAGGGTCCTGGGATCATGACCTGGGCCGAAGGCAGAGGCTTTAACCCGCTAAGCCACCCAGGCGCCCCTGATCCAAGCATTCTTAAGCAAGGTCGTCTTTAGCTTCCAGGTGTTTGAGTTCCTTCGGAACTTTTCCTTGTGATTGAGCTCCAGTTTCAAAGCATTGTGATCTGAGAATATGCAGGGAATAATCTCAGTCTTTTGGTATCACTTGAGTCCTGATTTGTGACCCAGTATGTGGTCTATTCTGGAGAAGGTTCCGTGTGCACTTGAGAAGAATAAGTATTCTGCTGTTTTAGGGTGGAATGTTCTGTATATATCTATGAGGTCCATCTGGTCCAATGTGTCATTCAATGCTCTTGTTTCTTTATTGATTTTCTGCTTCGATGATCTGTCTAATTCTGAAAGAGGCGTGTTAAGATCTCCTATGATTAGTGTATTCATATCAATATGACTCTTTATCTTGATTAACAGTTTTCTTAAGTAATTGGCTGCTCCCATATCGGGAGCATAGATATTTACAATTGTTAGATCATCTTGGTGGATAGTCCCTTTAAGGATTATGTAGTGTCCTTCTGTATCTCTGACTACAGTCTTTAGTTTGAAGTCTAATTTATCTGATATGAGAATCGCTACCCCAGCCTTCTTTTGAGTCCCATTGGCATGAAAGATGTTTCTCCACCCCTTCACTTTCAGTCTGCGTGTATCTTTAGGTTCAAAATGGGTCTCTTGTAGACAGCATATGGATGGGTCCTGTTGTTTTATCCAATCTGCAACCCTGTGCCGTTTTATGGGTGCATTTAGGCCATTCACATTGAGAGTGATTATTGATAGATACGTTTTTATTGACATCGAGTTACCTTTGAAGTCTTTCTTTCTGTAGACTGTCTCTATATTTCTGTTCAATGCTATTCTTGGGATTTTTCCTCTTTTATAGAACCCCCCTTAATATTTCCTGCAGTATCGGCTTGGTGGTTGCATAGTCTTTTAAGCCTTGCCGGTCTTGGAAACTCTTTATCTCTCCATCCATTTTGAATGTCAGTCTTGCTGGATAAAGTATTCTTGGCTGCATGTTCTTCTCATTTAGTGCCCTGAATATATCTTGCCAGCCTCTTCTGGCTTGCCAGGTCTCTGTGGACAGGTCTGATGTTATTCTGATGGGCTTCCCTCTGTAAGTAAGGAGCCTCTTTGCCCTGGCGGCTTTCAAGAGATTATACACCTACAATTATAATTTCTCAATTTGACTATCAGGTGTCGTGATGTTTTTTTGGAGTGTATAATCTTGGGTGGAGACCGTTCAGCCTCTAGTACATGAACGCTGGTTTCATTCGCGAGATTCGGAAAATTTTCATGAAGGACTGTTCCACGATATCTTCTAGACTTCTTTCTTTCTTCTCCCCTTCAGGAATTCCAATAATTCTGACGTTGGAACGCTTCACGGCATCATTTATTTCCCTGATTGTGCTTTCGTGGGATCTAAGCTGTTTGTTCCAGGCTTCCTCCTGATCCTTTCTCTCTGTTTGTCTTCCAGATCACTAATTCTATCTTCTGTCTCAGTTACCCTAGCTTTGAGAGAGTTTAGATTAGATTGGAACTCATTGAGAGCATTGTGGACCTCCTCCCTGGTAGCTTTAAGCTCCGCCCTAACATTGTGAACATCCTGTCTGGTCGCTTTCAGTTCGGCCCTAATCAATTTTGTTTGGTCATCTATGGCTTTCTCCAACCTAGCTATTGCCTGGATAATTGTTAGCCTGAATTCTCTTTCCGACATATTGTCTATGTTGATAGCCGTTAGCTCTGTTGCAGAAGGTCCATCCTCTGTATTTTTCTTCTGTTGGGCATTCCTCCTCCTAGTCATTTTGGTGGGAGAAGACTGAACACATGTAGCTGCATGTATCAACTCTGGTGCAGTCAAGGTGCACCCTGGAACACTTCTGAGCAATCAGGATTCCCCACCCAAGTGAGAGACAAAAGAAAAGAAAAAGAAAAAGAATAAAAGGAAAAGAAGAAAAAGAAGAAGAAAAAAAGATAAAAGAGAGAGAGAGAGACAGGAAAGAAAGGGAAGATGAAAGAGAAGGTTCAGCCCAGATGGGCCCCAAGGTAAGATTTATGAAGTAGACAAACAAAAAGAGATAGAAAGACTGATACAATTATATGGCAAGAGAAAGAAGAAAAGAAAAAAAAATATATATATATGCAAATAAAGAAAGAACCTCGTCAAAAAGAACCACAAGTGTAAAATTTATATGCTATCAGGACAAACTCAGAAAACACAGAAACACTGGTGGAAGAAGATGGGAGAGTTCTTATAAATTCTCAGTGTGTGCGAGGAAGGTTGTTTTGATTCTTCCTGGATGTATCTTGATATCTTTGTTAGAGGACTCAACTTTCCTAAGATAAAGGGGATTACAAATTGGTTTACCTATAGGGGTAGTATTTATTGGGGAAAGGGGATTACTTTGAAGTTAACTCTATATGAATATTAGAGGATAAAAATAAAAAGGAATATATTAGACTAAACTAAACTAAAATTTTTAAAAAAAGGAATTCAAAAAATAAAAATGCAAAAGAAAAACATAGGTGTATGTATCAAAAAGTTCAGGTTAGAAAGGTATTATGGAATTTGATGTACTGTGCAGCTCGCTGTGGTGGTAAATAGGTTAAAAAAATTACCTATGTGTAAAAAAAAAAAATATATATATATATATTTATATATAATATATTATATATATTATATATATTATATATAATATATTATATTATATTTATATATTATATATATTATATATAATTATATATAATTATTATATTATATAATATAATAATAATATATATAATATATAAATATAATATTATATATTATATATAATTAAATATATATATATATATATATAAACCGGAATAGTGGAAACGAGTGAATAATACATGTTTTCCTATGAAGTAGTGGTGCTTTTTTTTTTTCTTTCTTGGTTTGTTTTCTGGGGGAGGGGCCTGCCACGTGGGTTGTCAGTCAATGATGTTTCCTGAGTTGAGTCCCCCCGCCCCCCCTCAAGGGAGTGGGCTCTGGGGAAACTGGTTTTTTTCAGGCTTTTGTTCTCTGGCGGTTTTTTTTTGCTTGTTCACTTTTTTTCCTCTCACCTTGACCGCCTTTGATGGTTTTTGTAGTATTAAAAGAAATCAAACCGCACCCTGATCTCCGTCTCAGAGAGAAGCCTCAGTCTGGGTGCAGAAGCTGAATAAATTCCCCCTTGGCCGCTGGCAGAGCAGGTTCCAAGTTGCGGACCCTGGGGGCGCAGGATCTTTTGCTCGTCCCCAAAGCCAAGGCAGTGGCGGCTGTCTGGGAGCTCCCGACCGCCAGAGAGGTTCCAAGCAGCGATCGCACACTGAGATTTTGCCGCCGGCCCGGGCTGGGAGTGCCCGGCTTGCGCGCACCTCTTTTCAGAGGCGGCTGTGGGTCAGGCGCGCGTCTGGGGCACTGAGAATGGGGCGCTGGTCCGTAAGCCACAGGCTGGGCTTTTGCGCGCCTCTGTCCGGGGAAGAGTTTCGCGCGTGCGCGAAAGCCTTATATTTCTAAAGTAAATCCAAATTACATAAAAATATTCATCTTGAGTAATTGGGGTTCACTGATCTTTGAACTAGATCACTTTGGCAAAAAACAGGAAAAGTTGGATCTTTCAGTTTGTTTTGTCACTTCCTATAAAGCTTCTTCTGTAACTAAAACACAGGTGAGCTTCCAAACCATGGTAGTCCATAACTATGTAAACAACCTTTCCATTTATTGTTCCAATCCATGGGATCTGTGCAGCTAACCCTATTATTTACCAAAGAGGCAAACCTCTAGGCACTTTCTTCCTTGAAATACCAAGGTTGGTCAGACTGATGTATGAGCGCAGAAGACAAGGAGAGTTTTTGTTTTTTTTTTTTTCTATTTCCTCTGTTGGAAGCTCTGGAACTTTTGAACTATAAAAACAGGATTATCTTCATTACCTAGAGTGTTGGAAGTGGGGAAAATTCTAAGACCATTGTTATTTTTTTCAAAGGCAGATTCCATTCCCCAAGAGCTAGCCTTGATAGTCTGTGATCCTCAGGGTCCAAGACATAGTTACTAATAACTTAGTGCCTTATCTTTGAAGAAAATGCTCATGGTCAAAAGAAAGCCTCCCTAGAAAGTGCTGCAAGACTTTGGCCTTTTTGACCAAATTACCTTATGAACACTAATCAACTGCTATAAAGAAATACAAGATTGGGGTGCCTGGGTGGTTCTGTTGATTAAGTATCCAATGTGGAGCTTAAGATTCTCTCTCCCTCTCCACCTCTGCCACTCATGCTTTCTCTTAAAAAAAAAAAGGGGTGTCATTATGAAACAGGCATGTACTCTGTGAGGGTCCAGAGGTAAGATAAGCTTTGGGTATAGGTGAGTATACCTGTAGGTGTACTCCATGGCTCAAGATGTAATCTGTGCAGAAGAGAGAAGCTTCTAACTGGTAATGGCTTACCTCCTCTACATTCAGGAACTTTGGGAACCCAGGTCTCCAGTTTTGGGTGGAAGCTGCACGAGGTGTTGAGAGAAGGCAAGGCCTTTAAAGGGCCTACTTGGCTCCTGCTGTCACCAGGAAAGAAGTTCTGTGGGTCCTGGTGAAACTGGCAAGGAACTTCAGCCCTCCCCTTTCCTGATAGGCACTGCATTCCTCTTCCTGGAAAAGTCATGGTGAAGAGGGGAGAATGACAGGAAGAATACCACATATATCTAATTCTCTCATGAAGTTATCTACTTCAGAAGTATCTGGGATACCTGAACACCTTCCAATTTCTGATTCTAAAGTTTCTAGAAAGCTTCTGTAGATAACCCTGAATTCTAGTGTCACCTGGCTAAAATTTCTTGGCCATTTCCTAGGGTCTTGGTTGGTAAGTGAATTCCAGATGTAGATACAGTACCTTGTCCAGCATTGCCTCCTAGACACATGTTTAGGTTGATTTCTTTAGGTCTTTTAAACACTTACACTGGGTGACTGTGTATTTTTTTTTCTTGTTGAAATTCATACAAATCAGGGCAAATCCTAGATCTCTATATTGGATCTTATAGCTGATAGTAAAAAAATGTGGAAAAGCTCTTTATTCAAATGAAGTAACAATTCTAGAGGCCTTAGTAAAAAGAAGGCAAACACAGTGGTTCTAACGGGCTGTAGTCCGAAGTTTTTAAAAGTAATATTCCGGCTTGCATGGAGCACTGGGTGTGGTGAAAAAAATAATGAATAATGTTTTTCTGAAAATAAATAAATTGAAAAAAAAAGAAATTGGGAAGAAAAATGGAAAAAAACAAACTTAAAATTTTTAAAATTGAATAAAGTTGGCTATCTGATAATTAAAAAAAAAAAAGTAATACTCCTGTAATTGGACATATCAGTGTTAAAGATGTAGTAGACTAAAACTTTAACTTTCAGATTTTTTTTCACTCATGATTGCTAACATGAAAATTTGTAACATTGATCTCTACTATCAGACTAAAATATTCCCACTAATGGGAATTTTCTCCCCATTTCATCTGGAACTCAGATCATAAGTAAACTTGTCTTTTGCTGTTTAGTTGGTAAGGCACTACAAATTTTACTTATGGCCTGTAAAGATATCTTGGGCAGGATGAGGAGATACCAAATGATACTGAGAAGCAGAGCTCAGTGCGACAGAACCAAAGTGCGTTGTAGAAGTTAACGAGAAAGTGGCTCTTGGAGGAATGTTAAAGTGTTGCCGACGGGTGAAATAAGAAGGAGTAGGAATGATTGGTTTTAGTGCTGAACAATTTAGAGTTAAGGAAAGAAAAACTTGTTTCATGGAGTTTAAGAGAAAAGTGTAGTAGCTTTCCCAAAACAAAACAAAACAACAAAAAACCAATGAAAACTAGGCATGGGGACTTAGAATGTTATGGAGTATTACAAAGGTGAGCAGAGAAAGAGGTGGCAGCTAGAAGGCGATGTAGGGTCAAAGGGTTTTTAAGAGGAGGAATGATGGTAAAGGTTGGGATTAAGGATGGTCTCCTTTTGAGTCTTCCAGTGGTCAGTGACTTCATGTATCATTTAGGCTTTGACAGATGGAGAAACAACAGGCATCTTGAGTACTCCATCTGCTTGGCCAGTTGGTATGTGCCTTTCCAGGGTGGTACTTGACATTCCACAAGGATGATTCCCTTATACTGCCACCAGCAGTGGCCATGGGTTTGAATTGACAACCAAACAATGTAATGGGTTTTAATCTAACATTTACTAGTGAGCATTTTAGAAGGATATAATGGAAATATAGCCCACATACCATTTTCATTTCTTTAGAAACTACCCCTGGGTATTTTGCTCCTTTATCTACATGGGGTAGGATATCTGACTTCTGCAGTCAAGAGTGAAGATATGTGTGATCCACCTATAATTCTGGTCACCTTGGCCAACCTAATGCTTGCATGTTGGCTCATTGTTCTTTCAGTATAGCCAAGGTTTTTTTTTGTTTGTTTGTTTGTTTTTGTTGTTTTCACACTAAACTTAAGATCTGGAATATTAAGTCTGTAGTTTCTAAGAAAATGGTACTATGAGATAACAGACCTGGATGTCCACTTCCCATTCAGGCCTGTCTTCTGTGTCAGCCTAGACTAGGTGGATAGGTAAGCTTCAGGGTCAGAGATCTGTGGCATATTAGTTTGGAAGAGATGCTGGGACCCTTTTAGCTCAGAGTGGATGATTGATGCATGCTCCCAGTCCAGGTCTTTGAGAGTAAGACTTCAAAGGGGTCTTCCTTTGTGTGAAGGTTTCCACGTGTGATGAGATAGACAAATGGTACTAAGGCCTTGGTAAAATTTTGAAGTTATGACTCCACCCAGACTTAAGTAATTAGAACTGCTGAGTTCAGATAGTAGTTACTATGGCTTCTGGGACAGTCTTGGACTTCAGGAGGTGGGACTATAATACTGTGCTGGTCATCACTCTTGCACAGGGTCAGTTGTGGGTGACTCTGCCTGCGAATGTGCTTCTAGAGTAACATGGGAGTCACCTCAATGTTCCAGAGCCCTCCTTCCTGGAAGTAGGAAGGCTATCCCCATACTTAGTTGGTAGTAAGTCTATAACATTAACCAAGTCATTCACCTATATAGTTGGTATAAGGGCTCCTGGGTTCTGGGCTCTTGGGTTCTAGGTCTCAAGGTCGTATCCCCATTAACTCTCACAGAGGTGAGCAATAAGAAGAATAATTGGCATGGATAAAATCTACTTTCCTCAGACATTTAAGTATATGATTCACAGAGAACAAGAGGCCATAGAAATATTAGTATGACTATTCCAGCAACCTTTTTTTTTTTTTTTCTTGTTAGAAGCTCTTCCATTTGGTTCATGGCTTGGGAAAAAGATCCAGGGTGGTTAAAAAGCTACCTAGCAGTTGCAGGGAGGGGCTTAGGTGCAGCCCTGATTCCAGAGGTGTATCAGAGAGGCTCCTCGAAAACTACCAGGCTTAGAAGACTCCTAGTCCTGCTTGAGACTAAGCCTTCTAAAAAGAAACCCAGGATCTTTTTTTTTTCTGCTTCAAATATATAAATCTACATTTGACAATTTGGATTTAGGCCTTAAGCACTTCTATACTGATTGAAATTAACAACTTTTTAGCATAATCATATCAATAGTACACAATATACATGGCTAAAACATCTTGACGAGTTTCACCTTAACTAGGAAGTATTTCTGTAGGAAATTAGATGCAGATCTGCACAGGTAGAACCCATGCATCCCGATGCACTGCAACCTTATTCGGGTTCTTCTTCAGGACCATGGCAGCTTCCATGGTATTCAAAGTTTAACCCTGCTCATCTTGGGATGGCTTCTGTATGCCCTAGAAAAGGGTGTGGCCACCACAATGCTTTTGCATCTTCAAGAGGTACTCAGCACCCTTGCACTTCTCCTTGACCAGCTCATGAGAAAAGTGGCCCACACCCTCTGAGACATGTCCTCATGGTTGGAACAGAGGCTCTTAGAGGAGATATAGGAGGCCTGCAGGTGCAGGTTGACTGGGTAATTGATGGCAACTTCCGCCTTGGTGGAATAATTCTAACAATCATGGTTGACTAGTAATATGCAGCAAAGCTCAAAAAACTGTGTAGGCTGGTTTCAGAAGTCAAGGATGGCTGAGAAAATGGTTCTTACAGAAACTAGAAAGGAGGTTGGAGGGTGGCCAGAGGCTGGAAAAAAAGGTGTCCCTGGGTCTATTCCATCCAAATACTGTTGGAAGCAAGAGATAGATCAATGGGACTATTGCATATATATTTCAGTCACATTGTTAATTGAAAATTCCTTTTTAAAATCAAGCTGCTTAGTAAGGCCACAGGCTGAAGACTCCTGAACATCTCCTGAGGGAGATCTGAAGTCTATACCTTGGGTAGAAACCTGAGTAGAGCACAAAGTTCTCCTTCATTCACAAATAACATGAAGTCTTGGTTTTCTACGTAAGCAGCTCTGGAATTCTCTACCATGGTGCTTACCACTGTGTAGGGACAAAGTTGGGGAAACAGAGCCAGAAGAACCTTTTTTCACTGAGGCTGCTCTAGATTTCAGACAGCAGCAAACCATTGAGTCCTTCAAGAGTTGAACACAGAAGAGCTCATGCTGCTGAGGCCCATGTTTAGCCTTTATTGTAGACATCATCATGTGCTTCCCAGAACGCAGCTGCACAATGATTTTTTGCCTTTGTTTTGGGGATGACAGTTGGAAGACTAGCATCAGATATTAACCCTCTTAATCCCCCATTGTTCTTATCTTGAGTACTGTCCCCTCTTTTACCCCTGGATTAGAACCATATCTAGTCCCTGATAAGTGGGAGCATAATAGTCTGGTCCTCCCATCCAGATTGGCATTGAAGACCCATCCTAGCTTTAGCATATGCTTTGGGTTGGCTGAGCCTTCATGAGACTGCATTGCAACTCCACTTCTCCCTCTGCCAATCTGGCTTCCTTTCCTTCCACAAGGGGTAATGTCAAGAGTACTCTCTAATGAATTTCCCACATTTATCTCAGTCTGCTTCCTACGGAACTCAGCCTTTGACAGCCCTCATTCCTGTCTCCATGGTCCCCTGTGAGCAAGAGTGGGTTGGCTTGAGTGAGATGGGCTAATATCCTCAATCTTGCTTGTTTCGTGTTTTTGCTTGCAAAAAAATAGATGGATGTGTCAACCTACTTCTTTCATGCTAAGTGGGAAAAACTGCCCAAAAGTCGGCCACTGGGAGGGCTTTCCATCTCCCATTGCCTTTCAGAAAGTTTGTTGAATGGGACTAATATTTCAGTGACTGTCTGTTTTCCAGCATTGCTGGCACACTGTAGACCTGTGCATAACCCAGGTTTGTGCATTTCCTCTTCAGTTAGTTAAAACCCCAAGGGGCCATAGGTGGTTTGAGAGAGGGCTGGCAAATGAACAGGAGAGGGAAAAGGGTACTATGAGATTCTGAACTACCTGTTTATGTGATATATTGTAACTTTTGCAGTTACTCATAATTGGTATTTAATGTCCTCTTTGTTTTATGATGCCTATCTCTGACCTGAGATTTCCATGAAATTGGTTTTATCTAATCTATCAAACTTTAGGGTCCTGTGGTGTCCCGTGGTCAAGCTTTGGTTTCAAATGGAGCCAAACAGCAATCCAGCAGAATTGCTTAAAAGAACAAGGCATGGTGGGTATTAGAGAGGGCACGGATTGCATGGAGCACTGGGTGTGGTACAAAAACAATGAATACTTATGCTGAAAATAAATTAAAAAAAAAGAAAGAAATAAAAATTAAAAAAATTAAATTAAATTAAATCAAATTAAAAAATTAATTAAATTAAATTTAAAAATAAATTAATTAATTAAAAAATAAAAAAATACAAAAAAAAAAAAGAAGAAGAACAAGGCATGCCCTTGCTTCAGTACCCTAGGCATCTGTATTTTGACTTTTTTTTCCACTTGGACCATAAGAGGCTCCATACAGCATCTGTTGACCAGTATCTGAGTGCTGTGCCATAGGCCCAAGTGATAGGGAAACTTAACCTGCTACAGACTGTACTCTTGCTCTTGGTTCCACTTCAGTTTGACAGCTTGTGGATTACCTGGTAGATGAGTCAGAGTAGTACTCCTATATAGTCTGTTTCCAAAGCCTGAAAAGATGCTTCCTGGTGGATAGTAGAAGGTCCAGCAATTTGTCCTTTACTTTAGAGGGGATGTTGCAATATGTTGCAATATGCCCAGACCATCGAGGTGTCAGGCCTAGATTTCTACGAGGTGGTTATCTTCAACCTCTGGTACTTGTATATATTGCTAAATCCTCTAAGGCACTTGCTTCTTGCTGTTCATCTCCTACAAATAATGCCATTAATAGTATGGAACATTGTTGTGGCAGGTGGGGAACCAAGACAAGATCCTTGTGGACTCTTTCCCATGGCGAAGGAAAGTTGGCCTAACCAAGAACTTAGTGAAGTTGTGTTATTGTCCATGCCAAGTAGAGGCAAACTGTAGCAAGAGTCTTACTGAAACTAGCTCTTGCTAGTCTTATTCTACCTTCTGTTTTACTGTGTGGACTGTACTGTGTGAATGAGATTGGGGCTTGGAAGCATGCTGCTTAAGAATCTGAAACTTCTTTGTGTTTCCACTAGGGCTTGCATACTTTATTTCCTAAGGAATAACCATGGCAATGTTTTTCTCTTAACTCTTTCAGTAGCAGGGACAAGTACAAAAATGCTCCAGTATAAATATAGCAGACCTGCTGCTGCCCCTCGGAACAATTTGTTACTTAAACTGTAACCCCTGGAGGATTTTACTAGTTACCAAGCACATTTAGATATGGCCTTAAGAAATACATATACTGGCAATAGGTCTTTGGGGAGAAGGACGATGTACGACCATGAAGCTGGGCAGCTGGGGATACCTGGCTCTCTCAGGGCAGAAGGCCGCCCCTTCACAGAAGCCAGGCAGCCAGGAATGCCCAGCCCGCCCAGGGAACAGGGAAGAATGAAAACCGCCTGCTTCCCTTTTCCGTTATCGCTCCTTTCTCTACCCAGAAGCTCCCGTTGTTAGTTAGATGAGTCCTTTGAATGTGCTTAACTATAAACTTTATCCTCCTCCTTGATTGCCTGCACGACGTGACTAACATTTGACCTTCATCGGTCCTTCTGTTGGCTATTGTTTCTATCTAATAAAAGTAAGACTGTGGAGTTGTTTGTGGCAGCAGTCCTTTTCAACTGTTGTCCCCTGCTCCCAGTCTCTTGCAGCTGACTTGTTTGTGCCTAATTCTTCTCCCGTCACCAGTTGGAAGCGGCACAGACCAATTGTTTGAAGTCCTAACCAATATTAGGTCATCTATAGGTTTCAACTTCCATTAACAATTTTTTTTTATTGTGCTAAGAAAACTTGGATTTGTTAAGGTAGGTCTCATTTTGAGAGCACAATACTGCATTAATTCTAGGTGTAATGTTTTTTTTTTTTTTTAAAGATTTTATTTATTTATTTGAGAGAGAGAGACAGTGAGAGAGAGCATGAGCGAGGAGAAGGTCAGAGAGCGAAGCAGACTGCCCATGGAGCTGGGAGCCTGATGTGGGACTTGATCCCGGGACTCCAGGATCACGCCCTGAGCCGAAGGCAGTCGTCCAACCAACTGAGCCACCCAGGCGTCCCTCTAGGTGTAATGTTATGCAGCAGGTTCTCTAGAGCTCATTCATCTTGTATAACAAACTTCAGGCAAGATCATCAGCTCCACAGACTTTGCCAGTAGTTTCCTGGTACCACACAGTAAAATGAGATCTGAGGGGAGCTGTGAAAAGCCCCTCCTTGCTCACTACAAATGATTTGATTGTCAAATTCACTGACTTCAGAAGGAGCAGGAGTCTTTGGAGTGGGAGCTCCTATCACTCCTACCTTTTAACAGGCAGTATATGCCTGGGGCTCACAGCCTTTTTGAAGTGAAGTCCCACATTCAGTGCTCTGAGAAACTGAATGCTGATGTCAAATTGTTTATTTCTGGAGGTTCTTGACACACTATAGAAACTGGAAAATGATTTTTCTGCATCAAAAATAGTGGAAAGTCTCTTCCAAGAAGGCAGGAGAGAAGCAAGGTCTATGCTTCCTAGTGATTTCTGGTATTTTTCTTATATGTTCTAGTATCAAAAGGATTCCATAGCACTGAGATGGTTTCTGCCACCTTTTGAAACATTTACAGTATTTATAATAAAGTATTACTTTATTGAATGGATCTGGGTATCATATCAATTTTATTTTTTAAAAATTTATTATTTATTTATTTACTTATTTTTATTTTTTGTTTCTTTTTAATTTTATTTTCTTTTCAGTGTAACAGTATTCTTTGTTTTTGCACCACACCCAGAGCTCCATGCAATTCATGCCCTCTCCAGTACCCACCACCTGGTTCCCCCAACCTCCCACCCCCACCCCTTCTAAACCCTCAGGTTGTTTTTCAGAGTCCATAGTCTCTCATGGCTCACCTCCCTTTCCAATTTCCCTCAACTCCCTTCTCCTCTCCATTTCCCCTTGTCCTCCATGCTATTTGTTATGCCCCACAAATAAGTGAATAAGTTGGGTATTCATCCTTTCTGATGGAGGCATAATACTCCATAGTGTATATGGACCACATCTTCCTTATCCATTTGTCCGTTGAAGGACATTTTGGTTCTTTCCACAGTTTGGTGACCATGGCCATTGCTGCTTCATTTTAGCTTTTGTTTCCTTTGCCTTTGGTGACATATCTTGAAAGAATTTGCTGTGGCTGATATCGAAGAGGTTACTGCCTATATTCTCCTCTAGGGTTCTGATGGATTCCTGTCTCACGTTGAGGTCTTTTTTGTTTGTTTGTTTGTTTGTTGTTTGTTTTTGTTTTTTTTCAATTTATTTATTTTCAGAAAAACATTATTCATTATTTTTTCACCACACCCAGTGCTCCATGCAAGCCGTGCCCTCTATAATACCCACCAACTGGTAGCCCAACCTCCCACCCCCCTGCCACTTCAAACCCCTCAGATTGTTTTTCAGAGTCCATACGTTGAGGTCTTTTATCCATTTCGAGTTGATCTTTGTGTATGGTGTAAGAGAATGGTCGAGTTTCATTCTTCTACATATAGCTATCCAGTTTTCCCAGCACCATTTATTGAGGAGACTGTCTTTTCTCCACTGTATATTTTTTCCTGTTTTGTCAAAGATTATTTGACCATAGAGTTGAGGGTCCATATTTTTTAATAAACATCTAATATATTTTTATCCCCAGGGGTACAGGTCTGTGAATCACCAGGTTTACACACTTCACAGCACTCATCATAGCACATACCCTCCCCAATGTCCATAACACCACTCCCTTCTCCCAACCCCCCTCCCCCCAGCAATGCTCAGTTTGTTTTGTGAGATTAAGAGTCACTTATGGTTTGTCTCCCTCCCAATCCCATCTTGTTTCATTTATTCTTCTCCTACCCACTTAAGCCCCCATGTTGCATCACCACTTCCTCATATCAGGGAGATCATATGATAGTTGTCTTTCTCCGATTGACTTATTTTGCTAAGCATGATACGCTCTAGTTCCATCCATATTGTCGCAAATGGCAAGATTTCATTTCTTTTGATGCGTGCATAGTATTCCATTGTGTATATATACCACATCTTCTTTATCCATTCATCTGTTGATGGACATCTAGGTTCTTTCCATAGTTTGGCTATTGTAGACATTGCTGCTATAAACATTGGGGTGCACGTGTCCCTTTGGATCACTATGTTTGTATTCTTAGGGTAAATACCCAGTAGTGCAGTTGCTGGGTCATAGGGTAGTTCTATTTTCAACATTTTGAGAAACCTCCATGCTGTTTTCCAGAGTGGTTGCACCAGATTGCATTCCCACCAAGAGTGTAGGAGGGTTCCCCTTTCTCCACATCCTCGCCAGATTCTGTCATTTCCTGACTCGTTAATTTTAGCCATTCTGACTGGTGTGAGGTGATAGCTCACTGTGGTTTTGATTTGTATTTCCCTGATGCCGGGTGATATGGAGCACTTTTTCATGTGTCTGTTGACCATATGGATGTCTTCCTTGCAGAAATGTTTGTTCATGTCTTCTGCCCATTTTTTGATTGGATTATTTGTTCTTTGAGTGTCAAGTTTGCTAAGTTCTTTATAGATTTTGGACACTAGCCCTTTATCTGATATGTCGTTTGCAAATATCTTCTCCCATTCTGTCAGTTGTCTTTTGGTTTTGTTAACTGTTTCCTTTGCTGTGCAAAAGCTTTTGATCTTGATGAAATCCCAATAGTTCATTTTTGCCCTTGCTGCCCTTGCCTTTGGCGATGTTCCTAGGAAGATGTTGCTGCGGCTGAGGTCGAAGAGGTTGCTGCCTGTTCTTCTCAAGGATTTTGATGGATTCCTTTCTCACCTTGAGGTCCTTCATCCATTTTGAGTCTATTTTTGTGTGTGGTGTAAGGAAATGGTCCAATTTCATTTTTCTGCATGTGGCTGTCCAATTTTCCCAACACCATTTATTGAAGAGGCTGTCTTTTTTCCATTGGACATTCTTTCCTGCTTTGTTGAAGATTAGTTGACCATAGAGTTGAGGGTCTATTTCTGGGCTCTCTATTCTGTTCCACTGATCTATGTGTCTGTTTTTGTGCCAGCACCATGCTGTCTTGATGATGACAGCTTTGTAATAGAGCTTGAAGTCCGGAATTGTGATGCCACCAACTTTGGCTTGCTTTTTCAATATTCCTTTGGCTATTCGAGGTCTTTTCTGGTTCCATATAAATTTTAGGATTCTTTGTTCCATTTCTTTGAAAAAGATGGGTGGTACTTTGATAGGAATTGCATTAAATGTGTAGATTGCTTTAGGTAGCATAGACATTTTCACAATATTTATTCTTCCAATCCAGGAGCATGGAACATTTTTCCATTTCTTTGTGTCTTCCTCAATTTCTTTCATGAGTACTTTATAGTTTTCTGAGTATAGATTCTTAGCCTCTTTGGTTAGGTTTATTCCTAGGTATCTTATGGTTTTGGGTACAATTACAAATGGGCTTGACTCCTTAATTTCTCTTTCTTCTGTCTTGTTGTTGGTGTAGAGAAATGCAACTGATTTCTGTGCATTGATTTTGTATCCTGACACTTTACTGAATTCCTGTACAAGTTCTAGCAGTTTTGGAATGGAGTCTTTTGGGTTTTTCACATATATTATCATATCATCTGCGAAGAGTGATAGTTTGACTACTTCTTTGACGATTTGGATGCCTTTAATTTCCTTTTGTTGTCTGATTGCTGAGGCTAGAACTTCTAGTACTATATTGAATAGCAATGGTGATAATGGGCATCCCTGCCATGTTCCTGACCTTAGTGGAAAAGCTTTGTTTTTATCCATTGAGAATGATATTTGCGGTGGGTTTTTCATAGATGGCTTTGATAATATTGAGGTATGTGCCCTCTATCCCTACACTTTGAAGAGTTTTAATCAGGAGGGGATGTTGTACTTTGTCAAATGCTTTTTCATCATCTATTGACAGTATCATATGGTTCTTGTTCTTTCTTTTATTGATGTGTTGTATCACATTGATTGATTTGCAGATGTTGAACTAACCCTGCAGCCCTGGAATAAATCCCACTTGGTCGTGGTATAATCCTTTTAATGTACTGTTGAATCCTATTGGCTAGTATTTTGGTGAGAATTTTCGCATCTGTGTTCATCAAGGATATTGGTCTATAGTTCTCTTTTTTGATGGGATCCTTGTCTGGTTTTGGGATCAGGGTGATACTGGCCTCATAGAATGAATTTGAAAGTTTTCCTTCCATTTCTATTTTCTGGAATAGTTTCAGGAGAATAGGAATTAGTTCTTCTTTAAATGTTTGGTAGAATTCCCCCGGGAAGCTGTCTGGCCCTGGGCTTTTGTTTGTTTGGAGATTTTTGATGACTGTTTCAAACTCCTTACTGATTATGAGTTTGTTCAAGTTTTCTGTTTCTTTATGGTTCAGTTGTGGTAGTTTATATGTCTCTAGGAATGTATCCATTTCTTCCAGATTGTCAAATTTGTTGGCATAGAATGTATAGTATGTTCTTATAATTGTCTGTATTTCTTTGGTGTTAGTTGTGATCTCTCCTCTTTCATTCATAATTTTATTTATTTGCGTTCTTTTTCTTTTCTTTTTGATAAGTCTGGCCAGGGGTTTATCAATCTTAATACTTTCAAAGAACCAGCTCCTAGTTTCGTTGATTTGTTCTATTGGTTTTTTTTGTGTGTGTGGGTTTTTTTTTTTTGTCTCTATTTCATTGATTTCTGCTCTGATCTTTATGATTTCTCTTCTCCTGCTGGGTTTAGGGTTTCTTTCTTGTTCTTTCTCCAGCTCCTTTAGGTGTAGGGTTAGGTTGTTTCTTGTTTCTTGAGAAAGGCTTGTCCCGCTATATATTTTCCTCTCAGGACTGCCTTTGTTGTGTCCCACAGATTTTGAACTGTTGTATTCTCATTATCATTTGTTTTCATGATTTTTTTCAATTCTTCTTTAATTTCCTGGTTGACCCATTCATTCTTTAGAAGGATGCTGTTTAGTGTCCATGTATTTGGGTTCTTTCCAAACTTCCTCTTGTGGTTGAGTTCTAGCTTCAGAGCATTGTGGTCTGAAAATATGCAGGGAATGATCCCAATCTTTTGATACCGGTTGAGTCCTGATTTAGGACCAAGGATGTGATCTATTCTGGAGAATGTTCCATGTGCACTAGAGAAGAATGTGTATTCTGTTGCTTTGGGATGAAATGTTCTGAATATATCTGTGATGTCCATCTGGTCCAGTGTGTCATTTCAGGCCTTTATTTCCTTGTTGATCTTTTGCTTGGATGATCTGTCCATTTCAGTGAGGGGAGTGTTAAAGTCCCCTACTATTATTGTATTATTGTTGCTGTGCTTCTTTGATTTTGTTATTAATTAGATTATATAGTTGGCTGCTCCCACGTTGGGGGCATAGACACTTAAAATAGTTAGATCTTCTTGTTGGACAGACCCTTTGAGTATGATATAGTGTCCTTACTCATCTCTTATTATAGTCTTTGGCTTAAAATCTAATTGATCTGATATAAGGATTGCCACTCCTGCTTTCTTCTGATGTCCATTAGCATGGTAAATTCTTTTCCACCCCCTCACTTTAAATCTGGAGGTGTCCTTGGGTCTGAAATGAGTTTCTTGTAGGCAACATATAGATGGGTTTTGTCTTTTTATCCATTTTGATACCCTGTGTCTTTTGATTGGGGCATTTAGCCCATTAACATTCAGGGTAACTATTGAGAGATATGAATTTAGTGCCATTGTATTGCCTGTAAGGTGACTGTTACTGTATATTGTCTCCCTTTCTGATCTACTACTTTTAGGGTCTCTCTTTGCTTAGAGGACCCCTTTCAATATTTTCTGTAGAGCTGGTTTGGTGTTTGCAAATTCTTTCAGTTTTTGTTTGTCCTGGAAGCTTTTAATCTCTCCTTCTATTTTCAAGGATAGCCTAGCTGGATATAGTATTCTTGGCTGCATGTTTTTCTTGTTTAGTGCTCTGAATATATCATGCCAGCTCTTTCTGGCCTGCCAGGTCTCTGTGGATAAGTCTGCTGCCAATCTAATATTTTTACCATTGTATTTTACAGACTTCTTTTCCCGGGCTGCTTTCAGGATTTTCTCTTGTCACTAGGACTTGTAAATTTTACTATTAGGTGATGGGGTGTGGACGTATTCTTATTGATTTTTGAGGTGGGGGTTCTCTGCACCACCTGGATTTTGATGCTTGTTTCCTTTGCCGTATTGGGGAAATTCTCTCCAATAATTCTTTCCTGTATACCTTCTGCTCCCCTCTCTCTTCTTCTTCTGAAATCCCAGTTAATCTAATGTTGTTTCGTTTTATGGTATCACTTATCTCTCGAATTCTCCCCTCGTGGTTAGCTGTTTGTCCCTCTTTTGCTCAGCTTCTTTATTCTCTGTCATTTGGTCTTCTATATCACTAATTCTTTCTTCTGCCTCATTTATCCTAGCAGTGGGAGCCTCCATTTTTTTTAAAGATTTTATTTATTTACTTGACAGAGAGATCACAAGTAGGCAGAGAGGCAGGCAGAGAGAGAGGAAGGGAAGCACGCTCCCTGCTGAGCAGAGAGCCCGATGTTGGACTTGATCCCAGGACCCCGAGATCATGACCTCAGCCGAAGGCTGCAGTTCAACCCATTGAGCCACCCAGGCGCCCCGAGCCTCCATTTTTGATTGCACCTCATTAATAGCTTTTTTTATTTCAACTTGGTTAGATTTTAGTTTTTTTATTTCTCCAGAAAGGGCTTATATCTCCCAAGAGTGTTTCTCTAATATCTTCCATGCCTTTTTTGAGCCCATCTAGAACATTGAGAAACATCATTCTGAACTCTAGATCTGACATACTTCCAATGTCTGTATTGATTAGGTCCCTAGCCTTCAGTACTGCCTCTTGTTCTATTTTTGTGGTGAATTTTTCCGCCTTGTCATTTTGTCTAGAGAAGAGTATATGAAGGTGCAAGTAAAATACTAAAAGGGTGGCAAAGACTCCAGGAAAATATGCTTTAATCAAATCAGAAGAGATCTCAAATCCTGGGGGGGTGGGAGAAAGGGGATAAAAAGAGGTTCAGAAAAAAAAAAAGAATTAAAAAAAGAAAATGAATAAAGAAAAAATTCAAAAAAGAAAGAAAAAATATATATTAGATAAACTAGTTAAAAAACGTTTAAAAAGAAAAGGGTCACATCGGGCTCCTTGCTCGGCAGGGAGCCTGCTTCTCCCTCTGCCTCTGCCTGCCTCTCTGTCTGCCTGTGCTCACTCTCTCTCTCTCTCTCTCTGACAAATAAATAAATAAAATCTTTAAAGAAAAAAAAAGTTAGAAAAAAAGAGCAGAAGAAGAGAAAAAAAATTGAAAAAGAAAAAAAATTAAATTAAGTGCAAGACTAAAGAATCATGGGGAGAAAGCCAAGGAGTTCCGTGCTTTGCTTTCTCCTCCTCTGGAATTCCTTTATTCTCCTTGGTATTGAAACTGCACTCCTTGGTAGGTGAACTTGGTCCTGTCTGGATTTCTTGTTGATCTTCTGTGGGAGGGGCCTGTTGTAGTGATTCTCAGGTGTCTTTGCCCCAGGCGGAATTGCACCGCCCTTACCAGGGGCCGGGCTGAGTAATTCAATCGGATTTGATTTCGGGAGCTTTTGTTCCCTGATGCTTTCCGTAGAGTTCTGGAGGACGGGAATGAAAATGGCAGCCTCCCAGTCTCTGGTCAGAGGAGCCGAGGGCTCGGGGCCCCAGTCCCTAGTACGCCTTCAGAGAGTAGCACCCAATTATTCCTGGCTCCCTAGCCTCCCGCTGCGCTTCGAGGTCACGGAGCCTGCGACCTGTTCAAGGTAACCCCAAGTTTAGAGCTTACTCCTCGGCTCTGTCTCTGTAGCCAGGTTCCCCATTCTGATACCTGCAAGCTCTGTGACACTCAGACACTCCCGATCCTTCTGTGACCCTGCGGGACCTTAGGCCTCGCTGACCCCACGTGGACTTCACCCTGGTTTAGTCTCTGGAGTGATGTCCCTCAGCGGAACAAACTTTTAAAAGTTCTGATTTAGTGCTCAGTTGCCCCTCCACTTGCCAGGAGCTGGCCCCTCCCCCCACTGTCTATCTTCCCATCTCTTTGGATTCACTTCTCCGCAAGTCCTACCTTTCAGAAAGGGTTGATTTCTGTTTCTAGAATTGCTGTTCTTCTTCTTTTCAATCTCCCGTTGGATTTGTAGGTATTTGCAATCTTTAGATAAGCTATCTAACTGATCTCCTGCTACCTGAAGTAGTCTCAGCCTGCTACTTCTCTGTCATCTTGACTCCTCCGAATCTCACGTCAATTTTAAAATGGAAACTTAAGCTTCCCAGCTGTCCTAAAATTTCCCTTCACTAAGAGTTCCCTATGTATTCTGAAACCCTGTCCTAGTCCAAACCTGGGGTTTTCTTTATCGTGTCACCAAATGACTGATATCATGGGACACCAGTAGCATCCTGTCTAGGGAACTCTGGATGTGTATTATTGTGGGTAAAGTACTCAGTTTTGCAAAGATGAGTTAATTTAGATAGTCCAGCTTACAGTTGTGAGTCAGAAGAATATGAAAACTCTCAAACATTGTGATTCAGTAGGAGACGATTAGACAGAGCTTTTTATTTTTATTGCTGGTGATGTTCGCAGTGATGTGGATCTTGAGCAACTTGCAGAACTTGGCACAGGTTGAGTTAGGAAGCACATGGAAAATGAGGCAACCTACAACAAGAGTATCATTACATTTTTCTTCTTTGAATGAACTTTAAATTTTACATGGAACGTTTGTCTCCTTATAATCTTTCTTATGAGGTCCCAGAGAAGTGAATGGCTCTTTGTCTTCTGACTTTTCCTCTGCTTGCTTAATGCTTTTACTCTGTAATGTAGAGGTTTCTCCATCTGTCCAAATGCCCCCTGGGAAGGTAGGTCTACAGAAATAGCTGCTTCCATAGGTCCTCGTGTGTTACTGTCTTCTGCCCTATGTGCCTTTGGCCTCCTCTTGAGCTAATAAAAACCACACAGAAGTTTATGATTATAAATTTTGGTCTTGATAATCGAGATGATTCAGAGGTCAAAGTTCACCTTGAAATGTCAGAGATCAGTTTCCTTTTGATCCAGAAAAGCTACCTGGTACAGCAATCCCCTTAAACTCTGATCACCCAGAACTTCAGGCTTAATGTCTTTTTTTTTTTTTTAAATATTCGAGTGTTTTTATTCATTCTTTGCAGTTCCATTCTTTTTTTTGTTTTTTTATCAATTTATTTATTTTCAGAAAAACAGTATTCATTATTTTTCACCACACCCACTGCTCCATGTAATCTGTGCCCTCTATAATACCCACCACCTGGTACTTCAACCTCCCACCCCCCACCCCCGCCACTTCAAACCCCTCAGATTGTTTTTCAGAGTCCATATGTCTTTTTAAGGCAGAGCAGATCTCAGTGACATGAACCCAAGGAAAATATCCCACATGTGTTGGGAGAACTCAGGTTCTAAACTATGATGCTGGCTAGAGGGAAAAGTGGGAAAGTTCTCCCCCATGCTTAACCACTACCTTGGCATGAGAATTCATGGTCTGAGGGGAGGGTGCCTATTAGTGATGACTGTGGGTGGCGGTGCTGCTAAGAGGGCTCCTCAAATCCCTGCAGTGTTCTGCCTTTTAAACAGACCACATCCATCCACCTGCCTTCATGAGGCCTCATTTCTCACAAAAATGGGGCCTCCTGAGAGTATGTACATTCTCTGACTAGAGTGACTTTTTTAAAAGCTTATTTTAACCATCTTGTAGCCCAGGGATGAATCCCACCTGATCATGGTGGATAATCTTTTTAATGTGTTGTTGGATCCTGTTGGCTAGGATCTTGTTGAGAATCTTAGCATCCATATTCATCAGTGATATTGGTCTGAAATTCTCCTTTTTGGTAGGGTCCTTGCCTGGTTTGGGGATCAGGGTAATGCTGGCTTCATAGAAAGAGGCTGGAAGTTTTTCTTCTGCTTCAATTTTTTGAAACAGCTTCAGGAGAATAGGTGTTATTTCTTCTTGGAAGGTTTGGTAGAATTCCCCAGGGACTCCGTCAGGTCCTGGGCTCTTGTTTTTTGGGAGGTTTTTGATCACTGATTCAATCTCGTTATTAGATATCGGTCTATTCAGGTTGTCGATTTCTTCCTGGTTCAATTTTGGTAGTTTATATTTTTCCAGGAATGCAAGCATTTCATCTAGGTTGCTAAGCTTATTGGCATATAACTGTTCGTAATAACTTCTGATGATTGTTTCTACTTCCTTGGCGTTAGTTGTGATCTCTCCCTTTTCATTCATAATTTTATGAATTTGGGATTTCTCTATTTTCTTTCGGATTAGTGTAGCCAGTGGCTTATCGATCTTATTGATTCTTTCAAAAAACGAGCTTCTAGTTTCATTGATACGTTCTGCTGTATCTCTGGTTTCTCCCTCATTGATCTCAGCTCTAATCTTGATGATTTCCCTTCTTATGTGTGGAGTTGGTTTGATTTGTTGTTGATCCTCCAGTTCTTTAAGGTGTAGAGACAGCTGGTGTGTTCTGGATTTTTCAATTTTTTTGAGCAAGGCTTGGATGGCTATATATTTTCCCCTTAGGACCGCCTTTGCTGTATCCCATAGGTTTTGGACCGAAGTGTCTTCATTCTCATTGATTTCCATGAATTGTTTCAGTTCTTCTTTGATCTCCTGGTTGATCCAAGCATTCTTAAGCAAGGTGGTCTTTAGCTTCCAGGTGTTTGAGTTCCTTCGGAACTTTTCCTTGTGATTGAGCTCCAGTTTCAAAGCATTGTGATCTGAGAATATGCAGGGAATAATCTCAGTCTTTTGGTATCGGTTGAGTCCTGATTTGTGACCCAGTATGTGGTCTATTCTGGAGAAGGTTCCGTGTGCACTAAGAAGAATGAGTATTCTGCTGTTTTAGGGTGGAATGTTCTGTATATATCTATGAGGTCCATCTGGTCCAATGTGTCATTCAATGCTCTTGTTTCTTTATTGATTTTCTGCTTCGATGATCTGTCTAATTCTGAAAGAGGTGTGTTAAGATCTCCTACGATTAGTGTATTCATATCAATATGACTCTTTATCTTGATTAACAGTTTTCTTAAGTAATTGGCTGCTCCCATATCGGGAGCATAGATATTTACAATTGTTAGATCATCTTGGTGGATAGTCCCTTTAAGGATTATGTAGTGTCCTTCTGTATCTCTGACTACAGTCTTTAGTTTGAAGTCTAATTTATCTGATATGAGAATCGCTACCCCAGCCTTCTTTTGAGTCCCATTGGCATGAAAGATGTTTCTCCACCCCTTCACTTTCAGTCTGCGTGTATCTTTAGGTTCAAAATGGGTCTCTTGTAGACAGCATATGGATGGGTCCTGTCGTTTTATCCAATCTGCAACCCTGTGCCGTTTTATGGGTGCATTTAGGCCATTCACATTGAGAGTGATTATTGATAGATACGTTTTTATTGACATCGAGTTACCTTTGAAGTCTTTCTTTCTGTAGACTGTCTCTATATTTCTGTTCAATGCTATTCTTGGGATTTTTCCTCTTTTATAGAACCCCCCTTAATATTTCCTGCAGTGTCGGCTTGGTGGTTGCATAGTCTTTTAAGCCTTGCCGGTCTTGGAAACTCTTTATCTCTCCATCCATTTTGAATGTCAGTCTTGCTGGATAAAGTATTCTTGGCTGCATGTTCTTCTCATTTAGTGCCCTGAATATATCTTGCCAGCCTCTTCTGGCTTGCCAGGTCTCTGTGGACAGGTCTGACGTTATTCTGATTGGGCTTCCCTCTGTAAGTAAGGAGCCTCTTTGCCCTGGCAGCTTTCAAGAGATTATACCTACAATTATAATTTCTCAATTTGACTATCAGGTGTCGTGATGTTTTATTGGAGTGTTTAATCTTGGGTGGAGACCGTTCAGCCTCTAGTACATGAACGCTGGTTTCATTCGCAAGATTCGGAAAATTTTCATGAAGGACTTGTTCCACGATATCTTCTAGACGTCTTTCATAGATAGATTTGATGAGGCTCAGGAATGTTCCCTCTATCCCTATACTTTGGAGCGTTTTAATCAGGAACGGATGTTGGATTTTGTCAAATGCTTTTTCTGCATTCTTCTCTCTTCTCATATTAATTTGTTGCATCACATTGATTGATTTGCGAATGTTGAACCATCCTTGGGATGGAGAGAAGAACCACATGGTCCTCTCAATTGATGCAGAAAAAGCATTTGACAAAATCCAACATCCGTTCCTGATTAAAACGCTCCAAAGTATAGGGATAGAGGGAACATTCCTGAGCCTCATCAAATCTATCTATGAAAGACCCACAGCAAATATCATCCTCAATGGGAAAAAGCTTGCAGACTTCCCATTGAGATCAGGAACAAGACAAGGATGCCCACTTTCACCACTCTTGTTCAACATAGTATTAGAAGTCCTAGCAACAGCAATCAGACAACAGAGAGAAATAAAAGGTATCCAAATTGGTAATGAAGAAGTCAAACTCTCTCTCTTCGCAGATGACATGATTCTTTATATGGAAAACCCAAAAGACTCCACCCCCAAACTACTAGAACTCATACAGCAATTCAGCAACGTGGCAGGATACAAAGTCAATGTGCAGAAATCAGTGGCTTTCTTATACACTAAGAATGAAAATACAGAAAGGGAAATTAGAGAATCGATTCCATTTACTATAGCACCAAGAACCATAAGATACCTTGGAATAAACCTAACTAAAGAGGTAAAGGATCTGTACTCGAGGAACTATAGAACACTCATGAAAGAAATTGAAGAAGACACAAAAAGATGGAAGACCATTCCATGCTCTTGGATCGGAAGAATAAACATTGTTAAAATGTCTATACTGCCTAGAGCAATCTATACTTTTAATGCCATTCCGATCAAAATTCCACCGGCATTCTTCAAAGAGTTGGAGCAAATAATCCTAAAATTTGTATGGAATCAGAAGAGACCCCGAATCGCTAAGGAAATGTTGAAAAACAAAAATAAAGCTGGCGGCATCACCTTACCTGATTTCAAGCTTTATTACAAAGCTGTGATCACCAAGACAGCATGGTACTGGCATAAAAACAGACACATAGACCAGTGGAACAGAGTAGAGAGCCCTGATATGGACCCTCAACTCTAAGGTCAATTAATCCTTGACAAAACAGGAAAAAATATACAGTGGAAAAAAGACAGTCTCTTCAATAAATGGTGCTGGGAAAACTGGACAGCTATATGTAGAAGAATGAAACTCGACCATTCTCTTACACCGTACACAAAGATCAACTCAAAATGGATAAAAGACCTCAACGTGAGACAGGAATCCATCAGAATCTTAGAGGAGAACATAGGCAGTAATCTCTTTGATATCAGCCACAGCAACTTCTTTCAAGATACGTCTCCAAAGGCAAAGGAAACAAAAGCGAAAATAAACTTCTGGGACTTCATCAAAATCAAAAGCTTCTGCACAGCAAAGGAAACAGTCAAAAAAACAGGCAACCCACAGAATGGGAGAAGATATTTGCAAATGACAGTACACACAAAAGGTTGATATCCAGGATCTATAATGAACTCCTCAAACTCAACCCACATGAAACAGACAAACACATCAAAAAATGGGCAGAAGATATGAACAGACACTTCTCCAATCAAGACATACAAATGGCTATCAGACACATGAAAAAATGCTCATCATCATTAGCCCTCAGGGAGATTCAAATTAAAACCACATTGAGATATCACCTTACACCAGTTTGAATGGCCAAAATTAACAAAACAGGAAACAACATGTGTTGGAGCGGATGTGGAGAAAGGGGAACCCTCTTACACTGTTGGTGGGAATGCAAGTTGGTGCATCCTCTTTGGAGAACAGTGTGGAGATTCCTCCAGAAATTAAAAATAGAGCTTCCCTATGACCCTGCAATTGCACTCCTGGGTATTTACCCCAAAGATACAGATGTCGTGAAAAGAAGGGCCATCTGTACCCCAATGTTTATAGCAGCAATGGCCACAGTCGCCAAACTATGGAAAGAACCAAGATGCCCTTCAACGGATGAATGGATAAGGAAGATGTGGTCCATATACACTATGGAGTATTATGCCTCCATCAGAAAGGACGAATACCCAACTTTTGTAGCAACATGGACGGGACTGGAAGAGATTATGCTGAGTGAAATAAGTCAAGCAGAGAGAGTCAATTATCATATGGTTTCACTCATTTGTGGAGCATAACCAATAGCATGGAGGACAAGGGGCGTTATTGAGGAGTAGGGAATTTGGGTAAATTGGAAGGGGAGGTGAACCATGAGAGACTATGGACTCTGAAAAACAGTCTGAGGGATTTGAATTGGCGGGGGGGTGGGAGTTTGGGGTACCAGGTGGTGGGTATTATAGAGGGCACAGCTTACATGGAGCACTGGGTGTGGTGAAAAAATAATGAATACTGTTTTTTGAAAATAAATAAATTGGGAAAGAAAAAAAAATAAAATATGATTACATGGAGGAAAAAAAAGAGAGACAAAAAAAATAAAAGCTTATTTTACTTCAATTCAGTTAGCATAGGTTATCATTAGTTTCTAAGTAGAGTTCAGTTATTCATCTGTTGCATATAGTACCCAGTGTTCATTAGATCCTGTGTCCTCAATGTCCATCACCCAGTTATCTCCCAATCCTCCTCCCCTCCCTCAACCCTTAGATTGTTCCCTAGAGTTATTAGACTCTTAATGTTTTTTCTCCCTCTGATTTCATCTTATTTTTCCCTCCCTTCCCCTATGATCTTCTATTTTCTTTAATTCTGCATATGAGTGAAACCATATAATTGTCTTTCTCTGACTTATTTCACTTAGCATAGTACCCCCCAGTTCCATCCACATTGATGTAAATGGTATGATTTCATCCTTTTTGGTGGCTGAGTAGTATTGCTGTGTGTATGTGTGTGTGTGTGTGTGTGTGTGTGTGTGTGTGTGTACACATACTCCAAATCTTTACCCAGTCATCCAACCAACATCTAGGCTATTTCCATAGTTTGGCTATTGTAGACATTGCTGCTGTAAACATTGGGGTGCAGGTGCTCCTTCTAATCACAATGTTTGTGTCCTTTGGGTACATACCTAGTAGTGCAATAATTTTTAAAAGATTAAGTTCATATACTTTGCTACAAAGTCATAGCCTGGTCTCCCTGCTAAAAGCTGAAACTTGGTCCCCCAAAACTTCACAGTTAGCTCCCAGGGACAGGAATGCAGAGTCTGATGAAAATGAAACAGAGTCACCATGGGCATATACTAAGGTGGTTGCCAAGGAAGTGAGACTTGAAGCATCTTTTTCCTCTGAAGATAGGAATAAACTTTTTCAACAGAAAAAAAGTACCTCCGTTCTTTCCATTGGTACAAAGGGAATGTTAATATCCCCTGGGTACTTTCAGGCCATGCATGTCTGTCTAAAGAGCAGGTTCCTGTCAGCATCCCACCATTGCAATATCTAAGAGACCCTATGCAGAAAAATATGCTTAGCTTAGGCTTAAGAGAAGCTGTCAGCATTGAGTCAAAGCCAGCAGAATGGCTCAGAGGTATGGCCAACCAGATGAAGTGTGTGGCATGAGCCATCCCCTGACCAAATGTTTGCACTTTGGAGAACAGTGTGGAGATTCCTCAAGAAATTAAAAATAGAGCTTCCCTATGACCCTGCAATTGCACTCCTGGGTATTTACCCCAAAGATACAGATGTCGTGAAAAGAAGGGCCATCTGTACCCCAATATTTATAGCAGCAATGGCCACGGTCGCCAAACTGTGGAAAGAACCAAGATGCCCTTCAACGGATGAATGGATAAGGAAGATGTGGTCCATATACACTATGGAGTATTATGCCTCCATCAGAAAGGATGAATACCCAACTTTTGTAGCAACATGGACGAGACTGGAAGAGATTATGCTGAGTGAAATAAGTCAAGAAGAGAGAGTCAATTATCACATGGTTTCACTTATTTGTGGAGCATAACAAATAGCATGGAGGACAAGGGGAGTTAGAGAGGAGAAGGGAGTTGAGGGAAATTGGAAGGGGAGGTGAACCATGAGAGACTACGGACTCTGAAAAACAATCTGAGGGGTCTGAAGGGGTGGGGGGTAGAAGGTTGGGGGAACCAGGTGGTGGGTATTGGAGAGGGTACAGATTGCATGGTGCACTGGGTGTGGTGCAAAAACAATACATACTGTTATGCTGAAAATAAATTTAAAAAATTAAAAAATATAAAAAATATAAAATTAAAAAAAAAGAAAAACAGGTCCATGAGGTATTTTTTTAATTTGTTTGTTTTGTTTTTGTTTTTGTTTTTTTCTTTTTTCCTTTGCAGGTGGGAGCCAGAGTAAAGACTTCTTAGCATCTCTGCTAGCCTAGAGTAGGTGTTCTGATCCTTTCTGGGAGTTTGTGATAGTCTGGGTCCCATAGGCCTCTTGACAGAGGGACCTGCTGGAGTATGCATTTGATACGAAGAGGAGTTCAAGTGTCAGACTATAGATTTTAGAGGTTGGGGAATGGCTACTGCTGCTGTTACTGATGGCCACTGTGTGAGATGAGTAGTTAGAATGGGTAATCTTATTCGATTAGGGGTCTGGCTGAATCATTAAATTCCCATTAAAACATCTTTAAAGCCTCGTTCACTGGTGCAGTTAGGACCATAGTTTCCTCTGTGCTCAGAACCTTGAACCAGATTCTGTCCAGATTATCAACACAGAGAAGGTTCTTTATCATTTTAATCTATATAACTTTGTACCTGAGGATAAGATGGCCATGCTGTGGTGAAGAGCATCAAACCAATGCTTACCAGCATATAGAGTAGATGAACCAGGAAACACTTGAGATACAATCAAATCTCTCCTGCTTGGAAAAACTTCCTCTCCACAAAATAAATAGTTAAGAAAAAAACTACCTAAAAGAGTAAGTCTTTGGCTAGATTTGCATTTTATTTTTAAAAATACTTTATTTATTTATTTGCTAGAGACATAGTGAGAGAGGGAACACAAGCAGGGGGAGTGGGAGAAAGAGGCCTCCCACTGAGCAGGCAGCTTGATGCAGGGCCTGATCCCAGGACCTTGGGATCGTGACTTGAGCTGAAGGCAGACACTTAATGACTGAGCCACCCAGGCACCCCTAGATAGGTATTTTAAAGTAAGTGATTTAAAAAAATTCAAAGAGAGACCCTGGTTTCTTGGATGAAATTTTCAGCTTTCACCTTCAAAAGAAACCATTGAAAGTTACTTTTGACCCAGCGCGGAAGCTCAGAATTGAGGCATATCTTGGAGGCCATGTGTCTCAGAGTCAGATACCTTGCCTAATAGAGACCTAAACCTGCTATAACTATTCTGCTCCAACTTCAATGTGGGAGACCTCTTCCTTCTCTGCAAGCATGCAGGGGGGAGGGGAAGGTGCTGACCAGGTTGACTTCAGCTGAGATTAGAGTGTCTTCAGATGAATGGACTCCAAAATTTGCTGTACTTTGAGTTGTAGACATTTAATAACCCAATCCCCCAGCTGTTCAGTGCTACCCAGATAGATGTGTCGTAGCAGAAATGCTCTGGTGAGATTATCTTAGTTTTAAAAAAGCTATAATCATTTTGGTTATATCTCCTGAGTACAATCTATAGGGGTTTTTTTTTTTTTAAACTAAAGTTCATAAAGGGCAGAAAAGTGATAGCATTACCCGGTTAAAATGCAGTGTCTAGTACTTAGGGCTGATGTCATGGGCTGTGTTCTCAGAAATCTATAGGGGAAAATCTTTGGCGTTCCTTGGTCCAAACTCTCAATATAACTCTCCACTGGCCAAGTGAATATTGATTGGGTAAAGTTATCTGTTTAATCAGTCAGCAGATGGAAGGGGGTAACTGATGTCCCTGCTAAAAGCCTAACATGCATCTTGAGTTGTAGAATACAAATAAATTACTGGATCTTTACAGCTGACACCAAGAAAACCACAGGGTGGGACTCCTCAAGGATGGGTGAACTGTGATAGAGCACAGGAATCTCCTAGGGACAACAGGGAAACAATTATCAGAAGGAAGGTTTTTCCCCTTGAAATTGCAAGATCAACTCTGTATTTCTCTGTCTTTAGATGACACTTGGAGAATGGCCTGCCTAATCTATCCCAGAGTTGTCTTCATTCTACTCTGGAATATCTTTTACTCTGTGCTGTCTTGCTCGAGGAGTAAAAACTAACTATACAAGCAAATGTGTGCTGTGATAACACCAGAGGGATCGTGTGCTTGGCTGTTGTCTGCAGGAATGGTTGTGCTAGGTGCCTGCCCAGCTTCCTTTAAACTAGTCCTCCATGGAAGAAACCAGGACTTAGGGAAGAACCATAATACAGCAGCAGTGCCGAACAAGATACTTTTATAGACAGTTTCTGAGTCAGTTAGCAAAGGATAATGATACCCTGTGTTTCACAAAAACAGTTCATTCTCTTCCTCACAGGCCTATGGTTTGGAAAGGAAGCTTTCTTTCGTATGTGCTCCTGAGATCTGGAAATGTACATCATGGATTTCCACTAAGGATTTCCAAACAGAGAGGTACTTTGTTGGGTTTTCCCTGTTATTTCTTTAGCTTGCTCTGAAGGAAGGGAATGAACAGTCCAAAAACATGAAGCAGTTGGATTGAGCAGGGAGGAACTTGGTGGCTCCAAACCACAAGAGGAACTGTACCCAAAAGAACTTTTTAGTCATGAATCTTTTCTAGAAATGACTCTCAGTGTCATTTGGGGTCAGTGGGGTGCTCTGTTTTTCTAGCTTGCCTGACAGGGTAAAACCTCCTCTCTTATTCAATAACATTAGGACCAGGTGTAAGTTTTACTTGGAGCAAACAGAAATCCAGTCTTTTGTATATTAATCAGGAATAGATGCCTGACTAGTTAAAGCAAGCATAAATGTGCTTATGTGGGTCCCTCTTCCTGAAGAATCCTAAGAAAGCAACGTGTAAGGGAGACACATCTCTACATGAACATAAATTCAAGCAAGTCATTGTAGATGAAGTCATCCCTCATTCTCTCTCTGGCAGTTCTGTGTGAAGGAATAAATTATTGATTGGAAGGAGACCATCAACTCAAGGGCCAAATTATTCCATGCTAAGTGTCTAACCAAGAAACCATAATATGTAAGATGTGAGCTCTTAAATTCTGTTGTTTTGTGCCACAACTAATCAAAGTAGGATAAAAGAAGGGATTGTCACCTCAGTTATATGCTTTTAATTGGTCTAGAAGTCTTTTTTTTAACTTTATTCATTTTTTGAATTTCTTTTTAGTGTTCCAGAATTCATTGTTTATGCACCAGACCCAGTGCTCCATGCAATATGTGCCTTCCATAATACCCATCACCAGGCTCACTCAACCTCCCACCTCCCTCCCCTCCAAAACCTTCAGTTTGTTTCTCAGAGTCCACATAGAGAGCCGAGATATGGACCCTCAACTTTATGGTCAACTAATCTTCAACAAAGTAGGAAAAAATATACAGCAGAAGACTTGACCATTCTCTTATACCATACACAAAGATAAACTCAAAATGGATAAAAGATCTCAACGTGAGGCAGGAATCCATCAGAATCCTAGAGGAGAATATAGGCAGTAACCTCTTTGAGACAATTTCTTTCAAGATGTGTCTCCAAAAGCAAAGGAAACAAAAGTGAAAATGAACTTTTGGGACTTCATCAAGATCAAAAGCATCTTCACAGCAAAGGAAATAGTCAACAAAACAAGGAGGCAACCCACAGAATGGGAGAAGGTATTCTCAAATGACAGTACAGACAAAGGGCTGATATTAAAGATCTATAAAGAACTCAAACTCAACACACACACAAAACAGGTAATCACATCAAAAAACGGGCAGAAGATATGAACAGACACTTCTCCAAAGAAGACCTGCAAATGGCTAACAAACACATGAAAAAATGCTCATCATTACTAGCCATCAGGGACACTGAAATCAAATCCACATTGAAATACCACCTTACACCAGTTAGAATGACCAAAATTAGCAAGACAGGAAACAACGTGTGTTGGAGGGGATGTGGAGAAAGGGGAACGCTCTTACACTGTTGGTGGGAATGCAAGTTGGTGCAGCCTCTTTGGAAAACAGTGTGGAGATACCTTAAGAAATTAAAAATAGAGCTTCCCTATGACCCTGCAATTGCACTCCTGGGTATTTACCCCAAAGATACAGATGTAGTAAAAAGAAGGGCCATCTGTACCCCATTATTCATAACAGCAATGACCACAGTTGCCAAACTGTGGAAAGAACCAAGATGCCCATCAATGGATGAACAGATAAAGAAGATATGGTCCATAAATACAAAGTAGTAGTAGTATTAAGCCTCCATCAGAAAGGATGAATACCCAACTTTTGTAGCAACATGGATGGGACTGGAAGAGATTATGCTTAGTGAAATAAGTCAAGGAGAGAGAGTCAATTATATGGTTTTGCTTATTTGTGGAGCATAAGGAATAACATGGAGGACATGGGGAGATGGAGAGGAGAAGGGAGTTGGGGGAATTTGGAGGGGGAGATCTAGAAGTATCTTAATTGCTCTATGTTTGAAGGATATTTTCATTGGATAAAGAATTGTTGCTTAAAACTTTCTTTGAATGTTTCAAATACATGGTTCTTCAGCCTTCTGATCTCTGTGGTCTCTGATTAGAAATCAGCTGTCAAGCTTACTGAGGCTCCCTTGTATGTGATGAGTCACTGTTTTCTTGCCACTTTCAAGATTCAGTCTTTCAGCAGGCTTATGTGTGTAAGCTGTGGGTCCCTTTGAGTTTGTTCTAGTGGAAGTTCATTGGCTTAGATGTGGCAATAAATAAAACCAAATTTAGGGAGTTTACAGTCATTTCTTCAAATATTCTTTCCTTTTCTATTCTTTTTGGACCATCATCATGTACATACTGGTATGCTTGATGGTGTCCCACAGGTGTCTGATGCTCTGCTCACTTTTTCTGATTCTCAGACTATAATATCAATCAACCAGTTTTTGTGTTCGCAGATTCATTCTTCCATCAGCTCATATCTGCTATCGAGCCCCTTAAGTGAAATTGTTATTGTACTTCCCAAATCCAAAATTTTCCACATGGTTCCTAAATTTCTATTGATCTACCTCTTAATACATGGTTCTCATACTTTACAAACAATTTCCTTTATTTTGAAGGTATTTATTTTAGTTTTTAAAAATTTATTATATTCAATTAGACAGCATATAGTATGTAATGTGTTTTTGTTATAGAGGTATTTAAAATAGCTAATTTAAGCTTAAGTTTTTCAATATAGTAAGGATAACATTTAAGTTTCCTAAGGGACAGTCTCTACTGACTAAATTTTTCCCTGTATGGGCCTGTTTCTCTGTATGGGCTTCAATTTTGTTAACCTGGATGTTTGAAATGATTGCAACTCTGGAAAATTAGATTTCCCCACCCTCAGGGTTTAGTGGCTTCTCTAGCTTATGAAGTCTTTATTACTTGGAATATTCAGACACTGAACTTCTTCTCACTTATCTTAATTACCTAAAGATTAGACAGCTATTTCCTTAAATGCTTTGGACCAATAAGTCTTTCAATTGTGGATGAGGGAACTCTGTGTGTGTTGGGTTACACCTTTAATTACATGGCAGTTATAATTTTGATTTAGCCTTTATTTTTCCCTGTAAAAAACTCAGGTTCAGGAAGAAGAGATTAAGGCTTTCTCGGGTCTTTCCTAAGGGTGTGCAAGGCCATACACATATATGTGGCCTTCTAAAGCCCCAGAAATATGTTTGAGGCTTTCAAAGTCTGTTATGAGCACTTTGTTCTAGTCTCTTAAATTTTTTTTAATATTTGCATTTTTATTATTTGATGGCTGGGAGAAGGGCCACAAATTTTTATTAATTCAGCAATATATACCTTCATAAAAATTTCCCTTGAAATCATCACACCATCACTCACATGTATTTCAAGTAAAAGCAACCTGTGTCTATGGCTATGCTTGGTTAGTGTGCTAATTCTTTTTTTGTTTTCCAATTTATTTATTTTCAGAAAAACAGTATTCATTATTTTTTCACCACACCCAGTGCTCCATGCAAGCCGTGCCCTCTATAATACCCACCACCTGGTACCCCAACCTCCCACCCCCCCGCCACTTCAAACCCCTCAGATTGTTTTTCAGAGTCCATAGTCTCTCATGGTTCACCTCCCCTTCCAATTTACCCAAATTCCCTTCTCCTCTCTAACGCCCCTTGTCCTCCATGCTATTTGTTATGCTCCACAAATAAGTGAAACCATATGATAATTGACTCTCTCTGCTTGACTTATTTCACTCAGCATAATCTCTTCCAGTCCCGTCCATGTTGCTACAAAAGTTGGGTATTCATCCTTTCTGATGGAGGCATAATACTCCATAGTGTATATGGACCACATCTTCCTTATCCATTCATCCGTTGAAGTGCATCTTGGTTCTTTCCACAGTTTGGCGACCGTGGCCATTGCTGCTATAAACATTGGGGTACAGATGGCCCTTCTTTTCACGACATCTGTATCTTTGGGGTAAATACCCAGGAGTGCAATTGCAGGGTCATAGGGAAGCTCTATTTTTAATTTCTGGAGGAATCTCCACACTGTTCTCCAAAGAGGATGCACCAACTTGCATTCCCACCAACAGTGTAAGAGGGTTCCCCTTTCTCCACATCTGCTCCAACACATGTTGTTTCCTGTTTTGTTAATTTTGGCCATTCAAACTGGTGTAAGGTGATATCTCAATGTGGTTTTAATTTGAATCTCCATGAGGGCTAATGATGATGAGCATTTTTTCATGTGTCTGATAGCCATTTGTATTTCTTGATTGGAGAAGTGTCTGTTCATATCTTCTGCCCATTTTTTGATGTGTTTGTCTGTTTCGTGTGGGTTGAGTTTGAGGAGTTCATTATAGATCCTGGATATCAACCTTTTGTGTGTACTGTCATTTGCAAATATCTTCTCCCATTCCGTGGGTTGCCTCTTTGTTTTGTTGACTGTTTCCTTTGCTGTGCAGAAGCTTTTGATTTTGATGAAGTCCCAGAAGTTTATTTTCGCTTTTGTTTCCTTTGCCTTTGGAGACGTATCTTGAAAGAAGTTGCTGTGGCTGATATCAAAGAGATTACTGCCTATGTTCTCCTCTAAGATTCTGATGGATTCCTGTCTCACGTTGAGGTCTTTTATCCATTTTGAGTTGATCTTTGTGTATGGTGTAAGAGAATGGTCGCGTTTCATTCTTCTACATATAGCTGTCCAGTTTTCCCAGCACCATTTATTGAAGAGACTGTCTTTTTTCCACTGTATATTTTTTCCTGTCTTGTCAAAGATTAATTGACCATAGAGTTGAGGGTCCATATCTGGGCTCTCTACTCTGTTCCACTGGTCTATGTGTCTGTTTTTATGCCAGTACCATGCTGTCTTGGTGATCACAGCTTTGTAATAAAGCTTGAAATCAGGTAAGGTGATGCCGCCAGCTTTATTTTTGCTTTTCAACATTTCCTTAGCGATTCGGGGTCTCTTCTGATTCCATACAAATTTTAGGATTATTTGCTCCAGCTCTTTGAAGAATGCCGGTGGAATTTTGATCGGAATGGCATTAAAAGTATAGATTGCTCTAGGCAGTATAGACATTTTAACAATGTTTATTCTTCTGATCCAAGAGCATGGAATGGTCTTCCATCTATTTGTGTCTTCTTCAATTTCTTTCATGAGTGTTCTATAGTTCCTCAAGTACAGATCCTTTACCTCTTTGGTTAGGTTTATTCCCAGGTATCTTATGGTTTAATTTTTTAAAAAAGATTTTATTTATTTGACAGACAGAGATTACAAGTAGGCAGAGAGGCAGGCAGAGAGGAGTAAGCAGACTCCCTGTTGAGCAGAGAGCCCGATGCGGGGCTCAATCCCAGGACACTGGGATCATGACCTGAGCTGAAGGCAGAGGCTTTAACCCACTGAGCTTCCCAGGCGCCCCAAGTCTTTTAAATTTTTGATCAGTCTCTTATTTTATATTTCTGAGGCCACATTACCAGATAAGGCCAACATTTAGTGTTTTTTTTTTTCTCCTCATTTTTGACAACTACAGATGGGATAGGGCTGTTTTTAGTGAACAAACTCTAAGTTAAGTCAATTAAGACAATCTCTAAAAAAAGGACTTTGACTGGTAAGTGCCAGACAGGTCAAATAGTTACTATTTTAAATGCCAGACAGGTCAAATAGTTACTAGTTTATGGGGGTAAACCTAATTTGCCCCCAAGAGTGGCAGGTAGGCTATTTTTCACAGCGACCATGCTTGTAAGGTGTTAGTTTTCAAGCCTACTACAGAGCTAGGGAGAAGATTGGAATAATATATGTCAAAATGCCACAAGGTCTGTGTCCTTATTAAAGATTTGAGAAAAATGTACTTCATACTCTTTGGATTGTTGCAAGCATCTGGTTAATTTCCAGAGTACTGGAAAAGTTATATTTTACAACTTTTGTTGCTGTTGTCATGGTGCTCACTGTTTTTTATGTAGAAAGATTTTTGGAAGTCATTACCCTGCCATTCTGGAAGACCTGCTTTCACTGCGTTGACATTATAGGGAGGAATTCTTTCAAAGCCACTTTATTTTGACTTGTAATCTCAGATCTCAGAGTGAACAGTCTGTGTGTAATGCACATCATGAGACTGCTGGACACAGCTTAGGTTGGTGTTTCAACCTAACATTCTTATATTTTTCTCATTAGGGGTATCCTTTCATCCCAGAATACTTGGGGATGGTCAAGGTGAAGTTTCTTATCATACAGCTGCCCTAGAAAAGGCTGGAACTCCCAGTTTGCCCCTGGGCATTGTCCCCCATGACTACATGGGGGTAATATTGACTGTTGCCCTGGTGCCCCCTCATCTTCTCCCTGGGGCTCCTGTGCACTTGGCTTTCAGATTTAAGGAGGCTGTAATGTCTCAAGGGTGGTATCTTAACTTTACACAGAAGCAGCAAAGGGCTGAATATGGAAAATTTGGAACTAGCATCCCCTACAACTGTTTTTATGGGTGCTTTGGGCAGAAATAGGGTTGCCTCACGCAGTCTAGGGACAATGCCTGATATGGCCAACATGAGCATCGCTTCTGAGAAGAAGGGGACCAAGTCCAAGAGACATGGAGCAGAGTTCTGAAACCATTCCAGTCACGATTATATCATGTTGCTAGGCATGGCTAACTTCAGTGAGGCAAAATTAAAATTGTGAGCCAGGAATACTTCCACTGAGATATCACCAGTGCATATATACAAACTTTGTATCCTTGGGGATAAAACCATTATATGTCTAAGGTATTCTGTGTCCTGCCTGTTACAGGAATCAGATCAATTCAGCCTGGAGAGGTTCCATCACAAGTTTGAAATTTCATCACAAGTTTGAGATTTTTGGAGTTGGAAAGTGGCTCCTCATGTTGCTGTTGATTTTGAATTTCTTCCTCAGATCAGAACTACATACTAAGTCTTACTCAATAGTAGCCTGTCTCAGTGATGACTTGTTTGCCATTCCTACCAAGGCTGCCTCATAGTGATGTACTTTGTGCCTCAGAGTGAGCAACATTTCGTATCTTGATGAAGACTCAAGGGCTGAAAAACATTGAAGAAGTTTCTGTTGAGATGCAGCCAACCGACTTGTTATTGTCCACAACAACTGTGCCCAAAACAAGTTGGCAGAGTGGAGCATAATACATCCCTAGTCTCAACCACACTTGCCCAATCATCCTGGAAGAATATCAAACTGCCTGGGTTCTCTTTTCAAACTTTTTGTTTGTTTGGGAAATTCTTTATCTCTCCATCTGTTCTGAATGACAGCCTTGCTGTATAAAGCATTCTTGGCTGCAGACTTTTCTTTCAGCATCCTGAATCTATTGTGCTACTTCCTAATTCTTTATCACTTCTTTTTTTTTTGCCACTTTATTTTTTTCCCAATTTATTTATTTTCAGAAAAACAGTATTCATTATTTTTTCACCACACCCAGTGCTCCATGCAAGCTGTGCCCTCTATAATACCCACCACCTGGTACCCCAACCTCCCACCCCCCCCCCGCCACTTCAAACCCCTCAGACTGTTTTTCAGAGTCCATAGTCTCTCATGGTTCACCTCCCCTTCCAATTTACCCAAATTCCCTACTCCTCTCTAACGCCACTTTAATTACTAGATGTCTTGATGTGGATCTCTCTGGGTTGAATTTGTTGGGAAATCTCTGTGCTTCTTTTTTTTTTTTTTCCCAATTTATTTATTTTCAGAAAGACAGTATTCGTTATTTTTTCAGCACACCCAGTGCTCCATGCAAGCCGTGCCCTCTATAATACCCACCACCTGGTACCCCAACCTCCCACCCCCCCGCCACTTCAAACCCCTCAGATTGTTTTTCAGAGTCCATAGTCTCTCATGGTTCACCTCCCCTTCCAATTTACCCAAATTCCCTTCTCCTCTCTAACGCCCCTTGTCCTCCATGCTATTTGTTATGCTCCACAAATAAGTGAAACCATATGATAATTGACTCTCTCTGCTTGACTTATTTCACTCAGCATAATCTCTTCCAGTCCCGTCCATGTTGCTACAAAAGTTGGGTATTCGTCCTTTCTGATGGAGGCATAATACTCCATAGTATATATGGACCACATCTTCCTTATCCATTCATCCGTTGAAGGGCATCTTGGTTCTTTCCATAGTTTGGCGACTGTGGCCATTTCTGCTATAAACATTGGGGTACAGATGGCCCTTCTTTTCACGACATCTGTATCTTTGGGGTAAATACCCAGGAGTGCAATTGCAGGGTCATAGGGAAGCTCTATTTTTAATTTCTGGAGGAATCTCCACACTGTTCTCCAAAGAGGCTGTACCAACTTGCATTCCCACCAACAGTGTAAGAGGGTTCCCCTTTCTCCACATCCTCTCCAACACATGTTGTTTCCTGTTTTGTTAATTTTGGCCATTGAGATCAGGAACAAGACAAGGATGCCCACTTTCACCACTCTTGTTCAACATAGTATTAGAAGTCCTAGCAACAGCAATCAGACAACAGAGAGAAATAAAAGGTATCCAAATTGGTAATGAAGAAGTCAAACTCTCTCTCTTCGCAGATGACATGATTCTTTATATGGAAAACCCAAAAGACTCCACCCCCAAACTACTAGAACTCATACAGCAATTCAGCAACGTGGCAGGATACAAAGTCAATGTGCAGAAATCAGTGGCTTTCTTATACACTAAGAATGAAAATACAGAAAGGGAAATTAGAGAATCGATTCCATTTACTATAGCACCAAGAACCATAAGATACCTTGGAATAAACCTAACTAAAGAGGTAAAGGATCTGTACTTGAGGAACTATAGAACACTCATGAAAGAAATTGAAGAAGACACAAAAAGATGGAAGACCATTCCATGCTCTTGGATCGGAAGAATAAACATTGTTAAAATGTCTATACTGCCTAGAGCAATCTATACTTTTAATGCCATTCCGATCAAAATTCCACCGGCATTCTTCAAAGAGCTGGAGCAAATAATCCTAAAATTTGTATGGAATCAGAAGAGACCCCGAATCGCTAAGGAAATGTTGAAAAGCAAAAATAAAGCTGGCGGCATCACCTTACCTGATTTCAAGCTTTATTACAAAGCTGTGATCACCAAGACAGCATGGTACTGGCATAAAAACAGACACATAGACCAGTGGAACAGAGTAGAGAGCCCTGATACGGACCCTCAACTCTATGGTCAATTAACCTTTGACAAGACAGGAAAAAATATACAGTGGAAAAAAGACAGTCTCTTCAATAAATGGTGCTGGGAAAACTGGACAGCTATATGTAGAAGAATGAAACTCGACCATTCTCTTACACCATACACAAAGATCAACTCAAAATGGATAAAAGACCTCAACGTGAGACAGGAATCCATCAGAATCTTAGAGGAGAACATAGGCAGTAATCTCTTTGATATCAGCCACAGCAACTTCTTTCAAGATACGTCTCCAAAGGCAAAGGAAACAAAAGCGAAAATAAACTTCTGGGACTTCATCAAAATCAAAAGCTTCTGCACAGCAAAGGAAACAGTCAACAAAACAAAGAGGCAACCCACGGAATGGGAGAAGATATTTGCAAATGACAGTACAGACAAAAGGTTGATATCCAGGATCTATAATGAACTCCTCAAACTCAACCCACACGAAACAGACAAACACATCAAAAAATGGGCAGAAGATATGAACAGACACTTCTCCAATCAAGAAATACAAATGGCTATCAGACACATGAAAAAATGCTCATCAGGGGCGCCTGGGTGGCTCAGTGGGTTAAGCCGCTGCCTTCGGCTCAGGTCATGATCTCTGGGTCCTGGGATCGAGTCCCGCATCGGGCTCTCTGCTCGGCAGGGAGCCTGCTTCCCTCTCTCTCTCTGCCTGCCTCTCTGCCTACTTGTGATTTCTCTCTGTCAAATAAATAATTTAAAAAAAATCTAAAAAAAAAAATGCTCATGAATCTCTGTGCTTCTTGAATCTGAGTCTGTTTCCCTCTCCAGATTTGGGAAGCTTTCAGCTATTTTCTTCAAATACATTTTCTGCCAGTAAGGATGATGTTTAATGCTGATGGATAGTAAGTATTTTCTGAATGTATAAAACAGAAGAAATACTCAATTACCTACTACTACACTCATGAAGCTCTCTATAATCCAGACAGATGAGCTCTCATGCAGAGCACAGCCTGTAGGTGCCTCCACCTGTGCAGTGCTATGGTGGGGAAACTAAACCCAAATGCTAGATCGTCCTTAGCCACCTTTTTCTCTGAACTGCAGGGAGGGGGCGCTCTTGGCAGAGGCAGTTGAAGGTTCAAAATGAATCACTGTCACATTAACTGTTTCTGCTTTTCTTATAATCATTCAGGGTGATGACAACCTAAGGGGTTATTCAACATTCAACATTCAGAATCAATCTTCCCTCTTGTTGCTCAGAAATATGCGGGACTTCCATGTCTGACTGAGGAGTCTTCGGGGAAGATTGCCTCCCACCTCTTGTCAGCACACTGTAATATGAGCTCATTGAATTTGGTCCACTAGACAACTCTTGCCTCAGCATGAGAGAAACCTGTGTGTGGCTTCCCAAGAATGACACACCTTGGCGCATTGAGGATGACATTTACGGATGGCATGGCATATGTGGGTCTGATCGCTGGGCTGAATATTGGAGTCTGACCTGATATTCCTGGTTCTGTGTCCAATGTTTATCTCCCTTGGTTGGCTCAAAAACTTCTTTTACGGCCATAAGAATAGCTAATTTCATCCAATGTATAAGGAGTTTATACAGAACTGAGGTTTGGTAAAAAGTGTAGGGCCTTGAGCCTCTTTCTCTGCATTTTACCTTAAGTCCAATGATATCTCCTCACATATAGTGAACAGGGAAATATTTGGGTTTCCATGTATCCTGTAGGATGTTGTAAATTTTGGGTCCTACCTATAGAAGCCCTGTAATTTGGGGTCTATGTAGGGAAATAATGGATAAGCAGAAGTGGTCAGCACCAATGGGAGCATCCTAGTGTCCTCAAGATTAGTGCTGTGAGAACCAGAATATAAACCACACAAGGAAGAATTGCATGATGACCAGAAAGTTTCCTGAGTCTTGCTTCACCTGCTAAAACAGGAGCAGCAGTTCAAGGTGAGAGGCTTAAATCTGTCTCATCATCAAAGAATATTCCTCCCAGAGACTTTTCCTATCTCTGATGTGAATCCTTTCCAGATGATTTTGTGGAGGCTGCAATGGTCAGTAATCTCTTAAAATGAGCAAACAATGCTCCCTTCAGCAGAGTTAAGATACTTTCGACTCCAAAACTATGCTACATTTAAAAATCTTAAATCCTTTGGGTCTTAAATGCATCCTTGTTTACTAACCCATGGCAACACAGACTAGAGTCTCTTAAGGGGTGAATGAATTCTTGGAGCCACATGGTTGGTGAAGCATGTTGTAGGATCCTGACACAGACACTGTCCAGACCCCAATGAGCAGCTCTGCAGTAGTGAGGTATTTCCTTGAGCTTTGAGTATTTTCATGGAGTTGTGCACATGCAGGGTTGTTTCTTAGCCTGAACCTGGCAAACTTCTCAACAGCCTAGTTCCAGAGAGAGTTGAGGTCTACTACTCATAGACTGCATGTATTGTCCTACCGTCCTGAACCTATTCTCTGACCTTCTGTTTCTTCAGGACTGGAGAACTAGCTGTACTTGGACAGACCTGAAACCAAACCCTTCTATGATTAGACAAGGAACCACTGCCTGGTGGTTCAGGTCCTTAACCTGGTCCATAACCCCAGTCCTCAGTTGATGGCTTCGACTATTGAGAAGAACATGGATCCCTCATCACAGCTCACCAGTGAGGAACAGGTTGTTTCTTGAAGTGGCAGATTTATATCTGCTTTTGCAGTTTCTCAGCTCACTGGTGGGTGCTACATCTTGGAAGCTCACCCAGAATAGGTGAAGGCCTGAATGCTGGGAGCACAGAATAGAAACTTCCCCCTTTCTTTCTGATGACTTTGGAACCAATGGAAACTTTTCCTAGGAAGTCTGGGGACAGTGCTGATGGTGGCCAAGAACTATCACCTTCTCTAGGTATAGAGGCTCAGTGTTCTAAGGAGTAGCATTCTGAGTCAATCCCACCATGTTGGTGTTGGAACCTTGGGCTCGCCAAGCCAATGGAGCAAAGTGTGAGCCAGGACTGCCTTCTGTGTTGTGCTGACAGCTGCTGGTCTTGCTTTCTAGAGCTTCTGCCTTTCACGTTTGTGCTCAACAAGATTTCCTTGAGGATAGAGAAAGCCTCAAAGCTATATGTCCAAACATGGTGATCCACAGCTCTTATAAAATAGGGACCTCACTATCCACTGAAATACAAGGCCTCTTGTAGCATCTTAGCCTCTTTGAGGGAAATACTGAGAATGAGACCAGCAATCTTAGACAATTCACTTGGTTATCAAGGAAGAGTGCTTGTTAGAGAAACTTGTCTTTTTCTCTTCTTTGGAATAACTTGCATATAATTGGTTCATTTCTAACTGATCTGGTAATAAAATCTTATAAAGGAATACCTTGGGTCCAGAGAATTTTTAGTTGTGAATTTAGTTCCTTTTTGTAGAAATCCTGGATATCTCATATTCTTCGTAAATTTTAATTATTTGAGTGCAGGTATAAATATTTTGACATTTGTTTCAGCTGAAATTCATGATCTGTCTAGGTTGGGATGCTAGGAGGTACAGTGTTATTTTTATTACCTTAATTTTTTTCATTAGCGCTGCCAGGAAAAGGATGGTTACAAGGTCTATTTATTTGAAATAAACTTGAATGAGTTAGCATGGATTCCCTTGAATGTAGAATCTGAAATAAGAATTTTGGATAGATACTAGATGAATTTATTATTACTTGTGTAATAAATGACCACCAAGTTAGGGGTATAAGTGAAGACAAATTCATCTTAGTGTTCTGGAGATCAAAAATTTGAAGTGAGTCTCAGAAAATCAAAATGTGGGCAAGGTGGCATTTGTCTTGATGGTATTAGAGGATCATACCACCTTTATAGAAGCCTTCAGAAGTCCCTGTTTGTGACTTCTTTTATATTCAAATTCTGGACCTTTTTTCATCTTTAAAGTTGGCAGTGCATCTTAACTTCTGACCTTAACTTTACTTTTATGAATACTATTAGGCCCAAGTGCATAATCCAGGATAATTTCCTTTATTTAAGGTCAGTTGATTAGCATCCTCCATTCCTTCTATCTCATTTCCTTTATCACGTAACATAACACCTCTACAGGTTCAGAAGATTAGGATATCCACACTTCAGGGGGATGCAATAACCTGTTTACGTTAGTTTATTTATAGTGATCCCAGGAAGCCCAGAGGTGAACCTGTGGTGAGCCGAGGAGAGTTAACCACTCAAGTGGGTAGTATTAAGCTGGTCATCTATAACAGGTGACTGGAGCTCAGTCCTACTTGGGACCTTTGTAGAATGAATCTCATAATTGTCCCTGATGGGGTCAAGAGTCTGGTAATTTATCACTAACTCTATCTGCTATGTTCTTTGCAGTTATTCCTTGAGCCACGCATCTACTTCCTTGCACTGCTGAGTTGTGGCTCTTCATGAAAACAAGGGCACAGAGAAGATCAGAGTATGGCACTGGGCCACCCAACCCTTCCAGTAGAATGCCAACCTCTTATATTGACCCTTGAGCAGAAGAGGGACTAGTGCAGTGTTTATTACAGCAAAGTGTTCCCTATACTATCTTCCTATTATGGGGACTTCTCCCCCTTCTGGGAAGAGATTCTTTATACTCAGATCGCATTCAGCCTTTCCCCCTCTCTGCCTCCCACAGTGCCTGTCTGTATTAAGTATCTTAGGATGCCAAAAATGAACAGTAGACTCTCACTGTATTCAAAGTATGACTTGTCTTTATGATTCATCCCCTTCTACAATAAAAATATTGAGAATATATTAAGGATATAGAGCTAAATCTACCTCCTCTCAGATCTTCATTACAAGTCATGAGTTGTTCTAAGATAAATACTGCGAAAGAATTCAACTCTGATGTGTGGGCATATAATAGATTTCCATATTCACATGAATACTATAATAAGTCAACTATTGCATTTCATTGCTATATACCTCTATTGTTTAAGGTGAAATGTGATCTAAAATTGTTTCTAAGAAATGTCTACCTCTCATTTGAATTTGAACAACTGTTGCTGGTTTTAATTTTTTTTTTTTTTGAGCGTTCTCTCCTCTGACATTTATTCCACCTTCTTCTCCTACTAATTCTAAAGAGCCAAGTATGGCTCTGCTACACCCCAGCCCCCCTCTCCCTTGAAAACTCCTAAGATTGTATGGGAAAGAAAAAGCAAGTGTGCTGAACCACTTCTGCTGCCTCAATCGCCTGGACCCCACTCGCCTCTAGAGGAAGCTGCTGTCAAGCATATTTAGCTCTGGCTTTGCCCACAGCTGTGAGTGGTGTTTGGCCCCATCATCCAAGCTTCTGCTCACTGGACAAAGCCTAGGTCTCTTTTTGACCCATGTCTTCTTGAAACTCATATTCCTTAGTGCCCATATGGAGTCATTTTTAAGCCAGAATATTCAGATGGTACAGGTGCAGTTTCTTACCACCTATGTGCTCTTTTTTTTTTTTTTTTCCATGAAGGAGCTGCTGCTCCATTCATTTTAGGTCTTTTTTTTCCCCCAATTTATTTATTTTCAGAAAAACAGTATTCATTATTTTTTCACCACACCCAGTGCTCCATGCAAGCCGTGCCCTCTATAATACCCACCACCTGGTACCCCAACCTCCCACCCCCCTGCCACTTCAAACCCCTCAGATTGTTTTTCAGAGTCCATAGTCTCTCATGGTTCACCTCCCCTTCCAATTTACCCAAATTTCCTTCTCCTATGTGCTCTTAGGAAAAGAGACCTTCCGTTTTACCCCCAGGGATGTTGGTGTTATGGACAAGATTTAATGGGGGTCTGGGTCCTTCAAGTGATCTCCCCCCACCCAATCTATGAATCCTGTGGATCCAGATCACCCCTTTCAACTCTCTGTAACTTAAGTTCCTTTTGGAGCAGTAATGGCTGAAGCATAGAGCACAGCAATGTCCATGCTGTGTGCAGGGCTTGACTCACTGGTAAGTCCTGTATTTGTCTCAGGGCATTTCCCCCACTGCCCTGATAATCTTAGGTTAGACTCCCAACGTAGTTGCCTAGAGGTCTTGTCATGGGAACATCCTCTTAATGGAATCAGTTCTGACTTTCCTTATTGGAGTAAGTAGGTTGATAAAGAGAAGTTTAATTTTGCTTTTGCTTCCCTTGCCTGAGAACTATCCAGAAAAAATATTGCTATAGCCCATGTCAGAAATTACTTGCATTCTCTTAAGCTTTTGTGGTTTCAGGTCTGTAATCCATTTTGAGTTTATTTTGTATATGGTGTTAAAGGGTGGTCCAGTTTCATTCTTGTACATGTAGCTGTCCAGTTTTCCAGCGCCATTTATTAAAGATGGTCTTTTTTTATTCAAGTATAATTAACATACAGTGTGAATTTACTTCATGTGTACAATATGATTCAACAGTTATATACGTTTCTCAGTGTTCATCAAGATAAGTGTACTTTTAATCCTTACTTCACCCCAACATCCTCCCTTATGGAAATCACCAATTTGTACTCTAAGATTTTGGGGGGGAGTGGTTAATCCCCCCCTACTCTGTGCATTTGTTAAATTCCACACATGAGTGAAATCATATGGTATTTGTCTTTCTCTGACTTATTTCACTTAGCATTATACCCTCTAGTTCCATCCATGCTGAGAATGGACACTTAGGTAGCTTCCATATCTTGGCTATTGTTAATAATCAGCAATAAATATAAGGGTGCATATATCTTTTTGAATTAGTATTTTCATTTTCTTTGGATAAACTTCTAGTAGTGTGATTGCTGGATTGTAGGATAGTTCTATTTTTATTTATTATTTTTTATTATGTTCAGTTAGCTGCTATATAGTATATGATAGGTTTTTGATGTAGTTCCATTTTTAACTTTTTGAAGAACTTCTGTACTGTCTTCCAGAGTGGCTGCACCAGGTTGCATCCCCAACTGTGTAAGTGTTCCTTTTATTGAAAAGATGGTCTTTCCCCTATTGTATATTTTTGCCTTTTTTGGAGGGGGGGGATCCTAGATTGGTTATATAATGCTGGGGTTTTTTCTGAGCTCTATTTTGTTCTGTTGATGTATGTATCTATTTTTGTGCCAGTATCATATAGGTTTTCCTGATTCTGAGTGATCTGGTATGAACCAAATTTGATTAGCTCAGGAATTTAACACTGGATTTTCCAGGTTTCTTTTTTGGTTCTCACAAAAGCTAATTATTTTGAATGTGTTACTGTTCTAGATCCAGTCCTGCCTTCTAAATGAAATCATAATCTTCATAGCCTTTCATAAGGATGTTTTATACTGATGGAAATGATGATTTCCTAAACATAGTCTATAGAGAACTGCTCGTTACCTCCTTTAAAACTCAAATGAGCTGTCTGAGCACAACAGGGGGTGTAAATGAATTAATTGTATGCCCACCATGGATGGGACATGGAATTCAAATGACTAAAAATCTATACCATCCTCTACATTTTGCTGAATGTGTCCTGGAGGGGAGGGTGTTTCAGTGATTGAAATAAAAACATTTGGCCTTCTACACCTCAGTCTTTTCTGGATGCTTTGGACAGCATTCCTTTAATTGATCTTCAGCCCACATTTGTTCTATGATTTATCTGTGTCTTTCTATAGGATATCTACTGAATATTTCCATCTATTTTATGACTTTTCTTTGGCTAATATCTGCTGCTTTGTCTTTGAGGATTGTGACTCTATCTCAATTTCTTGATTTTATTTTAATCTCTTCATGGAGTATATATTTAGCTCTTAAATTAGTGCCCTTCTGATGTCTGCTACTTTGTCTCGTGAATACTTGTGGTGGCTCCTGCCTGAACCTATATCTTGGCAGAGGCTCTATTGAAAACTAATTCTTTTTGGTATCTAGTTGAGGTGATGTCCCCTTGGGTTGACTGTGACACTGTGTGGCACTTGAATATCCTCTGAAAATGTAAGATCTCTGGTGCTGCTTGTTGAAACTTTTCCAAAGGAAGTAAAGACCTAAATGCTAGAAAGTTGGAGCAGGATGCCCCTGTTGCTATTCCCTGAATTTCTTTGGCAACAATAGCCTATGAATGTACCAGAAAGGAGTGGGATAATGCTCATCATGGACATTGTTATCCTTTTTCTGGGCAGATGAGGCTTATCTGTGGAACATGGAAATAAATTCTGGAACCATTGTTGACCCACAGTGTCCTAATGATGGGAATCATTAGGTCTAAAGAGCTGATCCAGAAACACTTTCTGGGTGGGAGAGTTAGCTGTTGGTCATGCCATCTGGGCATTAACCATTTTGGCTGTATTCTTGGCAATGCTTTTTCTATGGAAAATGACTGAGAGGCCCCAGGGTATGGTTATAACAAGAGGAAAATAATGCTAGAACTGCAATTTTCATCAAGAGCTGTTTTTCATAAAGAACTTGTTTTAGTGTATAGGGCAAATAGTTTGCTTCTCCTGGCAGCCCTCCTGACCAACAAGCCTGTGTAAAGCAGGGACCTCACTGGATATCTGAGTCAGACTCTTGCATCTTCATTCCCCTGACTTAGTGAAGACCTTAGTAAAGTTGGTTGAGAATTCAACCACTGGATTAAGTCTACTTGTTTCTCAGGGATGAGACCACTTCCAGTTTAAAGTGCCCTGTGTCAGGACTCCCACTATAGATGAAGCCAGGTTAATTCAGTCTAGATAATTTTGCTGAGGGAGTTCAAGTTGCTTATGGATTGGGAACAGATTTGAGCTTATAATTGCCTACAGGTATATACTTGGAATTCTTCCTCATACCTTAGAGAGGAAAACTATGTCTGTTTGAACCTTAAATGGTGGACTGTAGTGATTAAAAATCCTAGCATGTTTTAGCTCCACTCAGTGGATTCTTTGATTCCCAGTAACATGCTTCAGTTTTGCATATTGCCTTTGCTGTCAGCTAAACATTACTCACCTGAGAATAAGCTAGACAAAATGCCAAGATGGACGAGTTCACCCCAAAAGAACAAGAAAATATCATGGCCAGAGATCTAATTGAGACAGATATAAGTGATATACCTGATGCAGAATTTAAAGCAATAATCAAAAGGACACTCACTGGTCTTGAGGAAAAAGTATGGAAGACTTCAGAGAGACTTACTACAAAGATAAGAGCTTTAAAAAAAAAAAGGAAGTAGAAACAATCATCAGAAGTTATTATCAACAGTTATATGCCAATAAGCTAAGCAACCTAGATGAAATGGATGCATTCCTGGAAAACTATAAACTCCCAAAATTGAACCAGGAAGAAATTGACAACCTGAATAGACCAATATCTAGTAACGAGATTGAAGCAGTGATCAAAACCCTCCCAAAAAACAAGAGCCCAGGACCTGATGGATTCCCTGGGGAATTCTACCAAAGCTTTGAGGAAGAAATAATGCCTATTTTCCTGAAGTTGTTTCAAAGAATTGAAGCAGAAGGAAAACTTCCAGACTCTTTCTATGAAGCCAGCATTACCCTGATCCCCAAACCAGGCAAAGACCCTACCAAAAAGGAGAATTTCAGACCAATATCACTGATGAATATGGATGCTAAGATTCTCAACAAGATCCTAGCAAACAGGATCAAATAGCACATTAAAAAGATTATCCACCATGACCAGGTGGGATTGATTCCTGGGCTACAAGGATGGTTCAACATTTGCAAATCAATCAAAGTGGTAGAACAAATTAATATGAGAATATAGTCCTCTCAATTGATGCAGAAAAAGCATTTGACAAAATCCAGCATCTGTTCCTGATTAAAACACTTCAAAGTATAGGGATAGAGGAAACATTCCTGAACTTCATAAAATCTATCTATGAAAGACCCACAGCAAATATCATCCTCAATGGGAAAAATCTTGCAGCCTTCCCGTTGAGATCAGGAACACAACAAGGATGCCCACTCTCACCACTCTTGTTCAATATAGTATTAGAGTCTTAGCAACAGCAGACAACAAAGAGAAATAAAAGGTATCCAGATTGGCAATGAAGAAATCAAACTCTCTCTCTTCACAGATGACATGATTCTTTATATGGAAAACCCAAAATACTCCACCCCCAAACTACTAGAACTCATATAGCAATTCAGTAACATGGCAGGATACAAAGTCAATGTACGGAAATAAGTGGCTTTCTTGTACACTAACAATGAAAATACAGAAAGGGAAATTAAAGAATCGATTCCATTTACTATAGCACCAAAAACCATAAGATACCTGGGAATAAACCTAACCAAAGACGTAAAGGATCTGTACTCGAGGAACTACAGAACACTCCTGAAAGAAATTGAAGAAGACACAAATAGATGGAAGACCATTCCATGCTCTTGGATTGGAAGAATAAACATTGTTAAAATGTCTATACTGCCTAGAGCAATCTATACTTTTAATGCCATTATGATCAAAATTCCACCGGTATTCTTCAAAGAGTTGGAGCAAATAATCCAAAAATTTGTATGGAATCAGAAGAGACCCTGAATCGCTAAGGAAATATTGAAAAACAAAAATAAAACTGGGGGCATCACGTTACCTGATTTCAAGCTTTATTACAAAGCTGTGATCACCAAGACAGCATGATACTGGCATAAAAACAGACACATAGACCAGTGGAACAGAGTAGAGAGCCCAGATATGGACCCTCAACTCTATGGTCAAATAATCTTCGACAAAACAGGAAAAAATATACAGTGGAAAAAAGGCAATCTCTTCAATAAATGGTGCTGGAAAAACGGGACAGCTATATGTAGAAGAATGAAACTTGACCATTCTCTTACACCGTACACAAAGATCAACTCGAAATAGATAAAAGACCTCAACGTGAGACAGGACTCCATCAGAACTCTAGAGGAGAACATAGGCAGTAATCTCTTCAAAATCAGCCATAGCAACTTCTTTCAAGATATGGCTCCGAAGACAAAGGAAACAAAAGCGAAAATAAACTTCTGGGACTTCATCAAAATCAAAAGCTTCTGCACAGCAAAGGAAACAGTCAACAAAACAAAGAGGCAGCCCACGGAATGGGAGAAGATATTTGCAAATGACAGTACAGACAAAAGGTTGATATCCAGGATCTATAAAGAACTCCTCAAACTCAACACACACAAAACAGATAATCATATCAAAAAATGGGCGGAAGATATGAACAGACACTTCTCCAGTGAAGACCTACAAATGGCTATCAGACACATGAAAAAATGTTCATCATTACTGGCCATCAGGGAGATTCAAATTAAAACCACATTGAGATATCACCTTACACCAGTTAGAATGGCCAAAATTAGCAAGACAGAAAACAACATGTGTTGGAGGGGATGTGGAGAAAGGGGAACCCTCTTACACTGTTGGTGGGCATGCAAGTTGGTGCAGCCACTTTGGAGAACAGTGTGGAGATTCCTCAAGAAATTAAAAATAGAGCTTCCCGATGACCCTGCAATTACACTACTGGGTATTTACCCCAAAGATACAGGTGTCGTGAAAAGAAGGGCCATCTGTACCCCAGTGTTCATAGCAGCAATGGCCACGGTTGCCAAACTGTGGAAAGAACCAAGATGCCCTTCAACGGATGAATGGATAAGGAAGACGTGGTCCATATACACTATGGAGTATTATGCCTCCATCAGAAAGGATGAATCCCCAACTTTTGTAGCAGCATGAACGAGACTGGAAGAGATTATGCTGAGTGAAATAAGTCAAGCAGAGAGAGTCAATTATCATATGGTTTCACTTACTTGTGGAGCATAACAAATAGCATGGAGGACAAGGGGAGTTAGAGAGGAGAAGGGAGTTGGGGTAAATTGGAAGGGGAGGTGAACCATGAGAGACTATGGACTCTAAAAAACAATCTGAGGGGTTTGAATTGATGGGTGGGTGGGAGGTTGGGGTACCAGGTGGTGGATATTATAGAGGGCACGGATTGCATGGAGCACTGGCCGTGGTGAAAAAATAATGAATACTGTTATGCTGAAAAAAAAAATTTTAAAAACCCCACCCAATCAGGCCGAAATGAAAAATGCAGTACCTGAGATTGGAAATTAGATGTAATGACCAAGGATAGAAGAAGCAGAGGAATGAATAAATGATACAGAAGATAAAATTACAGAAAATAATGAAGCTGAACAAAATAAAGAAGAATGATAGACTATGAGAGTATATTTATGGAACTCAATAAATACATCTAATGTAATAACATTCATATCCTAGTAGTGCCAGAAGAAGAAAGAAAGGGGGATAGAAGGTTTAGTTAACCTCCCTAATCTGGGAAAGAAACAGACCTCCAGATCTAGGAGGCACAGAGAACTCCCATAAAAGTCATCAAAAGCATTCCAACACCAAGACCTATTATAGCTAAGTTTGCAAAACAGAGTACTAAAGAAAAGTCCTAAAAGGAAGATAAAGGAAGTCCTTAACTTACAAGGAACGGACCCATAAGGCTAGCAGTAGATCTCTCCACAGAAACTTGGCAAGCCAGATGACAGTGGCATGATCTATTCAATGAGCTGAATGGGAATAATCTGCAATCAAGAATACTTTATCATTCATTCAGGATAGGACAGTTTCCTAGACAAAGAACGGAGCCTGTTTAGAGTACTTTCATGTAGCTCTTCATCTTTGTCATCACTTGTCTCTTATTCCTTGATCCTACCGTGGTGCTGCTCACCTTGATGTTGTGACACAATCAGGGTGGGGAGTTAGTCCTCTCTTGTGTCAGCCCTGACCCATAATAGAAGGAAAGGTTCTTCTAGATCTGGAAAAGGCCTCGTTAACCTCTAGATCAGGGACAGGTCCCTACTGGCCTCTTTGGAGCCCTTGTTTCCATGTGCTCCAAGTTGTATGGTCTTCAGACCACAGCCACACAGATAGAGTGGAATGGAGCTCAGAGGTGGCCTGAGAATAGCTCCATCCTGGAGATAGGGCTCATGGCTTACCTACACAAGTGTAGGGGATGTTTGTCTTATTCTTTTCCTATATCTCTCGAGTTCTAGTCATAAAAGTCTCCTTTCAAATAAGGTACACTTTAAGAAGGATTTATTTAAATACTTAAGTTGTCCTGAAAATGATAGGAAATATCAAGAAAAAGTGTAATAGAATAAATTTGCAATAACTCTTTCCTACATTTGAGTGGAATGTTGCCTTTAGGTTCCTATTCCTTTGTGCATATTTTAATATATAAATTCATTTTATTAGTACATGCTTCATTATATTAGTAATGGTTCAAAAGGGAAGATAATGTACAGTTATTACCTAAGTTTTTTTTTTTAAAGCTATACTTTTATTGTCTGAGGTTCAAGTCCTGTTGAATTCTCACTTGAGTGTGTGCAATTTAAGCTCTTTTTCTCTGTTCCTCCATGTTCCACCCTCTCCTTCAGCCGCATGAATTCTGGTGAAACCTGACCTGGGAGGCTGCCCTCCCATTAGACTCCCAGGACAGAATCAGAAGGAAACTAGTTGTGTGCCATGCAAAGTCTCACCTGAAGTGCAAGTTTATATTAGACACTGTGACTGACAAAGGAGAAGACTTCTAGGCTATTTTGCTTTGACATTTCCCACAGGGTTCTTTGTTGGGTATATGATCCCCATCCTTCCCGCCCATAATGGTACAGTCCAGAACTCCCTTTACCTCATCTGACATCATGTCAAGAGACCTTGTGAGTCTTTTTCATTGCAGAGAATTTGAATGGTCCAGTGAGACTTTTTACTTTCCTGATGCCCTAGGAGAGATTTTAGCTCAGGCTTACTTGGAAAATGTCTGCAGGAAATTGACTATATGGGTTCAGTGTAGATCTATTTGCTAAGCTGATGGATACTCTTACACTGGGAAATTGTCAGTAAGGTGTACCTCCTGGAAAGTGAAATAGGAAGTGCAAGTTGAATATGGGAAGATTGCAGCTAGATGCTCATGAACTTTCATGATCTTTTGGCACCACCAGCAACATAATTGTTTCAGGCTGAGGACACTGGTCCTCTTGGCCAGCAGCAGTGCTTTCTGCTCTGGCATCTAGGACTATCTGGAAACTTGACCTGGAATTCTGAGTCCCATTCAGCCCCCACAATGTTGCCCTGCTAGGTTTCAGACTCCATCTAGTAAGCATGAACCATGGAATTCTGTTGAGGAAGGTACTGTAGCTAATACCCAGAAGACCTGACTACATTTATGGGTTTGTTTTATGATACTTCTCTGGAAAGCATGTTTAGGGGATTGATATACAAAGATGAAAAAAGGTAATGTCTTGGACTTCACTTCAGATAAGATTCACTGTTTCTGGTGCAGATGGTTCAAGGTTTCCAGACAGCTCTGTTGGCTGTCAACCTTGTATGAAGCAGTGACCTCACTGGCCAGCTCAGAAACATTCTCATGAAGTTCTGGTTTTCTGGTGGTAAAACTGTTAAGGTGCCCAGTGGTATGAATCTACTGTGCTCTTAGAGATAAGCCTGTTTGTGAAACTAAGGAGTACTTCATCTAGACCATGCCTGGAGAAAGTATGCTACTCTAAGCCTGGAAGTTTTCCTTAGAAAGTTTGAGTTATTACTAGAGACATAGGAGTAGATTTATTAATATGAATGTCTCCTTATTTCTAGTCCAAAATTTTCTTCCTCAGAGAAGAGGTATAAGATTGAGTCTTCAATGTGGGCTGAAAGGGCACTATTCCATTTGATTATAGCTCCTGTCAGTGCGGTCAGCTAGTTAAACATGACTTTATTTTTGTTGCTTATCCTGACTTTATTGGACCTCAGAATCCAATATCAAAAGGTAGAAGTGAAGTATATTCTATGTAGATTAACTTCTGCTTTTGTCAGTATTGTTCATGCTTACTTGATGGAGTCTGAAACCTAGCAGGGCAACATTGTGGGGGCTGAATGGGACTCAGAATTCCAGGTCATGTTTCCAGATAGTCCTAGATGCCAGAGCAGAAAGCACTGCTGCTGGCCAAGAGGACCAGTTTTTTTTATTCTGCTGAGTATTTGATTTTTAAAACGTTACCTTTAATATTTTCCAAGTCTGAATATTTCATGTACTTGAAGGAGTCCATGAAGTTCATATCCTTGAGCATAATTCTAGGAAGCAAGACAAGTTGTCACCAAGGAAAGAGTGCAATTTTTGATGATCACATTCTCAACCTCTCATAAGGGACAGTCTCCTATAGGCCATTACCTGGGCATTTTCTTGGAGGCCACATAGCCTTCAGTGGGAAATATTCATTTTACTTTCAGAGTTTCTTTCAGGTTTGTTTCTTCTGGAGGAGGCTTTACCTGTATGACCCCTTCCAAACTGTGTCTAAAGGTCTCCTGAACCCACAATCATTAATTTTACCTAGGAAGCAATGTGGTGAGCAATAAGAGACAGGTTTTACTATGTATATGTTATTCACTGCCCTGGCGTGGGAGCTGGAATAATTTCTTTAGAGAGGTAGTGTGTAGAGGTAGACAGGGCTAGTGTAAACTAAATGTGTCATCTGAATATGCTGAGCTTCAAGTTGAAGTGGAAACTTGTAAACTTACAAAAGGGTTGGGGATGAGGTTGCTTTTGCATATATTACCTTGAGTTATGCTTCAAACCTGAAAAAGTTCCAACGGATGCTATCTCCTCAAACAATTGTGAAATGGTTCCATATACATTATCTAGCAGAATTTGAAGAAGATTGGTATTTTCCTGGGTTGAAGTTGTCAGTATAAAGAAAGTGAGGAGTTCTTGAACCTCTAGAATGGTGTTTTTGGGAGGTTTGCAATTATAGATTAATATTATAGACGTCGTACATCTTATATTGTGTATGATTTGGATGTTGTGTCTTAAGCACTGATGAAAAATCTTGAAATCAGAACAACGTTTCTCAATATTACCATATCTTTTCTAAGGCCCCTAAGACAGGTCCCAATTTTATATTCTTGACTTAAATAACACCGCATCTAGTTTTTGAGTATTGCCAGTGAAAAAATGGAAGTGAGACCTGAGTGTTTTAGTATGGATCCCTGAAATCAGAATCTGAGCCTTGGACTTGGGGCTGGGACTGTGTTTGGAAGTTATCCCAGAGAGCACAGAGGAATGAATGTTGTATGTGAGTGGGGTGAATGGGCAGTCAGTGATGGGCACAGGATTGAGCTGCACAACTTTAGGCTCTTTTGGTTCCACTGGAATACTCTGAGGAGCATGTAGAATGGGTATCAGTATGTCCCTACTGGGAAAAAGAGTCTGGTAACTTGCCCACCAAATTTTTATCCCCCTCTTGTGAGTCACCAATGCTCCTGAGTGGCTGAGATGTGGCTCTGCATGGAAACAAGGGACTGAGAGTTTGAGAGTGTGGCAAGGGGGCAGCCCAATTTATTTCGGTAGAATGACAATCTCCTAGGCTTCCCTTTCAGCAGGTAAGTGATAGGCTCAGTGCCTAACATGTCAAAGTTCTCCCTGTTGCATCTTCCTGTGATGGAGACTTCCTGGCACTCCTGAAAAAAGCCTCTCTACACCCTCCCAAATCCTATTCAGACTTGCCTCCATCTTAGTCTCCAATGCCTGCCTAAACTAAATACCAAAAATGTAAAAAACAGAATAACTATCTCCTTATATTCAAAGTATGGTTTGTCTTTTTAAAGGGAATTTGGGTAAATTGGAAGGGGAGGTGAACCATGAGAGACTATGGACTCTGAAAAACAATCTGAAGGGTTTGAAGTGCCGGGGGGGTGGGAGGTTGGGGTACCAGGTGGTGGGTATTATAGAGGGCACGGCTTGCATGGAGCACTGGGTGTGGTGAAAAAAAATAATGAATAATGTTTTTCTGAAAATAAATAAATTGATAAAAAAAATAAGTAAATTAGTTAAAATATGTCAATGCTAAAAAAAAAACAAAACAAAACTCATACTCCTCCACAAACAAGAAAAGCTGTTTAAGGATCTAAATTTTATTTTTCCCTCCCTTCCACTATGCTCATCTCTTTTGGGAAGGAAAAATACAAGGGAGGCAAGCCATAAGAGACTCTTAACTATAGGATACTGAGGTTGCTAAAGGGGAGGTAGGTGGAGGGATGTG